>NC_058089.1:88615265-89264284 GCF_014858855.1 Bufo gargarizans | reverse complement strand
TGCTGGCCTTCCCAGGTTAGACATGAAGCATCAGTCTGAAGAAGAAAAAAAGGGAAAATTCCTAAGTACCCAAGCACTTTTCTGCAAAACAGTACAGTATAGACAAAGCTTCTGCTCCAAATGTGCTTGTGTAATTAATAAAATACGTTTAAAGAATATTAAAGGGGTTGTGTCACTTCAGCTAGTGGCATTTATCATGTAGAGAAAGTGAATACAAGGCACTTGCTAATGTATCGTGATTGTCCATATTGCTTTCTTTACTGGCTGGATTCATTTTTCCCATCACAGTGCTCCAGACAAAAAAAAAAAAAATACCTAGTAGCCATTGGCTCCTGAACTGAAAAATTTAGAAGCCAAATTAAATTTTTAGTCGCCAAATCGAACAGTGCATAATGTGAAGGAACAATGAATCCAGCCAGTAATAGGAAGCAATATGGACAATCACAATACATTAGCAAGTGCCTGGTATTAACTTTCTGTACAGGATAAATGCAACTCGCTGATGGGAGACAACCCCGTAAACTGTGTAAGAAGATTTCAGCCATGAAGCTTAAGGGGACAAGCGGTGATCCCATAGGAATGAATAGGATTTCTTGCGACTGCGCGGCGAATCCATTCATTTCTATGGGATCACCGCTACTCTGCGATCCTAGCTGCTGCGTGTAGTCATGCCCTGAAAGGGTATTCCCACCTTGTTACGTTAGCCAGAAGATTTATGATGAGTGGACATCTAAGCTTTGGTACCCCCATCTCCGGTGAATTCAGGGGTGCCATCTGCATTTCAGATCGTCATGCAGGGCCTGACTGACACCCATCAGGAGGAGAGGGCAGGTTATGGCTATAAGCCATCATTTTCTGCTGTGGAAAACCCCTTTACAGATACCGCCCCTCTGTGCACATACTCACATATATAGCTTTTAATTGTGTTCTATCGCAGTCAAAGAGCCGATAATAATGTTCTACAAAGCTGCAGCCAATCTGTTCCCAAATCCGCTTGTCAGCCATTCTGAACGCTTACACAACTAAACCTGGAATGAAGAACACAAAGCAGTGAGTGACCACCTCACATGTACACAGCTCCCAAATATCACCACTCACCTGGAAAACCTGCAAAGGCTTCATGCACACGACCATTGTTTAAATCCCTGATCCGCATTTTTGGCAGATCGCACATGGACCCATTCTTTTCTATGGGGCCCCAAAAAACACAGACAGCACATGGAGGTCATCCGTGTGGCGGTTCCACAAATTATAAGACGTGTCCTGTTCTTGTGCATTTTGCAGACAGGAACAGGCAGTTCTATTAGGAACATGCGGCACGCACACGGCCGGTATCCTTACTTTGTGGAATGCAAAATACATACGGTCGTCTGCGCGACCCCTACGTCCAGAGCGTCGTTTTACAATATTAGGGCTCATGAACACAACAGTATTTTGCGGAATGAAGCAGCCGACCCCTAATAGAACAGTCCTGTCCTTGTCCGTAACGCAGAGAGTAATAGGACATGTTCTAATTTTTGGCGGAATGGACATACGGAAACGGAATGCACATGGAGTAATTTCCGGGGTTTTTTTGCGGACCCCTTGAAATGAATGGTTCTGCATACAATCCACAAAAAAAATAAAAATTATGGAAACGGAAAGAAAACACGTTCGTGTGCATGAGCCCCGAGTCATGTAGACGGATCACTTTTATTCCAGGATTTCCTCAGGATAGGCGATCGATACCAGACTGGCGAGGGTCAGACACCCCCAAAGATCGGCTGTTTAGTTTTGTTTTAGCTCCAGCGCAGCAACTACACAGCTCTGCCTGTAGCAGATGGAGCTTGTAACTGCAGCACTGCTCCCATTCACTTCAAAGGGGACAGTGCTGCAGTAAATAGCTCTGACCTCACAAAATGGACAAACTGTGTAGTTTCAGCACCGGATCGTGGGGGTGCAGTGTGTCGGACCCCTGCCAGCCTGATATGGATGGCCTATCCTCACGAAAGACCAGCCATCAATCTTAAAATCCTCAAATACCTCTTTAACCCCTAGGAGCCTTCTTTGCCCAGTGTCAAGGGGTTATCCCGAGATCTTAACATCCCCTACCTGCAGGACAGGTAGGTTCTGACCGCTGGGACCCCCCTCAATCTGTAGAACAGGGGTCCTGTGCCCCCACCCATACCAACCAGTGGTAGTCGTGCTGCTGCTCCGGCCATCTCAATCGGTATCCACGTGCTGTCTCCCGCAGAGGAGCGCATGCTGGGCCACGGCTTCATTCATAAATGCGGACACAGGACACCGTTCTGCCACTGCACGGACCGCGCAGTATAAAGAATATTAAACTTTTATCCAACAGTTATGGCGATATCAAAGATACACGTTTTAGTACTTTTGCTGAATAAAAACGCATTTTTTCGGAAAATTTTGGCACCACATCCTCTCCACTTTCTTTTGCAGCATTTTGGGGCAGATATAATATTTAGGCCATTTGCACACAAATGTTTTTTTTTCCCCCTTTTACATTCCGTTTTTTGTGTTCGGTGTATGGACCGTATACGGAACCATTCATTTTAATGGATCCGCAAAAAAAACAGGAAGGTACTCCGTATGCTTTCCTTTTTCGTATTTCCGGTTTCCCGTTCAAAGATAGAACATGTCCTATTATTTTCCGCATAACGGACTAGGATAGTACTGTTCTATCAGGGGCCAGCTGTTCCGTTCCGCAAAAAACGGAATGCACACGGACATCATCCGTATGTTTTGTGAATCCGTTTTTTGCAAACCGCTAAATACTGAAAACACCAGACGGTCGTGTGCGAGAGGCTTTACTGTTTGACTTTAATTTGCCTTCCCCTAAACCCCTCTAACAAAAATCCTGATTCACTCTAGAACAGTGATGCTCAACCTGCGGCCCTCCAGCTGTTGTAAAACTACAACTCCCAGCATGCCTGAACAGCCTACAGCAGGGCATGGTGGGAGTGGTAGTTTTACAACAGCTGGAGGGCCGCAGGTTGAGCACCCCTCCAGTGAGCCCCGTCCTGGGGTATTAGCAGCTGTACCCGTCCATCAACGTATCATCAAGGAGGCTAAATTTAAAAAGGTGATGTCACCACTTGACAACCCCTTTAATTGGGCGGCAACTGAAGCTGCATTCACAAGGGCTGATTCACAAGCAAGTATGGAGAAGGAAGCCAACATCCCCGGAAGCCTGGAGGTGAGAGCGGCCTTTACCTGACGCAAACACCCCCCAGGACGAGCGATGCCCCGCCATTGTCACAAGTCTGCATGAAAACACCCAAAGGGCTTCTAAACAGAAGAAGGTACATTTCTTAAAGGGGCTGAGCCATGACGGAAATGTAACCCCTATCCACAGGATCTGCGGTTGTCTGACTACTGGGGCCCCCACTTATCCTTAGATTGAGGGAGGGGGGTTCCTGTTTGACTGGCGTGTCCAACATATCCATCCCCCCTCCCTTTACTTCTGGCAGTCCCACAGAGTTGAACGCAGCACGCATGTCTGCCGCACCATTCTAACAGGGCCCCCCCATTCTAGTGATCGGCAGTGGCCCTCCGCTGATCACTCATCTCCTTGGGCAGGGATCAGCAGCCTTCAGCTGCTGTGAAACTACAATTCCCAGCATGCTCTACTCACTTCTATGGTAGTTTGGAGAAGTTGGGAGTTGTAGTTCCACAACAGCTGGAGTGCCGTAGGTTGCCCACCCCTGTCCTAGGGTATAAGTATCTGTCACGGGACAATCCCTTTAACCGCGCAGGTTGGGAGAAAATAAAACGCTTAACATATAACGTCTGCCACGGCCTTGGTCACTATTCACACCCCGTACGGCGCTAATCCCACGCGTGTCCATAAACGCAGTTTATACAGCGACTCCGGCTACGCGACGCCATTGTTTTTACGTTACAGCGCTCAAAAGTGAAAGCAACAAGAAAAATACAAATCCGACGCAGACCGCAAACGACTTCTCCATCATGGCGGCAGTTTATTCTTTTTAAGGCCTCGTGCACATGACTGTATTTTCAGATCCGCGGTTTTTTTTTGCAGACTGCACACGATGGACCCATTCATTTCTACGAGTTGGCAAAAAAAAACTGACCCCACACAGATGTCACCCGCAAAGGGCTAAAAAGGGTCCTATGAGGGCCACGAACCTATTGAATTCAATAGGACTGCCAAAAACGGACGTCACCGACCCGTGTATCCGCAAAACGGAGACTATGGTGGGCATGAGGCCTTAGCAGACAACGCGACCGCCCTGCGCCTACCAACGGTCACATGGCCGGCGCGGCAGCCAGTGATTGGTCAGAGAGGTGAAGCCCTTTGCAGGTAAAGCTGCCATTTTCCTGAAGCCCAGACAACCCCTCCTGACTCGTGCAGCCTCTAAGACGCAGGGCTGGAAAAAGTTTTTTTTTTTTTTTTTTAAATTTGTGAAAGCCATTCATTGACTTCCAGCCTCCCATCCCCCACACAGACAGCCCTGACAGGGGAAGTTCACTGCAGCGCCCCCCGTGACAGCGCGGCCGGGCCCAGAAACTTCCGTAGGACGCGCCGCTCTACTCGCCGGCTGCAAATTAAAAAAAAACTTTAAATTCCGGTCTGACACAGTAACCGGGGCACTGAGCTCCCCGCCCTCCACCGGCGCAGGCCCCGCCATGCTCTCCATACAATGACAGGAGACTGGCCTGGGGCCACACACGCGCCTACCGGGGGGGGGAGGGGGGGTACAGCTGTACGGGAGAAAGGCAGGCCTGAAGACCGGGAGCTGAGTTTCCGCTTACCCCTCACGAGGTCCTGCTCTGCAAGGTCCCGACGAGCGCGCTGCTCCCGCCACCACCCTCCTCCTCAGCGAGCAGCCGCCCCTCCCAGCACTGAGGGATGCCGGGACTTGTAGTCTCTTCCCACTGCTGGACGGACTCTGGGCAATACAGCAAGAGACGTCTGCTCACCGAGTGCACAGGAGAGACTGACCTCCTGACTGCGGTCACGTGACACGGCTCCTCATAGTAAAGGGGCGCTGCTAGGGAGTTACAATTGTATGTGCATACAAATGTCAGAGCGCTCCCTTAACCACTTCAGCCCCGCTAGGTGAAACCCCCTTCATGACCAGAGCACTTTTTACACTTCGGCATTACACTCCTTTCACCGTTTATCGCTCGGTCATGCAACTTACCACCCAAATGAATTTTACCTCCTTTTCTTCTCACTAATGGAGCTTTCATTTGGTGGTATTTCATTGCTGCTGACATTTTTACTTTTTTTGTTATTAATCAAAATGTAACGATTTTTTTGCAAAAAAAATGACATTTTTCACTTTCAGCTGTGAAATTTTGCAAAAAAAAACGACATCCATATATAAATTTTTCGCTAAATTTATAGTTCTACATGTCTTTGATAAAAAAAAAATGTTTGGGCAAAAAAAAAATGGTTTGGGTAAAAGTTATAGCATTTACAAACTATGGTACAAAAATGTGAATTTCCGCTTTTTGAAACGGCTCTGACTTTCTGAGCACCTGTCATGTTTCCTGAGGTTCTACAATACCCAGACAGTAGAAAACCCCCACAAATGACCCCATTTCGGAAAGTAGACACCCTAAGGTATTCGCTGATGGGCATAGTGAGTTCATAGAACTTTTTATTTTTTGTCACAAGTTAGCGGAAAATGATGATGTTTTTTTCTTTTTTTTTTTTTTCTTACAAAGTCTCATATTCCACTAACTTGCGACAAAAAATAAAAAATTCTAGGAACTCGCCATGCCCCTTACGGAATACCTTGGGGTGTCTTCTTTCCAAAATGGGGTCACTTGTGGCGTAGTTATACTGCCCTGGCAATCTAGGGGCCCATATGTGTGAGAAGTACTTTGCAATCAAAATGTGTAAGAAATGACCGGTGAAATCCGAAAGGTGCACTTTGGAATATGCGCCCCTTTGCCCACCTTGGCAGCAAAAAAGTGTCACACATCTGGTATCGCCGTACTCAGGAGAAGTTGGGGAATGTGTTTTGGGGTGTCATTTTACATATACCCATGCTGGGTGAGAGAAATATCTTGGCAAAAGATAACTTTTCCCATTTTTTTATACAAAGTTGGCATTTGACCAAGATATTTTTCTCACCCAGCATGGGTATATGTAAAATGACACCCCAAAACACATTCCCCAACTTTTCCTGAGTACGGCGATACCAGATGTGTCACACTTTTTTGCTGCCAAGGTGGGCAAAGGGGCACATATTCCAAAGTGCACCTTTCGGATTTTGCAGGGCATTTTTTACACATTTTGATTGCAAAGTTCTTCTCACACATTTGGGCCCCTAAATTGCCAGGGCAGTATAACTACGCCACAAGTGACCCCATTTTGGAAAGAAGACACCCCAAGGTATTCTGTGAGGGGCATGGCGAGTTCCTAGAATTTTTTATTTTTTGTCACAAGTTAGCGGAAAATGATGATTTTTTTTTTTTTCTCTTTTTTCCTTACAAAGTCTCATATTCCACTAACTTGCGACAAAAAATAAAAAATTCTAGGAACTCGCCATGCCCCTCACGGAATACCTTGGGGTGTCTTCTTTCCAAAATGGGGTCACTTGTGGCGTAGTTATACTGCCCTGGCAATTTAGGGGCCCAA
This sequence comes from Bufo gargarizans, assembly GCF_014858855.1. NCBI lineage: Eukaryota > Metazoa > Chordata > Amphibia > Anura > Bufonidae > Bufo > Bufo gargarizans. The sequence continues at coordinate 89,257,665 of NC_058089.1, read as the reverse complement.
ATGTGTGAGAAGTACTTTGCAATCAAAATCTGTAAAAAATGACCGGTGAAATCCGAAAGGTGCACTTTGGAATATGTGCCCCTTTGCCCACCTTGGCATCAAAAAAGTGTGACACATCTGGTATCGCCGTACTCAGGAGAAGTTGGGGAATGTGTTTTGGGCTGTCATTTTACATATACCCATGCTGGGTGAGAGAAATATCTTGGCAAAAGACAACTTTTCCAATTTTTTTATACAAAGTTGGCATTTGACCAAGATATTTTTCTCACCCAGCATGGGTATATGTAAAATGACACCCCAAAACACATTGCCCAACTTCTCCTGAGTACGGCGATACCAGATGTGTCACACTTTTTTGCTGCCAAGGTGGGCAAAGGGGCACATATTCCAAAGTGCACCTTTCGGATTTTGCAGGGCATTTTTTACACATTTTGATTGCAAAGTACTTCTCACACATATGGGCCCCTAAATTGCCAGGGCAGTATAACTACGCCACAAGTGACCCCATTTTGGAAAGAAGACACCCCAAGGTATTCCGTGAGGGGCATGGCGAGTTCCTAGAATTTTTTATTTTTTGTCGCAAGTTAGTGGAATATGAGACTTTGTAAGGAAAAAAGAAAAAAAAAGAAAAATCATCATTTTCCGCTAAATTGTGACAAAAAATAAAAAATTCTAGGAACTCGCCGTGCCCCCCACGGAATACCTTGGGGTGTCTTCTTTCCAAAATGGGGTCACTTGTGGCGTAGTTATACTGCCCTGGCAATTTAGGGGCCCAAATGTGTAAGAAGTACCTTGAAATCAAAATGTGTAAAAAATGGCCGGTGAAATCCGAAAGGTGCACTTTGGAATATGTGCCCCTTTGCCCACCTTGGCTGCAAAAAAGTGTCACACATCTGGTATCGCCGTACTCAGGAGAAGTTGGGCAATGTGTTTTGGGGGGTCATTTTACATATACCCATGCTGGGTGAGAGAAATATCTTGGCAAAAGACAACTTTTCCCATTTTTTTATACAAAGTTGGCATTTGACCAAGATATTTCTCTCACCCAGCATGGGTATATGTAGAAAGACACCCCAAAACACATTCCCCAACTTCTCCTGAGTACGGCGATACCACATGTGTGACACTTTTTTGCAGCCTAGATGCGCAAAGGGCCCCAAATTCCTTTTAGGAGGGCATTTTTAGACATTTGGATCCCAGACTTCTTCTCACACTTTCGGGCCCCTAAAAAGCCAGGGCAGTATAAATACCCCACATGTGACCCCACTTTGGAAAGAAGACACCCCGAGGTATTCAATGAGGGGCATGGCGAGTTCCTAGAATTTTTTTTTTTTTTGCATAAGTTAGCGGATATTGATTTTTTTTTTTTTTTTCTCACAAAGTCTCACTTTCCGCTAACTTAGGACAAAAATTTCAATCTTTCATGGACTCAATATGCCCCTCACGGAATACCTTGGGGTGTCTTCTTTCCGAAATGGGGTCACATGTGGGGTATTTATACTGCCCTGGCTTTTTAGGGGCCCTAAAGCGTGAGAAGAAGTCTGGAATATAAATGTCTAAAAAATTTTACGCATTTGGATTCCGTGAGGGGTATGGTGCGTCCATGTGAGATTTTATTTTTTGACACAAGTTAGTGGAATATGAGACTTTGTAAGAAAAAACAAAAACAAACAAAAAATGTCCGCTAACGTGCCAAAAAAAATGGCTGAATGGAGCCTTACCAGGGGGCGAGTGATCAATGACAGGGGGGTGATCAATGACAGGGGAGTGATCAATGACAGGGGGGTGATCACCCATATAGACTCCCTGATCACCCCCCTGTCATTGATCACCCCCCCTGTAAGGCTCCATTCAGACGTCCGCATGATTTTTACGGATCCATGGATACATGGATCGGATCCACAGAACGCATGCGGACGTCTGAATGGAGCCTTACAGGGGGGTTATCAATGACAGGGGGTGATCACCCATATAGACTCCCTGATCACCCCCCTGTCACTGATCACCCCCCCTGTAAGGCTCCATTCAGACATCCGCATGATTTTTTACGGATCCATGGATACATGGATCGGATCCACAGAACGCATGCGGACGTCTGAATGGAGCCTTACAGGGGGGTTATCAATGACAGGGGGTGATCAGGGTAATCAGGGTGATCACCCCCCTGTCACTGATCACCCCCCCTGTAAGGCTCCATTCAGACATCCGCATGATTTTTTACGGATCCATGGATACATGGATCGGATCCACAGAACGCATGCGGACGTCTGAATGGAGCCTTACAGGGGGGTTATCAATGACAGGGGGTGATCAGGGTAATCAGGGTGATGACCCCCCTGTCACTGATCACCCCCCCTGTAAGGCTCCATTCAGACGTCCGCATGATTTTTTACGGATCCATGGATACATGGATCGGATCCACAGAACGCATGCGGACGTCTGAATGGAGCCTTACAGGGGGGTTATCAATGACAGGGGGTGATCAGGGTAATCAGGGTGATCACCCCCCTGTCACTGATCACCCCCCCCTGTAAGGCTCCATTCAGACATCCGCATGATTTTTTACGGATCCATGGATACATGGATCGGATCCACAGAACGCATGCGGACGTCTGAATGGAGCCTTACAGGGGGGTTATCAATGACAGGGGGTGATCAGGGTAATCAGGGTGATCACCCCCCTGTCACTGATCACCCCCCCTGTAAGGCTCCATTCAGACATCCGCATGATTTTTTACGGATCCATGGATACATGGATCGGATCCACAGAACGCATGCGGACGTCTGAATGGAGCCTTACAGGGGGGTGATCAATGACAGGGGGTGATCAGGGTAATCAGGGTGATCACCCCCCTGTCACTGATCACCCCCCCTGTAAGGCTCCATTCAGACGTCCGCATGATTTTTACGGATCCATGGATACATGGATCGGATCCGTAAAAATCATGCGGACGTCTGAATGGAGCCTGACAGGGGGGTGATCAATGACAGGGGGTGATCAGGGAGTGTATATGGGTGATCACCCGCCTGTCATTGATCACCCCCCTGTAAGGCTCCATTCAGACGTCCGCATGATTTTTACGGATCCATGGATACATGGATCGGATCCGTAAAAATCATGCAGACGTCTGAACGGAGCCTGACAGGGGGGTGATCAATGACAGGGCGGTGATCAATGACAGGGGGGTGATCAGGGAGTTTATATGGGGTGATCAGGGGTTTATAAGGGGTTAATAAGTGACGGGGGGGGGGTGTAGTGTAGTGTAGTGTGGTGTTTGGTGGGACTGTACTGACCTACCTGAGTCCTCTGGTGGTCGATCCTAACAAAAGGGACCACCAGAGGACCAGGTAGGAGGTATATTAGACGCTGTTATGAAAACAGCGTCTAATATACCTGTTAGGGGTTAAAAAATTCGGATCTCCAGCCTGCCAGCGAGCGATCGCCGCTGGCAGGCTGGAGATCCACTCGCTTACCTTCCGTTCCTGTGAGCGCGCGCGCCTGTGTGCGCGCGTTCACAGGAAATCCCGGCCCTTCGCGAGATGACGCGTATATGCGTCGTCGTGCGCAGGGCTGCCACCTCCGGACCGCACATCTGCGTTAGGCGGTCCGGAGGTGGTTAAAAAGGATTGAACCGCAAAAAATATTCTACATTTTTTTTAAAAACAGCGCCTGGATCTGAATACTTTTGTAATTGCATGTCATTAAAAATTAAAGGGAACCTGTCACCTGGATTTTGTGTACAGAGCTGAGGACATGGGTTGCTAGATGGCCGCTAGCACATCTGCAATATCCAGTCCCCATAGCTCTGTGTGCTATTATTGTGTCAAAAAAACGATTTGATACATATGCAAATTAACCAGAGATGAGTCCTGTCCCTGAGATGAGTCAAGGACAGGACTCATCTCAGGTTAATTTGCATATGTATCAAATCCCTTTTTTGACACAATAAAAGCACACAGAGCTATGGGAACTGGATATTGCGGATGTGCTAGCGGCGCTCTAGCAATCCATGTCCTCAGCTCTATACACAAAATCCAGGTGACAGGTTCCCTTTAAGTATAGGCACAGAGTTATAAAAAAAAAAAAATAATGTATCTGTATAGCGCCACCTGCTGTTTGTCCTTTTCTTTATTTCTCCGTCCCCTCAGTAAGGTGGTCGCACACGCTCAGATTAAATCTTCAACTGCCACCAGCTGTATCTTCTGTTAGAGCTATGGCTGTTACAGGGAGAGAGCTGCAGCAGTAAGGACACACACCCTGAGCTGTGATAGGGAGAGAGCTGCAGCAGAAAGGACACACACCCTGAGCTGTGATAGGGAAAGAGCTGCAGCAGAAAGGACACACACCCTGAGCTGTGATAGGGAGAGAGCTGCAGCAGAAAGGACACACCCCCTGAGCTGTGATAGGAAGAGAGCTGCAGCAGGAAGGACACACCCCCTGAGCTGTGATGGGGAGAGAGCTGCAGCAGAAAGGACACACACCCTTAGCTGTGACAGGGAGAGAGCTGCAGCAGAAAGGACACCCCCCCTGAGCTGTGATAGGGAGAGAGCTGCAACAGAAAGGACACACCCCCTGAGCTGTGATAGGGAGAGAGCTGCAGCAGAAAGGACACGCTTAATAAGCTGTCAGTTTAATATAAATCTAGCAGAGCAATGAGTGTGGAGCTCTCTGGATCTATGTGAGGTACAGGGCTGGTTCTAGCTTTGTTAGGAAGAGGTTGTCATGTACTCTATGATGTCTTTTCATTCTTTACATCAGTCAGGGGATAACCCGTTTAGGGGACCTGCACACAGTGCATGCTTACAGAGTTTCTGTGCGGATTTCTCTGCATCTCCAAGTCCACCCTAATATCCGCATGTGTTACTTGCGCATTTTGGTGCGGATTTGCCCCCTGAACTCATCTTTGGCATTGCAAAGGGTTAAATCCGCACTAAAAATCCATAGAAACAAGCGACACGCTTTGGAAATTTCCGCAGGTAATAAGAAGCGATATGTACATGAGATCTGGCCAATCCATGTCTGTAATTCGCTCAGGTGTTTCTGCATGAAAAACCCCCGCACATAATCTACATTGTGTGCATTTACCCATAAGAAGTTTTCCCGTTTTAACCATTTATGGCGTATCCACAGAATATAGCAAAAATGCCTGATGGGTTCTGGTCCCGCCTCTGGAGCTCTCACCTACCAGGACCCCCATTGGTTAATTGCCTTTCCAAGGCTTCTCCAGGAGTTTTTTAAATTCTTCCATCCCCAGCAACACCTGTGACCTATCTGATCCCCGCCTGTAACAGGGAGCCTGCGACGCCCTTCCTCTTCGCAGCGCCGCCGACATCCAGTGCATGTAGTGGAGCAGATCCCCTAAACAACGATCTGCAGGGGAGCTGAGCGCCGATATTGGTGAGTCAGCGCTCAGCTGTATTGAATTGTGTAACATGAGTCATGTGACGCTGGCCATGTCATGTGACTCACCTCTTAGGGCTATTTAAACAGGCAGCCTGCTGGCCAGAGGTTGCCTGTGATTGGCCTTGCTATGCTCACCAGCATTTTCGTATTGCCTTCTGTGTGTTTTTGACCTCGACCTTGTGAGGCTTCTGACTCCGGATCGTGTTTTGGCTTCTGACTCCGGATCGTGTTTTGGCTTCTGACTCCGGATCGTGTTTTGGCTTCTGACTCCGGATCGTGTTTTGGCTTCTGACTCCGGATCGTGTTTTGGCTTCTGACTCCGGATCGTGTTTTGGCTTCTGACTCCGGATCGTGTTTTGGCTTCTGACTCCGGATCGTGTTTTGGCTTCTGACTCCGGATCGTGTTTTGGCTTCTGACTCCGGATTATGTTTTGACTTCGTTATTGGCTTATTCTCTCCCCACGGATTCCCCATGCCTAGTTACCGTGAAGGCGTTTTTCCAGGCCTTAGGAGTACTCTATGATGAACCCGATAAGTCGGCTGTAGCAGAGAGTCAATTAAAGTCTCTTTGTCAGGGAGACAGACCGGTGGAGGAATATTGGACCAAATTCTGGAAATGGTGCGTCTACTCTGGTTGGAATGATCCCGCGCTTAGGTGTCAGTTCAGGTTAGGGCTCTTTGAAGACTTGAAAGATATGTTAGTCAATAGTAATGTTCGCGAACCGCGTGTTCGCAGCTGGCCCCATTGACTTTAATGGCAGGCAAACCTGAAAAACCTTCAGGTCATATTTGCAGCCTCCAAATACTTACTGGAAGTGCACCAATAGTCCCACAACATGGATAGTGGAACATACCAGAGGGGGATCACTGGCAAAAATTTCTACAAAAAATATGTATTTTAATCAGGGGCCATTTTTATGCGTCTTAAAGGGAAACTCTCAAAAATGTGCCCTGCTGGAGACTAGAAAGATTTTATTTTCAGTACACAAGGAATAGCAAGGATGGGTCAGAGTACAAGCCAAGGGTCAAACCTGGAGGTCACGTCAGTACACAAGGAATAGCAAGGACGGGTCAGAGTACAAGCCAAGGGTCAAACCTGGAGGTCACGTCAGTACACAAGGAATAGAAAGGACGGGTCAGAGTACAAGCCAGGGTCAAACCTGGAGGTCACGTCAGTACACAAGGGCAGGCGAGGTTGGGTCAGGAACAAAAGCCAAGGGTCCAAATCCAGAGTAGCAGAAGCACTGAGTAATAGCAGTAGGCACAGGACCAAAATCACAGGCAACCTGTGGCCAGCAGGCTGCCTGTATAAATAGTGAAAGGCTAAGGTCATGTGATGTGGCCACATGACCCGCTCAGACACAGAAGCCGAGCACCGAGTGGCCAGCTCGGTGCTCAGTCTGATACTGTTGCCAGGGGAACGGAGGATGCCGAACACACAGACAGCAGGAGCGCGGTCGGGTCCGCTCTGCCCCATGTTACCTGGGAGACGGGGACGCCGCATGCGTCGCCGCTCAGGGAGAGAGGCAGGACGCCGGCGGCGCAGTGTAGGAAGATCGTGTTGCCGGCGTCTTGTGACAGCTGGAATGAGAAAATTCAATTACACGTAGTAGTGTTGAATTCCTCGGAGATCCATGCCTCATTCATTTTTAGAAATGTGAGGTAGTACACACTGTCGTGAGCTAGGCGAGGGCGCCCACCAGTTTATATGGCAGTAGTTGGTGGGCTAGCAGTTCCGACAAGCCAGCGGTCAGCCATTGGGCAAGAGGGTTAACCGGCGCCATCAACTTTTTACACTCGGACATTTGGGCCACAGAAGCCTGCCTTTTGCCAGATGAATGCAACAACGGCACGGTGGAGTGGAGGAGAAGGAGAAGAGACAGGATGTGGAGCGCCAGGAGTGTGACTTTGTGGGTTCTGATGGCGTTGCTCCCACTGGGCTCGGTGATAGGAGGCCAGGTGCCTTCTTAATACATATAAAAGATACCTACAAACTTTTCTTCTAATACTCTTTAAAGCGATGCGTCCATAATTTTATCAGCAACCCCCGTTCCTAATATTTGGCCCCCAGAACGCTTTCCCGCTGTAATCCTCATTAGCATAATGCTTTCGATTTCATCAGAATGTCATAGCCTATTCCCCGCCCCCTATTCATAGAATCTTCAGTAGATCTCGCTGTTTCTTCTTAAATCTCACGCATGCTCTCTCCTCTCTTTTCCTTCCACCAATAAAATAGCTTTTATGTGTCCTACCCCTCACGCCACAACATCCTAGAAAGGTCCGAACAATACTGTCCCCCAGCCATAGTAGATACAGCGCTAGAGTTCTTACCTCACAGCGATCCACTGACTACTATTGGGCATGGGGAGTCAGGAAGGAATTTGAGACTGTGCAATTACGTTGGCCTTGACGTATATGACAAGGTTGCGCTCCCAAACCAGCACAACCTTATTTTCAGTATGCAGAGTAATGCGATTGCGCGGGATTACATGGCTGTGGGCGTTTCTAAGGCGGAGATGAAGAAGATGACTCTGGAAAGATATGACTCCTCTTGTCTGTGAGAGGTAAAATATGACTCTTTTGGGCACATTAGCATACAGTCATGTGAAAAAATTAGGACACCCTTTGAAAGCATGTGGTTTTTTGTAACATTTTTAATAAAAGGTTATTTCATCTCCGTTTCAACAATACAGAGAGATTAAAGTAATCCGACTAAACAAAGAAAACTGAAGAAAAGTCTTTTCAAGATCTTCTGTAAATGTCATTCTACAAAAATGCCTATTCTAACTGAGGAAAAAGATAGGACACCCTTGCCCCTAATAGCGAGTGTTACCTCCTTTGGCTGAAATAACTGCAGTGAGACGGTTCTTGTAGCCATCTACCAGTCTTCGACATCGGTCTGAGGAAATTTTACCCCACTCCTCAATGCAGAACTTTTTCAGCTGTGAGATGTTTGAGGGGTTTCTTGCACGTACAGCCCTTTTCAAGTCACCCCACAGCATCTCAATGGGATTCAAATCTGGACTTTGACTTGGCCATTCCAGGACTCTCCATTTCTTCTTTTTCAGCCAATCTTTGGTTGATTTACTAGTATGTTTTGGGTCATTGTCATGTTGCATGGTCCAGTTCCGCTTCAGCTTTAATTTTCTAACTGATGGTCTCACATGTTCTTCAAGCACCTTCTGATACACAGTAGAATTCATCGTGGATTCTATGATGGTGAGCTGACCAGGTCCTGCTGCAGCAAAGCAGCCCCAAACCATGACACTTCCACCTCCATGCTTCACAGTTGGTATGAGGTTCTTTTCTTGGAATGCTGTGTTTGGTTTACGCCAAACATGTCCTCTGCTGTTGTGTCCAAATAATTCAATTTTGGACTCATCTGTCCAAAGAACATTATTCCAGAAGTCCTGGTCTTTGTCAACTTTATCTCTGGCAAATGTCAGTCTGGCCTCGATGTTTCTCTTGGAAAGCAAAGGTTTCCTCCTTGCACACCTCCCATGCAAGTTAAACTTGTACAGTCTCTTTCTGATTGTAGAGGCATGTACTTCTACATCAACAGTAGCCAGAGCCTGCTGTAGTTCTCGAGATGACACTTTAGGGTTTTTGGAGACCTCTTTTAGCATCTTGCGGTCTGCTCTTGGGGTGAACTTGCTGGGGCGACCAGTCCTGGGCATGTTGGCAGTTGTTTTGAAAGCCCTCCACTTGTAGACTATCTTCCGGACAGTGGAATGGCTGATTTCAAAATCTTTTGAGATCTTTTTAAATCCCTTCCCAGACTCATAGGCTGCTACAATCTTTTTTCTGAAGTCCTCTGACAGCTCTTTTGCTCTCACCATGGTGCTCACTCTCACTTCAACAGTCAGGAGCACACCAAACTAAATGTCTGAGGTTTAAATAGGGCAAGCCTCATTCAACATGCAGAGTAACGATCTACTAATTATGTGCACCTGGTGTGATATACCTGTGTGAGATCTGAGCCAATTTAAGAGGGAATACATGTGAGGGTGTCCTATCTTTTTCCTCAGTTAGAATAGGCATTTTTGTAGAATGACATTTACAGAAGATCTTGAAAAGACTTTTCTTCAGTTTTCTTTGTTTAGTTGGATTACTTTAATCTCTCTGTATTGTTGAAACGGAGATGAAATAACCTTTTATTAAAAATGTTACAAAAAACCACATGCTTTCAAAGGGTGTCCTAATTTTTTCACATGACTGTATATGGCGGGAAATTTTAAAAAGATGATTAGATGGTCAAAAAGGCTGCAGATTGGAGTCTGGATAAGATATATATGACTGTGGAAACGCATTTATTAATTCTTAGGGCTGAGTTTAATAGGTCAATTAGAGATGATAGGTTCCCTTTAAGGCCGGACGTCCCTAGGTGAGTTTTGAGCTTACCGTGACTTATGTATTGACAGCACAGGCTGCAGATGTCAACACTATTGTCAGCAGCTGACATGTAAAAAAAAGCCCACACTGCAGAGCCATGTGCCGGCGTCCTGGGAGAACCAGAAGTGACCGTGCATGGTGGATGGCTCGCTCCAGATACATTTGCAGTCTGCTTTTTGCCTGCTGTGCCCTGCGACCTCTGCCTGCTTCTCCTCCCTCTCTGCTGCTCCATCTCTCCCTCTGAACTCCCCTCATCTTCCTCTCTTGTGGACATGATGTCCATCGACACGTCATCATCGTCACCTTGACCACCAATGACATTTAAGATCTCGGAGTAGGCAGCAACAGTGGGACCTCCCTCCATGGGCTGATCTTGGTACTGTTATCAGACCGCTGGGTGGCGGTGGCTCGTTGCTACCTACTCTTCCTCATCTGATGTCAAGAATGGCTGCGCATTGTTAAGGTCTGGGAATGGATGGGAAAATAATTCCTCTGACTCAAGTGGAGGGGATATGGTGGTGGTGTAATTGGGGGTGCACACAGCAGAGAGTGAGGAGGGTGCAGATAGAGAGGATGAGGAGGGTGCAGAAGCGGAAGGCTGAGTGACCCACTCAACCAACTCTGGTGCGCCCTTTGAAGTAATCGCACGCTCCTTCTCCAACTTCCCACTTAGGCACCCGCCTGGTGCACCTGCCCGACCCCTACCACCCCTGCGGAACTGCCTGCCTCTTCCTCTGCCTATCATTTAAAAAATTACCCTGTGCTTAAGTCCCTAGAGAAGAGCAGTATTTGTGGAAGCAGGTATATAGCAGGCTTTAATCAATATATGGTGGAAACCCTCCTCTCTTAAAGTGATACAACGCTGCTTAGGCTTTGCAAATTATTATCAGAAGTTTATTAAGAACTTCTCTACTATTGCCAAACCTCTTACTGATCTAAACAAGAAGGGGGCAGATCTAGTGAATTGGTCGCCAGAGGCCTTAGAGGCTTTTGAAACACTCAAGAGGTGCTTTGTTAACGCTGCAATATTAATTCAACTAGACCAAGAGAGGCCTTTTGTGGTGGAGGTTGATGCTTCTGAGGATGGGGTAGGAGCAGTACGCTCCTAGGGGTCATCAACTATCACTAACCTGAGGCCCTGTGCGTTCTTTTATCATAAGTTCTCTCCTACTGAGAGAAATTATGACATTGGTAATCGAGAGTTACTTGCTATTAAATGGGCTTTTGAGGAATGGCGTAATTTTTTTGGAGGGGGCTCAACATCATGTTTTAGTAATTACTGATCATAAGAATGTAATGTTTTTGGAATCTGCTAAACGTTTGAATCCCAGACAGGCTAGGTGGGCGTTATTCTTTACACACTTTAACTTTTGCATTACTTTCAGGCCAGGAAGTAAAAATGTCAAAGCGGATGCCCTATCCCGGAGTTTTTTTTGTGCCTTTCAGTCTCCTGATACTCCAGCAGAACCTATTTTGCCGGCAGGTATTATTGTGGCTTCAGTCTCCTCCGACTTGACGACCAAAATTACTGAAGAACAACATTTGGCTCCAGTACAGTCCCCTAAAGATAAGTTATTTGTTCCTGGTCATTTGCATCTCCGACTGCTAGGTGAGTGCCACAATTCTGTTTTTAGTGGGCATCCGGGCATTAACGCCACCAAGGAACTAGTGTCCAGATTCTATTGGTGGCCCACCTTGTCTAGAGATGTCAAGGCGTATGTATCCACGTGTGAGGTTTGCGCCAGGTCTAAGACTCCTACGTCTCGTCCTGCGGGTGAGTTGCAACCGCTGCCCATCCCTAATAGATCGTGGTCCCATATTTCCATGGACTTTATTACTCACCTACCAATGTCGTAGGGTAAGTCGGTGGTGTGGGTAGTTGTTGACAGATTTAGCAAAATGGTTCATTTCATCCCTCTGTCAAAATTGCCCAATGCTAAGACTTTGGCTTCCCTTTTTATGGATCATGGTATATGTCTACATGGTATTCCGCAGAATATAGTTTCGGATAGAGACGTTCAATTCATCTAAAAATTTTGGAGGGCTTTTTGTCTTAAATGTAACATCTCTGTCTTTTTCTTCGGCCTTTCATCTGGAAACCTCTAGAACAATATTTAAGGTGTTACGTCTCTGATAACCAACATCTTTGGGTGAAACATTTGTCCCTGGCTGAATTCGCCATTAATAATCAAGTGAACTCGTCTACTGGTATGTCTCCTTTCTTTTGTAATGTGGGATTTCATCCGCGGTTCAATTCATTTTCGCCATCTTCTTCTCAGATTCCTGAAGCTGATTCTGTAGTTAAAGAACTGTGCACAGTCTGGGCCCAGGTTCAGTCGAACCTGAAAAAAGCCCAGGAGGTTCAGAAAATTTATGCTGACAAAAGACTCTCTCTAGGGGTAGATTTTAGGTTGGGAGACAAAATGTGGTTATCTACAAAAGTGCCTTCGGGTAAATTTGCACCTAGATTCATTGAACCTTATGAAATTGTTGATATTATTAACCCAGTGTCTTTTAAGTTACGGTTACCCGACTCTTTTCGTATTCATAATGTTTTTCACAAGACTTTACTCAAAAAGTATGTGTCACCTGTATTTCCTGCACAGGAACCTCCGCCGCCAGTGGAGAATGCCGGTCAGCTTGAATTCGAATTTCTAGAATCCTAAAACTTCGGATGCCAGTTTTAAAGGATTTATTTCACCAGAATTAACCCTATTAAACTAGCTGACATTAGCGATGTGCTAATGTCAGCTGAACCTAACTAGCCCATTCCTACTTTTATCTATTCCCCTGTCACTCCAGAAATATAACTTTTATAATATGATAATTAGCCTCTAGGTGCAGGGAGGGGCGTTGCCCCTGCTCCTAGAGACTCCGTTCTCCCACCTCTTTCCACGCCCTGCTACACTAGATTGACAGGGCTAGGCAGCGTTGGTCACCTCCTGCCGGCCCTGTGCGCTGGAAAAATCTTGCGCCGTTCAGGCGCAGGTGCAGTAAGGAACCTGGCAGCCGGCAAGTGCCTTTCACTCACTGCGCCTGTGCCGAATACTGAACGGGACAGCGCAGATGCGAGATTTACACGGCAGACAGGGCCGGCAGTAGGAGACCAACGCTGCCTGGCCCTGTCAATCTAGTGTAGCAGGGCGTGGCCAGAGGTGGGAGAACGGAGCCTCTAGGAGCAGGGGAAACGCCCCCCTGCACCTAGAAGCTAATTAGCATATTATAAAAGTTTTATTTCTGGAGTAACTAGGGCATCGATAAAAGTAGGAATAAGCTAGTTAGGTTCAGCTGATATTAGCACATCGCTAATGTCAGCTAGTTTAATAGGGTTAATTCTGGTGACCCTTTAAAACTGGGATCCGAAGTTTTAGAATTGAAGACCGAAGTTCTTCACGACTTAACGAATTTCACCTCTTTTTTGCAGGACAAGTTCTTGTTTTTAATGTACCATTTTGGGTACATGTAATGATTGATTAAAGCCAGCTGTTTAGCTTAAAAAAAAAGCTATGTTTACGTCAGTAAAAAGGCGTATTAGTGGTCACTAAGGGGTTATGCCATTAATAATGTAAATAATGAAAATCAGACATCATATAGTACATGACAATTTCTTTCTAACAAAGCTAGAACCAGCGCTGTACCTTACATGGAGACAGATATATCTCCATTTATTGCTCTGCTAGATTTATATCAGGCTGACAGCTCAAGGGGAGTGTTTTTGTCTCTGCAGATAAAGGGGCTCTCCCTATCACAGCTCAGGGGGCGTGTCCATGCTCTCCCTATCACAGCTCAGGGGGCGTGTCCATGCTCTCCCTATCACAGCTCAGGGGGCGTGTGCATTCTGCTGTAGCTCTCTCCCTATGACAGCTCAGGAGGCAGTTGAAGGATGAAACTTAGCATGTCCAGCCAAGAAATAAGAAAAAGAACAAACAGCAGGTGGCGCTATACAGATACATTTTAATAAATAGCTCAGTGGCTATGCAAAATCTTTAATTACAAGCAATTACACAAGTATTCAGATTCAGCTGCTGGTTTGAAAACTGTAGTATATTTTTAGTGGGACAACCCCTTTTAAACAGAGCATTGTTGACTGTAGATGTTCTTCCAGCGGTTCTGCTGATTCTGCCACTTCCAGGAAGTCATCTAGATAGGGTGTGCCAGGACGGACCTCTGTCTGAGAGCTGCCACTACGGGCTTTTGCACATGACTGGATGTATTTTGTAGTCCACAAAAAAGCAGATTCGCAAACAATACGGACGACGTCCGCGTGCATTCCGTATTTTGCAGAACAGAACAGCTGGCCCCTAATAGAACAGTCCTATCCTTCTCTGTAATGCAGACAATAATAGGACATGTTCTATTCTATTTTTCTGCGGAACGGAAATACGGACATACGGAAACGGAATGCACGAAGAGTACCTTCAGGTTTTTTTTGTGGACCCATTGAAATTAATGGTTCTTATTACGATCCACAAAAAAAAAAATGAACTGACAGAAAAAAATACGTTTGTGTGCATGAGCCCTACCTCTGATATTATTTTGGGACTGAGGATATCCTGAGTGGAGAAGAAACAAACTGAAAGTGTTGAACCCCTTTGTTCTATGGGATCACAAATCCTAGGCCTCTTTCATACGAGCAAGTTTTCTGCGCAGGTGCGATGCATGAAGAGAACACTGAATCCTATGGATCTGTATACATGACCGCTGTTTTTCACGCATCATTTCTGCCTTACGTGAAAATTGCAGCATGTTCTACATTATGCGCTTTTCACACAGCCAAGTAAATGGGCTTCCGTGAAAAACGCATTGCATCTGGATACAATCCGGATACAATCTGGATGCAAAGCGTTTTTTGCTGATGGTTGGTAGGACATGTAGATAGGAATATGGTAATATGCATCCCTCAAATCTAACATTGCCGTTACGGTTTTTTTGTATTTGCTTTACAGTCTCCGTCCTGAATTTTTTGAATGTCACAAATTTGTTCAGAGGTTTTAAATTTATGATGGTCCTGTGTTTGCCATTTGGTTTTGACACCAGAGATGGAGGGGAAGTGCCCGATTCACTTCTATGGGGCTGAGCGGCTCCTAGGCCACGTGACCGATGAACGTAACGTCACTGGTCTAGGAAAAGCTGAGAGAAGGACGCTGCACTACTGTGACTGCCTTCTCAAACCGTTGATCAGCGGGCGTCCTGGGCGTCGGACCCCCATGATCAGGCATCAGTATAAGGACTCATGCACACAAACATATTTTCTTTTTCATGTCCATTATGTTTTTTTTAAACCTGTATGCGGAACCATTCACTTGAATGGGGCCGCAAAAAAAATTATGGAAATGATTCAGTGTGCATTCCGTGTCTGTATGTTCACATGTCCGTTCCGTAAAAAAAAATAGAATATGTCCTATTATTGTCCGCATCAATGTTCTATTAGGGGCCGGACGTTCCACAAAATGTGGAATGCACATGGCCAATATCCATGTTTTGCGGATTCGCAATTTGCGTACCGCAAAACAGCAACAGTCGTGTGCATGAGCCCTAAAACTCACAGAAAACCCTTTTAAAAATGATTTTTTCCTTAATCTCCCATTTGCGTAACTCCATCTTTTTGTTTTATGTTTTGGCTTTTTATCTGCCTGTTCATGCTTTCTAGGTCCCCGAAAAAACTGTTTTCTCTTATTAGACCTTTCCTCATGGAATCCCTTTTTCTTATCATATGCTTTTTCTAGGATTTTATCAAGATCAGGGCCAAAGACATATTGACCATGAAACGGCAGAAAAAACAAGCTTGACCATGGGTTGTCCCATAAAAAAAACATTCTACAGCCCCTCAATCGGAGGATTACTTTTGTAATTGCATGTCATTAAAAATGTGGCATAGCCGCTGAGTTATCCTCTGAACTCTATCTGTATAGCGCCACCTGCTGTTTCCCCTTTTTGTAATTTCTCTGTTCTGCTCACTGAGATGTGCGAAAACTCCCAGACTATTAAAATATAAAAAAACGTATCCCATACAGTGAATGGAGTAACAGAAAAAAAGAAAAATGATGATTTACTTTCCAAAAAAGGTGATCAAAAAGTCATTCACATCCCAAAATGGTATTACCAAAAACTACAGATCGTCCCGCAATAAAAATGAGCCCTCACCCATCTCCGTAGACATAACTATAAAAATAGTTATAGGGGTCAGAATATGGTGATGACAAGAAAAAAATATTTTTTTCCAAAGTTCATAAAAACTGCACATACGTGGTATCGCCGTAATCATACTGACCTGGAGAATGAAGAGCAGAAGTTAGTTTTACCTTAAAATGAACACCATAAGAATAAAACCCGTAAAACTGGCAGAATTGCATTTTATTTATTTATTTTCCACCAAATTTGGAATTTTCCCCCGCTTCCCACTACATTGTATGCAATATTCATTGGTGGTATTAGAAAGTAAAACTTGTCTCGCAAAAAAATAAAAATAAAAAATCTTTTTGAATGGAAAAATAAAAAAGTTATGGCTCCGGGAAGGCAGGGAGAGAAAAACAAAAAAGGAAAAGCGGAAAATCGCTGCTTCAGGAAAGGGTTAAAGGGAACCTGTCATCATGAAAATGCAGTGTAAGCTACAGGCAGTATGTTATAGAGCAGGAGGAGCTGAGCAGAGTGATATATAGTTTTATAGGAAAAGATTCAGTAAAACTTGTAATTTATCCATTTAAAGGGGTTGTTCATATTCAGGGTTGAACCTGGATATAAGCTCCCCTTCACTTCTTTACCATGTACGAGTCTCCAATGCTCCCCTTGCCGCGGGGTCTGTTTGTTGTGAGCCGGTGACATACCTGGTTTCACAACACTATGCTAGGTGGACACTTCCACCTAGCAGGGAGCCCGATGACCTCACAGGGACAAATGGGCTGTGTATAATGCTGTTTTGGGTGGTTTTAGAGGCCGATACTAGTGATACCGCCTCTGTAGCTGCCCAGAACAGCGCTATACACAGCCCATGCCGGTGACGTCAGCGGGCTCCCTTCTAGGCAGAAATCTAGCTGATACACAGGGGGTGGATTAAGTGCATGATAGGCCCGGGGCTGTCTACCCAACTTGGGCCCCTCCCTCCATTTTAGTTTAGTTTTTTTGTTGTATGAAGAGGCTGCGGTGCTTCATGAGCGCCACAGTCTCTTCCTAGGCCATATGACATCTTCAGACTAAAAAATAAATAAAAAATTAACCTAAATTGGGTCCTAAACTGAAAAATGTGGTCGCCAAATTTAAAATACAGTATATTCCGGCATATAAGACGACTGGGCGTATAAGACGACCCCCAACTTTTCCAGTTGAAATATAGGGTTTGGGCTATACTCGCCGTATAAGACTACCCCTCCAACAACATTTACTTTGGCATCAAGATCTGCAGGTAATTGTTGTGCAGTTTTCGTCTTTTGCCTCAGTACCATACTATGCCTTTCCAAGAATCTAGTACACCAGGATACACTGGCCTTAAATCTGTTGCTGTGATCTGGGTTAGATTTGGCCACTGAAGTGCAAACAAACGTATGTTATTTTGTGTCACTACATAACCGTTTTGGCGATGCTCATTCACCATGTCTGCTACATGTTTTTCGAGTTCTGGCCAATGTGGGGTGCCTCTCCTTAATGCACACTTACCCCTTGGCATACTCTTTAATGCTTTTAATTTGCTTTCCAGTCGCAAACCATCTTTTCTGTTACTCCATATTGTCTTGCAGCAGCGCAGTTATTATGTTCCATGGCAAAGTTTACAACTTTAAATTTGAAACTGGCTTCATATTTCTTTCTTCTTGCTGGTAGAGCCATGATGGGGTCTTGACTGTTAGCCATTTGTATACTGTACTGTATGTACTGGTGCTATACTGTATGAACCGATGCAGATACTGGTGCTGTACTGTATGTACAGGTACAGATACTGGTGCTGTACTGTATTCACCACCACATGTATCTGCTCCCCAGATAGACTCTTTTTTCACCACAGATAAGATGCACACCAAACTTCATTAGAGATCCGCCAACATTAGAATTGGCTGAAGTGCAGATGCTCCTGCTCCCCCCCTGCCTTCCCTCAGAATCGCCAATCCAACCCAGTATACAACAACCAGCCAATCACAGCAAGCGATGTACCGGTATTTTCTGTGCACACTGCATACAAAGCCTGCTTGGATTGGGTGGGTCAGCTCTCCCTGCCTGCCCAGCCCTCCCTGTCTTCAAGACGATCTGAGCGGTAGTACGCAATGTGATACTGCTGGCATGAGAAAACCACTGAGAGCAGGAAGAGGGGGCTGCTTCAGGAGCGGCTGGCCGGGATGCAGCACACGGTGGCTCAGCTAGAGGGCGCCTGTCCCTGAAGCTGGAGAAGGACAGCTTCTCCAGTCTTGCTAGGAAGTAAGTTTCAGCACGCTGTATACCGGCATATGAGACGACACCCGGCGTATAAGACGACCCCCGACTTTTGAGAAGATTTTCATGTGTTAAAAAGTAGTCTTATACGCAGGAATATACAGTACATATAATTATAATAAAAAAGACATGGAGGAGAATACAGCACCACATACCTGTTACATCCAGTGACATCTCCTGTCATGTAGACCTTCTCTTTCCTCTTCTCCTCTATTTGACCCAGACCACCATGGCAAATTCTTTCAGCCGCATCTCGTCTCTACAGTTTGTAACACAGACACGTTAGATTTCTCAATTTTTCCATCAACCTCCCCATCCTGGTGTCCCCACAGTGTCATCCTGCTGCCACCCCCAATACTGTGCCAGTTGTGCTCCCCAATGCCCCAAGTACTATACTGCTGAAAAAATAGTGACCCTAATAGACATAATTGGAGTCATTTATCAAACTGGTGTAAAGTAGAACTGGATTTCCAAAGGAGCTGTCAAATATGAATAGTGGAACCTGATTGGCTGCTATGGGCAACTAAGCCAGTTCTACTTTACACCAGTTTGATAAATTACCCCAAATGGATCATAGTTCCCCCAGTAATAATAACACCCTCTTTTGTGCTCCAGGCAATAATCCCTGTATAGTGTCCCCAAAAATAATAGAATTGCCCCTACAGTGCCTCCCCAATAGCAACAACCCCATATAGTAATTTGCCCCACACTGCCCCCACATAGTGATTTCTCTCATACTGCCCAATATAGCAATTCCCCCACACTGTCCCCACATAGCAATTCCCCCACACTGTCCTCACATAGCAATACCCCCACACTGTCCCCACATAGCAATTCCCCCACACTGTCCCCACATAGAAATTTCCCCCACACAATAGTTTCCCCCACACTGCCCCCACACAATAGTTTCCCCCACACTGCCCCCACATAGTAATTTGCCCCCACACTGCACCATATAGTAATTTGCCCCACATAGTAGTCCCTCCCATAATAACTTGCCCCCAAACAGTAATTTGCCCCCACACTGCCCGATATAGTAATTTGCCCCCACATAGTAGGGATTTCACTACCGCATAGGCCTGAAGCCTATGGCGGTGATCGGCGACGGGACAGGGAGCTATGCGCTCCCGTGCCCCGCCACAGTATGTGGGCGTTCGGATCGGCGTTGGGCCCCCAGCGGTGCTGGGCCCGGGGCTGCTTCGCTTGTGTTGGCAAAAATCCTTGCACCGGCCTTGCCTACGGTGTGGATTTTCCACAGGCAATCCTGATCGTGTGCATTTAGCCCTATGGTCCATCGGATCCCCCAATTGTGTTGCATCCTCAAAAGGTAAAGAGGTACGCTAGGAACTTTTGCAACTGGGACACCTACTCGTTCCAATCCATTTTATCAAAGCGATAACACGTTTTCAGACCTCTTGAAATAAAAGAACCTTTTTCCGGTCTACTCCACTGTGATTTAATCATCTTCTGCATATCGTCAGGTACTGGGAACACATGACCACGTCGTTCTCCGATCCCTCCAAAAATGTCATCCTGAACAGAGCAAGGTTTTTTGGAACCTCTATTTCAATTGTTGCTCTAATAGCTTTAACAGGCTCATCAGTATCCTCAGGGTTAGGCCTCTTTCACACGACCGTATAGCTTTTTCAGTATTTTGCGGTCCGTTTTTCACGGATCTGTTTTTTGTTTCCATTGTATTTCCGTTTCTGTTCTGTTTTTCCGTATGGCATATACAGTAGGCCACTTGCACACGACCGCATGGCTTTTTCAGTATTTAGCGGTCCGCAAAAAACGGATCCACCAAAAATACGGATGACGTCCGTGTGCATTCCATTTTTTGCAGAACAGAACAGCTGGCCCTTGATAGAACAGTACTATCCTTGTCCGTTATGCGGACAATAAGGCCTCTTTCACACGGGCGTCATGGATTTGTCCCGGATAAGATGCGGGTGCATCGCAGGAAAATGCGCAATTTTTCCGCGCGAGTGCAAAACATTTTTATGAGTTTTGCACGTGCGTGAGAAATTACAGCATGGTTGGTACCCAAACCCGAACTTCTTCACAGAAGTTCGGGTTTGGGTTAGGTGTTGTGTAGATTGTATTACTTTCCCTTATAAGATGGTTATAAAAGAAAATAATAGCATTCTTAATACAGAATGCATAGTACAATAGGGCTGGAGGGGTTAATAAAAAAATAAATAAAATTATTTAACTCACCTCATCCACTTGTTCACGCAGCCCGGCTTCTCTTCTGTCTTCTTCTTTGATGCCCAGGAGGAAAAGGACCTGTGGTGACATCACTGTGCTCATCACATGGTCTGTCACATGATCCATCGTGTGGATCATGTGATGAGCACAGTGACGTCACCACAGGTCCTTTTTTTTCTCCTGCACAGCAAAGAAGAAGACAGAAGAGATGCCGGCTGCGTGAACAAGTGGATTAAGGAGAGTTATATTATTTTTTACATTTTTTTTAACCCCTTCAGCCCTATTTTACTAAGCATTCTGTATTCAGAATGCTATTATTTTCCCTTATAACCATGTTATAAGGGAAAATAATAATGATCAGGTACCCATCCCAATCATCTCCTAGCAACGATGCGTGAAAATCGCACTGCATTCGCACTTGCTTGCGATTTTCACGCAGCCCCATTCACTTCTATGGGGCCTGCGTTGCGTGAAAAATGCACAAAATAGAGCATGCTGCGATTCTCACGCAACGCACAAGTGATGCGTGAATATCACCGCTCATGCACAGCCCCATAGAAATGAATGGGTCCAGATTCAGTGCTGGTGCAATGCGTTCACCTCATGCATTGCACCCGTGCGGAAAATTCGCCCGTGTGAAAGAGGCCTAATAGGGCATATTCTATCTTTGAACGGAACGGAAAAACAGAAACGGAAGGCATACGGAGTACCTTCTGTTTTTTTGCGGATCCACTGAAATAAATGGTTCCGTATACGGGATGCAAAAAACGGAACGGAAACTGAAAAAAAACGTTCGTGAGCAAGCGGCCGTATACAGTAATTACAAAAATTGGGCTGGGCATAAAATTTTCAATAGAATGCTCCGCAAAAACGGAACGGATACGGAAGACATACGGATGCATTTCCGTATGTGTTCTGTTTTTTTTTTGTGGACCCATTGACTTGATTGGAGCCACGGAACGTGATTTGCTGGCAAGAATAGGACAAGTTCTATCTTTCAACGGAACGGAAATACGGAAACGCATTCCGTTTTTTTTTTTTGCAGCACCATTGAAATGAATGGTCCCGTATACGAACTGTATATGGAACGCAAAAAAATGGGGAAAAAAAAAGGTCATGTGAAAGAGGCCTTAGGCCTCATGCACACAAACGTTGTTTGATTTATTGACTTCAGTGGGGCCGCAAAAGATGCGGACAGCACAACGTATGGCTGTTCCGCTACGCCACACAAATAAATTAAAATAGAACATGTCCTATTCTTGTCTGTATCACAGATAAGGATAGGACTGGTCTATTGAGGGCCACACCTTCCGTTCCACAAAATGTGGAACGCACGGCCGGTATCCGTGATTTGCAGACCCACGATTTGTGGACCACAAAACACGGTGCAGAAGCCGTAGGCTTCATTCACACAACCGCATTTTTTGTGGATTAGATGTGAACCCACTCGTTTCAATGGGGCTGCACAAAATGCAGTCCGCCTCCGTATCGCAGAACATGGTCACGGTTTGCAAGAATAGGCATTGATACGATGGGCCCGCATTATGCATACGGTCATGTGAATGCACACAAACATTTTTCCGTTTCCGTTCCGGTTTTGGAGATTCAGTTTGCAATCCATATGCGGAACAATTCGTTTCAATGGTTCTGCAAAAAAAAAACTCCGTATGCATTCCGTTTCTGTATTTCCGTATATCTGTTCCGCTGAAATATAGAACTTGTCCTATTATTGCCCGCAAATAACAATCCGTGGCTCCATTCAAGTCAATGGGGCCGCAAAAAAAATGGAATGCATACGGAACACATCCGTATGTCATCCGTTTTTTGCGGATCCATGCCAACTTTGCCCATGTGTATACTGTTAAGACACATTACTGTACATTACATTAATGATTAAAAACTGTATGTTTCTGTTTGCAAACAACGGATTGCATACTGAAACATTACAGAGTTTTTTAACGGAAGCGCTCCCTAGTGCTTCCGCTCCATGTCTCCGCTCTGCATCTTGCAGACCCAGTCAAGTGAATGGATCCACATCCATAATACAGAGTGCACACGGCCAGTTTCAACATCGCTCCAGCCTCAATTACCTCCCCGCATCAGAGCGGTCTAGACCGCCGCCAGGGGAATCTGCAGTGCCGTGCCCAGGCAGAGGCCCATTCAGGAGGGAAGTACTCTCTAGCCATGGACTCCGGAAGCTCACAATAATCCTGCCAGGAGCCCAGAAGTCTCCCTACACCTGTCTGGTCTGCCCGCCGTCTGACAGGACCTACACTGGAGAGGGGAGGAAGGGGTGGAAAGGATCCACAGCCATATGAGCGGCAGCGTGAACCCCCACTGCAGAGCTGCTGTAGAAATTTCTGTCCCATCTATGTGAGAAGTCCACACACGTGTTGCAGACGAAACCTCATTTGGATGTACTGAACTGATTTTCAGTCACAGAAACTTGTGCGCCAAACCTGCACCGTGTGAATTCACTCTAAGGCCCATTTCACACGGGCGAGTTTTCCGCGCGCGTGCAATGCGTGAGGTGAACGCATTGCACCCGCACTGAATCCGGACCTATTCACTTCAATGGGGCTGTGCAGATGAGCAGTGATGTGAAAATCGCTGCATGTTCTATAGTAAGCGTTTTTCACGCAACGCAGGCCCCATAGAAATGAATGGGGCTGCGTGAAAATAGCAAGCAGGTGCGGATGCGGTGCGATTTTCACGCAGGGTTGCTAGGGGATGATAGCATTCTTAATACAGAATGCTTACAAAAATATGGCTTGAGGGGTTAAAAAATAAATAAAATCTTAACTCACCTCATCCTCTTGATCGCGCAGCCGGCATCGTCTTTCTTCTTCTTTCAGGACCTGCAAAAGGACCATTGATGACCTTCTATCTTTATTCAGCAGGACCTGCGCTGACGTCACCGCGCTCACCACGCCAGTATAGTGTTCCTTCCCTGTGCTGGCATCAGCCTCAGGGAAAAAACTGTGCATGCGCGAGCTTGCGCATCGCGAGATTACAGCAATCTATCGTTGATGAAAGGAGGAGATTCGGAGGACATAGGCGGTGCTGGGCATGGCTGGGCACCAGGAAGGGTAGTACAGCCCCTTGGACACATACAAGACTAATTTACATATCTCTAAAATCTTTTTTTAAAGAAAATAAAAGCACACAACCCTATAGGACAGATATATTGCGGACATGCTAGCGGCGATCTAGCCGTGCATGTCCGCAGCTCTATAGCCTAAAACTTGGTTACAGAATCCCTTTAAACTTTAAAGGGATTCTGTCATCAGATTTGTGCCCTATAAGCTAAACATATGGCCATGTCGGTGCTAATCACATGAATCCTAAACTGCCCTTATTAAACCTGCTTGTGGCTCTATTAGCCCAAAAAACAGGTTTTTATAAGCTGTCACTCACCTACCTAAGGTGCCCAAGGGGTTTTGCGTTAATCCAGGATGCCCGCCTGCACCCCTCGCCGTCTGGTGCCCTGCGCCGCCTTCCTCACCTCAGCGCCGCCTCCTCAATTCACCCGTCCCTCTGCCAGATCCTGCGCCTGCGCTTGCGCACTAGGCTCAGCCTGATGCGCCACGGACTCCTGGCAGCGGCTTCGTTGAGCGAAGTGCGCATGCGCCGGCCTGATGCGCATGCGCACTTTGCTCAACGAAGCCGCTGCCAGGAGTCCGCGGCGCAAGGCTAGTGTGAAAGTACCCTAACAGGTTGCCTAGGAGACCAAGCCTGAGGCTGGATCTCCTCGGCACCCGTAGAAGGCAGGTCCCGATGCTGTGCAAGGCATTGGGCAGCCTCTGCACGGCATTGAGCTGCCTTTTCACACATCGGTTCCCCGCCACAGCAGTGCAGGGATCCGATGTGCTCCTTCACCCGCCGCAAACCACTTCTATGTCGCGGTCAGCGCAGACCGCGGCATAGAAGGGGTTAACCCAGCGGCATCAGCTTTTACAGCAATGACGGCGGATAGAGCAGGGGCCCGGCTATCAGGGACTGCTGGGCCCCTGCAGTGATCGGGCGAGCACCGCTCCGATGCGCGCCCGATCAGCCTGCCATGCATGTACGGCGGAATTCATTCTGACAATGCATCCCCCGCCGTACATGCACTGCGTTTTGCGTTAAGGGGTTAACGGGGTCCCCATTCATTACTATAGGGCCTGAGTTGCGTGAAAAACGCACAATATAGAGCATGCTGCGATTTTCACGCAATGCACAAGCGATACGTGGAAATCACTGCTCACCTGCTCAGCCCCATTGAAGTGAATAGGTCCGGATTCAGTGCGAGCACATTGCACCCGGGCGGAATTCTTGCCCGTGTGAAAGGGGCCTAAGAGTATTTGCAGATTTGTTCTGTTCATCCGCACTGGTTGCCCTCCAGCAAGCGCATGGACTTCTGCAAGCCCCACTTTAGCTTGGATAACCGCAAACATTTCTGGCGCTGGGGTGGTTATCTGCAGCATTATGACTGAAGCTGTGAACATTGTGTGCCGCCATACAGCTTCCTGCCCGCTGATCTGTGATCAATAAAGTGGGCAGCACGGTGGCTCAGTGGTTAGCACGGGGGTCTTGCAGCGCTGGGGTCCAAGGTTCGAATCCTTAATAAAGGGCTAAAGGGGTTTTTCAAGATTTTGATTTTGATTGGTGGGGGTCCGACACCCGGGAGCCCCACCGATCAGCTGTTTGAGAAGGCACTGGTGCTCCTGTGAGTGCCGTGGCCTTCTCGCTGCTTACCAAGCACAGCGCCTTAAATTGTTTAGCGTCTGTGCTTCCATTCTGCACCGCTCCGTATTTTGTGGATTGCGGACCTATTCAAGCATCTGCAATACGGGCTGCACATGTTCGTGTGCATGAGTCCTGAGCCATAGCACTGAGCCGCGCAGCGAGCCCCCTTCGAGGGCGCCACTACAGTCACAGGCCAACACAGAGAGGAGGGAAACTGCATTTTGTACTGGAACCAAACCAAAAGTGCAGCGGAAGAGGCGATCATGACGTTCATTGAGGCAATGACGTGCCCCTATGCTACATGTATGTCTGCAGCCAATCATTGGCCTCAGCGGTATACGTTGTGAGGCCGCTAGGGCCACTGAT
Organism: Bufo gargarizans; assembly: GCF_014858855.1. Taxonomy (NCBI): domain Eukaryota; kingdom Metazoa; phylum Chordata; class Amphibia; order Anura; family Bufonidae; genus Bufo; species Bufo gargarizans. The sequence goes on along the minus strand of NC_058089.1, from coordinate 89,232,152 downwards.
TGTTGTGGTCACTGACAGGCTTAACCTCTAGAGGATATGGCAACGTTTCAATTTTTTTTTATTCCCGAACATTTTTATTTTTCCATTCACATAGCCTTATGAGGGCTTGATTTTTGCAGGACAAGTTATACTTTATAACAGCACCATTTTATATACAGTTGCAAGAAAAAGTATGTGAACCCTGCACAAGTTGGTCATAAAATGTGATCTGATCTTCATCTAAGTCACAACAATAGACAATCACAGTCTGCTTAACCTAATAACACACAAAGAATTAAATGTTACCATGTTTTTATTGAACACACCATGTAAACATTCACAGTGCAGGTGGAAAAAGTATGTGAACCCCTAGCCTAATCATCTCCAAGAGCTAATTGGAGTAAGGTGTCAGCCAACTGGAGTCCAGTCAATGAGATGAGATTGGAGGTGTTGGTTACAGCTGCCCTGCCCTATAAAAAACACACACCAGTTCTGGGTTTGCTTTTCACAAGAAGCATTGCCTGATGTGAATGATGCCTCGCACAAAAGAGCTCTCAGAAGACCTACGATTAAGAATTGTTGACTTGCATAAAGCTGGAAAGAGTTATAAAAGTATCTCCAAAAGCCTTGCTGTTCATCAGTCCACGGTAAGACAAATTGTCTATAAATGGAGAAAGTTCAGCACTGCTGCTACTCTCCCTAGGAGTGGCCGTCCTGTAAAGATGACTGCAAGAGCACAGCGCAGACTGCTCAATGAGGTGAAGAAGAATCCTAGAGTGTCAGCTAAAGACTTACAAAAGTCTCTGGCATATGCTAACATCCCTGTTAGCGAATCTACGATACGTAAAGCACTAAACAAGAATGGATTTCATGGGAGGATACCACAGAGGAAGTCACTGCTGTCCAAAAAAAAACCCATTGCTGCACGTTTACAGTTTGCACAAGAGCACCTGGATGTTCCACAGCAGTACTGGCAAAATATTCTGTGGACAGATGAAACCAAAGTTAAGTAGTTTGGAAGAAACACACAACACTATGTGTGGAGAAAAAGAGGCACAGCACACCAACATCAAAACCTCATCCCAACTGTGAAGTATGGTGGTGGGGGCATCATGGTTTGGGGCTGCTTTGCTGCGTCAGGGCCTGAACGGATTGCTATCATCGAAGGAAAAATGAATTCCCAAGTTTATCAAGACATTTTGCAGGAGAACTTAAGGCCATCTGTCCACCAGCTGAAGCTCAACAGAAGATGGGTGATGCAACAGGACAATTACCCAAAGCATAGAAGTAAATCAACAACAGAATGGCTTAAACAGAAGAAAATACGCCTTCTGGAGTGGCCCAGTCAGAGTCCAGACCTCAAACCGATTGAGATGCTGTGGCAGGACCTCAAGAAAGCGATTCACACCAGACATCCCAAGAATATTGCTGGTGGTCAATGGTCAAGAATTACTCCTGACCGTTGTGCACGTCTGATCTGCAACTACAGGAAACGTTTGGTTGAAGTTATTGGTGCCAAAGGAGGTTCAACAATTTATTAAATCCAAGGGTTCACATACTTTTTCCACCTGCACTGTGAATGTTTACATGGTGTGTTCAATAAAAACATGGTAACATTTAATTCTTTGTGTGTTATTAGGTTAAGCAGACTGTGATTGTCTATTGTAGTGACTTAGATGAAGATCAAATCACATTTTATGACCAATTTGTGTAGAAATCCATATTATTCCAAAGGGTTCACATACTTTTTCTTGCAACTGTATACAATGTAGTGGAAAACTCTAAAAAAAAATCCAAATGGGGTGGAATTGGAAAACAAAACAGCAATTCTGCCACAGTTTTAAAGGTTTTGTTTTTATTAGGTTTCTTATGCTGTAAAACTGACCAGTCACCTTCATTCTTCGGGTCAGTAAGATTACAGCTTTACAACATTTTTATACTTTTTCTTGTGTTTTAATACGGGAAAAAAATAAAAACCTCTGGAAATGTTTTTTTCTTTTTATCGCCATATTCTGACCCCATAACTTTTTTATATTTCTATGGAGCTGTGTGATGGCTCGTTTTTTTGTGCGGCGATCTGTACTTTTTGGAGTGTGTATGACTTTTTTATCACTTTTTCTGAATTTTTTTTTTGTGGAGGTGAAGTGACAAAAATGGCGATTGGCCATTTTGATCTTTTTTTTTTTACATTACGTTGTTTGCCGTGTAGGATAAATATTTATATTTTTTCATAGTACAGGCGTTTTCAGATGCCATGATGCTTTTTTTTATTGTTTATTTTTGGGAAAGAGGGAGTTATTTGAACATATATATTTAAAAAAAAAAACTGTAACAGCTTCCCCGATCTCAGCCGGGGGAGGCTGTTACCGGTGTGGTGCTGTGGTCACTTTTGACCACAGCATCTAAGTGTCATGCCCTGCTCAGGTCATGTGCGGAGGTCTGCTAGGTTAGCAGCACATGTGTAGCCTTTTGTTATTGTTTTGGAGTTGAGCTGTATCCACCTCCCTTCAGTGGGTGGGGTCGTTGGTATGAGTTTAAATTACGCCCACTCCCAGTGTCCTGTGCGGGTTTTTGCTTCTGTCTTGTTCAGAGGAAGGAAGGATTGCTGTTCCTGCTCAGTACAAGATAAGTTGGTTTTGTTTTCTTGTGATTGTCTGTCTAAGCTGTTAGAGAGATGCCTGCCCCCCCCCCCCCCCCCCAGGTCCTGATGGAGCAGGCTGCCTCTTTCCCCCTTTCACCACCTTAGGGATTTTAGGGAATCTTCAGCCTAGGCACGAGGACACGTTCATTCCCTCCTTCAGGGTCTGAATGTGGGCATAGAAGTCTAGGGAGAGCTGGTAGGGATTTGTCAGGAGGTGACCTTTATCCACAGCTTCTTGCCTAAACATTTGTTTTGTTCTATTCTGTGTATCTTGTATCCTGTCCAGAGTGACACTAAGGGGTTAAACATCTGCGATCAGTGTTATCGCCGATCGCAGACATTAGCCCCAGGTGTCTTCTGTGTAAAACAGCAGAAAGCTGGTGGCTATGGAGCCCTATTAAAAAACCAAACTTCCGCCGTACACGTATGGTGGATGTCCTGAAGGGGTTAAGTGGTCACATTTGGTATATGGACACATGACTGCTGCAGCCATGCAAACAAAACCCAACCATGAGGATTTGAGTGATGACACTGGAACGCCCAGGTTTCATCCAGTGAGTATACATTTTTTTTTTTTATAATTTTAACACCATTCCTGTTTTTTCTAATAATCTTTTTCAATTTGGACAATCACTTTAAAGGGTCACTGAATTTTTATACAACTTTTGAGTGTCATAGAGACATATCAAAGGTTTTTATCAGTGGGGTCTGTGTACTAAGACCCCCACTGATCACAAGAACGAGGAAAGAGATGCGCTTGCTGCAGGAGTTCAAGGCTATGTACACCTTTGGGGGGCAATTTTTTTTATTATGGCATTGTACTCATTTTGAGCTAAAAATATATATTTTTTTTAAATTGGTCTTTATTAAAAATATGGAGTCCTTTTTTCTGTACAGAGCTGACATGCTCTAGTAGCAGCCTTTGGATTTTCTGTCTTTTCCACCCGACCAGGAGCTGACAGACTCCTTATCTCTGCTCTCTGACCTCCTAAACACTTATTAGAGCTCAGTTCTTATCTGATACGAATGTGGCTTAAATAAGTGTTTATGACCACTTAGTAGTATAGAGATAAGGTTTATTAGATGACCGGCACAAAGTGAAAGTACCATTCACACAGCTGGAAAAATAGTTAACCCTTTGTGACAGAACAGCTCAACATTTTTAATAAAGCCAATTGAAAAAATGATTTTTAAGCAAAAACGAGTGAGGCTACTTTCACACCAGCGTTTTTGCTGGATCCGGCAGGGTTCAGCAAAAACGCTTCCGTTCTGATAATACAACCGTCTGCATCCGTTATGAACGGATCCGGTTGTATTATCTTTAACATAGCCAAGACGGATCCGTCATGAACTGCATTGAAAGTCAATGGAGGATGGATCCGTTTTCTATTGTGTCAGAGAAAACAGATCCGTCCCCATTGACTTACATTGTGGGTCATGACGGATCCGTCTTGCTCTGCATCCCAGGACGAAAAGCAAACCGCAGCATGCTGCGGTTTGCTCTCCGGTATGAGAACAGAACAGAATGCATTTTGGAGCACTCCGTTCTGCTCAGTTACATTTTGTCCCGGGTATTGAGACCCTATGACGGAAAAAAAGCACCAGCCTATATGCGCTCCCATGGTCCCGGCCACCAGAGAGGCTGACGCTTTTTCCTATAGTGTTCAAGCACGACCACCACTGATGGATTACAGGGTGGTCTGCTGTAACCATGGAAACGAGTAGTGTATAATGTGATGGAAAAATGAATCCAGCCAGCAAAGGAGACAATATGGACAATCACAATACATTAGTAAGTGGCTTGTATTAACTTTCTCTACATGATAAATCCCACTAACTGAAGTGAGACAACCCCCTTTAACCCCTTAAGGACTTATGACGTACCGGTACGGCATGTCTCCCGAGTCCTTAAAGGGCTTCTGTCACCCCACTAAAGTGATTTTTTTTTTTTTGGGCTGGTGAAATTAGTTATATTGCGATATATCACAATATAATTGTGTCACTTACTTTGATCCAGCAAGTTTTATCATATGTAAATTCGGTCTCTAACAGCAAGTAGGGCGGCTACTTGCTGCTAGCTGCTGCAGAAATCCGCCCCCTCGCCGTGTTGATTGACAGGGCCAGCCGGGATCTCCTCCTCCGGCCAGCCCTGTCGGCATTTCAAAAATCGCGCGCCTCTGTGGATTCGGCGCAGGCGCTCTGAGATGAGGAGGCTCGTCTCCTCAGCACTCCCTCAGTGCGCCTGCGCGGATGACGTCTTCTATTTCGGTGATGTCATCGGCGCAGGCGCACTGAGGGAGTTCTGAGGAGACGAGCCTCCTCATCTCAGAGCGCCTGCGCCGAATCAACAGAGGCGCGCGATTTTTGAAATGCCGATAGGGCTGGCCGGAGGAGGAGATCCCGGCTGGCCCTGTCAATCAACACGACGAGGGGGCGGATTTCTGCAGCAGCTACCAGCAAGTAGCCGCCCTACTTGCTGTTAGAGACCGAATTTACATATGATAAAACTTCGTTTTTTGAAGAAACTGCTGGATCAAAGTAAGTGACACAATTATATTGTGATATATCGCAATATAACTAATTTCACCAGCCCAAAAAAAAAAAATCACTTTAGTGGGGTGACAGAAGCCCTTTAAGGACCCATGACGTACCGGTACGTCATAACTTTAAAACTAAATTGCGGTGCGGCGGGGGTTAATAGGAACAGGATGTCCGCTGAAATCATTCAGCGGGCATCCTTTCTCAACGTCGGGGGGGGGGGGGGGGTCCCTGTGTCGGCGATCGCTGCAAACCGCAGGTCAATTCAGACCAGCGGTTTGCGGCGGCGCCATCGGGTCCCCATGCGGCTGTAGGGGGTACCCGATGGCATGGAAGGCATTACTCATACAGCCAATGCATTCCAATACAGAAGTATTGGAATGCATTGTAAAGGATTAGACCCCCAAAAGTTCAAAGTCCCAAAAACTGTGCTAAATAAACAATTTTTTGTCACCTTACATTGCAAAAAGTTTAATAGCAAGCGATCAAAAAGTCATATGCACCCCAAAATAGTGCCAATCAAACCGTCATCTCATCCCGCAAAAAATGAGACCCTACCTAAGATAATCGCCCCAAAAACTGAAAAAACTATGGCTCTCAGAATATGGAGACACTAAAACATGATTATTTTTTTTTGCTTCAAAAATGAAATCATTGTGTAAAACTTACATAAATAAAAAAAAAGTATACATATTAGGTATCGCCGCATTCGTAACAACATGGTCTATATAAATATCACATGATCTAACCTGTAAGATGAATGTTTTAAATAATAAAAACGGTGCCAAAACAGCAATTTCTTGTTACCTTGCCTCACAAAAAGTGTAATATAGGGCAACCAAAAATCATATGTAACCTAATCTAGTACCAACAATACTGCCACCCTATTTTCTAAAATGGGGTCACTCTTTTGGAGTTTTTACTCTAGGGGTGCATCAGGGGGGCTTCAATTGGGACCAGGTGTCAAAAAAAACAGTCCAGCAAAACCTGCCTTCCAAAAACCGTATGGCATTCCTTTCCTTCTGCGCCCTGGCGTGTGCCTGTAAAGCGATTTACGACCACATATGGGGTGTTTCTGTAAACTACAGAATCAGGGCCATAAATATTGAGTTTGGTTTGGCTGTTAACCCTTGCTTTGTAACTGGAAAAAAATTATTAAAATGGAAAATCTGCCCAAAAAGTGAAATTTTGAAAATGTCTCTCTATTTTCCATTAATTCTTGTGGAACACCTAAAGGGTTAACGACGTTTGTAAAATCAGTTTAGAATATTTAATAGTTTATAGAATGGGGTCATTTGGGTGGTTTCTATTATGTAAGCCTCGCAAAGTGACTTCAGACCTGAACTGGTCCCTAAAAATTGGGTTTTTGAAAATTTCTGAAAAATTTCAAGATTTGCTTCTAAACTTCTAAACCTTGTAACATCCCCCAAAAATAAAATATCATTCCAAAATGATCCAAACATGAAGTAGACATATGGGGAATGTAAAGTAATAACTATTTTTGGAGGTATTACTATGTATTATAGAAGTAGAGAAATTGAAACTTCTTGGTAATTTTTGGTAAATTTGGTATTTTTTTATAAATAAAAATGATATTTTTTTTTATATCATTTTAGCAGTGTCATGAAGTACAATATGTGACGAAAAAAACAATCTCAGAATGGCCTGGATAAGTCAAAGCGTTTTAAAGTTATCACCACTTAAAGTGACACTGGTCAGATTTGCAAAAAATGGCCAAGTCCAGGGCTGAGTCCTTAAAGGGAACCTGTCACCGGGATTTTGTGTATAGAGCTGAGGACATGGGTTGCTAGATGGGCGCTAGCACATCCGCAATACCCAGTCCCCATAGCTCTGTGTGCTTTTATTGTGTATAAAATCTGATTTGATACATATGCAAATTAACCTGAGATGAGTCCTGTTCCTGAGATGAGTCACGGACAGGACTCATCTCAGGTTAATTTGCATATGTATCAAATAGTTTTTTTTTACACAATAAAAGCACACAGAGCTATGGGGACTGGATATTGTGGATGTGCTAGTGGCCATCTAGCAACCCATGTCCTCAGCTCTATACACAAAATCCCAGTGATAGGTTCCCTTTAAGGGGTTGAAGGGTTAACAACATTCCTAACATTTCCAGTTTTTAATAGTTTGAGGGGTGTAGTTTCTAAAATGGGGTCTTTTATGGGTGGTTTCTATTATGTGAGCTCCTAAAAGTTACTTTAGAACTGATCTGGTCCTTCAAAAAAGTTGATTTTGGAAATTTTCTTGAAATTGTCAAAAATTGCTTCTAAAATTCTAAACCTTCTAACGTCCTTAAAAAAATTTAATTACATTAACAATATGATGCCAACATAAAGTAGACATTTGGGGAATGTAAATTAAGTATTTTATGAGGTGTCGCTATCGGTCTTAAAAGCAGAGAAATTAAAATTTTGAAAAATTGAATTTTTTAAAAATTTTCGGTAACTTTTGGGATTTTTATATATTTTATAAATAAAAGTAAAACATATTGACTCAAATTCACCATTAACATGAAGTACAATGTGTCACGAGAAAACAGTCTCAGATGGCTTGGATAAGTAAAAAGCGTTCCAAAGTTATTACCACAAAGTGACACGTGTCAGATTTGTAAAATTAGGCCCGGTCTGGAAGTGGTTAAGCTCCACAGAAGTCTAGGAGCGCATCTCGATACCATCCACTGCAGGAAGAGGAGTATGCTATGCGATTGCTCCTCTCTCATTATTCTAGGGATCGGTGGGGGTCTCAGCACTTAGACCCCCACCGATCAAATCCACTAATGTGTCTCTCTGTCATATCAAAAGTTTTATGAACACTCAGTGACCCTTTAAATCTATGTTCACCATCCATTTATACTAGAAGCCACAATGCCTGGACGTAGGGGTGGGCGATATATATTGCAATATAATTTTAAGCATATGCGATATATATTGCGATATATTGTTTTCTATATTGGGGGGGGGGGGGGGTTAAACTTTTTTTTTTATTACTTTTTATTTAATAACTATTAGCCCCCAAAGGGCTAGAACCCTTGTCATATTCACCCTAATAGAGATCTATTAGGGTGAATAGGACTTTACACTCTCCCTGCTGCCCTGTGCTTTGTGCACACAACAGCAGGGAGCGGACCATGGCAGCCAGCCTCTCATGTGCCCCCCAACCTCTGATCTGCCCTCCAGCCTCTCCCTCTTATCAGCCCCCTCTGGTAACTCAACCCCCCCCCCCTCCCCAGTATTAATCATTGGTGGCAGTGGCCACAGGGTCCCCCCCTCAGTATTGATCATTGGTGGCAGGGGCCCCCTTCCCCCCCACATCATTGGTGGCAGCAGCAGTTCCGATCGGAGTCCCAGCAGTGTAATGCTGGGGCTTTGATCGGTTACCATGGCAGCCAGGAGTCACGCTACTGAAGTCCTGGCTGCCATGGTATGTCAGTGAGCAGCTTTATACTCACGTGCGCCGTGGCTGCCGGGCGCTCCTTTTTCTGTCTGTGCAGCGCATTGCTAATGCTTATAGCTCACGTGCGCCGTGGCCACCCCTTCTTCTGTCTGTGCGGCGCATTGCTAATGCTTATAGCATTAGCAATGTGCCACACAGACCTGAGAAGAAGGAGCGCCCGGCGGCCACGGCGCACGTGAGCTATAAGCATTAGCAATGCGCCGCAGACAGGAGTGGCCACGGCGCACCTGAGCTATAAGCATTAGCAATGTGCCGCACAGACAGAAGGAGCGGCCACGGCGCACGTGAGCTATAAGCATTAGCAATGCGCCGCAGACAGAAGGAGCGCTCACTAGCATACCATACCATGGCAGCCAGGACTTCAGTAGCGTCCTGGCTGCCATGGTAACCGATCGGAGCCCCAGCATTACACTGCTGGGACTCCGATCGGAATTGCCGCTCTGTGGTCATATCGCAGTCCGGCGATATGCACAAAATCCATATCGTGACACAAATTTATATCGCCTACCCCTACCTGGACGCATCAGTCATAGGATGGATACCTTCAGTGCCCAACTTATAATGGGGTGTGTTGGGTTCTGAAGTTGACTGGAACAATAGCACGGTTCTTTCCATCATATCTACCAACGTCTGAGGGCAGTGTGAACAAAGCCCAAGCCTGTCACAACCCCCCCCCCCCCCCCACGAAATAATCATTATTCTCCCTATCAGTAAATATCCCTGTGATTGGCCATCTTCTTTTATAGAAAACAATTGCCATATGTGATAAACCAGTCATGCTGAGAACTTACTCCCAAACACATTCTACCATCAAAATAAAGTTTTATTAAAAAAAGAAGAAAAAAAAAACACATGAATTCTGATTATCAGACCAGTTTGCCCATGGTTCCATATACCAGAATACACTGCATCTGTCCGTAGTGCCTTTCTAGTCTGACAGCGGCAGAGCCAGACATGAGCTATTCCTCAGTAAGTCCGTTTGACCCGTTCCTTCTTTTGCGGATGTGATAAATCAACCTATTCGGGGATCCCCTTAAGAAATACTTTGGGGTCACCTCTTGGCAAATTTTTCTTTTCGTTCTTAAAGACAAATAGTACACAAAACAATATTGTTTTTTTTTCTAAGTATGAATAAGTGCATGGCAAGGTGTGAGGTTCACCTGTGTCTTAAAGGGCACCTGTCAGCAGATCTGTCCCTATGACACCGGCTGACCTGTTACATGTGCACTTGGCAGCTGAAGGCATCTGTGTTGGTCCCATATTAATATGTGCCCGCATTGCTGAGAAAAATTATGATTTAATATATGCAAATCAGCCTCTAGGAGCAATGGGGGCGTTGCCGTTACACCTAGAGGCTCCGCTCTCTCTGCAACTGCCGCACCCTCTGCATTTTGATTGACAGGGTCAGGTGTGATGACTCTTTCACCACTTGGCCTTGTCAAACTGCAGAAGGTGCAGCAGTTACAGAGAGAACAGAGCCTCTAGGTGTAACGGCAACGCCCCCGTTGCTCCTAGAGGCTCATTTGCATATATTTAAACATTTTTTTCTCAGCAATGCGGGCACATATGAACATGGGACCAACACAGATGTCTTCAGCTGCCAAGTGCACATGTAACAGGTCAGACAGTGTCATAGGTACAGATCTGCTGACAGGTGCTCTTTAAAGACCATCTGGCAGCATGATCAACCCTATTAAGCCAGACACACCCTGCCTGATAGGGGTGACTAAAATGAGCCCTTTCTCTCTGCAATTAGTTACATGCAAATTAGGTGCTCTGAGCACCTAGCCCCTTGGAGCACCGCTCCCCCTCCGAGTGAGATCGGCAGGAACAGGCATCACCGCTCCAATGCCTTGGCCTGAAACCTTGCATGTGCCGGCAAGGTGAGATCTTCCCTGCACGTGCATAGATAGTACTGCCACCGGGACACATGTGAGATTTCAGGGCGAGGCATCGGAGCAGTGAGGATGCTTGGCAGTGGTGGCCAACCCCTTGGTGCTCCAAGGACCGCATTCACATATCACTAAAAACAACTATTTCTCTACCTTGGTAACACTGATTGGAGACAGAAAGGTCTAATTTTAGTCCCCAGTAAGCCTGGTTTGATAGGGTTGATCATGGGGACAGATGCTCTATAAAAGTTGCACCATTAGTCTATAAAAAAAGAGGACTGAAATGGACGATTTAAACCACAACGAATATTAATCAGGTGGAATTTAACAACCAAGGTTCGTTTTGGATGACCGACGATAGACTTCATCTGTAAAGAAGTCGGCCGTGTTTAAAATTTGCTTTGGCGAGTCCACAAACCATTTTCCCAAAAAGTCCTGCGACCTTCTCCAGGTGTCATCCAACATCTACCACCAGTTTGGAGGACAGTACCGGCCGACACAGACTAAATCGCGTGTGGCTTCATCAACGTAACGATCGTTTAACCATCAACCTACTTTCATCTAATGTGTATGGCCACCTTACAATTCTCCTCTCTCTACGGGTTCTGAAGAAAACCTCTAAGGAAAATGAAAATACATTTCCAAGCTTCGTCCGGTGTACAGAATTCAACACACATGCAAGAGTTAAAAATGTAGCAACGAAACTCATGTTTTTTTTTTTACATTTTTGTACCACGACGGAATTTTCTGTACATTTGCCGTAGAAAGGAACCATCTACCACGGCTCGGAGACCAAGGTGTTTATCTCTGGTGGACGAGAACACACCTTCTCGGTTCCACCCGACCATGGCAGCGAGTGAAAGTTTTAGCGGCAGCGACTTAAGCCATCTTAGTTGAAGTTGCCTTCAAGTTTTTTCTTGGCAGCGTTCATAGACAAGACCTTATCCTTCTGGCGGATCTCCTCTCTCAGCTTCACCTCGGTGAGTCTTAAATGTCTAATGCTGGACTTCATCTCCTTCATCTTCACCTCCATAAGGGCGATGATATCCCTCTGCTCGTTGAGCTTCCTCAGCAGCTCTTCCGTGGTGGTCCCCGAAGACATGGAGTAGGAGTGGTCGGAGAACTGAGGGGACGGGTAGTACTCCGGGATGGGGTAGGTTTCTTCTCCCACCACCACCACTTGGAGCTGCTGATGAGAAGAGGACGATGAGAAATGTGGACTCAGTCCTGGTCCTCCACCTCCGGAGTCCAGCTTCACGGTCAGGTTGACGGGGTTCGTTTCCGAACTTATGGATTCTCCGGCGCCCAAGGATCTTGCCATCGCTGCCGAAGCCTCCACGCTGCTCATGTCTGCCCCCATGCCAGGTGTGGTGCCAAGCAGCATCATCTCAGCGCCCCCTGCTGTCAGCTCCAGCACCTCCTGCTCCTGCCCTGGCATAGCCGTTACCAGCACCGTTGTGGACACCGGGGAGTAACCCGACTGGTGATGCCTCTTCTTGGACCTGTCCCCAGCATTGCCCCTGCGGGTTTTCCTTTCGTTTACCCCCCTGAGGGGAAATATGGTGGGAACCTTAATGCTGTAGGACTTGCGCCCCCCGTGAAAGTGCAGGCTGCACACCCGGTGCCCGTTGGTGGGCTGAAAAGTGTTGAAGCAACCGGTGACTCCAGCCCGCGACACGTTCTTCAGCCATAAGTGTCTCAGCTCCGGATCTTTCGGGAACGTGTAGAAGTGCAGCCCTTTGTCCCGGTGAGAATTGCTGTAGCAGCCCGGCACGCAGCAGGTGAAGCCAGGCATCACTGCAAGTAACTCGCAAACATGAGAGATGCTGGGCACGGAAAGCGGACAGCGGAAACTACATATCCCATGAAACCTCTCACTTCCGGTACACGGAAAGGGCCTTTGCCGAGAGGACTACGTTTCCCACAATGCAATGCGGTCGGTTTCCTGTGCGAGATAGCGAGATATCGCGTGATCACGAAACTCAGAGCGGGAGCATTTGTGTTTTTTCTTTCTGGACAAGAGAGGAGGACGAGGTAACCGTATAAGTGTAGTGAGAGGTGCGTAGTGTCATGTGCTGTGCTAATACCAAGAGGGAAAAGACGAACCGTGGCAGACGTACATGAAACTAGGGTTGTCCCTAGCAACCAATCACATGCGCAGGTTTAACTTCATGCCCTTGTCATTGAAAAATGAAAGCTGTGTGGTGATTGGTTGCTGTGAGCAAAGCTTTCATTTCTTACTTCTGCGCTTGAAAAATGAAAGCTGTTTTGTGATTGGTTGCTGTGACCAATATGAACAGCTGACAGTGACAGGCAGTGTTTGTCATGGCAGCAACAGCTGCAGCCCCCCCAGGGTTATTGGCAGCAGGGGTCCTCTTTAACTAACGTCCTGGACCGGCTATATATGATGCTGATTTTCAATTTTTGATGTGTGTGGGTGGAAAATCTGCAACGCTTTGCAGCTTCTTCCCCCCCCCTTGAAGTAAATGGTATGAACAGCTGTAAGTACACTGAGTGCAGGTTATTATAAAAGGGGTTATCCAGTACCTATAATGACCCCCAGAACGGGGGCCGCCGCTGCATCTCCCTGTCACGCTGATCAAAACGGGAATGGGAAGAAAGATGGGCCAAGGAGACAAGAACCATGACACCTCAAATAAATCTTTAGCAGGCATACTCTCCGAGCACAGTAGCATTGATCTAAATTGAGATTAGGTGGGATTATCATTATTTTCTATGGAATGACAAGAATGCCCATAGACTATAATGGGAAGTAAAATATGATTTAATTTGTAGGTTAATCTGTGTTATTTAACAATATTTTGCCCATAGACTATATAGGGAAGTAAAACGTGACTTGGTGTCTGAACCATTCAACATAGTGTTGTTGCTGGTATCGAAATTTCGATACCCAATCGATACTTTTGTCCCTGGTATCGTTACAATACCGGGATTTCCATTTTTTCGATACTGGCCTGCGCTTCTGCGCAGTCTAGTATCTCTGAACATGAGCGCGCTGCTCTCGGCGCGCTCATGTTCCCTCAGCAGCACAGGGGAGAAGGAAGCAGTCTCTTCCCTCCCCTGTGCTGCTGCTGCCGCCACCAGTGGGGAGAGAGGGGTGGAGGAGGGGCGGGCGCACTGCGCCACCAATGATAGGACTTTTCATTGGTCCGGACTTTAAGTATTAGGCTACACAGAGTGGCGCCCAGGGATGTCCCAGCACTTACTATTATTCCTGGGCGCCGCTCCATTCGCCTGCTGTGCGCCTGTGCCCCATTACTGTCTCCTCTCCTGCTCCATATGCTAATTACTATCGGAGCAATGGGGAGGAGACAGCAGCTTCTCTAGTGGGCGTTCCTTCTCCCCTGGTTGTAGTGCTGTCCAATCGCAGCGCAGGGAGAAGGAACGCCCACTAGAGAAGCTGCTGTTTCCTCCTGAACCTGGTCTGCTGCCAGTACCCGCCTCCTGTATTAAGGGTTAATTGGTTAATTATCATTGGTGGCGCATTGCGCCCGCCCCCCTCAACCTCTCCCAGTATTATGATAATTGGTGGCAATGGCCACAGGGTCCCCTCCCCTCCTGCTCATTGGTGGCAGTGGCAGCTTCTGATCGGAGCCCCATCAGTGTAATCCTGGGGCTCCGATCAGTTACCATGGCAGCCAGGGCTTCAGTAGCGTCCTGGCTGCCATGGTAATCTCCCTGCTGCTGTGTGCACAGGGCAGCAGGGAGAGTGTGAAGTCCTATTCACCCTAATAGACCTCTATCAGGGTGAATAGGACAAGGGATGAAAAGATCCCAGGATAGTTATTAAATAAACTGTAAAAAATAAACTAAAAAGTAAAAAAAAACACACCAAAATATTAAGTATAAATCACCCCCTTTGCCAATTTTACATATAAAATATATAAACAATAAATAAATAAACATCGCCACTGTCTGAAAAGTCCAAACGATTAAAATATAAAAAAATCTGCGCGATTCACCATTTTTTAAAATGCGGAATGCACGTGGCTTTTTTGTTAGATTTTTTTCGCGTGGTATCGAATAATATCGAGTATCGCAATGCTTTTTTATAGTATCGAAACTGAATCTAAATTTTGGTATCGCAACAACTCCAATTCAACACATCAAATAAATCTTTACCCGACTTACTCTTCAAGTTCAGTGGGATTATTATAATTAGGGATGTGTGGGTTTAACCCTAGGGATTAGGGTTTTACCGATATTATCGGCCGATATTGAGGATTTTGACCGCTATCGGTATCGGCATCTATTTTGCCGATATTCCGATAGCGTATGGGGAATACAGATCGCGCTGCTGACAGCGCTCTCAGTTTTCCCCTTAGCAGCACAGGGGAGAAGGAAGCAGTGTCTCCTCCCCCTGTGCTGCCGCTGCCGCTGCCGCCAATGAAAGGACAGGGGACAAGAGAAGGGGAGGAGCTATGGCCACTGCGCCACCAATGAAGATTAATCTCTCATTCATTCATATACAGGAGGCGGGAGCTGCAGAATCACATAGCCGGCTGCCGACCTCTATGAGCTGTAGCTGCGATCTGTAGTTAACCCCTCAGGTGCCGCGGATCGCAGCTACTGCTCATAGAGGTCGGGAGCCGGCTATGTCATTCTACAGCTCCCGCCTCCTGTATATGAATAAATGAGAGATTAATCTTCATTGGTGGCGCAGTTCCCCCCCCCCAACCCCAGTATTAGACATTGGTGGTGCAGTTCCCCCCCCAACCCCAGTATTAGACATTGGTGGCGCAGTGCGCTCCCCCCAAGCCCCCCCAGTATTAAGCATTGGTGGCGCAGTGCGCCCCCCACCCCAGTATTAAAAACATCGGTGGCGCAGTGCGCCCCTCCACAGGATCCCCTCTCCCCTGCTCCTCCGATTGGAGCTCCAGCAGTGTAATGCTGGGGCTCCGATCGGTTACCATGGCAGCCAGGACGCTATTGAAGCCCTGGCTGCCATGATAAGCTCCATGCTGCTATGTGCACAAAGCACAGAGCAGCAGGGACAGTGTGAGCTCCTATTCACCCTGATAGATCTCTATCAGGGTGAATAGGACAAGGGTTCTAGTCCCTAAGGGGGCTAAAAGTTAGTAAAAAAAAAAAAAAAAGTTACAAAAATAAAACACCAAAATATTAAGTATAAATGAAAAAGAAAGATTTACAAAAAAAAACCTACACATTAACAATAAACATTAATTTTCAGCAGATTTGTGTAGGAATTTTTTATTTTTTTTCAAAAATGAAAATTCCCAGAATATCGGTATAAATTATCGGCTATCGGCCTGAAAGTTCACAAATTATCTATATCGGTCGATCCCTAATTAAAATTGAGATTAAGTGGGATTATCATTGGTTTCTATGAAATGACAAGGGGAATGACACAATGGAATGCCCATAGACTATAATGGGAAGTAAACTATGAGCTCATTTGCAGGTAAATCTGTGTTAGGCCTCTTTCACACGGGCGTTGCGGGAACACGCACGATTTTTCCGCGCGAGTGCAAAACATTGTAATGCGTTTTGCACTCGCGTGAGAAAAATCGTGCATGTTTGGTACCCGAACTTCTTCACGGAAGTTCGGACTTGGGATCGGTGTTCTGTAGATTGTATTGATTTCCCTTATAACATGGTTATAAGGGAAAATAATGGCATTCTGAATACAGAATACATAGTAAAATAGCGCTGGAGGGGTTAAAAATAAATAAATAAATTGAACTCACCTTAATACACTTGATTGTGAAGCCGGCATCTCCTTCTGTCTTCATCTTAGCTGTGTGGAGGAATAGAACCTGTGGTAATGTCACTTCAGTCATCACATGATCTTTTACCATGGTGATGGATCATGTGATGACCGGAGTGACGTCACCACAGGTCCTGTTGCTGCACACAGCACAGAAGACAGACAGAAGAGATTTTCACGCAACCCCATTCATTTCTGTAGGGCCTGCGTTACGTGAAAAACGCACAAAATAGAGCATGCTGCGATTTTCACGCAACGCACAAGTGATGCGTGAAAATCACCGCTCATGTGAACAGCCCCATAGAAATGAATGGGTCGGGATTCAGTGCGGGTGCAATGCGTTCAACTCGCGCATCGCATCCGCAGCGCGGAAATCTCGCCCGTGTGAAAAGGGCCTTATGTAGGACATTAACCTTTATCGCAAGTGTTCCCTGGGTAGAGTAGCACATTGTAAATTTTAAATTATCTGGGATTTAAGTAGTTTTCTATGGAATAACATGTGAATGACAGAATGGACTGCCCATACAGTATAATGGGAAGTAAAATTTGATATGGAGTAGGGCTGCAACGATTAATCAACGTTATCGATAATATTTCGATAACGGGATTCGTTATCAACGAATCCCATTATTGAAAAATCGGCTGATTCGTTGCTATGCGGGCAGGAGGTTCAGACCTGAGCGTTTTACAGCGCGTACGATCGCGCTGTAAAATGCCCGACGCCCCAAGAAGTACATGAGCTTCTTTGGGGCGTCTTGTCGCGCGTTCCCGTACATAGACTTCAGCGGGAACGCGCGACAATGGGTGTTCGCTTGTCTCTGTATGCGCGATTGCAAACACCCGTACAATCGCGCATACAGAGCGCATACAGAGCGCTCCATCGCGAACGCTCAGGTCTGAACTTAGTGTAAATCAGCGCATCTTTATTACCATACAATGAAGCTGCGGTAACAGGCAGAGCGGGCAGCGGAGTAACGTCACTTAATCACGTGACGCGCATGCTCTGCCTGCTTCATTCATAAAGTGGGTGGAGCATGCGCGTCACGTGAGTAAGTAAGTACTGATTTAAAGTAAGTTACTGCCGGTTAAGGAATACTGCTGTGAGCGGCGGGGCCGGGGCTGTTATGGGGAGGGGGATCTGTGGATGACACTGTTATGGGGAGGAGGATCTGTGGATGACACTGTTATGGGGAGGAGGATCTGTGGATGACACTGTTTTATTTTATTTTAAACTTTTCTTATTTAAAGGGGTAATCCAGTATTAGAAAAATGACAGTTTTTTTTCCAAAAACAGCACCACACCTGTCCTCAGGTTGTGTGTGGTATTGCAGCTCTGCCAAGTGAATACCACCCACAACCTGAGGGCAGGTGTGGTGCTTTTTTGGAAGAAATAAGCTCTGTTTTTTTTATTCCTGAATAACCTTCTTTAATTTTTATTTTTTTTGCGTTCAACAGAACTTTTATTGAAATTTTTATTTTTTTGTAGAACAGGAATCAAAAATAGGAGGGAGGCAAAAACAAAGAAGGGATGGGAAGTGGGGGAGGGGTCAAAATAAAAAGTATACAAATAAACATTGACATTTCTGTCCCAGCAGGAAAAACGTGACACTCCGAGACAAAAAAGAACGCCGTGGTAAACAATGGCAGCGCCATAGGGGGGGTGTATGAAGTAGCAAAGTTTTTACAAATTAAGGCTAGGGTCACATTGAGCGCATATGCAGCATATTTGACGCTGTGAGAAATGTGCCGGGCAGCAGAAAATACGCTGTGTATGCGCTCGGCCAAACTCCGAACCTTACCGCACACACAGGGCCGCAGAGGGAAAGCCCTGTGTGTCTGCTCCTAGCGCATACGCAGTGTACGCTGCGTATGCGCTCAGTGTGACCCTACCCTAAGGGTGTATTCAAACGTACTGTATCCTGCACATATTTGACGACGTGTTCAGTCATTCTATAGAAAACTGTTATATTCCAAGGTAATTTTCATTTTACAATGTGCTACTCTACCCAGGGAACGCTTGCGGTAAAGGTTAATGTCCTACATAACACAGATTCACCTGCAAATGGGCTCATAGTTTACTTTCCATCATAGTCTATGGGCATTCCATTGTGTCATTCCCCTTGTCATTTCATAGAAACCAATTATAATCCCACTTAATCTGAATTTTAATAATCCCACTGAACTTGAAGAGTAAGTTTGCTAAAGATTTACTTGATATGTTAAATGGTTCAGAGTCAGACTCCAAATGAAATGTTGCCCCCCATTATAGTCTATGAGCATTCCTTTATGTCATTTGCATTCTATAGAAAACGTTAAATTCCAAGGTAATTTTCATTTTACAATGTGCTACTCTACCCAGGGAACGCTTGCGGTAAAGGTTAATTTCCTACAAGACACAGATTTACCTGCAAATGAGCGCATAGTTTACTTCCCATTATAGCGGGTTGCCGGGAGTTGGATGTCCCCCTAACAATAGGTAATCAGTATCTTTGGCCAAGACATTTAAAATGCCTCAGGGGAAATCTGTATAAGGGGCCTCATGCACACGACCGTGGCCGTAATGCGGCCCGCAAACAGCGGGTGCCTGCAATATGCGGGCACCGGCCGTGTGCTCCCTGCATCACTGATGCGGACCCGTTCTCTTGAACTACAAAGCACTTCTGAGTTTCTGTCCGTGACTCCGCACCTAAAAAAAAATAGAACATGTTTGATTTTTTTGCGGTGCGGATGGACCCATTTAAATTGAATGGGTCTCGATCTGTCCCGGCCGCCGCACGGATGAGGCCTTACTGGTGAATTTTAACACCGGTTGGTTTGGGATTTTCTGCAGCAGAATATATTATGTGTAGACCTTCAGGACCCTGCAATTTTCTTTTTTTGCATTTTCGTTTTTTCGTGATTTTTCCATTCACATAGCAGTATGGTTTGATTTTTGCAGGAGAAGCTGCACTTTCCAATAGAACCATTTAATCCCTTGTACATGTACGGCGGAAGTCCAGTCTTTAAAGATGGTGCCTGCTTGTGAGTGCTCTGACCCACCATAACCACCGAGTTTCTGCTGTTTTAAACAGCAGAGACGTGGGACTAATGTCTACGATCGGCAATAATGCCGATTGCAGACATTTAATCCCTCAGATTTGACCACGGCATCGGAGAGCACCAAAACCGGGAGCTGCATCCTTCCCAGCATGGGGAGCTTTCACCTAGCTGAGATTGGGGAAGGCGTTCTGTAGTAGTAATAGACCTGAGCCTGTACAAGGCTTCCAGGCCGATTACTAGTATATTCCGATACTGGCCTGCAGGTGGCAGCACTGCATTGGAATATACCAGGCATGCTCAACCTGTGGCCCTCCAGCTGTTGTAAAACTACAACTCCCATAATGCCTTGTATGCTGATAGCTGTAGGCTGTCCAGGCATGCTGGGAGTTGTAGTTTTGCAACAGCTGAAGGGCTGCAGGTTGGGCATCCCTGGAATATACTGAATCCAGTATTCTGTAATGGATATCTATTACAGATTACAAATGGCAATCTAATGATTGCATGTTATAGTCACCTAGGGTGACTTAAAAAAAAGTAAAAATAAGTTTAAAAAAAACAAACAAACAAAAAAAATATTCTAATCGCCCCTTGATATACATCATGGGCATTGCCGTGTCTGTACTATTAAAATATAAAAATATTTATTCTATATGGCCTAATGGAAAAAATCCTCAAAATGGTCAATTCATATTTATTATTTATTTTTTTAATTTTAATATATTTATTTTTAATAGCGATAGGCTATCATAATTCTGTTTCTGGCTTATTCACATATAAAAAAAACCCTTTTTTTATTGTTCAATCTTTAAAACAAATATAGAACAAAAAAGTGCTCTTTGTGCTATGAAAAGACTAAATTTAAAGATTGCACTTAGTTATTTTTTATATGATTATTGTATCTTCGGAGTTTGAGACTAGAGATTGTTACTGAGATATAGTGAGGGTATTTGTTCTCATACCATTTCCACTAATTCAGTTTCTAGCTTTTTGTAGCTTTCTATTTCATAAGAAACAGTGATCATAGATTGTTTCAAACGGGAAGTTGTTTGTGTCTTGCCATTTGTAACTTTTGGACTGTTAACATCTTACAGTCCCTATTGCTGGCTAAGGCTACTTTCACACTAGCGTTTTTACTGGATCGGTCTCCAATTTGTACTGGCTGCACAAACCATTTAATATTGCATGCAATGTAGTGGTAAGGTGGGAAAAAAATTCCAAATGAAGTGAAATTGGAAATAATTGGATTTGTTTTTACAGCGTTTCCTATGCGGTAAAACTGACCTAATGCCGTCATTCTCTGTGTCAGTACAATTTCAGCGATACCACATTTATATGCTTTCTCTTGCATTTTGGAATGCATAGGACTTTATCAGTTTTTATTCAAATTTTTGGGGGGTAAAACGACGGCTAATCATCCATTTCGATAATTTTTTTTTCCATTACTGCGTTCTCCATACCGGATAATACGTTTACATTTTAATAATACAGACATTTTGGGATACAGTGATACCTATAATTTTTTCTGTTGACTACCGTATTTTTCACCCTATAAGACGCACCTAGGTTTTAGAGGAGGACAATAAGGAAAAAATATTTTTCCCTTTCGCCCATGACAGCACCACGAGAGAGAGGATGGATCCGCCCCCACAGACCTGCAGAATAAAAGGGCGGACACTCTCCTCCCAATTCAGTGTGGTTTCCTGTCTCTGGGGAAGCCTGCAGTTTTTTCCTTTTCAGGTTCCCTCCCTCTGGTGGTGCTCCTACGCTGACTCCTATAGTGGGCTGGATTTCAACCTGCCGTTCCCGGGATTATATTGCGGCATCTCTGGTGCGCTGAAAGGGACAGGCAGAGGCACAGCAAAACTCCGGAGGGAGTACTTTGTGTGCTGGAGCATACACTGTAGGCATCGGTGATGCGCTAGAGGCACTGACTCCTGGACCCCAGGCCGGGGAGAGCGGTATGTGTCACGTGACCGGCGCGCAGTGTCGAGAGTGACATCATCACAGAAGCGCCTATGAGAAAGGCGCATTGTGGATGGATAGCCGGCGTCCTAGCAGCGCTGGAGCAGTAACAGAAGCAGCATGGCGGAGGACAAGCACATGGAAGAGTCTGCAGTCCCTCCAGCCTTGGTACCTCTGAGGGGGTGAGTGCTCTGGGCATAATGTTGTGCTTCTCTCTGCTGATGTACTTATACTAATGTGTTACAGACAAAACCTAGGAAAGTGGTGACAAAAAGGAAGAATAAAGAATGTGTTCTTTGTAAAACTGGGTTGTCCTCTGAATGGGAGAAGAGGATGTGTCAGCCATGTATTGATAAAACAGTAGCTGAGGAATCTCCATCTTTTTAGGCTACTTTCACACTAGCGGCAGGACGGATCTGACAGGCCGTTCACCCTGTCGGATACGTCCTGACGCTATTTCGCCGGACCACTGCTCGGGGACGCGGGGCGGAGCTCCGGTGCAGCACGGCAGTGCATGGTGAGAGGCCGCCGGACTAAAAGTACTGCATGTCCGACATGGCATGGCACTAGTCAAATTGGAAGTTAATTCTACCTTATCTAAAAAAAATAATCTAGAATTAGACGACAAGATCCTATACAGGAACATAATTCATCTGATTCTGATGAAGGTGACATACATTCCTCATTATATATCCAGTCGGATGATTCATCCCTAGCGTCTTCTGAAGAAGGTGAAATTAGTGGTAGACCCTGTTTCCCTATAGAAGACACAGAGAAACTCCTAAAAGCTGTACGTTCAACTATGGGCATTGAAGAGACAAAAGAAACCAGGTCCATCCAGGATATTATGTTTGGGGGGCTCGAATCTAGACACCATAGAACCTTTCCGGTTCATAAAAATGTTTCAGCTTTAATCAAAGGAGAATGGAAAAAACCTAACAGAAAAGTTTACATATCTAAAAATCTTAGGCTACTTTCACACTAGCGTTCGTCGGTCCACTCGTGAGCTCCGTTTGAAGGGGCTCACGAGCGGACCCGAACGCTTCCGTCCAGCCCTGATGCAGTCTGAATGGATGCGGATCCGCTCAGACTGCATCAGTCTGGCGGCGTTCAGCCTCCGCTCCGCTCGCCTCCGCACGGACAGGCGGACAGCTGAACGCTGCTTGCAGCGTTCGGGTGTCCGCCTGGCCGTGCGGAGGCGTGCGGATCCGTCCAGACTTACAATGTAAGTCAATGGGGACGGATCCGTTTGAAGATGCCACAATATGGCTCAATCTTCAGGCGGATCCGTCCCCCATTGACTTTACATTGAAAGTCTGGACGGATCCGTACGAGGCTATTTTCACACTTAGCTGTTATATGCTAAAATAATGCAGACGGATCCGTTCTGAACGGAGCCTCCGTCTGCATTATTATGATCGGATCCGTTCAGAACGGATCCGATCGAACGCTAGTGTGAAAGTAGACTTAAACGTAAATATCCCTTCAAAGAGGAAGATTGTGCCACATGGGATAAAGCACCGAGAATAGACGTGGCCATTTCTAAAGTATCTAGGAAGACGGCTCTTCCCTTGGATTATATGGGGATATTAAAGGACCCACTGGATAAAAAGGCTGATACCTTTTTAAAAGGGGCAGGGGAAGCATCTACTTCTTCGTTCAGACCAAGCATTGCCTCTACTTGTACGGCCCAGTCTCTGATAGTATGGCTCTCTGAATTAGAAAATCAATTAAGAAATAGATGCCCCAGGGAAGAGATTTGGTCAGCATTGCCAACTATAAATAAAGCAGCTGATTGCTTGGCAGATGCCTCAGCTGACTCTGTTAGGCCTCTTTCACGCGATTGGGTTTTCCGCGCGGGTGCAATGCGTGATGTGAATGCATTGCACCCGCACTGAATCCGGACCCATTCATTTCTATGGAGCTTTTCTATGGAGCTGTGCACATGAGCAGTGATTTTCACGCATCACTTGTGCGTTGCGTGAAAATCGCAAGCAAGTGTGGATGCGGTGCGATTTTCACGCATGGTTGCTAGGAGACGATTGGGATGGGGACCCGATCTTTATTATAGTTATAAGGGAAAATAATAGCATTCTTAATACAGAATGCTAAGTAAATTAGAGATGGAGGGGTTAAAAAAATATAAATATTAAACTCTCCTCATCCACTTGTTCGCACAGCCCAGCTTGCCTTCTTTCTTCTTTGATGACCTGGGGTGGACCATGTGATGAGCGCAGTGACGTCACCAAAGGTCCTTTTCCTCCCAGGTCATCAAAGAAGAAAGAAGGCAAGCCGGGCTGCGCGAACAAGTGGATGAGGTGAGTTTAATAATTTATTTATTTATTTTTTAACCCCTGCATCTCTAATTTACTTAGCATTCTGTATTAAGAATGCTATTATTTTCCCTTATAACCATGTTATAAGGGAAAATAATAAAATCTACACAACACCTAGCCCAAACCCAAACTTCTGTGAAGAAGTCCGGATTCGGGTCTGGGTACCAAAGATGCCGATTTTTCTCACGCGCGTGCAAAACGCATTAAAACGCTTTGCACTCACGCACATTTTCCCCGCAACACACCCGCATCTTGTCCGGCCCTCAGACGCGACGCCCGTGTGAAAGAGGCCTTGGACTGGCGTCCAGTTCTGCCGCTTTGTCTAACTTAGGCCGTAGAGCACTCTGGCTAAAAGATTGGGTGGGAGATTTCCCATCAAAAAATAAAAAAATATGTGGGGTTCCTTGTGAAGGGGAGTATCTTTTTGGACAAACACTAGATGACTGACTATATAAAGCGGCCGACACGAAAAATAGGTTCATCTGCCCTTTTTGTCCTTTTTAGAAGTAATCAAGGAGACAAAAAATCCAGGGAGGACAGATTTCAGAACCAAAGGAGAGGTAGAAATTACTTTTTCAACCAATCCCTTGGAGACAAAAAGAAACCAGACCAGCAAGGACGCCAGAAGTTAGGTAGGGGGCAGATAAAAAAAAATTATTTCCTGCCTGGTCCCAGATTTGTTCAAGTTAATGAATACTAGACACTATCCACAACTGATTAAAACTAGAATTTCGTTTGTCCCCGCCAGCAAGATTCGTAATTACAAAAGATCAGGCCTTGACTATAGGAAATTCGGCCATGGAAAACGAGGTGCTAAAATTAGTAGAAAAATCGGTCTTAGTGCCAGTAACAAAAGCGGAAGAAGGGGGTTTTACTCTCCCCTGTTTTTAGTGAAAAAAAACAAAAACGGATGGGTTCTTCAGGACAATAATAAACCTAAAAAGATTGAACCGTTTTTTTACAAATAAAAAAGTTCAAAATGGAAACTATAAAATCAGCTATAAACCTTCCTCCTCACTGTTTCATGGCAGTACTCGATCTCAAAGATGCATATTATTATGTTCCAATCTTTCCAGAGCATCAAAAATTCCTAAGAGTCGCAGTGAGAATAGGGGGTCACCTTCGACATTTTCAGTTCCAGGCTCTCCCGTTTGGCCTGTCCATGGCTCCAAGAGTATTTTCGAAAATAATTGTAGAAATGGCAACTCACATAAGGGAAAAAGATTTTCTCTTCATACCATATCTGGATGATTTTCTGATAATAGGGGGAACAGAAGAAGCTTGCAGAACTGCAGTATTGACAGTATCAGAAATTCTGAGCAAGTTGGGCTGGATTTTGAATTTGAAAGAGTCATGACCAGATCCCACCAGAAGACAGTCTTTTCTGGGACTGATATTAGATTCCTCCTGCCACAAATGTTTTTTACCACAGGAAAAAGTTATCCTTGTCAAGAAAAAAATCAAAGATCTGATCAGGAACCCTGTGATTACAATGAGGAAGGGAATGTCTATTTTGGGGTCTCTCACATCATGCATTCCGGCAATAAGATGGGTGCAACTCCACTCGAGGGTTCTCCAGTGTGAAATCCTGTCATTCTGGGAGAACATCGACTCCCTAGAGGCAAAAATAAGATGATCAGACCTTACTCTTCAGAGCTTGAGGTGGTGGATGGAGGAGAAAAATCTGATTCAGGGGGGTTCCATGGAAGCTGGAAGACCTGATATGTGTAACTACAGACGCAAGCCCCTGGGGGTGGGGTGCTCACATCTAAGAGATCTCCCTTTAGGGTCCTTGGAGGGATATCCAGGAAAGAGGCTCCTCCAACCTAAAAGAACTAGCTGCGGTATGCATTGCAATGACCTCTGTCCTCCCAAGAATAAGAGGAAAAGATCTAAATCATGGCAGACAACAAGACAGTAGTCTCATATCTGAACAAGCAGGGGGTCACAAGGTGCAGAACTCTGATGTAGGAAGCCCAGAAAATCCTCCTATTAGCAGAAAAAGAGTGTGCCTTGATCTCTGCAGTACATATCAGAGGCGTAGAAAATGGACAGGCAGACTTTCTGAGTCGCCATTTTTCTCTCAGGGCAAATGGACTCTAGACCAATCCATTTTCAAGAAAATAATGGCCCTCTGGGGACAACCAGACATCGACCTCTTTGCTACTTACCAGAACAGGAAGGTAAAGAGATTCTTCTCCCTAGACCCGGCGGGATCCACTTGTGGAATAGATGCTTTCCTTCAAAAATGGGATTTTCCCCTAGCTTACTCCTTTTCTCCTCTTCCCTTGATTCCTTGTGTTTTGCGGAAAATCAGGGACGATGGGATGAGGGTTGTGCTCATTGCCCCATTTTGGCCAAGAAGATCTTGGTTCACGTGGCTCCGAATCATGTCCATCTCGGATCCCTGGGTTCTTCCAGAGAACTGGAATCTATTGAGCCAAGGCCCAGTTTTTTACCCCAGCATAACAAAAAAAATCTCCATTTAATGGCCTGGAACTTAAAAGGTACTTGTTAGGTAAGAAGGGATTGTCTGACGCCCTAATCTCTACCCTTCTTAAGAGTAGCTGTTTATGCTAGGGTTTGGCAAAAATTTCTAGACTTTGCTCAGATCCAGATTAATGACAATCCCTCTTCTGCTCCTATTCATCAAATTTTAGAGTTCCTTCAGAAGGGACTGGATTTAGGGCTAGAAAGTAGTACTTTGAAGGTACACATTTCAGCTCTGTCAGCTTTGTTTAATCAGGACATAGCAGGGATCCCATGGGTATACAGATTCTTTTCAGCAGTAGCCAGATCCACCCCAACAACTTCCACTAGACCTCCTCCTTGGGATTTAAACCTAGTGTTAAAGGCTTTAACTCAACCTTCATTTGAGCCTTTAGAGACCATCTCCATTAAATGTCTCACCTTGAAGTTGTGCCTTCTAATGGCTTTAACATCTGCTCGCAGGATTAATGAGATTCAGGCCATCTCCAGTAATCCTCCATATACCACTATTTTAGAGGATAAAGTTTTGATTCGGCCAGACACTGCTTTTTTTTTCCAAAAGTCGTTTCCAAATGTCATAGATCTCAGGAGATTGTTCTCCCTACACTGCTCAGTAACCCTGGGTCAGAAAAAGAAAAATCTCTTCACTGCCTAGACGTTAGAAGGACCTTGATTAATTGCCTATCTCGCACTAGAGACTGGCGCAGATCTTCTTCACTCTTCATACTCTTCCAAGGATTGAATAAGGGAAAGGCGGCCACAAAAAGTTTTATAGCTAGGTGGATTGTCTCTGCTATATCTTTCCCTTATCTTGCTTCCGGGTTGTCTCCTCCGGTGGGTCTTAAGGCACATTCTACAAGGGCAGTTGCTACTTCCTAGGCAGAAAGATCCTCTGTTCCCATAGAGGATTTTTGCAGAGCGGCTACCTGGTCTTCTTCTTCAAATTTTTTGAAACGCTATCGGCTTGATTTAAATTCCTCTCCTTCGGTGTCGTCCTTTGGGGAAAAGGTGCTTCTTTCTACTCTCCCACCCTGATATTTCCTTAGTAAATCTCTTGTGGTGCTGTCATAGGCGAAAGGGAAAAATGAAGATTACTTACCGGTAATTCGGTTTTCCAGAGACCATGACAGCACCCTTATATTCCCTCCCTATTGTGTTCTCTTGATTCTCCTATATTCACACGGGTGTTGCATAAAAAAAAAAAATGTTTTAAAATGTATGATTAATCATCTAACACTATGTTGGCGGACTTCCTGCGATGCTTGGATATCACACTGAATTGGGAGGAGAGTGTCCGCCCTTTTATTCTGCAGGTTTCCTGTCTGTGGGGGCGGATCCTCTCTCTCGTGGTGCTGTCATGGGCTCTGGAAAATCAAATTACCGGTAAGTAATCATCATTTTTCATTAGCCCCCAGGTCAGACCACCAGTCAGACCCCCAATGTTAATCGGACCCTAGCTCACAGCCCCAATCAGACCCCCAATGTTAATAAGACCCCAACAATCCTCAGCTCATACCCCAATGTGAATGACCCCCATTCAGACCTCAGATAAGAGCCCTATGCCTTTTATCAGCCCCCATATGCCTCATGTTATCCCCCAGCAGCCTGCATTGCCTCTCATATTAGCCTCCAGCAGCCCCATTGCCTCAGATCAGCCCCAGCATTCCCATTACCTCAGATCAGCCCCCAGCGGCCCCGAGGAGTAATGGTAACACCCCCGTTGCTCCTAGAGGCAAATTTGAATATATTAAAACATAAAACAGAATATATTAAAACATAATTGTTCTCAGCAATGCGGGCACATATGAACATGGGACCAACACAGATGTCTTCAGCTGCCAAGTACACATGTAACAGGTCAGCCAGCGTCATAGGGACAAATCTGTTCATAGAGGTCCTTTTATATGTCTGTTTTTTCCTTTCCAGCTGATTTTAATATAAAAATTTGCTTTTAGGAGACATGGAGGACTCCACAGAAGATAACCTTACCACACGTTCTTTACTGAAGGGAATACTGGCCACGGAGCTAGTTCGTAGACAAGTGACGCGCAGTACTATACAAAGGTAAATTATTCCAACACATTCCCTTGAAGGGTGCTGCCACATGTCGCGGCAGTGTTGTGTTTTGGGTGCTGCAAAAAAAGCATTTATTTTATTATTTTTATATAAAACAAACTTCTTCCAGCAAAGGGAAATAAAGGTAAAGCAAATCACATGCTGCACAGGGGTGCGGGTAGATTGCAGAAAAGGGTGAAATCCACCCCAAAAATGGCACAAACAATTGACATGCTGCAGTTTTCAAAATCCAAACGGCAGGTGAATTTCTGAACAAAAGTTAAAAGCAAATTGTCCCCGAGATTTTTCATTCAGTTTACAGGTACTGTATTACGCTGCAGTAATCCGCATTGTGTGCAGGTAGTCTAAGGGCTCATGCACACGACTGTTGGGTGTTTTATGGTCTGCAAATTTCATATCCACAAAACACAGATACTGGCCGTGTGCATTCCACATTTTGCGGATCGTCCGACCCCTAATAGAACAGTCCTATTCTTGTCCGTAATGTGGACAATAATAGGACATGTTCTATTTTTTGGCGGAACGGACAAGGAATGCACACGTTCAATGGCTTTTGAATGTGGTGAACTCCTTAAACCCGTTAAGGACCCTCTCCGTACATGTATGGTCTGGTGGACATGACTTAAGGACTAGAGCTGTACATGCACGGCAGGCTGATCGGGCGGGTGCAGGCGCTGCGCCCACCCCATCAGCGGCACGGACCCAGCAGTCACTGACAGCCGGGGCCCCTGCTGCATACGCCAGCATCGGTGAAGACACCGATGCCGGCGTATTAACCCCTTGTATGCCTCGGTCAAAGCTGGTTGCGGCTTGCAGATGGTACGGGTGCCCTCCCCTTCCCCATCGGGTCCCCGCTCTGCAGGAGAGAAGGCAGAAAAGGCAGCTTGATGCCTTCCATAGGCATCGGGGCTTGCCTTCTACGGAAGCCTGAGAGATCCAGCCCTTAGGCTGGGTCTCACAGGCAGGATGTCAGCATACATGCTGACATGCAATGTATTACAATACAGAATGTATTGTAATGCATTGCAGAGGAGATCAGACCCCAGAAGTTGAAGTCCCATAGTAATAAAAAAATATATATAAAGTTTCAAGTAAAAAAAAAAATTTTGGGAAAATAAAACACATACAATTTAAAAAAAAAAATAGAAAAAACAAACAGACAGACATATTGGGTATTGCCACGTCAACTGTTCTAAAACAACAATTTTTTTTGTCACCTTACATCACAAAAAGTGCAACACCAAGTGATCAAAAAGGCGTATGCCCTCAAAATAGTACCAATCAAATCGTCACCTCATTCCGCAAAAAATGAGCCCCTACATAAAACAATCAGGCAAAAAATAAAAAATTCTATGGCACTCTGAACATGGAGACACTAAAAACATGTTTTTTTTGTTTCAAAAATGCTGTTATTGTGTAAAACTTAAAATAAAAAGTATACATATTAGGTATTGCCACGTCCGTAACAACCTGCTGTATAAAAATATCACATGATCTAACCCTCAGGTGTTCACTGTAAAAAATAATAATAATATTTAAACAGTGTAAAAAAGCAATTTTTTTTTTGTCACCTTACATCACAAAAAGTGTAATACCAAGCGATGAAAAAGTCATGCACCCTAAAATAGTACAAATCAAACCGTCATCTCATACCGAAAAAATGAGCCCCTACATAAGACAGTCACCCAAAACAAAAAATAAAAAAAACTATGGCTTTCAAAATAAGGAGACGCTAAAAAAGATATTTGGTATTGTCGCGTCTGTAACTACCTGCTCTATAAAAATACCACATGATATAACCTGTCAGCTGAACATTGTAAATAAAAACAGTGCCAAAACAGCTATTTTTTGTTACCTTGCCTAACAAAAAGTGTAATATAGAGCAACGAAAAATTATATGTATCCTAAAATAGTACCAACAGAAATGCCACCTTATCCCATAGTTTCCAAAATGGAGTCTATTTTTGGAGTTTCTACTCTAGGGGTGCATCAGGGGGTCTTCAAATGTGACATTATAATTATCCCAGTAAAATCTGCCTTCCAAAAACCATATGGCGCTCCTTGCCCTGCCGTGTGCCCGTACAGTAGTTTACAACCACATATGGGGTGTTTCTGTAAACTACAGAATTGGGGTAATAAATATTGAGTTTTGTTTGGCTGTTAACCCTTGCTTTGTTACTGGAAAAAAATGTATTAAAATGTAAAATCTGCCAGAAAAGTGAGATTCTGAAATGTCATCTACATTTTCCTTCAATTCTTGTTGAACACCTAAAGGGTTAACAGAGTCTATAGTGACAATTTTTTTTGGTTATTTGTTTCAGTTTTATGGCTTTTTTTTAATTTTTGTACGGTGTTCACCTGAGGGGTTAGTTCATGTGATATTTTTATAGAGCAGGTTCTTACAGACGCGGCGATACCTAATATGTATACTTTTTTTTATTTACGTACGGTAAGTTTTACCCAATACCAGCATTTTTTAAACAAAAAAAATAGTTTTAGTGTCTCCATATTCTGAGCTATAGTTTTTTTTTTTTTCTTTTTTTGGGCGATTGGCTTAGGTAGGGGCTCATTTTTTGCGGGATGAGGTGACTGTTAGATTGGTACTATTTTGGGCATACGCCTTTTTGATCACTAGGTGTTGCACTTTTTGTGAGGTACGGTGACAAAAATTGCATTTTTTTTTTATGGTATTTATCGGACAGGGTGGAAGGTTAGATCATGTGATATATTTATAGAGACTGTCATTACGGATGCGGCGATACCTAATATGTGTGTGTTTGTTTGTTTTCTGTTTTTTACTATAAAATAAGGGTAAAGGGGGCGTTTTTTTTTCTTTTTTTGCTTTATTAATTGTATTTAAAACATTTATTTTTTTAACTTTTTTTTTCTTTACTTTACATTATTTCTGATGTTCACTTTTGGGGGTCTGATCCCCTCTGCAATGAATTATAATACATTTGTATTGTAATGCATTGCCTGTTCGTGTACTACAGTGAGTAGTACACAAACAGGTTGCCTAGGAGACCCAGCCTGAGGCTGGATCTCCTCGGCTCCCATAGAAGGCAGGTCCCGATGCCATGTAAGGCATTGGGCAGCCTCTGCACGGCATCGGGCTGCCTTCTGAGACATCGAGTCCCCGCCACAGCAGCGCGGGGACTAGATGAGCTCCCTCAAACACATACCCCTTCTATGCTGCGATAGCGGCATAGAAGGGGTTAATCCGCAGCCATCGCCGATCCGGGGGAATGGGGGGGGGGGTCACAGGACCCCCCTCGGCATTGACCCAGGGTGCCTGCTGATTGATTTCAGCAGGCACCCAGTTCTGATCACCGCCCTCCGCGGTGATTGGAAATACCTGTACGCCCTGTGTATTTCCAATCACCGCCGCGCGGAGGGCGGTGATCAGAACTGATCTTAAGTACCGGGACATCAGGGCGTACCTGTACGCCCTGTGTCCTTAAAGAGGACCTTTCACTACTCTAAAAACTAACTAGATCAGTGGGCAGAGTGGCGCCCAGGGGTCCCCCTGCACTTACTAGTAAGTCTGGGCACGGCTCCGTTCGCCCGGTATAGGCTCCGGTGTCTGCGCTCTCTCTGACTGATTTCTTGTAGGAGGCGTGTCCCTTGCTGCAGCACTGGCCAATCGCAGCGCACAGCTCATAGCCAGGCTATGAGCTGTGCGCTGCGATTGGCCAGCACTACAGCAAGGGACACGCCTCCTACAAAAAATCAGTCAGAGGGAGCGCAGACACCGGAGCCTATACCGGGCGAACGGAGCGGCGCCCAGACTTACTAGTAAGTGCAGGGGGACCCCTGGGCGCCGCTCTGCCCACTGATCTAGTTAGTTTTTAGTTTGTAGAGTAGTGAAAGGTCCTCTTTAAGAGGTTAAAAGCAAAGAAATTGAAATTTTGAAAATTGAGAATTTTTTATTTATTTATTTTTATAAATAAAAATGAAATGTTTTAACTCAAAATTACCGCTGTGATGAAGTACAATGTGTGACGAGAAAAGAATCTCAGAATGGCTTGGATAAGTAAAAGCATTTTAAAGTTATCACCACAATGGACACATATCAGATTTGCAAAAAATGGCCTGGTCCTTATGGTGAAAAATCGCAGGGTCCTGTAGGGGTTAATTCTTCCTCACCTTAAAGAGTTACTTGACAGTAATGTAGAGAGGCTTTTTCTTAATTTTTTTTTTTCCCAGTTCCATTTCCTTTATGCATTCACAAAGACGTTAAACTTGGGGCAGAGGCCTAGCTGTTTCCTGAAATGCCGTGGTGCGGACACAGTTGTTTTTTCTGGCAGACCCATAATGTGGACATTGTTACAGCGCATGGTTTTTAAGGTTATAAACCCGTCCCTCAGACGCTCGTACTTTGCTGTTCTTTGCTCTCTTCATTTAATCGTCGATATCTTCTGACTTTTTCTTATTTTCTGGGAAAGTGTTTTTCAAATATACCGTATGTAACACATCTGTTCTTTAATTTACAGCTTTTGGTTATACTTTCTATATGCAAACAGTTAAAATGTATTTAAAGGGGACCAATCGCCTCCCCTGACTGTCTGTTTTAACAACTACGTGCATTCCCATTGTAATAACAATTCTAGAACCTTTATCTTTATGACTGTAGGTTGTGCCATTACTTTATTATTCCTGCTAGAAGTTGCAATGAAGGTCCAGTTGGGGGGGGGGGGGGGGGGGGGGGGGTCACTGCACAGTCTGACACTATTTAATGAGTGCTGTCAGACTTTGCAGAGACACACCCACTGCTGGTAACACCCATCTGGACCTTCATTGCAGTCTGCTAGTAATTCATTCATAACTTCTAGCAGGAATAATAAAGGAATGGTACAACATAGAGCCATAATAACAGATGCTCCAGAATGGTTATTTCACGGGAAATGCAGGTAGTTACTAAAACAGACATGTCAGGAGAGGGGACAGGTCCCCTTAAATTATTGGTGATCGACCTGGATTTCAGCCGCTTTCGGTGCTGGTCTGTTGGTAGAGAGTATATAGATATCACTAGGGGCTCTCTAGTACCAAGGTTCTCAGAGACAACCACTTATCTTGTTTGAAGGACCTCATCGAAGAACCCTCTCATTGAGTGTAAAGCCACATTTTATTAAAGGGGTTATCCAACTTCTGAAATAATAAAACAAAACAGCAGCAAATGTGATAAAATAAAAATAAAATAAAACATTCTTCAACTCCCCAGAACTCCGATAGAAGTGAATTTGGAGCACGCCGCACATGTGTGTTGCGCTCTCCTTCACTTAGCGGCCCCGTTCTAGAGAGAGGCGTGGGTTCCGCAGGTTTACTGTGCCATTTCTAATCCCTCCTTATGTTTTCAGGTTGAGTCAGCAATCATCTACATCTTATGTCCATCAAGATGAGAGTTCATCATCCCCATCTATGAATTTGCGTAGTAAAATGCGAGCGAGAGCGAGACGTTCACTTGGAAAATCGGTATATCAGTTTTATTTGAAGCATTTGGTTATTTTAAAGGACAACATTATGATAATTTTTTTTTCTGTCTGTAGGCACTGGAAGTTTCAGTTCTTAAAAAAAATGTGGCGACTAATTCCAATAGTAAGAAAAAGTCAGCAAAGAAAGGATCTCATCCTATTATGGAAGATTTAGATACCATCACTCCAAGGACCTTGTTAAAAAAAATTATTCAAAATGGTAAGTTTTTTGCCTTTTTGGTTTTATTTTTTTATTCGTAAGGCTTTTGGAAAGATGGCAAGGTGTGAAGGAGCCCTATTAGTTCATTAAAGGGGTTATATTGTAATTAATATTGATCAATGATTACTGATCAGTTGTAAGAACAGGTCGGTGTTCCGTGAGCACTTCTGCATCTTCTTAGGTCATGTGACATCACTGTACATCAGTCATATGGCCTAGTTGCAGCCCAGCCCCGTTCAAGTCAATGGAGCTGAGCTGCAATACCAAGCACAGCCACTAAACAACATACGGTGCTGTGCTCGGTGAGCGCAGCGGCTCCGTGAAACAACAGGTTCTCAATGTGAAAATGATGACCTATCAATTCCTGGATAATCCCTTTAAAGAGATTGCCAAATCTGGGAGATTAATGGCATATCGCTAGGAACACTAGTACTTTTGCCTTGTAGCACTGGGGTCTTAGATTCAAAGGCTTATGTGCACCTTTGGGGGCATTTTTTATTATTTCATTGTACTCACTTTGAGCTAAAACATTTTTTTTCAATTGGTCTTTAGTGCAAATTTTGAGCCCCTTTCTCTGTGCAGCCGTAAAAGGGTAACTGTCATTTAAAAAAAAAAAATTAGTTTATTAGAGCTAGGCATGTATACCTGAGTTAGTCTGTCAATGATTGTCAAAAGATCTGTAATTACCTTATAATAGCAGCCTTCATTAATTTCCTATGTCCCTTTCCACTGCTCCCTTAAAAGACCGTTGCTAGGGCTTGTCTGTCTTCCTTTTAGTGTAAACAGAAGACAGAGGGGTGGTCCTCCACACTGCATGCCTGGTGAGGTAAAGCAGTTTTGGCCTCAGAGAACTGGCAGAGGAGTCATCTTGAGAAGGTCCTCATATTGTAGAGGTTAAAACAGCAGTAACTAAGGAAAAAACTCTAGGAAAACAGTGGTATGTGAAGAAACTAAATATTGCTTTATGCATAATGCTGCTGCAGCAGTAACATATGCTAAAATAGATTTTTTTGATGAAAACATGACGGTTACCCTTTAAGATTCTCTAGTAGAAGGCTCTGAATTTTTACTTTGTTCCATCAGGCAGCTCAGCTACTGACTCCTTATCTCTGCTCTCTGACCTCCTAAACACTCATTTATAACTCAGTTTTTATCTTACTGATAAGAATGTGGCTTAAAGATTTTTTTTGTGCTGATGACCTACGCTTTGGATAGATCATCAGTATCTGATCGGTGGGGGTCCTACACCTGGGACGGGACCTTTGCCGATCAGTGTCGGTGCGGGGAGCCAGGTAAGTATATTCATTGTGAGGGGCCAGGGCATATGGGGGACATTTTTATAGTCTTGGATAGCCCCTGTAAGTCTCCTCGGTTATGTGAGCAAAACTTTCACACTTAGCGGCACATCATCTTACAGTATAATTTCCCTTTTTGTCCTCAGAGGATGAAGTTTCGATACTTGTTTCTCAGAGGTCACAAGCAGCTGCTGATGATGATAAACCACAGGAAGACTCTCCTACTGAAAGATTAAGCAGG
Source organism: Bufo gargarizans (assembly GCF_014858855.1). Lineage (NCBI taxonomy): Eukaryota > Metazoa > Chordata > Amphibia > Anura > Bufonidae > Bufo > Bufo gargarizans. The sequence goes on along the minus strand of NC_058089.1, from coordinate 89,196,746 downwards.
TAAGTTATTTTACAGCTATACCTACCGCCATTACCTGGCACAAAATGTCGATTCAAGGTTTGTACACACCAGCACATTACAGCTCTGAGGGACTAGGCACTGAAGCCCTTGTGTGCAGAGCTGCGGTATCGTACTGAAGACTTCTTTCAGCCCCTTCTGCACATTCACATTTCTGTATGAAAATATGGATACGCAATACAGATTTTTATTTATTTATTTTTTACCATTTGTTCTTTTTTATTTTCGCATTGTCTTCGGAGTTCTCAATTTTTTTCATATATATTTGTTCAGTTTTTTTGCTAAAGGATTCAACTAATTTTGTGCTGCATTTCTCATTTCTGCCATTGGGGGACACAGGACCATAGGTGTCGCTGCTGCCACTAGGAGGCAGACACGGGGTCAAAAATTGTTGCCCCCCATTAGGGAGAGAGTCGGCTTCCCTCACCATTCTACCACCACTCCCAGAAAAGCCCAGCTGCTCTGTTATCACCTTACCACCAAGGTCGGCCATTGATTGGCTGATGAGTCAAAGTTCTCTGGTCCGTGGGCGGAGTCCTAGTGAAGTGAAGGAGTAAGGGTACTTTCACACTTGCGGCACAGGATTCCGGCAGGCAGTTCCATTGCCGGAACTACCTGCCGGATCCGTAAAAACGTATGCAAACTGATGGCATTTGTCAGACGGATCAGGATCCTGAGTCTGACAAATCCATGAGTAATACATGCTGAGCATCAATAGTATAACAGATCAATTAAGGCGAGGTTACATTAAGATTACGGAGGAGAAAAGGACATTGCATCCGGCACACTACTGTGATCAGAGAGAGCTGACTAAAGATTAGCTGGAGTATCAGGCCTAATCATCGGCCGCTGAGTACATACAGTATGTGTTGCGCGCAGAGTTAATGGAGATGAGCACCACTCACCCCATAACTTATGAAACTTCTGTGGGCACCCTCTGTGTTTAAAAACAAAGTTCTCCATAGAGAATGTGTGATTTACCAGAGATATCCATTGCCCTAGCGTAGGATGTCTATCCCCCATCCAACGTATAGCTATGGCTTTCCTGGCGAGAAACAAAGCCTCCCCGAGAAAGATTCTATGGTAATGCGACCAAGACAATTGTCGCACATAAGGGTACTGTTACAGGAACCATGGTAGAGAGAACCTCTAACACCAAAGTCCAGAATTGACGAATTAGGTCACATTCCCAGATCATGTGCCAGAAATTAGCACTTTCTTTCTCGCACCTGTGGCACCTGTTATGGGTGAGACGTCACATTTTGTGTAGCCTGAAGGGAGTGAGGTAGCTGCGGTGCAATATGAATAATTGCACCAGTTTATTTTTAATAGAAGGCGATACCTTCGTTGGGGTCGACAGAGCCTCGCACCAATCCTCAGAAGATAAAGAAGGTATAGACAATCTCCACCTAGTCTCAAGCATCAATGGGGACACAGTCATGCGATAGTTGAGCAGGTGCGTGTACAGCGCAGAAATAATGCCCTTCGGCCGTTGAGACCTTAACACTCCAATGATGGGATAATTAGATATACCTCTCCCCGCACCCTGGAACTGCGCTTGCAGTGCATGTCTTAATTGAAGATACCTATAGAATAGCATGCGAGGTACAGTCATGTGAAAAAATTAGGACACCCTTTGAAAGCATGTGGTTTTTTGTAACATTTTTAATAAAAGGTTATTTCATCTCCGTTTCAACAATACAGAGAGATTAAAGTAATCCAACTAAACAAAGAAAACTGAAGAAAAGTCTTTTCAAGATCTTCTGTAAATGTCATTCTACAAAAATGCCTATTCTAACTGAGGAAAAAGATAGGACACCCTCACATGTATTCCCTCTTAAATTGGCTCAGATCTCACACAGGTATATCACACCAGGTGCACATAATTAGTAGATCGTTACTCTGCATGTTGAATGAGGCTTGCCCTATTTAAACCTCAGACATTTAGTTTGGTGTGCTCCTGACTGTTGAAGTGAGAGTGAGCACCATGGTGAGAGCAAAAGAGCTGTCAGAGGACTTCAGAAAAAAGATTGTAGCAGCCTATGAGTCTGGGAAGGGATTTAAAAAGATCTCAAAAGATTTTGAAATCAGCCATTCCACTGTCCGGAAGATAGTCTACAAGTGGAGGGCTTTCAAAACAACTGCCAACATGCCCAGGACTGGTCGCCCCAGCAAGTTCACCCCAAGAGCAGACCGCAAGATGCTAAAAGAGGTCTCCAAAAACCCTAAAGTGTCATCTCTAGAACTACAGCAGGCTCTGGCTACTGTTGATGTAGAAGTACATGCCTCTACAATCAGAAAGAGACTGTACAAGTTTAACTTGCATGGGAGGTGTGCAAGGAGGAAACCTTTGCTTTCCAAGAGAAACATCGAGGCCAGACTGACATTTGCCAGAGATAAAGTTGACAAAGACCAGGACTTCTGGAATAATGTTCTTTGGACAGATGAGTCCAAAATTGAATTATTTGGACACAACAGCAGAGGACATGTTTGGCGTAAACCAAACACAGCATTCCAAGAAAAGAACCTCATACCAACTGTGAAGCATGGAGGTGGAAGTGTCATGGTTTGGGGCTGCTTTGCTGCAGCAGGACCTGGTCAGCTCACCATCATAGAATCCACGATGAATTCTACTGTGTATCAGAAGGTGCTTGAAGAACATGTGAGACCATCAGTTAGAAAATTAAAGCTGAAGCGGAACTGGACCATGCAACATGACAATGACCCAAAACATACTAGTAAATCAACCAAAGATTGGCTGAAAAAGAAGAAATGGAGAGTCCTGGAATGGCCAAGTCAAAGTCCAGATTTGAATCCCATTGAGATGCTGTGGGGTGACTTGAAAAGGGCTGTACGTGCAAGAAACCCCTCAAACATCTCACAGCTGAAAAAGTTCTGCATTGAGGAGTGGGGTAAAATTTCCTCAGACCGATGTCGAAGACTGGTAGATGGCTACAAGAACCGTCTCACTGCAGTTATTTCAGCCAAAGGAGGTAACACTCGCTATTAGGGGCAAGGGTGTCCTATCTTTTTCCTCAGTTAGAATAGGCATTTTTGTAGAATGACATTTACAGAAGATCTTGAAAAGACTTTTCTTCAGTTTTCTTTGTTTAGTCGGATTACTTTAATCTCTCTGTATTGTTGAAACGGAGATGAAATAACCTTTTATTAAAAATGTTACAAAAAACCACATGCTTTCAAAGGGTGTCCTAATTTTTTCACATGACTGTACCTCAAATTTCTCTTGGATTTGTGAAAAGGAGCGCAGCTGACCCCCCCCCCCCTCATACACATCTCCCAGGGTCAGAACTCTGTGGCGTCTTCAGTCAGCAACCCCCTCCAGCAATGCCAAGTGGGGAAACCTAGAGTTGTCCCATATGGGGACTGCGTCAGGCAGATCTTTATATGTATTCAGCTTAGAGTCCTTCCAAGCTTGGTGTGCCAATCTCAGTAGTGGTAGAAGGCGTGTACACGGAGAGCTGGAGCCCTCCAGAACAGGCCACAGCGTGGTCATTCTTAAATGATCATGCAAGTAAAACTCAGCATTGGGCAGTGAGGCATTTGTAATCCAGTGCTTCAAGAACTGCAATTGGCCAGCTATGAAATAGAGGAAGAAGTCCTGGAGGGAGGCTCCTCCCTGCTGCTTCGATCTCTGTAGCACCGAGAGTGAAAGTTTCCTTCTAGCCTTGCCCCAAACAAAAGAGGCGATCAGGGCATGAATGCGATTAAAAAAGCCCTGGGGTACTGGAGTGCAAGCATGAGACAGAAGGTATAGACCTTTGGGTAATAACACCATTTTCCCTAAATTCAGTCTTCCCATGATGGACAGTGGGAGGGCTCCCCAGGTTTTTATCTTATCCTGAAATACAGATTCTAGGGACTCAGTATTCAGTGTATAAGACAAATGCGGCTCTTTCGTAATTATTACCCCTAGGTACTTGAAACCCGGCAGGTTATGGCAATGTGAAGGCCAATCGTGAGACCAGAGAGGCATGATGGCTGACTTGGCCCAGTTTATGTGTAGCCCAGAATATTGACTGAACTGTTCAATAATCAATATTGCTCTAAGTAGAGTCCCCTCCGGGTCAGACATAAAGAGGATTAGATCATCCGCATATAATCCTATTCTGTCCTCCCTGCCTCCCATACTGATACCCACATATACCTGGTCCTGTCTAAGTCTAAGGGCTAGATGTTCTATCGGTACCGCAAATAGTAAAGGCGACAGAGGGCAACCCTGCCTTGTGCCTCTGTGGAGGGGGAACATGTCAGAGTAGTTACCATTAGGTTTAATATTGGCTGTGGGGCTCTTGTACAATATCTCTATCCAGTTAATGAACCTGGGGCCAAAGCCAAAGCTCCTAAGCACGGTCAATAAGAATGACCATTCTAATGAGTCAAATGCCTTGGCAGTATCTAAAGAAGCCATAGCCCACCGTGCCTTCTCAGACGCCCCAATCTGTGCAATTACCTGCGCTCTCCATATGTTATCGGAAGTGGATCTGCCTGGGATAAAGCCGGATTGGTCTGTGTGGACCACTGACGTGCTCACTTTATTTAAGCGATTAGGCAAAATTCTGGTCAGGATTTTAAAATCCAAGTTCAGAAGAGAAATTGGATGATAAGATCCACAATCCAACGGGTTCTTGTCAGGCTTCAGAATCACCACTATTGTGGCATCATACATAGAGTCCGACAAGGATCTGCGAGAGTGCGCGGCATTGTACAAATTCAGCAGCTGTGGTCCCAGAACATCCACATATTTAGAATAGACCTCCATCGGAATGCCATCCGGGCCTGCCGCTTTCCCTACCGGGAGGTCACTTATCGTTTGCTTAATCTCCTCCAGCATCCTCCTCCATTAGACCTTTGTCCAGGTCTCCTAGCCAAGGATGAGACACCTCTTGGAGATATGCCTCCAGATCGTGCTCAGTATATGTTGCTGCAGACCTATATAAATCCTGATAAAAGTTACGGAAACACGTCAGTATGCCATCCACCGACTCAGCCACATACCCATCAGCATCTCGTATGCGGAGTACAGGGGGGGGACATAGTGTTACCACGCGCAATATGTGCAAGCAACTTGCCAGCCTGATTAACCGTCTCAAACGCCTGTTGTTTAAGGAAGAAGAGTTTGCGTTTACTCTTCTCTTCCAACTGCATCATATACAATTTCCCCCTAGAAAGCCATCCTAGCCTATTCTCCTGGGAGGGATTCTTCGTAAAAAGTCCTTTTCGGCTTCCTTGCATCTAGCATATAGGTCATTTTCTTTACGTTGTGAGTCCTTCTTAACGTAAGAGATGGACAATTTAAGACATCCTCTAAGGTAGGCCTTCATAGTTTCCCAGAGCAGTAGGGCGTCTGTAGAATCGTCCTGAACCTCCAAGAACATCCTCAGCTGATCTGGGACCCTATAGTTCAGGCCAAAGAGAGACAACCAGAAAGGATGAATACACATCCTGCATCCCGGAACGGCAGGATCAGATAAAGCGAGCACTACAAGCAACATGGCATGGTCCGATGGTCCCTGAGGTCCATAACTTATCTCCACCAGATCAGTATATACCGGGGCATTCCCAAACATATAGTCTATTCTAGACAGGGCACCTCTAGCCGGGGTGAAGCAAGAGTACTCCCGCGTTTGCGGGTTCCTGGCCCTCCACATGTCAATCCATCCCATTTCCAGAGAACGGTGCCACCAGAACTAGACCTATTCCCGCTACCCCCAGTGCGATATCTATCCATATCCTCGTTCATGACCTGGGTAAAGTCTCCCATGCAGAGTAGGCGAGCAGTGGGATATTGAGCTACGAAGCCTGTCAGGGAAAGAGAGGCAGAGGATTATACACATTAATGATTACAAATGGGGCGCAATTAATGTACACATCCAGAAAGATATATTGTCCCTCTGGATCCACAACAGAGTGACAGACCCCCCACCTAAGACTTCTGTGGACCATCAAGGCGACCCCCCTGGAATGAGAGCTACCGTACACGTTGATAAGGTGTTGAACCCAGGGTTTCCTGAGCTTGTTACCCGTTTCTGGAGTCAGATGGGTTTCCTGGAGGCCTATAATGTGTGGATTAAGGGAGCGTATATGAGAGAACACAGTGATTCTTTTCTTAGGGTCACCTAGGCCTAGGCCATGCACATTCCAAGACAGGACCCTCATGGAGGCCATGTGTGCACTAACAGAAATTCAGCAGAAAGTGCGCTCAGCCAAGGTGCAGATATTGAGCACCCGGAGCCGTAATCCCTACTCAACCGCGCCCCCCATGCAATTAGTGTGAAGTGGTGTAACCATACTTGAGTTAAGTAAACTTGAGCAGTTTCGAACATAATGCAAAGAAATAACAAGATAAACATAATATCGTCGAAACCAAAGCCGACTAACATAGTGGCTAATGACTCGGGGACCTGCATAGCGTAATCGGGTGTAATAACTATGCAGGCAGTGTAATGTTATACTGCCAACAATAATAGATAACTGTATATCTCACAGGCAAACGAGCATCAAGTCTCAACAAAACGGATGTGATAATAGAGACAAGCTCAAGAGCCGTCAGCCACGGCTCGGTAAGAGAAATACTTGCAGGTGATGCTCAGTTACCTCCTCAGCGCGGTTCAGGGTGTCCTGGTTTCCTGGAGACCCAGTCCTCAGCCTCTCTAGGATCGGTGAAGAAGACGGTTTTGTCGCCGCCAACAACCCGGAGCCGCTCTGGGTACGCCATGGAGTATTGAAGGTTTAACTCACGGAGGCGATGCTTGACTGATACGAATGTGGCTCTCCTCTTCTAAAGGTCGGCAGCGAAGTCCGGGAACAGTGAGAAGCGCGCGTTGTCATGTCTGACTTCCTGCTTGTTCCTGGCATGACTGAGGATGAGATCCCTGTCCCTCCCATTAAACATTCTTAATACAAGTACGGGCAGTTTGCAGGAAAATGTCTCTCATCGGGCAAGACCTCAGGAAGGTGAACAAGAGGATCAAAGAAGTGGAAGAGAGAGTGAGCACCATTGAAGATCAGATACCCCCGGTGAAGAGAGATATTGATGGCCAAAACAGATGACTTCGAAAATAGGTTGCGCAGAAATAATCTCAGGGTGATTGGGGTGCCCGAAAAGGCTGAAGGGTCTGACCCAGTGGTGTTTTTTGAAGATTGGCTAACTCTTAAGTTTGCCATTGAAAGAGCACATAGGGTGCCATTCTGTGCTCCGCCACCGGGGCCCCCCATCGTCCACTTTTTATGAAACTGCTACACTTTAGGGACAGAGACATTATCCTCAAAAAAGCAAGGGATCACCCTGATCTTTTAATCAAAGTAAAGTATCCATCTTCCCGGATTTTTCCACAGAAGAGTAAAGTTCCAGGATGTGAAATGCCGACTGCGGGACCTACAGATTTCCTACTCTATGATGTATCTGGCCAAGCTACGAGTGGTAGCACATGGAGAGGTCTACATATTTGAAACACCATTTGCTGCGGCGCAGTGGGTGGAAACCAATGAACGTTCCCTTAAAGCGTCAGCGAACACTGGTTGACTACATATCCTGCAAGATTATGGGACTCTTATGGATCCAGCTAGGGTCGAGGAAAGACCCTGCAAAGTGCAATATATTGTTTCAGTTATCTGCTTTTCTATATAGTCTTACCAATATGGTTTATTTTCGTATTCATATGACTATGATAGCATTGTACTAATGGTTCACAGGAGGTAGGATACTTCTGCCAGAGTTTATATGTTTACACTAGGTTATTTAGTAGAGGAAGTAGGTACATGGAGTGCAATTGGCTCCAATATTACCCACTACAGACCGTATTCTATAGGAGGCAGGACGGAGCAGCGACCTTGTTTAATGTATACTTTAAATGTGTCTCTCAATGTTTTTTAATATGTTGATGTCTGGTTACAGGAAGGTTTTTCGCCTCAGAAGTATGTTTTAAGTTATTTTTTCTATGGAACATATCTTTGAAAAAGGACTCTATGTTGTTTTTGTGGGATTTTGGGTTTGGGTGGGTCCAGCGATGGGTGGGTACATTAATATAAAAAATTAATATATTGGCCTTGGGGGGGTTGTGACCGAGACATCTGATTTCTCAAACTTTTTCTTTTTGCATAATACAGGCAGAAAATGGCAGATAAACTTAAAATTATAGGATGGAATGTGAGGGGAATGGGAGAAGCGGCAAAACGGCGGTATTCCTAGCGTTACAGCATTATCGGCCTGCGCACATTTTTCCCACGCATTCCAGGGGGGTGAGTGTTCTTGTACATAAATCCTTACCATTTATATGTCACTCGTATAGATCCTATGGGTAGATATGCCTGCATTGTACCTGTTACCACTCCTCTTTTGTCTTGGCCGTGGTATATATCCCTCCCCCTATGGTGGTGAAGTACTGAAAGAGATAATGGCCTTTGTTGAGAAGCTTTAATAATTGTACGTCCACGAGCTTGGACAGGTTGAAAGTGTCGGGGGCTCATAGAGAAAATAATTTTGCCACAGTATTACGAGAGCTGGACTTGCATGATATTTGGTGGGTGAGGAATCGGGATATACGCCGATTCCCCTGTTTCTCCAGCTCTCACCATTCTTTATCTAGGATCGACCTGGCTATTGGATCCCCGGATATGTTGTCTTTGGTGGTGGACGCTGAATACTTGTCGAGGGGCCTGTCTGACCATTCCCCTATGCATGTAGTTCTTAAGTTAGGTGTGAAGGGACCTTTTGGTGTTGGTACATGGAGGCTCAAACCTTTTTGGCTGCAGCTGGTGGATGGTGGAGGGGATATCACGGGGGAACTCCGGAAGTTCTTTACTAATGATACTGGGTCGGCACTGGTGGGTGTGGTGTGGGATACATGTAAGGCTACTTTCACACTTGCGTTCGGAGCGGATACATCTGGTATCTGCACAGACAGATCCGCTCCTATAATGCAAACGATGGTATCCGTTCAGAACGGATCCGTCTGCATTATATTTCAGAAAAAAGTCTAATTGTTAGTCAGACGGATCCGTCCTGACTTTGCATTGAAAGTCAATGGGGGACGGATCCGTTTGAAATTGCACCATATTGTGTCAACGTCAAACGGATCCGTCCCTATTGACTTGCATTGTAAGTCTGGACGGATCCGTTTGGCTCCGCACGGCCAGGCGGACACGAAAACACTGCAAGCAGCGTTCGGGTGTCCGCCTGCTGAGCGGAACGGAGGCGAAACGGAGCCAAACTGATGCATTCTGAGCGGATCCTTATCCACTCAAAATGCATTGGGGCTGTACGGATCAGTTTCGGGGCCGCTTGTGAGAGCCTTTAAACGGAACTCACAAGCGGAACCCCGAATGCAAGTGTGAAAGTAGCCTAAGCCATTTGCCCGCGGATTATATATCCAGCGGATTAGCCGCCATAAAACGAAGACTAGAGACAAATTAAAACAGCTCCAAGATCTAGTCAGGGAAACTGAACAGAGATATGTTTCCAACCCCTCACGTAAGCATGATCAATCGCTGGTGACTGCGCAGGCAAACTTAAAAGAGCATCTACTTCACACCGCTGATAATAGACGCCTCTTTCTTAACCAGAAATACTTTGAGGCTGGGGAGAGTTCTGGCAAACTACTAGCTAGGATTGTTCAGGCACAAGATGGCCCATTAAAAATTCTGTCCATCCAGCGATCTGACCGATCCTTGGTCACGGCGGACTCGGATATATTGGCAGTATTCCACATGTACTAGAAGACTTTATATCCATCTAAATCAACAATGGATCCCCAGGGTATTGCAGACAACCTCACTAGTATTGTTACCCCACGACTTTCGGCATGTCATTAATCTCCTTCTGGACACAGCCTAATTTTGCAAATCTAACATACCAATTTATGTGGTAATAACTTTAAAACTCTTACTTATCCAGGCCACTCTGAGATTGTCTTCTCGTCACATATTGTACTTCATGACAGTGGCAAAATTGAGTCAAAATATTTCATTTTTATTTCTAAAAAAAATACCAAATTTACCCCAAATTTTGAAAAATTAGCAAATTTCAATTTGTCTACTTTTAAAATAGATAGCAATACCTCCTAAAATAGTTATTACTTTGCATTTCCCATATGTCTACTTCATGTTTGGATCATTTTGAAAATGACATTTTATTTTTTTGGGACGTTAGAAGGCTTAGAAGTTTAGAAGCAAATCTTAAAATTTTTAATAAAATTTCCAAAACCCAATTTTTTCAGGACCAGTTCAGTTATGAAGTCACTTTCTGGGGCTTACATATTAGAAACCACCCATCCATTTTAATAATTTTTTTCCGTTAACAAAGTAAGGGTTAACAGCCACACAAAACTCAATATTTATTACCCTGATTCTGTAGTTTACAGAAACACCCCGTACGGGCACACGGCAGGGCGCAGAAAGAAACACCATATGGTTTTCGGAAGGCAGATTTCACTGGGATAATTTTAATTTGCCATGTCACATTTGAAAACCCCCTGATGCACCCAGAGATTAGAAACTCCAAGAAAAGACCCAATTTTGGAAACCACGGGATAAGGTGGCAGTTTTGTTGGTACTATTTTAGGGTACATATGATTTTTGGTTGCTCTATATTACACTTTTTGTGAGGCAAGGTAACAAAAAATAGCTGTTTTGGCACCAATTTAATTTTTTGTTATTTACAATGTTCATCTGACAGGTTAGATCATGTGGTACTTTTATAGAGCAGGTTGTTACGGACGGGACAATACCAAATATGGGTTGTTTGTTTCAGTTTTACATAATAATAAAGCATTTTAGAAAAAAATCATGTTTTATTGTCTCCATATTCTGAGAGCCATAGTTTATTTTTTATTTTTTGAGCGATTGTCTAGGGAGGGGCTAATTTTTTGCGTCATGAGATGACTGTTTGGTATGATTTTGGGGTGCATATGACTTTTTGATCGCTGGGTATTACAATTTTTGTGATGTGAGGTGACAAAAAAAATGCTTTTTTTTTTTTTTCTGTTCATCTGAGGGGTGGATACAGATACCTAATATGTATACTTTTTTATTTAAGTTTTACACAATAACAGCATTTTCTAAACAAAAAAATTCATGTTTTAGTGTCTCCATAGTCTGAGAGCCATATTTTTTTATTTTTTTTGGCGATTGTCTTAGGTAGGGGCTCATTTTTTGCGGGATGAGGTGATGGTTAGATTGGTACTATTCTCTGGGGCATTCGCCTTTTTGATCGCTCGGGGTTGCACTTTTAGTGATGTAAGGTGACAAAAAAAATGTTTTTTTTTTTAGCACAGCTTTTATTTTATTTTTTTGACAGTGTTCACCTAAAGGGTTAGGTTATGTGATATTTTTATAGAGCCGGTCCTTAAGGACTTGGCAATACCTAATATGTATACTTTTTTTTATTTAAGTTTTACACCATAATATCATTTTTGAAACAAAAAAAAAAATCATGTTTTAGTGTCCGCATAGCATGAGAGCCAAAGTTTTTTTTATTTTTTTAGGCGATTGTCTTATGTAGGGTATCCGTTTTGGGGGATGAGATGACGGTTTGATTGGCACTATTTTTGGGTGCATATGACTTTTTGATCGCTTGCTATTACACTTTTTGTGATGTAAGGTGACAAAAAAAATGGCTTTTTTGACACCGTTTTTATCTTATATCATTTACGGTGTTCACCTAAGGGATTAGGTCATGTGGTATTTTTATAGAGCAGGTTGTTACGGACATGGCGATACCTAGTGTTATTATTTTTTTTACATTTTTTTTACATTTTTACATTTTTTTTTTAACATTTAACACCATAAAAGCATTTTTGAAACAAAAAAAATCATGTTTTATTGTCTCCATAGTCTGAGAGAAATATTTTTTGGGCGGTATCCTTTTTGCGGGATAAGATGACGGTTTGGCACTATTTTGGGGTGCATGCGCCTTTTTGATTGCTTGGTGTTGCACTTTTAGTAATGTAAGGTGACAAAAAATGTTTTTATTTAATTTTTTTGATGATCAGCTGAGGGGTTAGGCCATGTTATATTTTTATATAGCTGGTCGATATGGACGCGGCGATACCTAATATGTCTACTTTTCTTATTTTTCCACAACTTTTTTTTTTTTTACTTTATTTTGGAAAAAGGACACTTTTTTTTATACTTGAAACTTTTTTTTTATTATTAAACACTTTTTTTCACCTTTTTTTTTTTTTACTTTTTATATTTGTCCCACTGTGGGACTTCACATTTTCAGGGCTTGATCCCTGTTTCAATCAAGTACAATACATTATGTATTGTACTGAATTGAACTGTCAGCGTCTTACACAGGCTGGATCTCCTGGGCTTCCGTAGCTGGCAGGCTCCGATGCTGCCTTGGCAACCATCGACCCCTTGCCAGCGCAGAGCGGGGGGCGGATGGAATCAGAGGCAGCCCCCTCCCTCTGTAAACTCTGCACGTGCCGCGATCAGCGCTGACAGCGACATGTGAAAGGGTTAATCCGCCAGCATCACCGCATACAGCAATAACGGCGGATGCAGCAGGGGCTATCAGTAACAGCCGGACTCGTGCTGCTGATCGAGCGGGCGCCCGATCCCATCACGTGCATGCACGTGGGAATGCGATAAGGCACCACATTCCCCCGCGTACATGATTTTGTGGGAAGGGGTTAAACGAATTAGAGGTGGCGCTTAGCTCATTTCCGAATAAAAAAGCTCCTGGGCTAGATGGTTTACCAGCGGAGTTTTAAAAAAAATATAGCACTCTACTATTACTGCAGTTATTATCAGTGTTTAATGACTCCCTTCAGAGAAGAGATCTACCCGCCTCTATGAAAGAAGCAATAATGGTTGTGTTGCCAAAGCCCAGGAAGGACCCGACTCTCCCCGATTCATACAGTCCGATTTCTTTATTAACATCTGATGTTAACTGAACCGGTTACAAGCAGTTATCTCGACCTTCATACATAGTGACCAAGCGGGTTTTATGCCTGATAAATCTACCTCGATTAACCGTAGACGATTATTTCTCAATATTCAGAGGCGGTGGGATCGGCAGGGAAACGAGCCAAACTATCCCTCGATGCTGCCAAAGCCTTAGACAGTGTGCAATGGCTATGGGAGGTATTAAGAGTCATGGGATTTAGGAATACTTCTATCCCATGGGTTCAGATACTATATTGCGGCCCCAAAACAAGGATTAGAGTAAACGGAGCCACATCGGAAGTCTTTGAGCTGGGAAGAGGTAGACATCAGGGTTGTCCATTGTCCCCCCCTTCTTTTCGCCATAGCAATTGAGCCACTTGCATGCCTGCTTTGATCCGCCAATAGAATTGTGGGGTTTCCTGTAGGAGCTAGTGAGGAACGCGTGTCACTATATGCAGACGACATGCTCATATACGTGGGAGATGTAGAAAGATGAATGGATCCCATAATGTCTCGTATACAGGACTTTGGTGACAGGTCTGGCCTTCGTATAAACTGGGATAAGTCCACTCTGTTCCTGTTGGACCTTGGCCCTGGTGGTCTCTCTCTCCTGTCCACTCGGCTGCAGGTTGCTCATAAATTTAAATATTTGGGAATAATGGTCTCTTCAAATATTAGACAATATGTAAAAAAATAACTTGGATCCACTTCTGAACAGCATGGCCGAAAAACTCAATGCGTGGTGTAAACTGCCAATGTCTGAAATAGGTAGAAAGCAATCTCCTGAAAATGATACTTATGCCGAAACTTATGTATGTCTTACAGAGCTCTCTTGTATGGATTCCACAATGGATCTTTTTTAGAATACAAAGGTTGTTCAGAAGCTTGATCCGGCTGGACACATTACAAAGAGGGTCGGACGCAGGGGGTCTATCTGTCCTTAAACCATGGCTATAATTTATCTCCTCGCAGATGCAGCAGCTGAGGGGTTGGGGGGGGGGGGGGGGGGGTGGGACCCCTGGGGATAAGACATTGGCACGGCTGATAGCATGCATGATGGAGAGTGATTCCCCTGTGGTTCTACTGGACATAGTGGTCTGTCTGATCTTGTGGTGGGATGTCCTACCCTTAATCTGATATATAAGGTTTGGTATAAGTGTCGTGACTTGCTGTCTGTAAAGGACTTTACTCAGGTCACTTCTCTGTGGAGGATTCCCCAGCTGCATGGAAGGGTTCTCCCCATGGGACCGGAAGGGTGTGAGATTTCTATATCAACTGCAAAGAGGTGGAGTGTTTAAATCATCGGACTCCATCCTTTCTGTTCAAGATCGGGGTTAGGAATGATGCTTCCTGCCCTAGATGTGGGAAGAGTCCTGCATCCCTGATGCACATGTTTTGGGAATGTACGGAGCTTCGTAATTTTTGGACAGGTGTGCTAACTTGTATTGAAGAAGCATATCAAACTGCGGTCCCGCCTGGTCAGAGGACGTGTGTGTTGGGAATATTGGACAGTATAAAACGTAAGTTACCTCTGGGGGTGCAGCGTCTGCTCTTCCAGGCCAAATTAATTGCTAAATACTGGCTTAGTCCTCAGTCCCATCTAGGGGCCGAATTTTTGAACAGAATGGACGAGATCATCCGTATGGAAAAGAGTGTATATATTAAAAAGGCAGTGTTTAGCCAAGTTCTCCAAAATATGGGACAAGTGGCTATCTTTTAGGACCACCGGGATGTGACATGGTGTAGGAGTTTCTGAGCTAGGTTGGAAAGAGTGGGCTTAGTGACTCAAAAGACTCTAGAGTCTAGATCATACATATACGAGACTGGAACAGGGAAAAGAAACCAGAGTGGGTGATGTGGAGAAGATTGGTGAATGGCTCCACATGGCAGGGATGAGAGATGGGCCTGCACATCAGGTGTTGGCTATGTCTTACTTGGGGCCAAGAGGCAATACAATTATAATAGTGAGGGAGTGCTCGTCTCATCGCTGGAGGGGGAGTAGTGAATATTGTTTTTCTTTTGTTTCTTTTTATTCTTTGGCTATCACAAATGAAGAGGTATATCTGCAGATGAAGTGCCTTTAAGGGTCCCATTCACATGTCCGCATCCATTCCGCAATTTTGCTGAATAGGTGCAGACCCATTTATTTTCAATGGGGCCGGAATGTGCTGTCCGCATCCGCATTTGCGGATCCGCACTTCCGTTCTATAAAAAAAACAGAACCTGTCCTATTCTTGTCCGCAATTGCGGACAAGAAAAGGCTTTTTCTATGAGACTGCCGGCGATGTGCGGTCCGCAAAATGCGGAACACACATTGCCGGTGTCCGTGTTTTGCGGATCCGCAAAACACATACGGACGCGTGAATGGACCCTAATTTTGTAAACTGGTTGTCATGTATGAACTGTCTGAACGACCAACTGTAATGTATATACCCAATTCTATGCTTGCTGAAGGATTCTGCTTTCCTATGTGTTTGTAATTTAAAAAAAATGTTAATAAAAATTATCGGATAAAAAAAAAGTGCTCCGTAGTGGTTCCGTAGGCTTCCGCTCCGTGCCTCTGTTTCGCACCGCTCCATATTTTGCTGATTACTGACACATTCAAGTGAATGAGTCCGCATCTATGGCACAGTCGGCAAACGGCTGTTTGCAGGCCCCAATACAGGCACGGGCCGCAAACATTTGTGTGCATGAGCCCGAAGACAGTGCTCCGTCTTGTGCCTTCCTTCCTCCCCAAAGTGGTTTCCTTTTTACAGGTGAGTAAGGCTACTTTCACACTTGTGGCAGGACGGATCCGGCAGGCTGTTCACCCTGTCGGATCCGTCCTTCCACTGTTTTGCCGTGCCGCCGCTCCGTCCCCATTGACTATAATGGGGACGGGGGCGGCGCTCTGGTGCAGTACGGCAGTGCACGGCAAAAGGCCGGGAACTGCTGTACTGCGCCGCCCCGTCCCCATTATAGTCAATGGGGACGGAGCGGCGGCACGGCAAAACAGTGGAAGGACGGATCCGACAGGGTGAACAGCCTCCCACCCAGTTTTCAGTTGATTGTTTTGTTTAAGTAGCCATTCCATTGCTTGTTATTTGAACAGGTCTTTTTTTCCCCCTAGTTTCCGACCCGTCCTTGTTAGATTTTCCTGGCTGATCCTTTTGCTTGTTGTTCAGACTGATTAGCTGCCTACAGGAGAAGGTATAGCAAGTAGAAGCGGCTAACTCCGTTTTTCAGCAGTTATACCCACGGTCAGTGCCCCCGCCAATAAATTCATTGAGAAAGAGGTTTTTCCACCAGATGAGCAACACACAAAAAATCTCCTTTTTGTATTGTTGCTGAAATACAGATCATAAAAAAGTAACAAACACTCATCATGATATCATAATGGAACATGTGTTTCTAAATTCAGCACATTTTTCTTCATGAAAAAACAAAAGCACAAATTGTATCTATAACAAATATAGATCCGTAATACTCAGACTCGTTTTACATTCTTTATTCTGTTTGAATCTGTCGAAAAAATGGTGGCATGTCGTGATACAGTGCTGTTCTCTCCTGGAAGCAGCTCTCCCGCCGCCGCACATCCCCTTCCTTTAAATGAAGTCTATCAGCTGTATTTTGTATAAACCTAAGTACAGAGGCCAGTGGGGCTTTTCCACAGACCGTGGGTCCTTGTTTACACCACAGGAGCGTGCCCCATTTTTATCCGTGATTACGGATTCCTCGTTATAATCTATGGGTTCATGAAAACCACGGAGGCTACATGGATCTCATCCGTGTTTGGGCTGCAGTTTTCACGGATCATTGCTAGGAGATGCTCTGGAAAATAATTTTCTAGCCTAGCAGTGTCTATGGAAGACTGACGACACATGGAAGACATAAAACCGGACGCACGATTCTTCACGGATGAAACAAAGATGTGTGAAACCGCCTTATTATTCACCTCCTGTGCCCACTGCTGATGTGTGGCAAGTAAATCCCTAGCCACATTCCCCTGCATGCTACCTGCGTCTCTTCACGTTCAATATCACATATCATCATATTTATAAACATTTGCATAAAGTTGCTCCGCCGTCCCTTTGCTGTAGACCTGTTGGTTGTCGGCCCTTCCAATAAGTTGTCATATATAAGTCATCCTCATACGTGGCCAGGACAATTTCAGCAAAATTCACTTTTTCTTCATTTGAATGGCACATGATCATTGAATGACCTACATAATGTAAAATAAATGATACACCGTATTACATATTTTTTCCTGAAATGATTGAAAATAAAACACAATCTGTATAAATGCATTTCCTCCTTTGCAGTTTGGGCAGTGTAAATCTGAGTCTGCCGGATCTGCAAGACACCGAACACGTTACAGTGTTTAAAACATCCAGAAAAAAGAGGAAAATGAGGGTTTCCGAATTTGAGAGAGAAGTTGACGAAAGACTGCCTAAAAACAAAGGTATTCGTTGTCCTTAAATCATGTCTATAGGAAAAATTATTCATCAAAGAAATACAAATCTCTACCCCATGAGGCGCTCATCATGCCTTTGCTATTTGATGGCTTTATGTCCAAACTTCCAGTATCCTATTGCACTCCAGCTATGTTGAATCTACAACTCCCAACGTGTTTCATTCACTTCTATGGGAGCCAAGTGTGCATGCTGGGAGTTGCAGCTGGAGTGCCGGAGGTTGCTGACCCCTGGTATAGATCATAAAAAATCTATAATGTTTGCCATTTACATGCTGATAAAATATGATCCAGTTAGGAGTTTACTTACGTTAGCCGTGGTGTATCACCAAGGTGGTGTCAGCTAGATTATAAAAAGGGCTTCTGTTCATGAGACGACCTCTGTAAAGAGCATCTGTCACCATGATCAACCCTATATACCCAGGTATACTGTGGTGGATCATGGTGAATTACATGAGCCTTCTATGGCTGTGTGTCTGTGAAGAATCCTATTCATCCAGGTCATGGTATAGCAGTACAATTTTTTTGTGTGAAGATATTTCACTAGTCATACGACCGGCTTTCTTAATTCTGATTGAGCCGGTGAAATGTCTTCAAGGAAAAAATACAAGACCAGTTGCTCTGACTTATTAGTCCTGATATACCTCTATGACTTCAATGTGATACACTGTTGCAGTGGAACTCACACTTCTATTCCTACGTCAGTGAGGTGCTTGGAGCACCGACGGGCGGGCCTAGCCCCTTTGAGCACCACTTCACCTCCTTCAGTCCCCCTCATGTTCTGATTGACAGGACCAGGCATCCTCCCTGTTGGGATGCTTGGCCCTGATATCTCGCACATGCAGTTCATGAGGCTCTGCCCTGCCCTGAGATCTGAAAATCTCGCCAGCACATGTGCGTGATTTCAGGGCCAAGCATCTGAACAGTGAGGATGCTGATCCTCTCAAACGAGACATTAGGGGAAGTGGAGATGGGGAATAGTCGGAGATGAAGCAGTGCACCGAGCCGCTAGGCCAGCCCCTTGGTGCTCTGAGCATTGAATTTGCATAAGAATAAATGTCAGCGGTGTGTCACTCATCAGCTAATAGTATGATGTTGCCGAGAACCAGCATCATAATCATTGCAGCCCAGGCCTTGGAAAGAGTCAAATCTACCTGAGAAGAGTCCTGGTTATTCCTAATCTCCTGCTCTCCGGCCCATCTGCTGATGATTGGCAGTTCTCTCCTAGAGAGAAAGGGAGAAAACTAGGTAGAAGCCGGTCAGCCATCAGCCAGGGGCAGGAGAGCAGGAATTCATGAATAACCAGGACTCTTCTTAGGAGGCCGGGACTCTCTCTTCCAGGCCCAGTCTGCAAGGATTGTGATGTTGGTTCTTGGCAACCACTTACTTATAAATGACAGAGTGCTGAAATCAACTTGCCTGTCTCTACTTTATTCTGCCGTTAGTATGGGCAAAAAGTTGATGACTGGTTCCCTTTAAGGGGAGATGTTGTAAAGTACATAGCTACATGTATAACCTGTCTTGACATGGTCTCTTTGGTTGCTTTAATCTCTTATTTTATTTTTTTCTCTCCTAGACAAGCAGAACATTTCAAATGATCCACATGATAATTTTGATGTCCCGTCTTTATTTGTGAGCTCCTACACAATATCAGGGTAAGATGTATTGTGTAAGTTAAATAATTAAAGGGGTCTGTCACCAGGAAATTCACTGTTAACCCTTTCGCTGCCCGAGGTGCACCTCTGGTAGCCAGGGCAATTTTCGCAAGTTTATTTTACGGAATTTATTTGACTCGCTTATATAGCGCAGACATATTCCGCTGCGCTTTACAGACATTTTAATCACTTGCTGCCCCCATTGGAGCACTCAATGTTCCCTATCAGTATGTTTTTGGAGTGTGGGAGGAAACCGGAGTACCCGGAGGAAACCCACGCAAACATACAAACTCCATGCAGATGTTGTCCTTGGTCGCATTCGAACCTAGGACCCCAGCGCTGCACGGCACCAGTGCTAACCACTGAGCCACCGTTCTGACATGTACAAATAAAACCTAAGTTACAAAGTAAAATAAAATCATTGTACATTGTCAAATTTTGCGTCATAATATAATTTTTCAGAAAAATTGCACAGACTTTGATATTAGTAGTAAAAGTGAAAGTGTGACCCAAGCAGGAAGTCTTATGGACCATGCCTCCTGTCATACGTGCGGCACGTGACAGGTTACCGCTGTGGCCACTGATTGGCTTCAGCAGTCATGTGATGCCCATCACCTAGATGTTGATTCCAGCTAAGTATGAACCCCACCGCGGGTCCAGCCACTCTGAAGAGGTCTATTAGAAAAGTTTAGTCTTGGATAACCTTCTCCTCTCCTTCCACCTCCATACTCAATAGTCTCATTCGCATGAATGATGCGGCACTGAACCCATCGTATTTTCTTTATTTTAGGTCAACAGACAATAAACTGGACATTTCAGCTGCACCAGAATCTACTTTCAAGAGAGGCTTACTGCGCAGGCCCAACAAAGTATGCTTGGTGTCGTTAGATGACTTCGAGCAAGGAGTAGAAGACAAATACCAGCAATTAAAAGGTGGTTTCCTTTATACACTTTTGCCATTAGTTGATAGGAGGAGACCAGCGGGCTCACCCTCCGTCTATACAGAACATGCCTGCCCCCCTTTTTAATTGTAGAAGGAAGTGTGGCCGACACACGCAGAGTTGCACGCCGCACGGGATAGGATGATTACCACATATAGTAGAAAGAAAATCCCAGCAGACGTGTCTTCAATGCTAATAGAATTTATTTTGCAAGTAGCAATATGTCCATGAATAGGACGCGTTTCGGCTCAGTAGCCTTTCTCAACAGATAAGTATACAGGGTCAACAGCTCATATATATACACAAACATTAATGATGAGAGCCTCCCAGTAGTGAAAACGCCCAGGAAGGGGCGGTACATATGTGATCATGTGATAACGTAATCAAAATAATCAATCAAGGAATCAAAAAGCGCAGCGGGTGTCTGAATACATGTCAGTAATAATGTTATTAAATATTATGATTAAATACCGATACGCTTGAGGGACTCCTTCGTTTATGTAATCGATGTCTAGAAAAAATATATAATAAAAGAAGTTACAACCATAGAATAAAACAGTGAACAGGAAATAACATTAATAGAAGTCAAATGTGCATAATTTCATAGTCGCGGTTCAGTCCTCTTGGATGAAGGGTATCAAGGGTGTGAATCCAGTAAGCCTCCCGACGTAAAAGAAGTTTTTTAATGTCGCCTCCTCGCCTAGGTCTAGAAATTTGTTCTATGACCTGGAACTTTAATTGGGCAATTGTATGGTTAAATTTATCAAAGTGGGAGGGAACTGGTAAAAGTAAATTTTTTGTCCTAATCGTGGATTTGTGTTTTCCGATCCTGTCTTTCACACTCTGCATGGTTTCCCCAATGTATAGCAACCCACAGGGACATTTTATTAAATAAATGACATTTGCTGATTCGCATGTAAAAAAGCCATTAACTGCGTATGTCCGTCCAGTATGTGGGTGGTATACACTGGGGCCTTTGATGACATTAGAACATTGGAAACAATGGAGACACGGAAAGGTGCCCTTCCGTTGTGTAGCCAGTACCCCCTGTTTGAGAGTACCACGGGTGCTCCCAATATCCGCTCGTACTAACTTATCTCTATAACTAGAGTTTTTTTTGTTACAAATAAGGGGCGGATTTTGGAATTCCCTAATTTGGGGGTATGCTTTACCCAACAAACACCAGTGTTTCTTCACCACATTATCTAATTTAGAATTAAATGGGTGGTACTTATGGACCAATGCCACTCGTGGGCTTTTATCATGTTCTTTTCTAGAACTCTGAGAGGTCTCTAACTCGTTCAAGGTGTTAGTTAGGATAGATGGTGGATACCCTCTTTCCTCAAACCTTGTAGTCATCTCTTCTATTCTAGGTCCCAGTACTGATGGACTAGAAACAATGCGTCTAATCCTCTGGTACTGGGACTTTGGAATAGCTTTTTTGAGAGCAGGTGGATGGGCGCTAGTGAAGTGGAGGATACTGTTTCTGTCTGTCTCCTTCCGGAATAGATCCGTTGAAAGGTTACCATGCAGATCCTTGATGACCCTTGTGTCCAAGAAGCTGACCGTCTGACTATCACTTGTAACTGTGAATTCTAGACCGATGCGTGCATGGTTCAGGTGTGAAATAAATATCGTTAGGGTCTCCTGTGGCCCCGCCATACGGCGATCGCTGAACTGCAAACACAGAATGCAGCTACCGAACAACAGCTGAGGGACTCTTTAACCTCAGAAGAATTTGGGACATTGAAGGAGTCCGTGGACAACTATATTTCGACATACCGGAAGGAAACGGAGATAAAGAAGAGATCCAAATTCTTGCGGGACAACGAGGATTACCATCTAAATCGTGTCTACAAATGGCAAGATCCTGCTTGGCACCAAAGATCAAGTTACAGACGCCCGACAAGACCTGGATCCTTTACCTCCAGTTCCGGAAGTGAAGACACCCGCTCTGCTCCCCTTTTTCGGAAAGGCAGTCAGCGTCCACGAGGAGGAGGAGGCGCGCGGGGCGCAAACACCGCCGCCGCCGCATCGAAACCGGGACCGAGTCAGACAGTTCAAACCCGTTCACAGGTAAGGAACAGTCGCTCCTGATTAACCTGTCTTCACACATACTGAGTCCCGTACAGATGTCGGCCCTCCAGAAAGGACTCTCGTTCAGTCCCTCTAGTCATTTCGACACTTTTCAATTTGATATTGACTTGCATCAATTTTTCCGGAAATTACGTTTAAAGGCCCACTTCATAGATAAAAGTGACAGGATTACTGGTCCGGGTGATAGTGAAATACCTAGTTTATGCTTGAGCGATCTAGGTTTAAAAAACCCTAGCAAATTTATGCCCCCCAAATTTTATCATCCCGTTGAGACCTATATTGAACTGGTCTGTAAGGACATAAAGATACATATGGATAGTATCAAGAGGGGTGAGATGCGGTTCACATCCAATGTAACATCAGAGGAAAAGATGGCTATCAAATCACTAATGGAAGACAAGAGGATCGTTTTGAAGCCTGCAGACAAAGGGGGCGCTATTGTTCTCATGGATAGGGCCAAATATGTAGCGGAGGTGAACAGACAACTTTCAGATCGTACCACATATGAATTATTGAATACTGATCCAGTTTTCTGTATAAAACACAAAATATTGAAGGTGGTGGATCACTTTGCTACATTGGGGGTCTGTGATAGTCATTTGCGTACCTTTTTGGTCAATCAAACACCGATAACACCTGTTTTTTATGTGCTCCCTAAAGTACATAAAACCTTAATTGATCCTCCAGGTCGACCGATCGTGGCCTCGGTTGGATCCATCTTGTCTCCTTTGGCAATAGTGCTCGAGAAGGTCCTTACACCTTTGATAAAAAATATTCCTTCATATCTGGTAGACACACAGGACTTCTTAAACACTATTGCACAATTGGGTCCAGTTCCATCGGACAGCTTACTGGTAACGATTGACGTGGTCAGCCTGTACACTTCCATAGAACACAGTGGAGGTGAGCAGGCTGTCAAGTCGTTCCTAGAGAGGAGTGATTATTCCCCTATACAGCGGGAATTTTTTGTAGAGCTGCTTCACCTCGTCTTATATGAGAACTACTTCATGTTTGAGGATTCTTATTACTTACAGAAGCGGGGGACCGCGATGGGGTCTAATGTGGCCCCGCCCTATGCAAATGCATATATGTCGCAATTTGAGGACAATTTTGTTTATAACAGCCAATGGTACTGTAATCACATCTTGTTGTGGAAGAGATTTATTGACGAAATTTTTTGCATATGGGCGGGGCCACAGGAGACCCTAACAATATTTATTTCACACCTGAACCATGCACGCATCGGTCTAGAATTCACAGTTACAAGTGATAGTCAGACGGTCAGCTTCTTGGACACAAGGGTCATCAAGGATCTGCATGGTAACCTTTCAACGGATCTATTCCGGAAGGAGACAGACAGAAACAGTATCCTCCACTTCACTAGCGCCCATCCACCTGCTCTCAAAAAAGCTATTCCAAAGTCCCAGTACCAGAGGATTAGACGCATTGTTTCTAGTCCATCAGTACTGGGACCTAGAATAGAAGAGATGACTACAAGGTTTGAGGAAAGAGGGTATCCACCATCTATCCTAACTAACACCTTGAACGAGTTAGAGACCTCTCAGAGTTCTAGAAAAGAACATGATAAAAGCCCACGAGTGGCATTGGTCCATAAGTACCACCCATTTAATTCTAAATTAGATAATGTGGTGAAGAAACACTGGTGTTTGTTGGGTAAAGCATACCCCCAAATTAGGGAATTCCAAAATCCGCCCCTTATTTGTAACAAAAAAAACTCTAGTTATAGAGATAAGTTAGTACGAGCGGATATTGGGAGCACCCGTGGTACTCTCAAACAGGGGGTACTGGCTACACAACGGAAGGGCACCTTTCCGTGTCTCCATTGTTTCCAATGTTCTAATGTCATCAAAGGCCCCAGTGTATACCACCCACATACTGGACGGACATACGCAGTTAATGGCTTTTTTACATGCGAATCAGCAAATGTCATTTATTTAATAAAATGTCCCTGTGGGTTGCTATACATTGGGGAAACCATGCAGAGTGTGAAAGACAGGATCGGAAAACACAAATCCACGATTAGGACAAAAAATTTACTTTTACCAGTTCCCTCCCACTTTGATAAATTTAACCATACAATTGCCCAATTAAAGTTCCAGGTCATAGAACAAATTTCTAGACCTAGGCGAGGAGGCGACATTAAAAAACTTCTTTTACGTCGGGAGGCTTACTGGATTCACACCCTTGATACCCTTCATCCAAGAGGACTGAACCGCGACTATGAAATTATGCACATTTGACTTCTATTAATGTTATTTCCTGTTCACTGTTTTATTCTATGGTTGTAACTTCTTTTATTATATATTTTTTCTAGACATCGATTACATAAACGAAGGAGTCCCTCAAGCGTATCGGTATTTAATCATAATATTTAATAACATTATTACTGACATGTATTCAGACACCCGCTGCGCTTTTTGATTCCTTGATTGATTATTTTGATTACGTTATCACATGATCACATATGTACCGCCCCTTCCTGGGCGTTTTCACTACTGGGAGGCTCTCATCATTAATGTTTGTGTATATATATGAGCTGTTGACCCTGTATACTTATCTGTTGAGAAAGGCTACTGAGCCGAAACGCGTCCTATTCATGGACATATTGCTACTTGCAAAATAAATTCTATTAGCATTGAAGACACGTCTGCTGGGATTTTCTTTCTACCCCTTTTTAATTGTGTCTAATAGGTTATTAAACAGCCTGTAGAAAATAGACCCCAGTGGCAAGTGACTGGCTCCAACGTTGTTATAGGGCAAGGATCAGCAACCTCCAGCACTCCAGCTGTTCTGAAACTACAACTCCCAGAATCCTCCTTTCACTTCTGTGGGAGTTACGAGAACAGCCAAGTAAGTTTGCATGCTGGGAGTTGTGGTTTCACAGCAGCTGGAGTACCGAAGGTTGCTGATACCTGTTATAGGGTGTATTCCCATCTGTTGATCAGGTTTTGTTAGGCAGTGTTTGAAGCCAAAGACTTTGATCTCATGTGGTTGTTGCTCGCAGTTTAAATCGCAATACCCACTGCTGATGGCATAGGCACAGCTCCTGAGCTACATACCACCAGCGCCTGCGATATGCAGTGTAGGAAAGGGTTAAGGGCTAAACATCTTACAAGCATATCTAAAAAAAATTACCTACTTGTCGTGTACCATGTTGTCAATATACTTGCACCACACTACCGCTAGGGGTACCCTAAAGTTAAAAAGGAGGGGCTGAAATCACAAACATATTGAAATGTACACATGAAATACTTTTACATTATTTCTTCTTACGTCGCTGTTCCTTTAGGCTCCCAGGAATGCTTCATTGAACCTCCTGAAGGGGACAAATCGGATGCAAATGAAATGGCTCTGCTGAACACCGTGCTGTACGCTCAGTCTTTACGTAAAGAGGCAAATGTCTCAAAGTCTGACAGAGAACAAAAAGGAAAGAGGAAACACATTTCATCCTATGAGGAGATAAAAGAAGCAAATGAACTTTTGGAGCCCGAAACTAAAAATCTAAATGCAAATGTTCACCCTATACTTAATGCACAGACTCCAAAAGATAAGGCTAATGATGGCTTTAGAGGAGTCCATGGTAAAGTTATTGTTGACGGTGATAAAGGAGAAGCTAATGAAGATGGTGAAGAAGTTGAAGCTGGTGGTGACAGTGATGAAGAAGCTAGAGGTGAAGAAGTGGAAGCTGGTGGTGACAGTGATGAAGAAGCTAGTGGTGAAGAAGTTGAAGCTGGTGGTGATATTGGTGAAGAAGATGAAGCTAGTGGTGAAGAAGTTGAAGCTGGTGGTGATATTGGTGAAGAAGATGAAGCTAGTGGTGAAGAAGTTGAAGCTGGTGGTGATATTGGTGAAGAAGATGAAGCTAGTGGTGAAGAAGTTGAAGCTGGTGGTGATATTGGTGAAGAAGATGAAGCTAGTGGTGAAGAAGTTGAAGCTGGTGGTGATATTGGTGAAGAAGATGAAGCTAGTGGTGAAGAAGTTGAAGCTGGTGGTGATATTGGTGAAGAAGATGAAGCTAGTGGTGAAGAAGTTGAAGCTAGTAGTGACAGTGGTGAAGAAGATGAAGCTAGCGGTGACAGTGGGGAAGTTGAAGCTGGTGGTGACATTGGTGAAGAAGTGGAAGCTGGTGGTGATGGTGCTGAAGTTGAAGCTGGTGGTGAAGAAGCTGCTGGTGATAGTGGTGAAGAAGATGAAGGTGATAGTGGTGAAGAAGATGAAAGTGATAGTGGTGAAGAAGATGTAGCTGCTGGTGACAGTGGAAAAGGTGAAGCTGGTGATGATCTCAACGATGTTCAAAGTAGCATGCGACAAAATAAATCCAGCCTGTTTAACCCCACTAGAAAGTCAGCAGGTGTCAATGAATATTCTCACCGCATGCAACGGACAAGGCTTGACGAAGAAAATGGCATGCAAACAGCAGAATCTATTTATGTGCATACGGTATCCAGACCAGAGGAAACTTCTGAACCTTTAGAAAGCAGTGGTGGTGAAAACTTGGATGTTGCCATAAACCGTGGTAAGATTTATGTTTTAGTGTAATGTTATCCTGGGTATGGATCCGACAGTTTTGGCATTTGTCACTGTACTACATTTAAAGGGGTGTTCTCATAACGGCAGATCCTGTACCTATGCCCTGTTAGGGTATATGAACATAGAGGGACTCCCACGTGCTAGACTAGGGAGCTGCTGTATATAAACGTCTTCCATTCTGGTAGACTCAAGCCGTCCTTGTATTTCATGGATGGCCCTTCATCTGAAGGGCCACAATGTGCTTTTTCTTGGCTGCGACTGCTGCAGGGGAAATGGCTGGCTGCGGCTTCACATGACATAATTAGATTTTTGCTGTGAAGCACTTGCATTTTGAAAGGTTTACGCTGATGAGAAAGCCCTATACATTAAAGGGGTTGTCTCTCTTCAGTAAATGGCATTTATCCTGTAGAGAAAGTGAATACAAGGCACTTACTAATGTATTGTGATTGTCCATATTGCTTCCTTTGCTGGCTTGATTCATTTTTCCATCACATTATACACTCCTCATATCCAGGGGTTACAACCACCGCTGAAGAGCAGATACGAGATGACTGGGACGGGAGCTGCTGTGCATGGCGCTTTTTCCTGTAGTGTGCAAGCACGACCACCACTGCTGGATTTCAGGGTGGTCGTAATCATGCAAACGAGCAGTGTATAATGAGATGGAAAAATAAATCCAGCCGGCAAAGGAAGCAATATGGACAATCACAATACATTAGTAAGAGCCTTGTATAACCTTTCTCTACATGATAAATACCTTTGCTGAAGTAACACAACCCCTTTAATGTATAGGGCTGACCATATACTTAAGGCCCCATGCACACAACCGTATCTATTTTGTGGTCTGCAAAACGCAGATACCGGCCATGTGAGTGACACATTTTTCCATTTCTCTTGTTCTGCCCTATGTTAAAAATGCCTATTGTTATCTGCAAAATGGACAAGAATAGGACGTGTTCTATCTTTTTTACAGGACAGCGGAACAAATATACGGATGCATTTTTGCTGCCTTTGAAATGAATGGGTCCATATCCGATCCGCAAGAAATGCAGATCACATACAGACCAAAAGTACGGTCACGTGCATGGGGCCTTGGATAGCTTTTGGCAGAACAATTGTATGGCCAGTTGCTATTCCTCCTGAATACACATGGCTGATTTCAGGGCGGAGAGAGGAATGAGCTGCTGCTAGGACCCTCTGGCAGTGGCTTGTCTCCTGTGGGCACAAGGGATCTGGTATGCAGCCCCCATGCACATTCGATAGCGGGCAGGTTCAGCAACTTTTATCCAATGCTTATGGGTATCTTAATATAAGAAAACTGCATAGCATGTGTAGCTACCATCACCAATGAGCTTTCTTTTTTATTTTCAGGAATGGCCAAGAAGAAAGAAACTAACAAGCTGATCCTATCAGAATTGCCAGAGACGCCAGCTTATATTAAGTTTGCTCGCTTTGTGTGAGTTTTTAGAACCTATTTCAAGGGGTTGTGTCAAGTTTTAAAGTTATCCGCTAACCACAGGATAGGGTAAAACTAACTGATCAATGGCTGAGGGGATTGAAGCTGCAGTTCTTATTTTGGCCACCAGGTGGCCAACATAAGAAATGAGCAATAGTCAGTAATAAATGTATTTTAAAAACCCATGATTGTTCAAAATAAAAAATTTTATTTTGTACGCTCAAATACGAGCTTCAAAATCATTACAAGAAAGTAAAAAAAAAATTATAATAAAAAATAATATAAAAATATAAATGTTTAAATCGCCCCCCTTTCTGTATAATAAAAAATATAAACATCATGAGTATCACCGCGACTGAAAATACCCGTACTATTAAAATATGAAAATATTTTTCCAATACAGAGAATGGCGTAATGGAAAAAAGGGTCAGATAGCCAATTTGCCATTTTTTTCATTGCTTCTCCTACCCAAAAAAATGCAACAAAATGTGATCAAAAAGTCACACACACTCCAAAATGGTATCGATAAAAACTACAGATTATTCCGCAAATGAACCCTCACACAGCTCAGTAGAAATAACTCAAAAAAAATGGGGTCAGAATATGGTGATGTCAAAAAATATATATATAGAAAATAAATTTTTGACACTATTTAGACATTAAAAAACATGTACATATGGGGTATCGTTGTAATCGTATTGACCCAGAGAATGAAGGGCCTGGGTCAGTCTTGCCGCAAACGGAACACCACCTGTAAAACGGTGGAGAAATTGCATTTTATTTTTCCCAATTCCACCCCATTTGGAATTTCTTTACCGCTTCCCCCTACATTGTGTGCCATAATTAATGATGCCATTAGAAAGTACAACTTGTTCTACAAAAAGTAAGCCCTCATACAGCTATGTGAACGGAAATATAAAAATGTTATGGCTCAAGGAAAATGGGCAAGAAAAATGAAAACGCAAAAATGAAAAAAACTCTGGTATCCTAAGGGTTAATAATTCATTGGATAATATTATAGTTTTCCATTAGCTAGGCTGTTTATTGAGCCCCTCGTCAATCACCCTGTCAAACGAGAGCGACTTTCTGTTTTGTCCTTCCATTCGGTGCTAGGACCACAAGGCAGTGCATGATAATGATGCAGATGCTGTCGTTGAGCTCCTCCATGCTGACTTACTTATTTTCTAATTGGTGATGGGGGGTATAAGTAATCATGATTTGAGACTGTCTGAAGAGTTTGTCCACGTTTTAACAAAACAGTAGAAAATTATTAATATTCTCAAGAAATTACTGGCGTTTTCGGACCCCACGATACTTAGAATGTAGGACCCCAACACTAGTTAATGAATTTCCCTGCCGAGTGGCAGTCGCTTCTAACCACTGTGTAGGCATCTGTAACAGCCCAGTGAAATTTATGAAATGAAGCTAGGAAAGCTGCAGTGAAGGGAGAATCGGACACTTATTCCCTATGGATAGGGATGTGCTATTAGGTTACGTCCACATCTGCGTTTTAGCATTCCGGTACTGTGTTCTGACAGAGGAGCAGTGTACTGGAATTGCTGTATCCGGCTTAGCTGGACACTTCAGGGGCCCGCTGGATCCTTGTTCACTATAATGGGATCAGTTGGGTGTTCGGCAAGAATGCCGGCTTTGTGCCAGAAAGAAAACACTGCATTCAGCGATATTTTTCCAGGCAGAACGCGGACATTCATGCCAGAAACCCGATGGATCCCATTATAGTCAGTGTGAATCTAGCGGGCCTCGCTGGTGTCCTGTTATTCCACATACAGTAATTCCAGTACACTGCTTCTCTGCCGGGACATAATACCAGTATACCGTAACACAGATGTGAACCTGGCCTTAGTGGGAGAACCTTTTAAGGTTATTTAGACTTAGGACCAGATTTATCATTACACTTACATCTTAGGCTGAGTTCACATCAGCGTTCTGCCTTGCCGTTCTCCTGCTCGTTATAGGAGCAGGAGAACGGAAAGGACGGATTGGGCACATAACTGAGGCGAACGCAGCCTAAGGACCCCATAGACTATAATGGGGTCCGTTAGGTTTACGCTCAGAAGATGATTTTGAAGCGGAGACGAAAGTACTGCATGCAGGATTTTTGTCTCCGCTCCAAAATCATCTTCTGAGCGTAAACCTAACGGACCCCATTATAGTCTATGAGGTCTGTAGGCTCCGTTCGGCTCAGTTATGTGCCGAATCTGTCCTTTCCGTTCTCCTGCTCCTATAACGGAGCAGGAGAACGGAAAGGCAGAACGCTGGTGTGAACGAAGCCTTACTCCACTTTTACATATGTCCAAAGTCAGATTTATTAATGGTCCTTTTAATACTGTGATAAATGTGGTTTGACGGTAGCAGTTTATCCTTCAGTAAGCGTCTTTACAAAAGTCGCACGTCTTTACAAAAAAGTTGCACAACTTTACAAAAAAGTCGCACGTCTTTACAAAAAAGTCACACGTCTTTACAAAAAAGTCGCATGATCCATTAAAAAGTCCCAAGATATTTATGGTCCTCACTGGTGTGAAATTTTTTCTGACTTTTTAAATTGTCGCAATAGTAAATCTGTCTAGAGATTAATTTACATAAGAAAACACGCCCACTTTCAGAAAACCGACGAGCATGGCGCAGAGCCAATAAAAGTCGCAAATTTTTGCGCAGTTTTCACGCTTGCGCAAAAATGTGCAACTTTTTCACTCTATTATTTTCACTTGAGCTAATAAATAAGATAAATCTTGACCTTAGTATTTCTTGTGTTTTTTAGAAGCACAACTAAACCTGCTGTTAGCAAGAAGATCCAAAGGAAAAGAAGCCCAAAGGCTAAGAAAACGGGAACGGTGTTCTCCAGCAGCCAAATAAAGCAGATATTTACTCATCACTCTCAAGTGCGAGTCTCTAAGGACGCTTTGGAAGATGTGGAAAAATGGTAATCTTTAGGTTCTAGCCTTTAGGTGTCGACGGGACAGTTACAGATTTGCTCCTTTTTATTATGAATGTAAAATGTCTACATGACTACATATTGCATTTTGTGCACTCTTTGGCTTTTGTCCGTTGGGACTCTATAATTGGCACTCAGTCCACGATGTGCCACAGTAATCACACGTACCTTTCACCTGAGCTTTGTGACGTCCACTGTGTAAATATCCCATGGCCGCCACGTCCATGGCCACCAAAATGCCATGATTTAATAAAGTGACTGCTTTCCTATCCATCCATGGGTGCAAGCTCTTCTGTACAGGCACCAGACAGTCGTTAAAATGGTCCAGCAACTGCTCAGAAGTGGACAGGTAGTAGAGGGTCACGTGATTAAACCACGTGGCTGCTGCCTTTTGGGTTCCCCATGGACGCAACAGTGGGCTGGGAGCCCTGTGACATGTTCCTCAGGTGAGCTGAAAGATAGGTGTGATCACCGTGGCACAGCATGGACTGCCCATTTAGCCTGGATTCTTTTAAAGTGACCACCCCCTTTAATTCCTATGCTTTATTTGAATGAAGCTTCCAGTGAATGATGAAAGTAGAGATGATCTGATCTCACCCCACTGTCCTTGTGCAGAAGTTTCAGTCTTGGAGATATTCTGTACAGAACAAAGGAGTTCCTTTCCTTCTTATCTGTTCCATTTTTGGCATGGATCTCTATCATACAAGCATAAAATTAAATGGGTATTTGCATCTCAGACAATGGGGGCATATCGCTAGGATATGCCCCCATTGTCTGATAGGTGCGCACTGGCTTGGCTATATCCGTTGGCCCGATAGAAATGTATGGGCGCAAGAGCTGCGTTTACATGCACTGATGACCTCCACAGTATGAGAGCGAGCAATCTCTGTTGCCCTGATTCTGAAGGTGGCAATCAGGGCCCGCCATTTTGTTTCAATTGTTATCTCATGCCTTCTGTGCCGAATGTGTCTGGAAGACTGACCTCTTCATTACACAAAACCCCCTATGCACAGGAACAATGCAAATACATTATTTTCCTAGAATAATGATTGTATATTTTTCTATCCCCACAGTTTAGATCTGTATGTGAACCAGCTTGCCGTTGATCTGTCTACATACACTGCTCATGCCAACAGGAAAACAGTAACACGTGCTGACTTGGAGCTTCTCATGAAAAGGTGAGGGAAAGCTATACCCTTCTGTTACCAACGCCGTCATGCCTTGGCTTAAGAGACTTGGCCTGTCTCCTGGAGTTTCTCTGACCTCACCAACCAAACATTCAGTGTCTCCCACTTACACACCACACCCTCATCCTGCCCGCTCT
Source organism: Bufo gargarizans (assembly GCF_014858855.1). Lineage (NCBI taxonomy): Eukaryota > Metazoa > Chordata > Amphibia > Anura > Bufonidae > Bufo > Bufo gargarizans. Next base: position 89,164,392 of record NC_058089.1, on the reverse strand, counting down.
GTCTGTGCCCATCAAGGCTCTGTCCTGGGACCCCTATCCTTCCCCATTTAAACCTCCAGCCTGGGATAGCTAATGGAATCCCTCGGCTTTCAGTACCACGTCTGTGCTAATGACACTCAAATTTACTGCCCTGCCCAGATGTCACTAGCTTGCTGTCCAAAATCCCAGCTTGTCTATCAGCTCTTCTTCCATGTGCTTTCTAAACCTCAAGATGGAGAAAACTGACCATCATTTTTTTCATCTTATTCATGACATCCCAACAGGACCTATCAATGACAGTTAATGTCTCCATGCTTTCCCCAGGCTTACAGGTCCACTAACTTGAGATAACATTAGATTCTGCCCTATCCTTCAAACCACACATCCAAGCACTTGCAAAAATATATCTCGCAGCCATATCCTCATCTGGAGCCTCCAGTCTAACACTCCTCCACCTCTGGAGTTCATCCTCAGCTCCTCTGCTTGTCCCTCCACTGGCTCCACATTATCAAGCAAATTCAGTTCCAAATATTAACAACTTACAAGGTTATCCGCAGCCTGTCCCCTCTATACATCTGTGACCTAATCTCCCAATACATCCCCACAAGTAATCTCCAATCATCACAAGACATCCTTCTATGCTCTCCTCTTGCCAACTCCTCACACAATCATCTCCAAGATTTTCTTATGTGCTTCTCCCATACTCTAGAACTCACTTCCCCAGTACATCACACACTCCCCCACCATCCCAAAAACAAATCTCTTCTGGAAAGTTACACACTACAGTACTACCACCTGAGCAGCTTCTGCCCTTGGCTACTGTTTCGTTCCCTTGTAGATTGAAAGCCCTTGCAGGTCCTCTCCCTCTCTGTACCATGCTTATTGTACATGTTATGTGTGTACAATGCATCCAGAAAGTCTTTAGACTCCTTCGATATTTTCACATTTTGTTATCTTGCGGCTTTGTGCTAAAATAAAAAATAAAGCTTTTCGCCATCATTCTGCACTTAATACCTCATAATGAGTTAAAACAGAACTTTCAAAATCTTTAATTTATTGAAAAGGAGAACTGAAATCTTGCATTGAAATAAGTATTTACACCCTTTACTCAGGACTTAGTTGAGGCACCTCTGTCAGTGATCATAGCCTCCAGTCTTCTTGGGTGTGATGCTACAAGGTTTGCAAACTTGGATTTGGGGATAGTTCAAGCTCTGTCAGGTTGAATAGGGACCATAGATGGACAGCCATTTTCAGATCTTTCCAGAGATGTCTGATTGGGTTCAGGTGAGGGTTCTGGCTGGGGCCACTCAAGGACATTCACAGAGTTGCCCCTAAGTCATGGTCTTGTTGGAAGGTGAACCTTCAGCCAAAACTGTCCAGAACACTCTGGGTAATATTTTCATTAAGAATATCTCTGTACTTTTCTCCATTCAGCTTTCCCTTAACCCTGACCAGTCTCCCTGTCCCAGCCACTGAAAAAAAAAAAAAAACAGTATAATGCTGCCACCATCATGCTTCACTGTAGGGATGGTATTGGACAGATAAGCAGTGGCTGGTTTCCTCCAGACTTAGAATTGAGGCCAGAAAAGTTCAATCTTGGTTTTATCAGACTGGAGAATTCTGGTTCTCACAGTCTTAAGGCTGTATTACACTGGCAGATTTTCTGTCAGATGATCGCTACCAAGCGTTCATAGTAATGCTCATTAGCGATCATCTGGTAGTGTAATACTGCTGCCGTTCATCAGGAAATTGGGATCTTTCAGTATGCTAAAAGATCATGATTGTTGTGTCTAATCACGATCTGCTGCTGGCAAACATCTAGACAGCATGGGGACAGGCAATGGCATAATGATCGCTTCTCCCCATGCTGTTGAGGAGAACGTCGCATGTAATAGCAGCGGTCTCCTCCACTAGCGAGCACGCGATTGCTGGAAAGGAACGCTTCCCTCCTGACAATCGCCTGTATGATCGCTAGGTCTAATACAGGCTTAATTCCTTTTCGGTGCTTTTTTTGCAAACTCCAGAGGGGGCTTTCATGGAAAGGCTTCTTTTTGGCCACTCTGCCATAAAGGCCAGATTACTGCTGCAGTGATGGTTTACCTTCTGTAAGTTTCTTCCAATGTGCTCACAGGATCTTTGAAGTTCAGACACTGGGTTCTTGGTCATCTTTCTAACCAAGGTCCTTCTCCCCTGATTACTTACCTTTAGTGGGGCAGCCAGCTTTAAGGATGAGTCCTGGTTGTTCCAAACTTCTTCCATTTAAGAATTATGGAGGCCAATATGCTCTGGCGAACTTCCAGCGCAGCAGACATTTTTTTGCAGCCTTCTCCAGATTTGCCTCCACGCAATCCTGTCTGTGACCTCTACAGTCAGTTCTTTCTTCCTCATGGCTTGTTTTTTGATGAATGTCAAGAAAAATAAAAATAAAAAAAATGGAGACAGCACGTCCAAAAAGTGGAGTTTATTCACGATGCAATGTTTCGGCTATGTGGTAGCCTTTTTCAAGCATGCTTGAAAAAGGCTACCACATAGCCGAAACGTTGTATCTGGAATAAATTCCACTTTTTGGACGTGCTGTCTCCATTTTTTTTTTTTTCTTGACATTCATCAGTTGCTTATTTGGGGGCTTTTTACCACCCCTCCCGGAGACGAGCATCCGAAGCATCATCACTAAGGAGTGCTGTCCACCCGTATTTTCACTATTGGCTTGTTTTTTGCTCTGATATGCATTATCAGCTGTGAGACCTTAGGCTACTTTCACACTTGCGTTTGGTGCGGATCCGTCATGGATCTGCACAGACGGATCCGTTCAGATAATACAACCGTCTGCATCCGTTCAGAACAGATGCATTTGCATTATCTTTAACATAGCCAAGACGGATCCATCTTGAACACCATTTAAAGTCAATGGAGGACGGATTTCTATTGTGCCAGATTGGCTCAGTTTCGGCAGACTGACACCAAAACGCTGCAAGCAGTGTTTTCGTATCCGCCTCCAAAGCGGAATAGAGACGGAACGGAGGCAAACTGATGCATTCTGAGCGGATCCTTTTCCATTCAGAATGCATTAGGGCAAAACTGATCCGTTTTGGAACGCTTGTGAGAGCCCTGAACGGATCTCAGAAACAGAAAGCCAAAACGCCAGTGTGAAAGTAGCCTTATATAGACAGGTCTGTGTCTTTCCAAATCATGTTATCAACTGAATTTACCACAGGTGGACTCCAGTCAAGGTGATCAAGATAAATAGGAGATCCCAGAAACTAAAATTCAAGTGTCATAGCAAAGGGTCTGAATACTTACGTCCATGAGAAATTAAAGTTTTTCCTTTTAGAGAAATTAGCAAAACTTTCTAAGATTCTGTTTTCACTTTCTTATGTTGTATTGAGTGCAGATTGATGGCGGAAAACTTTTTATTTTTTTATTTTAGCACACAACATAAAATATGAAAAAAAGTGATAGGGTCTGAGGATTTTCCGAATGTACTGTATATCCCTTTTCATATGTACAGCACCCTATCATGATAATAATACTGACCCGTGTACGAGCATGTGAATATTATACATGTAACATTTAGATCTAGCAAAATGTATGGTGGTAGGCCTATGTTGCTATTATTATTCTATTTTTCCAATTATGTGCCTCTATGTCCATCTCTATCATCTAATATATATAATTACAGTCCTGATCAAAGTTTAAGACCACTTGAAAAATGGCCAAAAAAAATCATATTTTACATTGTTGGATCTTAACGAGGTTCCAAGTAGAGCTTCAAAATGCAACAAGAAGAAATGGGAGTGAGACAAAACATTTTTTGAGCATTCAATTAATTGAAAATAACGATTAAACTGAAACAGGCAGTTTTTCAGCTGATCCAAATTTTAGGACCACATCCCTTTAAAAGGCCAAATCTGTGCAAAGATGTGGATTCCTTTTCTGTCAGGTAGTCACACGTTGTGATGGTAAAGGCAAAACAAAACTCTCCCTTTTTGAACGTGGTTGGGTTGTTGAACTGCATAAGCAGGGTCTCTCACAGTGCGCCATCGCTGCTGAGGTGGGACGCAGTAAGACAGTCATTTGGAATTTCTTAAATGATCCTGAGGGTTACGGAACAAAAAAAGTCAAGTGGAAGACCTAAAAAAATTGAATCAGCACTGAGCCAGAGGATCCAATTGGCTGTCCGTTAAGACACTGGACGATCCTCGACCCAAATTAAGGCCCTTACTGGTGCTGACTGCCGCCCCATAACCATCAGACGGCATCTGAGACTGAAGGGCTTCAAAAACAAAAAACGTCTTCAAAGACCTCGTCTCCTTGAACACCACAGAACTGCTTGTTTGGACTTTGCAAGAGAGCACCAAACATGGGACATTCAAAGGTGATGAGAAAAATATAACCTTGATAGTCCTGATGGTTTCCAACGTTACTGGCATGACAAGCAGATCCCACCTGAGATGCTTTCTACGCGCCACAGTGGAGGGGGCGCCATAATGGTCTGGGGTGCTTTTTCCTTCAGTGGAACATTGGAGCTTCTGGTAGTGCAGGGGCATCAGACGGCCGCTGGCTATGTCCAGATGTTGCAGAGAGCATTCCTCATGACTGAGGGCCCTCGTCTGTGTGGTAACAACTGGGTTTTTCAACAGGACAACGCTACAGTACACAATGCCCGCAGGACAAGGGACTTCTTCCAGGAGAATAACATTACTCTTTTGGCCCATCCTGCATGTTCCCCTGATCTAAATCCAATTGAGAACCTTTGGGGATGGATGGCAAGGGAAGTTTACAAAAATGGACAACAGTTCCAGACAGTAGATGACCTTCGTGCAGCCGTCTTCACCACTTGGAGAAATGTTCCCACTCACCTCATGGAAACGCTTGCAGCAAGCATGCCGAAACTAATTTTGGAAGTGATAAACAATAACGGCGGAGCTACTCATTACTGAGTTCATGTTTGGAAGTTGGATTTCTGTTTTGAGGTGGTTTAGTTTTTTGGGGAGGTGTGGTCCTAAACTTTTGATCAGCTGAAAAACAGCCTGTTTCAGTTTATTCGTTGTTTTCATTAAATTGAATGCTCAAAAAATGTTATGTCTCACTCCCATTTTTTCTTGTTGCATGTTGAAGATCTACTTGGAACCTAGTTAAGATCCAGCCATGCTAAATAGAATTTTTTACCATTTTTCAAGTGGTCTTAAACTTTTGATGAGGACTGTGTGTGTGTGTGTGTGTGTGTGTGTGTGTGTGTGTGTGTGTATATATATATATATATATATATATATATATATATATATATATATATATAATGTATACACAATCTAACTACCCTGTTTTCCCGAAAATAAGACAGTGTCTTATATAAATTTTTGCTCCCAAAGATGCGCTAGGTCTTATTTTCAGGGATGTCTTATTTTCCATGACACAGGAGGATCAGAGGGGGGAATCAAAATGGCACCATAGAATCAGAGGGGGGGGGGCCATCAGACCCACTGGATCTTCAAGAACCAAGTGGGTCTGGGTCAAATAAATGTAAAAAAAAGTGAAAAAAGTTAAGATAAAAAAAAACAAAAAACATTTATCACTGAATAAAAATAAAATACACTACACATATTAGGTATCGCCGCGTCCGTAACGACCTGATCTATAAAACGGTCATGTTACTTTCCCCGCACGGTGAACGCCATAAAAATAAAAAAATAAAAACTGAGAAAATTGAAATTTTGCCCACCTTACTTCCCAAAAAAGGTAATAAAAGTGATCAAAAAAGTCGCATGTACGCCAAAATAGTACCAATCAAACCGTCATCTCATCCCGCAAAAAATGAGACCCTACTCAAGATAATCGCCCAAAAACTGAAAAAACTATGGCTCTTAGACTATGGAGACACTAAAACATTATTTTTAAATAAAAATAAAGTATACATATTAGGTATCGCCGCGTCCGTATCGACCGGCTCTATAAAAATATCACATGACCTAACCCCTCAGGTGACCACCATAAAAAAAAAAAAAAGAAGCAATTTTTTGCCATCTTAAGTCACAAAAAGTGTAATAGCAAGCGATCAAAAAGTCATATGCACCCCAAAATAGTGCCAATCAAACCGTCATCTCATCCCGCAAAAAATTAGACCCTACTCAAGATAATCGCCCAAAAACTGAAAAAACTATGGCTCTTAGACTATGGAGACACTAAACAATTTTTTGGTTTTAAAAATGAAGTTATTGTATAAAACTTACATAAATAAAAAAAATTGTATACATATTAGGTAGTGACAACCTGCTCTATAAAATTACCACATGATCTAACCTGTCAGATGAATGTTGTAAATAACAAAAAAAAGTGCCAAAAAAGCTATTTCTTGTTACCTTGCCGCACAAAAAGTGTAATATAGAGCAACCAAAAATCATATGTACCCTAAACTAGTACCAACAATACTGCCACCCTATTCCGTACTTTCTAAAATGGGGCCACTTTTTTTGGAGTTTCTACTCTAGGGGTGCATCAGGGGGGCTTCAAATGGGACATGGTGTCAAAAAAACAGTCCAGCAAAATCTGCCTGCCAAAAACCATATGGCATTCCTTTCCTTCTGCGCCCTGCCGTGTGCCCGTACAGCAGTTTACGACCACATATGGGGTGTTTCTGTAAACAGCAGAATCAGGGCCATAAATAATGAGTTTTGTTTGGCTGTTAACCCTTGCTTTGTAACTGGAAAAAAAATATTAAAATGGAAAATCTGCCAAAAAAGTGAAATTTTGTAATTGTATCTCTATATTCCATTAAACCATTAAATCATGTGCAACACCTAAAGGGTTAACAAAGTTTGTAAAAATCAGTTTTAAATACCTTGAGGGGTGTAGTTTCTTAGATGGGGTCACTTTTATGGAGTTTCTACTTTAGGGGTGCATCAGGGGGGCTTCAAATGGGACATGGTGTCAAAAAAACTGTCCAGCAAAATCTGGCTTCCAAAAACCATACGGCGCACCTTTCACTCTACGCCCCGCTGTGTGGCCGTACAGTAGTTTACGGCCACATTTGGGGTGTTTCTGTAAACAGCAGAGTCAGGGCAATAACTATACAGTCTTGTTTGGCTGTTAACCTATGCTTTGTTAGTGGAAAAAATGGGTTAAAATGGAAAATTAGGCAAAAAAATGAAATTCTCAAATTTCATCCCCATTTGCCAATAACTCTTGTGCAACACCTAAAGGGTTAACGAAGTTTGTAAAATCAGTTTTGAATACCTTGAGGGGTGTAGTTTATAGAATGGGGTCATTTTTGGGCCGTTTCTATTATGTAAGCCTCGCAAAGTGACTTCAGAGCTGTAGTGGTCCCTAAAAATTTGGTTTTTGTAAATTTCTGAAAAATTTCAAGATTTGCTTCTAAACTTCTAAGCCTTGTAACATCCCCAAAAAATAAAATATCATTCCCAAAATAATTTAAACATGAAGTAGACATATGGGGAATGTTAAGTCATCACAATTTTTGGGGGTATTACTATGTATTACAGAAGTAGAGAAACTGAAACTTTGAAATTTGCTAATCTTTCAAAATTTTGGGTAAATTAGGTATTTTATTATGCAAAAAAATTTATTTTTTTGACTTTATTTTATCAGTGTCATGAAGTACAATATGTGACGAAAAAACAATCTGAGAATGGCCTGGATAAGTCAAAGTGTTTTAAAGTTATCAGCACTTAAAGTGACACTGGTCAGATTTGCAAAAAATGGCCTGGTCCTTAAGGTGAAAATGAGCCTGGTCCTTAAGGGGTTAATATGAGCGCTGATTGTCCTTCGTTGCCTATAGCAACTATTTTTAGTATGAGACAGCTTATGTGCTTGCGTTGTTCTAGAGGCTGATGTAACTCACGTGACCTACTATTTCTGTGGGGTTTATATACTGTCAATTAAGGACCATAATCCCCCGCTGTGGAGGTCTTTGTAAGGGGGGCGGGTGGGGTGTTGTGGAGGTCACTGTTAAAGGAGCGGGCTGCTGTGAAGGTCAAAGTTAAGGGGGTGGGCTGCTGTGGAGATCACATTTTAAGGAGGTGGGGCACTGGGGGGGGGGGTTTATTGTTAAGGGGTGGGGGCTGTAGAGGTCACTGTTATGGGGGATACTGTCTATCTTTTAACGACACACAGACATTAAATGAAATACCTGAAGTATACCTGTGCGAAGCTGGGTCCTTCTGCTACTGTGTAATATTAAAATATACACATCTGTTTTCCTTTATATATCTCTCCATCCCGTACTTAACCTTTTGCATTAATCAGTAGTACAGTCTGTGTGCATGAGGAAGAACGCTATATCTGGTCACCATATCACTTTTATCTGCCATTTTTAGCAGTTCTCTTCCTTAGGCCTCTTGCACATGAGCGTAAGGGCTCCGTGCCTGTGCTGCGGGCCGCATACGGTGGTTCCGCAATACACGGGTCACCGGCCGTGTGCATTCCGCATCACCAATGCGGACACATTCACTTGAATGGGTCCGCAAATCCCGAGATGCGGTGTGTAACCCCACGGAAGCACTATGGAGTGCTTCTGTGGTGTTCCGTTCCGACAAAAAGATAGAACTTTTTCTATCTTTTTGAGGAACGGGCGGATCGCAGACCCCAATCAAGTTAATGGGTCTGAGATCCGCATGCGGCTGCCCCGCGGTCGGTACCCACGCATTGCAGACCGCAATTTGGAACGGAGCTCTTACGATCGTGGGCAAGAGGCCTTAGTCTAGGGCAGGGATCAGCAACCTCCGGCACTCCAGCTGTGGTGAAACTACGACTCCCAGCATGCTTCATTCACTTCTCTGTGAGTTCTGAGAACAGCCAAGGAGGTGTGCATGCTGGGAGTTGTAGTTTCACCACAGCTGGAGTGCCGAAGGTTGCTGATCCCTGGTCTAGGGATTGTGGGGATCTCAGCACTCAGATCCCTACCGATCTAAACTTTTGATAAGTCTTTGAAGTTTTTTGAAAAGTTAAGTGACCCGTTAATTCACTTGTGTCTTTGCAATATCACACTGACGCTTTGTATTTTCCACTTGTAGGCAACGTTTGGTGACCGATGTCACTTCTCTCAATGTTCTCATTGAAAAACATTTACCGTTGGAATGCAGGGCACTCCTAATTCCATGTGCAATGAGTGGAAACAAGGTGTTTCCAAAAATGTGACCTCCTCCGCCTAAAATATGGTATTCTTATAATATATTGTAAATAGTAATGTCTGATGTAAAATTTTAAAGACCTTTTGTATGTAATAAAATATCTGAGATGTGCCCCTTTCTGTTACTGTGATTATGTTTGATGCTTTCCTTTAAAAAAAAGAAAAAAATGATAGTGGATTTCCACTTTAGACAGTTAATTTTATGCTATGGATCCTCCAATGATAAGTTGGGTTTTACATTACATAACAGGAGAAGGGATGCTCAATATTCCAGCAGATTCCTCCTCTCTGACCCTGTAGAGTACTTCTTAGCACTGGGAGACAGTGTGTTCCTATTTTGTGATTTTTTACGTCTCCTATATACACTTTGTGACAGTATCATAAATGTGACATTCTGAAGTAACGATGGCTGTGCTCGTCACTGTGTCACCAGCTAAAACAGACCCCAAAAGCAATTATTAATATCTTTAAAAGATAACACAAGCGTCCTATTATTTTTTACCTGTTTATTGCCCATGTCTTACAAAGGTCAGGTTAGGCTCTGCTCACATTTGTGTAAAGAGTTTCTGTGTGTCCCCCCCCCCCCCCAGTATTTTTGACAGTATACAGCAGTCTGCAGTGCTATTCTTACCATACAAAAATACTGAAATCCCATAGGATCCGTTTAGTCGGGAGGACAGATCCGCCACCCCAGTCATAGCGAGGCCACAGGTAAACAGAGACTTATCACGGGTGTTAGGTAGGTGGTGTCCGACTGCTCAGACCTCCGACCCTCTTACCCCTTTGACTGTCAGTACCATTGTTTTTGAGTGGAGTGACAAAGCAGATGCTAGACCACCACTCCACTCAAACCTCTAGCTGTGCTGGGAGTGATTGGGGACCCCCTGTTCTAGCTATAAGTGGGTTCCTAGCGGACAAACACTTTTTTTTTCTAATCTTCTATGACCCTTTTAAAGGAGAATAACACCAATAAATTGTATTTAAACAGTCATATCAAAATCCTTCACATAACCCATATATCATTGATTTGGTAAATAGTCATTTGTCATTTAAAGTGGTTGTTTAGTGCTACATTATTGATGACCTAGCCTCAGGAGGTGACAGCTGGAGAGAGGCTGAAGACCTCAGTCTTAAGCTAATATAACATAGACTTTGTTCCAGAATCTTCTAGCTCCCATGTGTAGCATCTTTACACTTGAGCCGCAGGTCCGGCTTTCCTTATGTTTACTGCCTCCAAATTTTGAAATAATTGTTTAAGAGACAGTGACTTAGTTGTTTCCAGCTGTTCCTTGTTCACTTGAAAGGCTCGAGACAGATATCTCTCTAGTGTCTTGTCCTCAATGTCAGGATCCAGGGACAAAAATGCAGCTTTGAGGTCTTCAGGTTTAACAAGACTAAAAATAAAAAATAAATGTATGTAAGTATATTTTATATTCATCTTGAAGGGATTGTGCCCCGACACACACACACACACTTCCCCACTCCTCCTCTGGGCTCCCTCACTGAAAACATCTAGTTTAAAGGGAACCTGTCATCAACGTTATGCTGACCTCACTGAGGGCGGCGTAAATTAGTGACAGAAATGCTGATGTCAGCGGGGTGTCACTCAGGAGCTAAAAGTCAGTGGTTGCTGAGAACCTGCATCATAACCATTGCAGCCCAGGCCTTGAAAAGAGTCAAATCTACCTGAGAAGAGTCCTGGTTATCCATAATCTCCTGCTCTCCCGTCCATCTGCTAATGATTGGCAGTTCTCGCCTAGAGAGAAAGGGAGAAAACTAGGTAGAAGCCGGTCAGTCATCAGCAGGTGGCGGGAGAGCAGGAATTCATGAATAACCAGGACTCTTCTCAGGAGGCCGGGACTCTTTTCCAGGCCCAGTCTGCAAGGATTGTGATGTTGCTTCTCGGCAACCACTTACTTTTTACTTATAAATGACAGACAGCTGAAATCAACTCGCCTGTCTCTACTTTATACTGCCGTTAGTATGGGCGGCATAAAGGTGATGACAGGTTCCCTTTAACATCGGTGCAGCCAATCACTGGCCATGGAGGTGACCGGCTCCCTTTATATCATGACAAATGGTCATATGATGCAAAGGGAGCCAGTGATTGGCTGCAAGCGATGTCAATTCGGATGATTTCAGCAAGGGAGCCCAGAGGAGCATCGTAGGCTGGAAGGGGGAGAGGAGAGGCAAGAAGCTTCCCTTTACAGGTCTGGACAAGTGTGTCCAGACCCCCCTCAAAAGATTAATACATGACAGTAGATATACCATATATTCAGTGTTACCCTTTATACAGTCATAAGTGTTGTGGGTGGACAAGTGGCTGTGGTTAGCCTCTCGAGTTGATTGAAGCCAGATTTATCAAATGCAACTTTTTAAAAAGTCGCAAAAATGTACCCAATGTACACTCCTGTAATGGGTGGCATGGAAAGCAGAGTAACTTCTCAATTTGGCGCAAAAAAATAAATAAAAATAAAAAACTTAAAAAATTCCCCTCATAATAAATCTCTCCCATAGTCTGAAGCCAGTGCTTTTATGAGGAGATGACGGACAGACTACACAGATCCGCTTTGCTAGCCTCTGACTGTGATAATCAAGCACACATCAGGTCACATTGACGACAGATTACAGAATTGTTAATATGTAATAGGCACGTACTTGCTTCCAAGTTTATTTCTCAACTCCTGCAGATACTGCTTTCTCTCAGCAGAAAATTGGTTTCTGAGGATCGTGATAAAATTACATGGATTTCCCTCTTCATCCTGTTTGGGGGGAAAAATAAATGCTTGAGTGTCAGAATTAACGTACATTATGTCAGTGATTGTACCCCTTTGTGGACAGAACAGATGTATCATTCACACTTCAGTGTGTTGGTCAGTGATTGTGAGCCAAAACCAGGAGGTTAGGCTACACAGACTTGAGGAATAAAGGGAATATCTGCTCTGTGTTTAGAGCCGCACCTGGTTTTGGCTCAAAATCACTGACGTGTGAATGAGGCATTATACTTTAGTTTTTTCTTCCCCTTTGGCGGTCTTTTAAAAATTTTTTACATAGCTATATAAAGGGTTCTACTTTATGTAGGTGCCATTTTTAGTACATATACCTAACATTTAATTTATTGTTCTTTTCAAAGCAGGGTTTTTTTTTATTTATTTTTTATTACAGCATACACTGATCATCAGAAATTATTATAGATTTATTCTACAGGTGGTTACGGTCATGACAATACCAAATATGTGTGTATTACTTTGTTTGGTACATGTATTTAATAAATTTATTTATTGTATAAAAAAAGTTTCGTTTTTTGACTTTTTTTTATTAGCTTTTTGACATTCCATATGGTGATTTTTTAAATTTTTATTTTTCGCCCGTTTCCTTGGGGGACACAGGAGACCTTGGGTATTGCTCAACTCCCTAGGAGGCTTGACACCAAGTGAAAACTGTTAAGCCCCTCCTCCAGCAGCTATACCCTCAGCCTGGAGAGAGAGACTACCAGTTTTTGCTTAGTGTCCAAGGAGGCAAGACAGTCCCTGCTCTGCAGGGCTGTTATTTCTCCTTTTTTTTTTATAATCCATTCTTAATCTGGATTTTTTATTTTTTCAGGGACAACAGAGACGCCCGTACTGCTCTGTTTCTCCCGTGGTCGAGTTGCGCCAGTGCCAGTCATCCGCATTGCTGCCTCCCCCACAGAGGGAGAAACACGAGGTGGACCAGGGCAGCCCAGCTCCCCTGCATCCCGCCAGCACAAGGGTCGCCCGCACGCCAAGACCCTCTCCCAGCGTCCTGCAACTGCGGTGCCAGTCGCTGAAGGGGCGACCCTGCTGGAATGGACCGAGGGTGAAGACAGCAAGATGGTGAGAGGGTGGCTGCTCCAGCCTATTTCCCCCCCCCCCCCCCTCCCCTCACTGGCTACTTAGGCTAAATCTCCCGGCATTCTCAGGATCCTGCAGGGCTTTCCATTTCCCCTTTTTTATCCTTTGGGTCCTCCCAACTATCTGTGAGACCCTCCCAGCTCTCCCCCACTCTTGCGCTAACCTTGGCTATCGGCGCTGTATTACAAGGGCCTGCGTGTGTCCTCAGCGCTTATACTCCCGGCTGGCACCCAGGCATTGCGGTCCTTTTTTCATGCATCCGATCCGGTCCATCCAGCGCACATCCCCTCCAGCGCTGCCGGCTTCCTGGGGGAACCAGCGCGGCACGTCAGAAGTTAATTTGGTCCGCGCGCGGCAAATTCCAGCAGCGGGGGGGTGGGGCTTACCTTCCCGCACGCCGCTTCTTCCCGCCGCTCTGCCAACCACCGCAGTCTGAGCAAGGAGCCTGCTAGCCACCGCTACTGCCTCCACATCTGTTGGCCTCAATTCGGCAAGATCTGCATTCCTACTACTGCTGCTCCTCGCTTCCTGAGGCTCTCCTGGTAGGACTGTTAACCCCCTTCTAGCGCCACCGACGCCACTCTGCAGGGTTGGGGGTGGGTGTTTCCTCCCCGGTCCGTCCAGGGCACTTGGTCTGCATCGGAGTCCAAGCTTCAGATCAACGTCCTGGAATTGAGGGCGATCTTCTTGTCGCTCCGACACTGGACTCCCCTGCTAAACAGCCATCCCGTCCGCGTCCAATCGGACAATGTCATGGCCGTGGCATACATAAACCACCAGGGGGCACTTGCAGCGCCACGGCGATGCGAGTAGCTTCCCACATTCTCCTCTGGGTGGAAGCTCATATTCCGGCCCTGTCAGCGATTTATAATCCAGGGGTGGAGAACTGGTCGGCGGACTTCCTCAACCGGACCACCATCGACCCGGGCGAATGGTCGCTACACCCGGACGTGTTCGAGTCCATTTGCCTTCGTTGGGGTCGTCCGGACGTGGACCTCATGGCCTCCAGGTTCAACCACAAGCTTCCCACCTTTCTGGCCAGGGCAAGGGACCCGAGGGCGTACAGTGCTGACGCCCTTGTTCTTCCATGGCTGAAATTATCCCTTCTGTGTTTCCTCCCATTTCCCTACTGCCTCGGGTTCTGCGGAAGATCGCTGCAGAAGGCATAACCACGATCCTGGTCGCTCCAGATTGGCCTCGCCGGTCTTGGTACGCCGATCTGATGCTGCTCCTGGGAAACACGCCTTGGCCGCTACATTTGACGGCGTGGCTGTTGAGACCGCAGTTTTGAGGCAACGGGGGGTTTCCGCGGATGTGGTTCGCACCATGATCCGCGCCCGGAAGCCTGCCTCGTCCAAGATCTATTATCGGACTTGGAGGTCTTATTCGGGTTTCTGTGAGAATCTGGGTGTTCCCCCTCTCCGTTTTTCTCTCCCCACGGTACTGTCCTTCCTCCAGTCTGGCCTGGACCTGGGGCTAGGTCTTAGTTCCTTGAGGGGTCAGGTTTCGGCGCCGTCCATCCTCTCTCAGCGTCCCCTGGCTCCTCTCGGACCTGTCAAGACCTTTATCCAAGGAGTGGATCACTCGGTTCCTCCATACCGTTCCCCGATTCCACCCTGGGATCTGAATATTGTGCTCTCGGCGCTACAAGCTTCCCCCTTTGAGCCGTTTCGGAAGATCTCCCTACGACTTTTGTCTTGTAAAGTCGTGTTCCTTGTGGCCATCACGTCTCTCCAACGGGTGTCTGAATTGGCGGCCCTTTCTTGTTCCGAGCCTTTTCTGGTCTTTCTCCAAGATAAGGCTATGCTCCATCTCGTCCCTTCCTTCCTTCCGAAGGTGGTCTCCGCCTTTCATCTTAATGAGGACATCGTCCTCCCCTCTCTGTGCCCATCCCCTTCCCACCCCCGGGAACGGGAACTTCACTGTTTGGACGTTGTTAGGGCCTTGAGGATTTACTTGGAGATCACCGGCCCCTTTCGTCGCACAGACTCTCTTTTTGTAGTTCCGGAGGGTCCGCACAAGGGGCTGGCGGCCTCCAAGGTGGCTATTGCCCGTTTCATCAAATTAGCTATTGCTGAGGCTTACCGCACTAAGGTTCCGCCCTTCGGTATCACTGCTCATTCCACCAGAGAGGTTGGTGCCTCTTGGGCTCAGAGACATCGGGAATCGGCTGAACAATTGTGCAAGGCGGCCACTTGGTCTTCCTTGCACACCTTTACCAAGTTTTACAAGGTGCACACTCGTGCATCGGCAGATGCTGCTTTGGGCCGCCTGGTCTTGCAGGCGGCGGTTTCATGATGCCTACGGTGGCTTTTTGCGGGGCCGCGGAACGGAAGTACAGATGTGGACAGTACACGGTGTGCTGTCCTCATCTTTTGCGGCCTCATTAAAATGAACGGGCCCGCATCAGTTTCACAAAATTGCTAAACGGATGAGGACTGAAGTATACAGTCATGTGAATGAGCCTTAATGCTGAAAATCACTATGAGAGTATGGAGAAAATGGAGATTTACCTCACTGAATAAAGACTTGTAATTCATATTTTCATCTTCTGGCATCAGTTGAGAATCTGCAGTGTCTAAAAGTTCTTGAATTTCATCCGAACTTTTTGATGGAAAGGATTTTGTGAGTTGGAGACTGTGGAAAATAAATAAAAACCTAAAGCTAACGAGAAAAGCACTAACTACAAATCTGCTGTAGTGAGAAAGTACAAATCTTCATACTGAGCAGAGACTTAAACATTAGACGATGGCCTCTTTCACACAGCCATGACATGATGATGTCTGTGTCTCATCCACAATCCATGGACACTGCTAGAATGAAAATTCGATTCCAGAGGACCTCCTACCAATGGTCCGTGAAAACCACAGACCAAAAACGGATGGCATCTGTGGCTACTTTCAGACTGGCGGTTTTTTTGTTTTTGTTTTTTTTCTGGATCCGGCAGGGTTTAGCAAAAACGCTTCCGTTATATATAGTACAACCGTCATGAACGGTTGTATTATCTGTAACATACCCACAACGGATCCGTCATGAACTCCATTGAAAGTCAATGGGGGACGGATCTGTTTTCTATTGCGTCAGAGAAAACTGATCCGTCCCCATTGACTTACATTGTGGGTCATGACCAATCCGTCTTGCTCCGCGTCCCAGGGCAGAAAGCAAACCGCAGTATGCTGCGGTTTGCTCTCCGGTATGAGATTACGTTTTGTCCCCATTGACAGTAAATTCTTAATTCTTTTTCCGGTATTGAGTCCCTATGACTGATCTAAATACCGGAAAATAGAAACGCTAGTGTGAAAGTAGCCTGTGTTGTGTCTATGGTTTTCATGGATCCATAGACTATAATGTGCATGAGGGATCCGTAATCACGGACTAGGGCATGTTTCCATGGTGTCGCCACAGACCCACGGTCCATGGAAAACCACTGTGAATACACACATTAAAAATCAATAGACTGCATGACGAGCTAAGACATTTACCTCCCTGAATTAAAGGGGTATTACGGTAGGTAAAGGACCCCCACTGATCACGAGAACGGTGCCCTGTAGCCCCTGCTGGAGAGTTACCAGGAACGCTAATTCCTGATAACTGCCCTGTGTAAAGTTGCTGCCGATCACCCAATTAACTCGTTCACCGGGAGAGTGCATCGCAGTCATATGAGTCATTTCTAGGCAGCATGCTCACAGCTGGGATCTACGATTTGCAGACCGCAAAATACGGCCGTGTGCTGTCACAGCTTCTAATAGTAGATGAAGGTGGTAGCTAAAACCAATATCTCACAACCGTAACAGTAAGCTAAAGAAGTAACTCATTTTATTATGCTGAATTATATTAAAATAACATTTCAGGGTGGCACAGCCCCTTCACGATCGTGTCAACACCTGTAAGGTCATAGCTGTGAATGGAGCAAAAGGGAGTATTTAAAATCACTCGCCAGCATCTGCCAACAACAGCTCTTATATATAGTTGGCTTTAGCGTGACCTAAGAATATTTCTGTTGCGAGTTTGATAAGAAAAAAAAAATGCTAATTCATATAAATTAGGTATTTTTGGAGGATCCAGGAGTTGGGCAGAACTCCATATACACTGCATTTATCATAAAACATATTTCCTATGATTTTGGTACTTTTCACTATTTTTACATTATTTAGCTAGGTTTAAGTACCATACCTGAACTGCTCCCGTGTCAGTGACCCAACATCTGAGCCGTCAGCAGTGGTGAGCTCCTTCAGAAGGTGTGAGTGCACATGAAACAAGGCATCATACAAATCTTCATCCATCTGTAAACCAAACTATCCATGTTAATATACATATTTATTATATGGATCGTAAACAAAATGAATATTTTTACATTTTACCATTCAGAAAGGCTTTATTTTTTTTTTGTCATTGCTGATGTACAGAACAATACATGTCTATACTTCTAGTACATGTTGTGACAGTTATTGGGATACCAAATATGTGAGCGGTATACCAGTAATATGATATTTTTATATATATAAGTTTCTGTCTGTACTTTATGCGCGACCAGACCAAACAACTGGACCGATCTGTGGAGGCCACTATTAACCACTTCAGCCCCGCTAGCTGAAACCCCCTTCATGGCCAGAGCACTTTTTACACTTCGGCACTACACTACTTTCACCGTTTATCGCTCGGTCATGCAACTTACCACCCAAATGAATTTTACCTCCTTTTCTTCTCACTAATAGAGCTTTCATTGGGTGGTATTTTATTGCTGCTGACATTTTTACTTTTTTTGTTATTATTCGAAATGTAACGATTTTTTTGCAAAAAAATGTCATTTTTCACTTTCAGCTGTAAAATTTTGCAAAAAAAACGACATCCATATATAAATTTTTCGCAAAATTTATAGTTCTACATGTCTTTGATAAAAAAAAATGTTTGGGCAAAAAAAAAATGGTTTGGGTAAAAGTTATAGCGTTTACAAACTATAGTACAAAAATGTGAATTTCCGCTTTTTGAAGCAGCTCTGACTTTCTGAGCACCTGTCATGATTCCTGAGGTTCTACAATGCCCAAACAGTAGAAAAACCCCACAAATGACCCCATTTCGGAAAGTAGACACCCTAAGGTATTCGCTGATGGGCATAGTGAGTTCATAGAACTTTTTATTTTTTGTCACAAGTTAGCGGAAAATCGTTTTTTTTTTTATACAAAGTTGGCATTTGACCAAGATATTTTTCTCACCCAGCATGGGTATATGTAAAATGACACCCCAAAACACATTCCCCAACTTCTCCTGAGTACGGCGATACCAGATGTGTCACACTTTTTTGCTGCCAAGGTGGGCAAAGGGGCACATATTCCAAAGTGCACCTTTCGGATTTCGCAGGCCATTTTTTACACATTTTGATTGCAAAGTTCTTCTCACACATTTGGGCCCCTAAATTGCCAGGGCAGTATAACTACGCCACAAGTGACCCCATTTTGGAAAGAAGACACCCCAAGGTATTCCGTGAGGGGCATGGCGAGTTCCTAGAATTTTTTATTTTTTGTCGCAAGTTAGTGGAATATGAGACTTTGTAAGGAAAAAAGAAAAAAAAAGAAAAATCATCATTTTCCGCTAACTTGTGACAAAAAAGAAAAAATTCTAGGAACTCGCCGTGCCCCTCACGGAATACCTTGGGGTGTCTTCTTTCCAAAATGGGGTCACTTGTGGCGTAGTTATACTGCCCTGGCAATTTAGGGGCCCAAATGTGTAAGAAGTACTCAGGAGAAGTTGGGGAATGTGTTTTGGGGTGTCATTTTACATATACCCATGCTGGGTGAGAGAAATATCTTGGCAAAAGATAACTTTTCCCATTTTTTTATACAAAGTTGGCATTTGACCAAGATATTTTTCTCACCCAGCATGGGTATATGTAAAATGACACCCCAAAACACATTGCCCAACTTCTCCTGAGTACGGCTGATACCAGATGTGTGACACTTTTTTGCAGCCTAGATGCGCAAAGGGGCCCAAATTCCTTTTAGGAGGGCATTTTTAGACATTTGGATCCCAGACTTCTTCTCACACTTTCGGGCCCCTAAAAAGCCTGGGCAGTATAAATACCCCACATGTGACCCCACTTTGGAAAGAAGACACCCCAAGGTATTCAATGAGGGGCATGGCGAGTTCATAGAAATTTTTTTTTTTTTGCATAAGTTAGCGGAAATTGATTTTTTTTTGGTTTTTTTCTCACAAAGTCTCACTTTCCGCTAACTTAGGACAAAAATTTCAATCTTTCATGGACTCAATATGCCCCTCACGGAATACTTTGGGGTGTCTTCTTTCCGAAATGGGGTCACATGTGGGGTATTTATACTGCCCTGGCTTTTTAGGGGCCCTAAAGCGTGAGAAGAAGTCTGGAATATAAATGTCTAAAAATGTTTACGCATTTGGATTCCGTGAGGGGTATGGTGAGTTCATGTGAGATTTTATTTTTTGACACAAGTTAGTGGAATATGAGACTTTGTAAGAAAAAACAAACAAAAAAATATATATATTTCCGCTAACTTGGGCCAAAAAAATGTCTGAATGGAGCCTTACGGGGGGGGGGGGGGGGGGGGGTGATTAATGACAGGGGGGTGATCACCCATATAGACTCCCTGATCACCCCCCTGTCATTGATCACCCCCCTGGTAAGGCTCCATTCAGACGTCCGTATGATTTTTACGGATCCATGGATCGGATCCGCAAAACACATGCGGACGTCTGAATGGAGCCTTACAGGGGGGTGATCAATGACAGGGGGTGATCAGGGTGATCACCCCCCCTGTAAGGCTCCATTCAGACGTCCGTATGATTTTTACGGATCCATGGATACATGGATCGGATCCGCAAAACACATGCGGACGTCTGAATGGAGCCTTACAGGGGGGTGATCAATGACAGGGGGGTGATCAATGACAGGGGGGTGATCAGGGAGTGTATATGGGTGATCACCCGCCTGTCATTGATCACCCCCCTGTAAGGCTCCATTCAGACGTCCGCATGTGTTTTGCGGATCCGATCCATGTATCCATGGATCCGTAAAAATCATGCGGACGTCTGAATGGAGCCTTACATGGGGGTGATCAGGGAGTGTATATGGGTGATCACCCCCCTGTAAGGCTCCATTCAGACGTCCGTATGATTTTTACGGATCCATGGATACATGGATCGGATCCGCAAAACACATGCGGACGTCTGAATGGAGCCTTACAGGGGGGTGATCAATGACAGGGGGTGATCAGGGAGTGTATATGCGTGATCACCCGCCTGTCATTGATCACCCCCCTGTAAGGCTCCCGTTCAGACGTCCGCATGTGTTTTGCGGATCCGATCCATGTATCCGTAGATCCGTAAAAATCATACGGACGTCTGAACGGAGCCTGACAGGGGGGGTGATCAGGGAGTTTATATGGGGTGATCATGGGTTCATAAAGGGTTAATAAGTGACGGGGGGGGGGGGGGGTGTAGTGTAGTGTAGTGTTTGGTGCGACTTTACTGACCTACCTGTGTCCTCTCGCTTACCTTCCGTTCCTGTGAGCGCGCGCGTCTGTGTGCGCGCGTTCACAGGAAATCTCGGCTCTCGCGGGAGGACGCGTATATGCGTCCACCCAGAAGAGCAGGGCCGCCGGCAGGACGCAATCCTGCGTACGGCGGTCCTGAGGAGGTTAAAGGGGCAGCTGCTGTGGAGGTCACTGTTAAAGGGGTGTGCGCTGTTGATGTTACTGTTAAGGGGGCAGGCCTCTGTGGAAGTCTCTGTTAAGGGCGCAGGGAACAGTGGAGGTCACAGTTAAGGGGACGGTCCACTATGGAGGTCAGTGTTAAGGTGCGGGGTGCTGTATAGGTCACTGTTAAGGGGGCAGGATGCTGTAGAGGTCACCATATAGGGGGCGTTCGCTGTGGATGTTACTGTTAAATGGTCAGACTACTGTGGAGGCCACTATTAAAGGGGCAACTGCTGTGGAGGTCACTGTTAAGACAGTGGGGTACTGTGAGGTCACTTAAGGAAGCGGGGTACTGTGGAGGTCACTGTTAAGGGAGCAGGGTACTGTGGAAGTCACTGTTAAAGGGGCGGGATACTGTGGAGGTCACTGATCAAGAATACTGTGGGTATCTTTTAACCTCACACGCAAACATTAAATGAAATATACCCGTGCGAAGACGGGTCCTTCTGCTAGTCTCTTATATTATAAAAACAAGTTTCTGTCTAGATGCCTGTCTGGACGTTCTTTATGCGCGACCAAACGACTGGACCGATCTTCTCCAAATTTGGCACACATGTACATCAGGTGTCCGGGAAGGTTTTAGACCAGGTCTCAGCTCTCTAGGACTTACCGTTCCTGAGATTTTCCCAAATAATTACCCGCATTAGCCAATACAAGCCAGCAAGCCTTTCACTTAAATCCGAACGCCCATTTACACGGTCACATGGCCCTTATCAGCCAATAGAAGCTCGCAGTCTACTCCAGGTTGCCATAACAACTGATCACAGGTTTTAGCAGTTTGCAGGTCCTTAAAGGGGTTCTGCACTTTGTTTTAACTGATTATCTATCATCAGCTTCTGATCGGCCGGGGTCCGACACCTGGGATCACTGTTAAAGAGGTGGGCACTGTGGAGGTCACTGTTTAAGGAGCGGCCACTGTGGAAGTCAATGTTTAAGGGACGGGCACTGTGGAGATCATTATTAAAGAGGCGGGTATTGTAGAGGTCTCTGTTATGGGGGAAACTGTTGATATCTTTTTTACGACACATAGAAATATAAAATGAAATAGATGAAGTATACCCGTGCGAAGCCGGGTCCTTCTGCTAGTCTCATATATATAAAAATGAGTTTCTGTCTGTCTGGACGTCTGTCAGTTCTTTTTTGCGCGACCAAACGACTGGACCAATCTTCACCAAATTTGGCACTCAGGTACAGCAGGTGTCTCAGCTCTCTAGGACGTACCGTTTCTGAGATGTTCCCAAAAAATGACCTGCCTTAGCCAATACAAGCACCCAACTGCCATGCACACGGTCACATGTCCCTTATCAGCCAATAGAAGCTCGCAGGCTCTTAGTCTCCACATACACACAGTTTTACTCCAGGTTTCCATAACAACCCAGCTATTTTTCTTCACTGCTGTAAGTCAGCTTTAGGCTAGGGCTACACAGCTCAGAAGACAGTATCACACAATAGACTTAGATACACAGCAGACAGTATCACATGATAGGATTAGATACACAGCTCAGCAGACAGTATCACATAGGATTAGATACACAGCTCAGCAGACAGTATCATGCAGGATAGGATTAGATACACAGCTCAGCAGACAGTATCATACAGGATGGAATTAGATACAAAGCTCAGCAGACAGTATCACACAGGATAGGATTAGATACACAGCTCAGCAGACAGTATCATCAGTGGCGTGTTCAGGGCCCCTTCACAGCAGCCGCTAGTATGATCTAATCTTACTGTCTGCTAAAGTCTCCTGGTCTGGGATTCGAACCCACAACCTCCAATCTATCAGTGAATCAGTGGCAAAGCATTTACCCTCACAGCCATAAAGGCTGCATTACAACTGATTGGGGGAAAAAAAAAAAAAAAATGTACATCTATACACATGACAGCTGCCCAAACACACCTAGCACTGCTATATCTGTATATGACAGCTGTCCCTGCACACTCAGCTCTGCTATATCTCTATATATGACAGCTGCCCCAGCAAACCCAGCTCTACTACATCTATACACATGACAGCTGCCGAAACACAGTCAGCTCTGCTACATCTATACACATGACAGCTGCCCCCAACACACCCAGCACTGCTATATCTCTATATGACAGCTGTCCCAGCACACTCAGCTCTGCTATATCTCTATATATGACAGCTGCCCCAGCAAACCCAGCTCTACTACATCTATACACATGACAGCTGCCCCCAACACACCAGCACTGCTATATCTCTATATGACAGCTGTCCCAGCACACTCAGCTCTGCTATATCTCTATATATGACAGCTGCCCCAGCAAACCCAGCTCTACTACATCTATACACATGACAGATGCCTAAACACACCCAGCTCTGCTACATCTATACACATGACAGCTGCACCAGCACACTCAGCTCTGCTATATCTCTATGTAGTAGAGCTGGGTTTGCTAGGGCAGCTGTCATATATCTATACATGACAGATGCCCAAACACACCCAGCTCTGCTACATCTATACACATGACAGCTGCACCAGCACACTCAGCTCTACTATATCTCTATATATGACAACTGCCCCAGCAAACCCAGCTCTACTACATCTATACACATGACAGCTGCCGAAACACAGCCAGCTCTGCTACATCTATACACATGACAGCTGCCCCAGCACACTCAGCTCTGCTATATCTCTATATATCTATCTACTGTATAGCAATACTTAGAGATATATAGATGTAGCAGAGCTGGGTGTGCTGGAGCAGCTATCATATCTATAGATATAGCAGAGCTAAGTGTGCTGGGACAGCTGTCATATAGGGATATAGCAGTGCTGGGTGTGTTTGGGCAGCTGTCATATGCATAGATGTAGCAGTGCTGGGTTTGCTGGGGCAGCTATCATATATAGAGATATAGCAGAGCTGAGTGTGCTGGAACAGCTGTCATATAGAGATATATCTGAGATACTGCTATATCTGTATATGACAGCAGTCTCAGCACATTCAGCTCTGCTATATCTCTATATATGAGCAGCTGTAATGTGTAAAGATGTACACTTAGCCAGCTATAACAGTAGAAGTCTCATATTTTTTCAGTCAGCCGCAAGGCAGCTGGTATGGTCTAGTGGTTAGCTGCTCTGCCTCTGAAGCAGAAGGTCGTGGGTTCGAATCCCAGCAGAATCTTTTCTCAAATACAAGCACTGACTCCATATAAGGACATACAGGGCGGGACCCAATACAAGGCGGGACACAGGAAGAGGCTGCATCGCTGACATGGAGGTAAGTAGAAGTGTTTATTATTATTTTTTTAATACCCGACAGTTACTGCCATGGGGGAGCGGGAGGCACCTGATACTGGCACATGGGGGGAGGGGGGTTGGCACCTGATACTGGCACCTGGGGGGGGGAGGGGGGTTGGCACCTGATACTGGCACATGGGGGGGGGGGGAAGAGGCACCTGATACTGGCACATGGGGGGGGAGAGGGGTTGGCACCTGATACTGGCATATGGGGGGGGGAGAGTGGCACCTGATACTGGCATATGGGGGAGGGGAGGGAGAGTGGCACCTGATACTGGCATATGGGGGGGGAGGGGGGGTTGGCACCTGATACTGGCACATGGGGGGAGAGGGGTTGGCACCTGATACTGGCATATGGGGTGGGGGGGGAGAGAGGCACTTGATACTGGCACTTTTTTTGTGGGGGGGGGGAGATGGCACTATGATACTGGGACATGGGGGGGGGGAGAGGCACCTGATACTGGCACCTGGAGGGGAGAGGGGGGGTTGGCACTTGATACTGGCACATGGGGGGGGGGGGAGAGAGGAACCTGATACTGGCACATGGGGAGGGGGAGGGAGAGAGGCACTTGATATTGGCACTTTTTTTGTGGGGGGGGGGGGAGATGGCACTATGATACTGGGACATGGGGGGGGGAGGAGAGAGGCACTTGATACTGGCATGTGGGGGGGGGGTTGGCACTATGATACTGGCACATGGGGGGGGAGAGGCACTTAATACTGGCACTTTTTTGGGGGGGAGATGGCACTATGATAATGGGACATGGGGGGGAAGAGAGAGGCACTTGATACTGGCACATGGGGGGGTTTGGCACTATGATACTGGCACATGGGGGGTGGGAAGGAGAGAGGCACTTGATACTGGCACATGGGGGGAGATGGCACTATAATACTGGGACATGTGGGGGGGGAGGCACTTGATACTGGCACATGGTGGGGGGGGGCATCTATGGGGACACTTACTGGCACATTATTGGGGGGCATTATGGGGGACACTAGGCCGGCAGCCTATCAGAGGCCGGACACTGAGGGGCATCTACTGGGGCACTATATATGGGGCATTTTATACTGGTACATTATGGGGGGCACTAGCAGGAAGGGGGAGAGGAGCACTATGGGGGAATTTACTGGGGGCACTATATAGGGGTATTTTATACTGGCACATTATGGGGGCACTATGGGGACATTAGCTCAACTGGGGGCATTACAAGGGGGTATTTTTGCACTGTCACATTATAAGGAGAATTATTACTACTGGGGGGCATTATGGTGGGCTTTATTACTCCCCCATGGTATGACCCCTAGTAGCAGCACCAGCCTCTCCCTGCTCTGTGACCCCTCTGCCCCTTCTCCAAATCCTTATTATGAAATCTTTCTCATTAGGATAAAGCACCTCATCAGCTCCGCCGAGCCCCCGGCCAAAGTGTGGAAGTGGCGTCCGAGATCCCCAAGGGCCAAGCCAAGTAATTGTAAGTTTTCATATGAAATATGTTTATGTTATACACACATAGCCTACACTGTGCCCCACAATATACAGTATACCGCTACACTGTGCCACACAATATACAGTATACTGCTACACTGTGCCCCACAATATACAGTATACCGCTACACTGTGCCACACAATATACAGTATACCTCTACACTGTGCCACACAATATACAGTATACCTCTACACTGTGCCTCACAATATACCTCTACACTGTGCTACACAATATACAGTATACCTCTACACTGTGCCAAAGGAGTGGGGTTTACACAGGAGGAGGGAGATGCGAAGCGCGCTGAGGGGGGCCCTTACAAATATTTGCTGTGGGGCCCAGTCACTTCTAGTTACGCCCCTGAGTATCATACAGGATGGGATTAGATACAAAGCTCAGCAGACAGTATCACACAGGATAAGATTAGATACACAGCTCAGCAGACAATATCACACAGGATAGGATTAGATGCTCAGCAGACAGTGGGGCGGGGTGCTGTAGAGGTCACTGTTATGGGGCATACTGTGGATATCTTTTAACGACACACAGAAACATTAAATGAAATAGATGAAATATACCCGTGCAAAGCCCGGTTCTGCTGCTAGTATATATCTAATATAAATCTGAGTGTATGTATGTAGGTCTGCTAAAGGAATCCACACCGTTGCATTTACAATCACAAACACAGGTACATCAGGTGTCTGGGAAGGTTTTACACCAGGTCTCAGCTCTTTAGCACGTACCGTTCCCAAATTAGAGATATTCCCCAAAAAATGCAAATATGGCACATCACATGACCTACATTAGCCAATAGTAGCCTGCAGGTCTTTCTTTTCATATCCCAACTGCCATACACACGGTCACATGTCCTTTATCAGCCAATAGAAGCTCGCAGGTCCTTAGTCTTCACATACACACACAGTTTTACACCAGATTTCCATAACAACCCAGACATTTTGATTCACTGCTGTAGGTCAGCTTTAACCCCTTCCCGCAATACCACGTACATGTACGTGGGGGAATGTGGTGCCTTACCGCATTCCCATGTGCATGTACGTGATGTGATCGGGCGGGTGCACCCGCCCGATACGCAGCACTGGCCCGGCTGTTACTGATAGCCGGGCCCCTGCTGCATCCACAGGCATCGCTGTATGCAGTGATGCCAGCGGATTAACCCTTTCATGTGCCGCGGTCAGCGCTGACCGCGGCACGTGCGGGGTTTACACAGGCATCGGAGCCTCCCAGCTACGGAAGCCCAGGAATCCAGCCTGAGGGCTGGGTCTTCTAGGCAACTGTCAGCATCTTACTGTGTATTCCAAACAGATTTTACAAACTTTCGCTGTTCCACAAGAATTAAAGGAAAATGTAGATGAAATTTCAGAATTTCACTTTTTTGGCAGATTTTCCATTTTAATCAATTTTTTCCAGTAACCAAGCAAGGGTTAACAACCAAACAAAACTCAATATTTATTGCCCTGATTCTGTAGTTTACAGAAACACCCCATATGTGGTCGTAAACTGCTGTACGGGCACACGGCAGGGCACAGAAGGAAAGAAACGCCATATGGTTTTTGGAAGGCAGACTTCACTGGGATAATTTTAAGTTGCCATGTCACATTTGAAGACCCCCTGATGCACCCCTAGAGTACAAACTCCAAAAAAGTGACCCCATTTTGGAAAATACACCCGTCAAGGTATTCAAAACTGATTTTACAAACATTGTTAACCCTTTAGGTGTTCCACAAGAATTAATGGAAAATGTAGATAATATTACAGAATTTCACTTTTTTGGCAGATTTTCCATTTTAATAAAAAAAAATTCCCGCTAACAAAGCAAGGGTTAACAGCCAAACAAAACTCAACATTTATTGCCTTTAATCTGTAGTTTACAGAAGCACCCCACCCCATATCTGGTCGTAAACTGCTGTACGGGCACACAGCAGGGCGCAGAAGGAAAGGAACGCCATATGGTTTTTGGAAGGCAGATTTCACTGGAATAATTTTAAGTTGCCATGTCACATTTAAAGACCCCTTGATGCACCCCTAGAGTAGAAACTCCAAAAAAAGACCCCATTTTGGAAACTACGGGGTAAGGTGGCAGTTTTGTTGGTAATATTTTAGGGTACATATGATTTTTGGTTGCTCTATATTAAACTTTTTGTGAGGCAAGGTAACAAAAAATAGCTGTTTTGGCACTGTTTTAATTTTTTGTTATTTACACTGTTCATTTGACAGGTTAGATCACATGGTATTTTTATAGAGCAGGTTGTTACGGACGAGACAATACCAGATATGACTACTTTTTTGGTTGTTTGTTTCAGTTTTACATAATAAAGCATTTTTGAAAAAAAAGATTTTTTTAGTGTCTCCATATTCTGAAAGCCAGATTTTTTAAATTTTGGGCGACTGTCTGTCTTATGTAAGGGCTAATTTTTTTCGGTATGAGATTACGGTTTGATTGGTATTATTTTAGGGTGCATATGACTTTTTGATCGCTTGGTATTAAACTTTTTGAGATGTAAGGTGACCAAAAAGTTTTTTTTTAGTTTTTTGACACACTTAATTTTTTTTACGGTGTTCATATGAGGGGTTATACAGCAGGTTCTTACGGACACGGCGATATCTAATATGTATACTTTTTTATTTAATTTAAGTTTTACACAATAATATCATTTTTGAAACAAAAGAAAATAATTTTTTATTTTTTTTTGGGCGATTGTCTTAGGTAGGATATCATTTTTGCGGGATGAGATTACGGTTTGATTGCCACTATTTTGGGGTGCCTATGACTTTTTGATGGCTTTTTTGGCACCGTTTTTATTTTATCTTTTTTACGGTGTTCATCTGAGGGGTTAGATCATGTGGTATTTTTATAGATCAGGTTGTTACGGACACGGCGATACCTAATATGTCTACTTTTTTTTTCCCCTAGTTAAAAAAAAATAATGTTTATTTTTTTACTTGAAACTTAAATTTTTTTTGTAACACTATTTTTTTAACACTTTAATTTTTTAACACTTTATTTTTTTAACACTTTATTTTTTTGTCCTACTTTGCGACTTCAACTTTTGGGGGTCTGATCCCATTTACAATGCATTACAATACTTCTGTATTGTGATACGTCGTCTGTAAGTGTATTACAGACTGTAATACACTTACAGCCTTCTTGCCTGTTAGATCCAGGGGGCTGGATCTCACAGGCTTACAGGAAGGCAGCCACGGTGCCTAAGGAAGGCATCGGGGTGCCTAAGGAAGGCATCGGGAAGGCATCGGGTGCCTAAGGAAGGCACCCCCTCCCGACCAGCGCCGTAATAGTACGGCGCAGCGGGACGTGACTTGCCGTACTGTTACGGCGCGCTGATCGGGCAGGTGCAGCATCTGCACCTGCCCGATCAGCGCGCCGTAACAGTACGGCAAGTCACGTCCCGCTGCGCCGTACTATTACGGCGCTGGTCGGGAGGGGGTTAATGCGTTTTACACACAAGTAAAGATAAACACTCAACATCTCCTAGCAACCATTAGTGAAAACCACATTGCATCCAGATGCCTTCTGTTTTTTGCACAAGCAGGGTCGGACGGCGTTCCTTGGTCCCACCAGAGTAAATTATTCTCGGGGCCTAACTCCCATATCATCAATAATGTATAATAAATTTTGATTCAAAGAAATAGACCCTAGTGGCAATTTACTGTCTCCAAAGGCCACTCCAAATGTATTTTTTGTTCTGGACTTTTGGGGCCCACTATGGGATCACAGACTGAGCCCACTGAAGGATCCTCAGGTACTCTGGTCCGACACTGCACGCAAAGCCTATTAAATTTCTATGGGGGCCAGGGCTGCATGAAAAACAATCGAACATGCTGCAATTTTTCCTAAACGCTAAGATGACTCATGAAAAATTACGCTCATGTACACAGACCAACTGAAATGATAGGGTCAGGATTCAGTCCGGATGCTATGTGTTCGTTACACGCATCTAATCCGGAAGGAAAACTCGCTTGTGTGAAATTAGCCTTAAGCCCTACCACAGGCCGGGACAGAAGCTCAGCTATGTAGGTCTGAGACAGAATGCTTCTGGCCGCCATTGCTACCAAATGGCTCTAGTGCCATCTAAGGGGTTAAAAGTCTATGATCAGAGCTGTTTTCCATCCCTGGCAGATGCATGCTGTGTAAAACAACAGGAACCCGCTGGCTATGGCGCCCGCGCGGCTCTTGAGCGGGCGCCAGGTTTAACCGCTCGACATCCATCGTACATGCCGGGATGTGGTTAAAACAATATGTAATTTTTTCCATATGTTCCCTTGAAAGTATATTTTAGCAGATGCACATATAGAAATAGAGGAATCTCTACAGACAAGCAGTGAGATAGTCTGTCTACTCACCTGACCCATAAGGACTCTGTAAAATGAATACATTTGCTCATTTATCAATTGAATCCGACATGTCTGGTGCAAAGAATATGACCATTCAATGGAAGCCTCTCCGAACTTTTTCTGTAGATGGTTCATCATAAACTCTGAGAGAGATGACTGTCTGCCCTTCTACAGGAAAGACAAGGTGGATAAGAGCATCATGTCATGGGTGTGCAACTGTGCAAGACAAGCACAGGACTAAGGAATACAACTGGCAAGATTTTCCCCAGGCATTTAAGGGGTTATCTAAGGTCTAAAACACATCCCCAAATGCCTGGGCCCCTCATGAAGATTATACTTACACCGCTCCCCGACACCTGCGTCTTTTCTGATCCCCGCACGGCCACTGCTGCATCTTCCCATGACGTGGACGAGCCTCCCTAGCGTCACCCGCGATGCTAGGGAGGCTCGTCCCCATCGCAGTCTGCCATTGGCTGCTCACCCCCCTGTGGCCAGATGTTTTGATCCGCACGACGGGGAAATGCATCGGCGGTGCATGGATCAGGAGCGACGTGGGTGCCGGAGAGCAGGGTAAGCCTAATCTATATGAGGGGCCAGGCATTTGGGGACATGTTTTAGGCCTCATGCACACGACCGTTGTGTGCATCCGTGTCCGTTGTTCTGACTTTCAATGGGTCAGTTGAAAACTCTGAAAATGCACCGTTTGTCATCCGCGTCCGTGATCCGTGTTTCCTGTCCGTCAAAAAAATATAACCTGTCCTATTTTTTTGACGGACAACGGTTTGCGGACCCATTAAAGTCAATGGGTCCGTGAAAAAACACGGAGGCACACAAGATTGTCATCCGCGTCCATGATCCGTGTCCGTTTTTTTCCTATCATTTTCAAGGCAAACTTGACTTAGATTTTTTTTTTCACTTTTCTGGTCTGGTGATCCTCCAAAAATCAAGGAATACACACGGAAGAAAAAACGTACACGGAACCCCGTTTTGCGGACCGTGAAAAAATACTGTCGTGTGCATGAGGCCTAAGACATATAGTTTTGTAGTAAGCCCCATAGAAGTGAATGGAGCGGTGGCCGCACTTCCCATTAATTTCACTGCTCGGCTATTTTCGGCGCTCCCATAGAAATCCTAGCGATATAACCCCAATGTCCGAGATGAGACAATGGTGTTTTATAATATGTAAAGCGCTCTTTGCAACGGCCATGCCCTCTGCACTTTGGCTGACAGGTCCTGATGTGATCACGTTTACACTGCCTGGTCCTGTCAATCAAAGTGCAGGAGGAGCAGCAGTTGCAGAGAAAGTGTAACCTCTAGGTAGTAATGGCAACGCCCCTGTTGCTCCTAGAGGCTCATTTGCATATAATAAAACATCATTATTCTCAGCAGTGCGGACACATATGAACATGGGACCAACACAGATGCCTTCAGCTGCCAAGCGCACATCTAACAGGTCAGCCGGTGTCATAGGGAGAGATCTGCTGACAGATGCCCTTTAATTTATATGCAATATTTTATATGAAAACATTTTTTAGAAAGGCCTTTTGCCACATATATGGAGTATAATACTACAAATGATGTGTGATAGCCAGGGGGGCCTGTTACATTCAAAAGCCCCATTAAAAGCTGAGGTGCTACTAATATGCATATGCAAACTGCAAAAAAAATACAAATAAAGGGGTTCTCCGGGAATTTAGAGTAAATATATTCCCAAATACCTTTCAATATTTATAATGTCTTATTTTGTTTAGGGAGCAATCATTAAAGGGAACCTGTCATCAACTTTATGCTGACCGTACTAAGGGAGGTATAAAGTAGTGACAGAAATGCTGATGTCAGCGGGGTGTCACTCATCAGCTAATAGTAAGTGGTTGCCGAGAACCAGCATCTTAATCGTTGCAGCCCAGGACCTTGAGAAGAGTCAAATCTACCTGAGAAGAGTCCTGGTTATTCATGACTTCCTGCTCTCCTGCCCACCCGCTGATGATTGCCAGTCTTCTACCTAGTTTTATCCCAACTGCCAATCATCAGCAGATGGGCCGGAGAGCAGGAGATTAGGAATAACCAGGACTCTTCTCAGGTAGATTTGACTCTTCTCAAGGTCTGGGCTGCAATGATTATGATGCTGGTTCTCAGCAACCACTTACTATTAGCTGATGAGTGACACATTGGTGACATTAGCATTTCTGTCACTATTTTATACTGCCCTCAGTACGGTCAGCATAAAGTTGATGACGGGTTTCCTTTAAGAGAAACAAAATGCCCGCCTGTCCTATTAATATACACAAAACCTGTCCTAATCATACAGGAGGACATGTTACTTCTGAGCACTGAGGTAAAGAGCTGCCTCATCCTCCTCTCCTACTTGTCAGGGGTTATGATCCTGATTACAGATAAGATCTTCAGCTGAATCTCTGTAGGAATGGAGTTCATGAGGAGACGTGAAGTACAGAGAGGACGGACAGGACAGACTGTGGTAATGGAGACTGCTGCTTATTATCCACATCACCCCCACCCTCCTCCCTGTACTTCATGTCTCCTCATGAACTCCGTTTCTACAGAGATTTAGCTGAAGATCATATTAAACTATATTCAGGATCACAGAAGATGAGGCAGCTCTTTGGCTCACTGCTCTGAAGTAACTTGTCCTCCTGTGAGATTAGGACAGGTTTTGTGTGTACTAATAGGACAGCGGCCATTTTATTTCTCCTAAATATTGCTCCCTGGACAAAACAAGCCATTATAACGAATAAAAGGTATTTGAGAATATGTTTTATAATAAAGTAATATTTAGGTATTTTCATTTTCCTAATTCCTTTAGAAACCCTTTATTAAGAAATTAAGATAAGAAATATACTTTATGTAGAGATACTGTACAGCAACAAATGCAATAACAAGAATGCTTGTTACCTGCTGGTCAATGGCACATTTTTCTTTCCAGATTTCCTTCATCATGCTGTACACTTCTTTTAGACTTAATCGTAGGTTTTTGACTGGTCCTTCATGGCGTAGATGGATGGGAACGTTATCTCCTATTCCCTGGAATGAATGACACCAAGACTAATTTCACCAAATATCAGCTCACAAGTTGTAAAGAACCATAATACAACAGCTACACATTTCTAACAGTCCTCGAGGCACCGCTTTCTGACTTCATACAGAGACATTAAACGTTTATTTCTGTTGGATTTTTGATGAAGTATGGCTTCCAGAGAAAAGAAAATATATA
Organism: Bufo gargarizans; assembly: GCF_014858855.1. Lineage (NCBI taxonomy): Eukaryota > Metazoa > Chordata > Amphibia > Anura > Bufonidae > Bufo > Bufo gargarizans. Next base: position 89,131,334 of record NC_058089.1, on the reverse strand, counting down.
TATGAAGGTGTCGCACCTTGGTCCTACAGAATGCCTGCATGTCTTTAGCCATTGTTGAGCAACAAGGCCCAAGATGAATACGTTTCTAGATTCTATGTCATAAGACTTGCAAAGTAGACTGCTAATATACAGCAATCAAACAATGCACCCGAGTATACATTAGTGCGACACATTCCTGCCTGCCGGTTGAGGTAGGTAGGACTGTGGAAGCTTCATCACTTGCATGCAATGGTTTTTGTTTAGCCGAAACCCGTCATCCCAGAAAGTGGCCGGATCACCACAAGACCCAATCGTAGTCAATGGGGATCCAGTGGTGAACTGTAGAATCCGGCAATGCCGATGCGGTGAACTCTAGCAGGCTGTTCTTTGCCATAACAGCCTGTAGGATATGTTTACCAGGGATATGAATGTCGCCTAAATCAGCCACTTCATGGTAATCACAAGTGTGAAGCTATGGAGTTCTAACCTTAGGCTCTCTTCACTTATGGTAGGCTCCCTACAAGTTTCTATAGCTTTTCAAGGGGAAGAATAATGGAGTCTGCAATAGTAATAAACAAACCCATTTTAACCCTTAAGGATACCAGAGTTTTTTTTCGTTTCTGCGTTTTCATTTTTATTCCCCATCTATCTTGACCCATAACTTTTTTATATTTCCATTCACATAGGGGCTTATTTTTTGCAGGACAAGTTGTACTTTATAATGTCACCATTAATTATGGCATATAGTGTAGTGGGTAGCGGTCAAAAAAATTCTAAATGAGGTGGAATTGGAAAAAAACACAACTCCTCCACCGGTTTACGGGTTTTGTTCGCACGGCGTTCCGTTTACGGCAAAACTGCCCAATGCCCTTCATTCTCTGGGTCATTACAATTACAACGATACCCCATATGTATATATTTTTTTTTTTTATGCCTAAATAGTGTAAAAATAAATTTAAACTTTGAACTTTTTTACATCACCATATTCTGACGTGCATTTTTAGATTTATATCTACTGAGCTGTGTGTGTGTGGGGGGATGGGGGTGATTTTTTGCAGGACGATCTGTAGTTTTTATTGGTACCATTTTGGAGTGTGTGTGACTTTTTGATCACATTTAATTAAAAAAAATTTGGTAAGAGAAGCAATGAAAAAATGGCAAATTGGCAATTTTTTCCGTTACGCCATTCGCTGTATTGGAAAAATATTTTTTGATTTTAATAGTAAGGGCGTTTCTAGTCGCGGTGATACCCATGGAAAGGGGGGCGATTTAAACTTTAATATTTTTTTAATATATATATATATATATATATATATTTTATATTTTTTGTAATGATTTTGAAGCTCATATATGAGCCTACAAAATCTATTTTTTTTAATTTTAAACAATCATGTATTTTTAAACTGGACTTATTATTGAGAATTGCGCATTTCTTATGTTGGCCTGCCATCTGGTGGCAGAAAAAAGAATTGCAGTTTGAATGTTCTCGGCCTCTTCAGTGAGGCTGAGCCCATGCAAACCAATTACGGCATACCCATTGGCCGCAGGGGATGCCAGTAGGATGCCCGGAAGCACAAACTTCCGGGTTTTTGTGCATTTAGATGCCGTGATATCACTTGATCACAGTAATTAGCCGCAGAGACCCGCTGGCCATGACGCCCGCTGCACGGGCGAGCGGGCACCATGCTTGCCTATTGCTCCAGCGCCGTACATGTACAGCGCTGGTAGCGAAAGGGTTAAAAAGAGTAACTGTCACCTCTCCAGACATGTCTGTATTAGTAACTACTTGCATTTCCCATGTTATAACAATGAAGGAGCATCTGTTCTTTCTTATAACTCTAGGTTGTGCCATGAATGAATTATTAGCAGTTTGCAATGAAGGTCCAGATGGGTGTTACCAGTTGGGGGTGTCAGAGTCTGACACTGGCAACACTGTCTGGATAGTATCAGATTGCGCAGGGACACACCCCCATGTGGTAACACCCATCAGGAGCTTCATTGCAAACTGATGGCAATTCATTCATAAACTTCTAGCAGTAATAATAAAGGTACAGTATGGTACAACATAGAGCTTCTGATACTCCAGAATTGTTATTACATGGGGGATGCAAGTAGCTACCAAAAAGACATGTCAGGTGAGAGGTCCTGTAAGCCAGATCTGTCACGACCATCATAGTGATTATGGAAGCCATGATGTCAGTGTGAACAAAGCCGTAATTACAGCAGAGAGAATATTATACTAAGCATGAAGACCTCTAATAAGGAACCAGATAACAGATTTTTCCACTGCAGCCAGATATAAAATATCACCAATCAAGTATTACTTTACTGAGAGAGTAGGATGCATGGAATAGCCTTCCTGCAGAAGTGGTAGCTGCAAATACAGTGGAGGAGTTTAAGCATGCATGGGATAGGCATAAGGCCATCCTTCATATAAGATAGGGCCAGGGGCTATCCATAGTATTCAGTATATTGGGCAGACTAGATGGGCCAATTGGTTCTTATCTGCCGACACATTCTAGGTTTCTATAAGTCCCTGGAGAACATCTGCCAGTCTTTGATATACTCTAGAGATATGCCTCACAACACGTCATACCATGCCTGGAAAGAAATCCTTTTCTTTGAGAATTTTCGTGCCCAGTTCTGTCAGTAACACATCCACCAGCTGATCACTGCTCTTTCCCTCAGATACTTCTGACCATCGTTGAAAGACTTCAGGAAAAATATCTGCAGAAAGGACACCGACTTTTTAATAAACTGTTATACACACACACATATATATATATATATGTACACATACAGTGACGTACACAGATCTCATTGGGCCCCATCGCAAAAAAAAGTCTCACGTTGTACGATAATTTTGGTGCACAGACAGACGCTTTTGTCTAACTCTACACCAATTACTGGTCAGCGCTTTTGTATTATCTTTAACGTAGCCAAGACGAATCCGTCTTCTATTGTGCCAGATTATGTCAGTGAAAAACGAATCCGTCCCCATTGACTTACATTGTTCCGTTTGGCTCAGTTTCATCAGACGGACACCAAAGCGGAATGGAGACTGAACTGATGCATTCTGAGCGGATCCTTTTCCATTCAGAATGCAAACTGATCCGTTTTGGAACGCTTGTGAAAGCCCTGAACGGATCTCACAAACGGAAAGCCAAAACGCCAGTGTGAAAGTAGACTTAGTGTCAGACAGCATTTTATTCCAAATTCGTGGTGCAAATTTGTCTCAAAATGTTGCATATTGTACCACACCTATTTCCCACAAAGCCACATCCCATTTTCAATAAACCCCACCCCCATGTTGTACTAGGCTAACTAGGCCGCGTCGGGTCGACGGCAAGAAGAAGGAGAGCGCTGGAGGTGAGGAGCAGGAGAGGTAAGTAGATTTTTTATTTTATGTGCTCATTGGCTGGGGGCTGATGATATGAGGCATGGGGGTCTGATATGATATATCGTCTGAGGTCTTATTTATATTCAGGGCTCTTATCTCAGGTCTGATTGGGGGGCATTCACATTGGGGGTCTGATTGAGGGTCTTATTAATATGGGTCTGACTGGTGATCTGATCTGAGGTCTAACTGAAAAACTTTTTTTCTTATTGGTCTCTTATAAAACCTAGGTGCGTCTTATAGGGCGAAAAATATGGTAGTTGCTGGCAGAAGACATTGCTGCTGACTTTCTATCTCACCCAAGTGCAGGATTAACAGCTACACTACTCAGTAATGCTGTATAATGTCCTCCATGCTGCTGCATCTGAGGATGTGAGACATAGGGGAGAAGGATTTCCTCTTCTGTATGTGTGCTGTGTATGGGAAACATCATAGCAGCTGTTCTCCAGCTCCTCCTCCGCTCTCCATGGGTAGCATGAAACCTGATCCCTTAGAGAACCCGAAGAGCGGCCTCCTCTCTGGAGACCTCTTACAGATTCGATCAGTAAATGCAGAGTTAGTGAGCAATTTAGGAAGCAGGCTGTAGGAGGGAAGAACCCTGATAGGCAGAAAGAGAGGCTTTTTCCTCTAATAAGATATACTACAAATTTCCTATCTTCACTTGTACTATTGATCTATGCAAAGTTGTCTATAATTGAAGGTACACTTTTAATTACAAGGAGAGAAAGAATGATACAAAGAGTATACTTACCAACACATTTCTCCCAGGCTGGCCTAGGAGTTCTATTTCCCTGAAGATCGGCCACCTCCCTGCAGAAAGAATCGCGTTCCTGTACAACCTGTTGGTTGATCTCTAGAAGTGACTGGTGTTCTCCCTGTAGCTGGGAGAGGTCCTTCTGAAGATGTTCTATCTGCACCGATAAAGATGATTCAACTTTTAACTGCTAAATACTGCAGATCATAGGTTTTAAACACGCAGTCCGTGAACCTCGGGAGTAACCAGGGGTGCACCACCAATGAGGCCAGGTGATCGCCTCAGGAAGCACCAGGTAGGGGCACGTTGGGGGCAGTGGAAGGGCCATGGGCAAGGAGCGCTTTAATTGTGGCCAAAGGGTTAGGTTAAGAAAATTGGCATGGGGGGGGGGGCGCCGTTTCAGTTTTCGCCTCAGACAGCAGAAAGGCTAGGTGCACCCCTGGGAGTAACACGCCATCTCTATAGGGAATTTGTATTTCATGCTGTGCTTTTAATAGATTCAGCAGTGTATGATCATAGGCTTAGGGATACTGTGTTAATCCATTTGACTTGACTCAGGGGTGGGCAACCTACAGCACTCCAGCTGATGTTAAACTACAACTCCTAGCATGCATACTTGCTCTGCTCTTCTCAGAACTCTCACAGAAATAAATGGAACATGCTGGGAATTGTAGTTCCACAACAGATGGAGTGCCCCAAGTTGCCCACTACGGAAATAGGGAATACTTGGTTTAGCATCCTTTTAAAAGACCAGATGAAGTGCCCATAATGAGCGCAATCAACAACACAGGAAGTCAGTCGCAGCTCGTTGACTTCATTATCACTTTCGTGGGAGCGCTCGTTAGCGATGCTGCAGCCAATTATCCGATGAACGAGCAAACGCTCACTTATCGGTTAATAAAACTGTAAAACCCAGACAACCACTTTAATAGTAAAAATAAAAAACACTATACATGAATGTTGCACTATACATGTACATGGACTCACCTTTTCTTCATATGCAGCTACTTTTTTTTCCTGATTCTCAAAGTCTCTTCTGGGAACAACATCTCCATAATCAGCTTTTAATGTATTCAGGAGAACTTGGGTTTTTGTGAGATCACTGCGGGCCACTCTTAACGCCACGGCTAAAGTCACCGGGTCTTCTCCCTGTTCTTCTGCAATACAAAAGATTGAATTTTTTTTGTATGTTTTACTTATTTTGTATATAGGGCTGGGACATAACTATATGGAGTGGAAAGGCAGTGGTCAGACTTATGGAGACTGAGAGGTTCCTTCTTCCTCGTATGAGGAAATTTCAGCTAAAGCGTGCAGAATTGTGAATGCAGCTCTGGAGTAAAATACAGGCTGTGCTCAGGATCAGTACAGGATATGTAATGCAATGCATTTCCAAAGTTACTCACCTTTTTATAAAGAGGATAAATCAAATGGATAGGGTTAATCCAGCTTTTATATAAAGCCAAAGAAGAGCATGCCGGCAGATATAACGTGGTAAAGAGCTGAAGTAACAGTCCAACTGTTCTTTTAATACTTTATAACTTCGAGCGAATCGAAGCCATACAAATTGACAAATCGATTCGCTGCGAAGCCGAATTTCCCCGCGCTTCGTGGTAACGAATCTATCTTTCCTGAAATAGTGGCAAAAAACCCCCCAAAAAACATAGTCACCGTAGCCATTTGCTCGCAGCTGTCGTGGCCATCTTGATTAAAGATACCGAGCAGAATCTCACGTGGGACGACGTATGACGTCACCACGCCAGCTGGGCACAGTGACATAATCAGTGTTCATCATCGTCTTCAATCAAGATGGCCGCGACGGTCTCTCTGCCAACAAATGGATAAGGCAGAGAGACCGTCTGACCCCCTGAAAGTCTGCACTTGCAGCAACAGATGCCGCAATCAGCAATAAATGTGGCATCTGAGGGGTTCAATGAGTGGGGACGGCGCAATTGTCGTTCCCCGTTATTGCGCCCGCTACATACAAAGGAATGCGGTTCATGACAAAATAATTCGTCAAAAAACGGATTTCTTTGTTTCTTTGTGTAATTCGGCAAAGCAGCAGAATCAAATTTTTCGGAACTGCGCTCATCACTACTTACTATGATCCTGGGAAAGCCTAAGGTCTTCTTGCTGATACTTCAGCTCATTTATATCCGATATAAGAAGTTTACGAGCGTCACACTCATCCCTGTACATTAGGTATACCTTTTCCATCTCTTCCTGCAGTTTGGAGACCTGAGGGCAAAACCATCACTGGCACAGTTATATAAGGGTTAAGCAGCATAAGGACTCCTACAAGTCAATAGTGCAAATCACATGGAGCACGGATCCGTGCAGTGAAACTAAGGGCCAGCAAACCAAAGACAACTGTCTCTACATAGATGATGTTTAATGTAGCTGTCTGAAAAGGGGTTGTCCCACACAAAAAAAAAAAAAAATTCAAATTTTTCAAACCAGCACCTAGATCTGAATACTTTTGTAATTGCATATAATTAAAAATGTTGTACAAGCCACTGAGTTATTCAATAAAATGTAGCTGTATAGCGCCACCTGCTGTTTTTTCCTTTCCTTTATTTCTCTGTCCACCTGAGTAAACGCTGTGGAGGACTCATATGCTCAGCTCCATCCTTCAGCTGCCATCAGTCGTATCTACTGTTAGAAGCTGTGACAGGTACAGGGAGAAAGCTGAAGCAGGAAGGACACGCCCCCCGAGCTGTGGTTGGGAGGGAGCTGCCACAGAAAGGACACGCCCCCTGAGCTGTGATTGGGAGATAGCTGCCACAGAAAGGACACCCCCCCGAGCTGTGATTGGAAGAGAGCTGAAGCAGGAAGGACACCCCCCTGAGCTGTGATTGGGAGATAGCTGCCACAGAAAGGACACGCCCCCTGAGCTAGAAAAACAATTAGAACAAATGAATGGTGTAGCGATCTCATTAAAGGATTTCTGTCACCTGAAAAATGGGTGATATAAGTGATCTGCTAATGTCAGCTGAACATAACTATATTAGCGCCATCTCACTGCCTAAAGCCGCTGTTATTGAGAAAAACAAACTGTTATAATATGCTAATTAGCCTGTAGGAGCAGGAGGGGCCCACCTCTGGCTACGCCCTGCTATACTAGATTGACAGGTCCAGGCAGCGTTGCTCTCCTCCCGCCGGCCATGTCTGCAGTGTAAATCTTGCGCCGTTCAATATTCGGCACAGGCGCAGTAAGGAAGCGTCCCACTGCAGACATGGCCGGCGGGAGGAGAGCAGCGCTGCCTGGACCTGTCAATCAAGAGAAGAAGGGTGTGAAAAGAGGTGGGCAAACGGAGCCTCTAGGAGCAGGTGCAGCGCGCTCCCCCCCCCCCGGCCCCGAGATGCTAATTAGCATATTATAAACTTTGTTTTTCTCAATAACGGCGGCAGGCAGTGAGATGGCTCTAATATAGTTATGTTCAGCTGACATTAGCACATCGCTTATATCAGACAGCTTAAAGGGACACTGACAGGCCCAAAAAGCATATTATGGAGTATATATGACAGTACAGGTCTTATAAAGGGTATTAGAATCATCTAAGTATCCCCCCTGTCCACCTCATAAATACAGTAATCTGAAGTTTTATAACCTGCTTTCATCGTGTTCAATCTGCCCAAGGGGCGGTGCTTCATATCAACTTGCGCCCAGCCAGCCTCGCCACAACTGCCGTTTGAAGCGCCGCCCAGCTCATCAATATTCACTGAGCTGGGCGGCTACTCTGAAGCGCTGTACTAGTGTCCCCGGCCATCTTCAGCGCATGCGCCCAGCACCCTCACTGGCCGGGATCGCATCGCGCCGCTGCTTTATGCGCATGCGGGGCGCTGCTGTGCCCGGCGCATGCGCATAAAGCAGATGCACGATGCGATCCAGGCCAGTGAGGGTGCCGGGTGCATGCGCATAAAGCAGACGGCGCGATGCGATCCCGGCCAGTGAGGGTGCCGGGCGCATGCGCTGAAGATGGCCGGGGACACTAGTACAGCGCTTCAGAGTAGCCGCCCAGCTCAGTGAATATTGAGGAGCTGGGCGGCGCTTCAAACGGCAGATGTGGCGAGGCTGGCTGGGCGCAAGTTGATATGAAGCACCGCCCCTTGGGCAGATTGAACGCCAGGAAAGCAGGTTATAAAACTTCAGATTACTGTATTTATGAGGCGGACAGGGGGGATACTTAGATGATTCTAATACCCTTTATAAGACCTATACTGTCATATATACCCCTAAATATGCTTTTTGGGCCTGTCAGTGTCCCTTTAATACCCATTTTTCAGGTGACAGAAACCCTGGGATAACCCCTTTAAGGGTGGTTTCACACACAATATTTACTGTATTTGGAGAAATACCACTGCAGTTTTTGATGCAGTTTTTTTAACCACAGTCAGAAGTGGATCCAACAAGGAGAAATATAAATCCTTCCTTTTTAACCCTTAGGCCTGGTTCACACTTCAGTGTTTGGTCAGTGATTTCCATCAGTGATTTGTGAGCCAAAACCAGAAGTGGAGCCTCCATAGACATTAGGTAGAAGGGAAAGATCTGCTCCTGTTCTATGTTTAGAGCTGCACCTGGTTTTGGCTCACAAATCACTGATGGAAATCACTGACCAAACACTGAAGTGTGAACGAGGCCTAAGAGGTCCCTGAAATTTTCCATTTTTGCGTTTTTGTTTTTCACTCCCAGCCTTCCCATAGTCCTAACTTTTGTATTTTTCCGTTCACATAGCCTTTTGAGGGCTTATTTTTTTGCGGTACAAGTTTTACTTTTTAATGGCATTATTTACGGTTGCATACCATGTAGTGGGAAGCGGAATATTTTTTTTTTTACACCATACACTATGCAGTAAAAATTGACCTGTTATCTTCATTCTCTAGGTCAGTAAAGTTACAAAGATACCACACTTGTATAATTTTTCTTGCGTTTTAATACTGAAAAAAATTTAAAACCTTTGAGAAAAAAAGTTTTTTTCAACATATTCTGACCCCTATAACTTTTTTGTAGTTATGTGTACGGGGCTGTGTGAGGGCTCATTTTCTGCGGGGCAATCTGTACTTTTTAATGATACCAATTTGAAGTGTGTGCGATTTTTTGATCACTTTTTATAAAAAAAATATTGGGTAGTTGAAGTGAGAAAAAAATGGCAAATTAGCAGTTTTTATTTTTTTCCCCGTTACACTATTATTTTTGTTATATTTTAATTGTATGGACATTTTTGCACGCGGCGATGCCCATCATGTTTATTTTTTCTATTGGTTAAGTATTTTTATTTTAAGGAAAGGATTTGAACTTTTATATATTTTTTTTTTTACTTTTTTAAGTCACCCTGGGTGACTATAACTGGCAATCATTAACCACTTAAGGACCACAGGTTTATACCCCCCTAGTGACCAGGCCCTTTTTTACAAATCGGCACTCCACAACTTTAGCGGTTTATTGCTCGGTCATGCAACTTACCACCCAAATGAATTTTACCTCCTTTTCTTCTCACTAATAGAGCTTTCATTTGGTGGTATTTCATTGCCGCTGACATTTTTACTTTTTTTGTTATTAATCGAAATTTAACGATTTTTTTTGCAAAAAAATGACATTTTTCACTTTCAGCTGTAAAATTTTGCAAAAAAAACGACATCCATATATACATTTTTCGCCAAATTTATTGTTCTACATGTCTTTGATAAAAAAAAAATGTTTGGGCAAAAAAAAAAATGGTTTGGGTAAAAGTTATAGCGTTTACAAACTATGGTACAAAAATGTGAATTTCCGCTTTTTGAAACAGCTCTGACTTTCTGAGCACCTGTCATGATTCCTGAGGTTCTACAATGCCCAAACAGTAGAAAACCCCCACAAATGACCCCATTTCGGAAAGTAGACACCCTAAGGTATTCGCTGATGGGCATAGTGAGTTCATAGAACTTTTTATTTTTTGTCACAAGTTAGTGGAAAATGATGATGATTTTATTTTTTTTATTTTTTCTTACAAAGTCTCATATTCCACTAACTTGCGACAAAAAATAAAAAATTCTAAAAACTTGCCATGCCCCTCACGGAATACCTTGGGGTGTCTTCTTTCCAAAATGGGGTCACTTGTGGGGTAGTTATACTGCCCTGGCAATTTAGGGGCCCAAATGTGTGAGAAGAACTTTGCAATCAAAATGTGTAAAAAATGGCCTGCAAAATCCGAAAGGTGCACTTTGGAATATGTGCCCCTTTGCCCACCTTGGCAGCAAAAAAGTGTGACACATCTGGTATCGCCGTACTCAGGAGAAGTTGGGGAATGTGTTTTGGGGTGTCATTTTACATATACCCATGCTGGGTGAGAGAAATATCTTGGCAAAAGACAACTTTTCCCATTTTTTTATACAAAGTTGGCATTTGACCAAGATATTTTCTCACCCAGCATGGGTATATGTAAAATGACACCCCAAAACACATTCCCCAACTTCTCCTGAGTACGGCGATACCAGATGTGTCACACTTTTTTGCTGCCAAGGTGGGCAAAGGGGCACATATTCCAAAGTGCACCTTTCGGATTTTGCAGGCCATTTTTTACACATTTTGATTGCAAAGTTCTTCTCACACATTTGGGCCCCTAAATTGCCAGGGCAGTATAACTACCCCACAAGTGACCCCATTTTGGAAAGAAGACACCCCAAGGTATTTCGTGAGGGGCATGGCGAGTTCCTAGAATTTTTTATTTTTTGTCGCAAGTTAGTGGAATATGAGACTTTGTAAGGAAAAAAGAAAAAAAAAGAAAAATCATCATTTTCCGCTAACTTGTGACAAAAAATAAAACATTCTAGGAACTCGCCGTGCCCCTCACGGAATACCTTGGGGTGTCTTCTTTCCAAAATGGGGTAACTTGTGGCGTAGTTATACTGCCCTGGCAATTTAGGGGCCCAAATGTGTGAGAAGAACTTTGCAATCAAAATGTGTAAAAAATGGCCGGTGAAATCCGAAAGGTGCACTTTGGAATATGTGCCCCTTTGCCCACCTTGGCTGCAAAAAAGTGTCACACATCTGGTATCGCCGTACTCGGGAGAAGTTGGGGAATGTGTTTTGGGGTGTCATTTTACATATACCCATGCTGGGTGAGAGAAATATCTTGGCAAAAGACAACTTTTCCCATTTTTTTATACAAAGTTGGCATTTGACCAAGATATTTTTCTCACCCAGCATGGGTATATGTAAAATGACACCCCAAAACACATTGCCCAACTTCTCCTGAGTACGGCGATACCAGATGTGTGACACTTTTTTGCAGCCTAGATGCGCAAAGGGGCCCAAATTCCTTTTAGGAGGGCATTTTTAGACATTTGGATCCCAGACTTCTTCTCACACTTTCAGGCCCCTAAAAAGCCAGGGCAGTATAAATACCCCACATGTGACCCCACTTTGGAAAGAAGACACCCCAAGGTATTCAATGAGGGGCCTGGCAAGTTCCTAGAATTTTTTTTTTTTTTGCATAAGTTAGCGGATATTGATTTTTTTTTGTTTTTTTCTCACAAAGTCTCACTTTCCGCTAACTTAGGACAAAAATTTCAATCTTTCATGGACTCAATACGCCCCTCACGGAATACCTTGGGGTGTCTTCTTTCCGAAATGGGGTCACATGTGGGGTATTTATACTGCCCTGGCTTTTTAGGGGCCCTAAAGCGTGAGAAGAAGTCTGGAATATAAATGTCTAAAAATGTTTACGCATTTGGATTCCGTGAGGGGTATGGTGCGTCCATGTGAGATTTTATTTTTTGACACAAGTTAGTGGAATATGAGACTTAGTAAGAAAAAACAAAAACAAAAACAAACAAAAAATTTCCGCTAACTTGTGCCCAAAAAAATGTCTGAATGGAGCCTTACCAGGGGGGGGGGTGATCAATGACAGGGGGGTGATCAATGACAGGGGGGTGATCACCCATATAGACTCCCGGATCACCCCCCTGTCATTGATCACCCCCCCTGTAAGGCTCCATTCAGACATCCGCATGATTTTTTACGGATCCATGGATACATGTATCGGATCCACAGAACGCATGCGGACGTCTGAATGGAGCCTTACAGGGGGGTTATCAATGACAGGGGGTGATCAGGGTAATCAGGGTGATCACCCCCCTGTCACTGATCACCCCCTCTGTAAGGCTCCATTCAGACATCCGCATGATTTTTTACGGATCCATGGATACATGTATCGGATCCACAAAACGCATGCGGACGTCTGAATGGAGCCTTACAGGGGGGTTATCAATGACAGGGGGTGATCAGGGTAATCACCCCCCTGTCACTGATCACCCCCCCTGTAAGGCTCCATTCAGACATCCGCATGATTTTTTACGGATCCATGGATACATGGATCGGATCCACAAAACGCATGCTGACGTCTGAATGGAGCCTTACAGGGGGGTTATCAATGACAGGGGGGTGATCAGGGAGTGTATATGGGTGATCACCCGCCTGTCATTGATCACCCCCTGTAAGGCTCCATTCAGACGTCCGCATGTATTTTGCGGATCCGATCCATGTATCCATGGATCCGTAAAAATCATGCGGACGTCTGAATGGAGCCTTACAGGGGAGTGATCAATGACAGGGGGGTGATCAATGACAGGGGGTGATCAGGGAGTGTATATGGGTGATCACCCGCCTGTCATTGATCACCCCCCTGTAAGGCTCCATTCAGACGTCCGTATGATTTTTTACGGATCCATGGATACATGGATCGGATCCACAAAACGCATGCGGACGTCTGAATGGAGCCTTACAGGGGGGTTATCAATGACAGGGGTGATCAGGGTAATCAGGGTGATCACCCCCCTGTCACTGATCACCCCCCCTGTAAGGCTCCATTCAGACATCCGCATGATTTTTTACGGATCCATGGATACATGGATCGGATCCACAAAACGCATGCGGACGTCTGAATGGAGCCTTACAGGGGGGTTATCAATGACAGGGGTGATCAGGGTAATCAGGGTGATCACCCCCCTGTCACTGATCACCCCCCCTGTAAGGCTCCATTCAGACATCCGCATGATTTTTTACGGATCCATGGATACATGGATCGGATCCACAAAACGCATGCGGACGTCTGAATGGAGCCTTACAGGGGGGTTATCAATGACAGGGGTGATCAGGGTAATCAGGGTGATCACCCCCCTGTCACTGATCACCCCCCCTGTAAGGCTCCATTCAGACATCCGCATGATTTTTTACGGATCCATGGATACATGGATCGGATCCACAAAACGCATGCTGACGTCTGAATGGAGCCTTACAGGGGGGTTATCAATGACAGGGGGGTGATCAGGGAGTGTATATGGGTGATCACCCGCCTGTCATTGATCACCCCCCTGTAAGGCTCCATTCAGACGTCCGTATGCTTTTTGCGGATCCGATCCATGTATCCGTGGATCCGTAAAAATCATACGGACGTCTGAACGGAGCCTGACAGGGGGGTGATCAATGACAGGGCGGTGATCAATGACAGGGGGGTGATCAGGGAGTTTATATGGGGTGATCATGGGTGATCAGGGGTTTATAAGGGGTTAATAAGTGACGGGGGGGTGTAGTGTAGTGTAGTGTGGTGTTTGGTGCGACTGTACTGACCTACCTGAGTCCTCTGGTGGTCGATCCTAACAAAAGGGACCACCAGAGGACCAGGTAGGAGGTATATTAGACGCTGTTATGAAAACAGCGTCTAATATACCTGTTAGGGGTTAAAAAATTCGGATCTCCAGCCTGCCAGCGAGCGATCGCCGCTGGCAGGCTGGAGATCCACTCGCTTACCTTCCGTTCCTGTGAGCGCGCGCGCCTGTGTGCGCGCGTTCACAGGAAATCTCGGCTCACGCGAGATGACGCCAATCGGCGTTAGCGTAGCCTGGGAGCGCCGCGGAGATGACGCCTTTCGGCGTTAGCTTAGCGGTAAGTGGTTAAATTGCCCATTGTGTTCCATCATATATAGCCATCATTGAGCACTTAATTTTCAATATAATAATAAAGTGCTGCCACCTAGTGGCCTGTATTGGTATATTAATCTAATAGACTCCGAAGCCTGCTTAAGGCTTTGGTCTATTAGATCAATGTAACAGGTGCCCCCCGATCTCAGCCGGGGAACACGGTCACAGGAGCGGAAGCGCGTAGCTTCCGCTTCCGGACTGATCAGATGCCATGGCCACATCTGAAAGAGAAAATGTATGCGATCAGCCTTATGGCTGATCGCATACATGTGCCGCGGGTCTCTGCTATTTAAAATAGCAGGAACCCGGCAGCTATGGCGCCCGCTGCACGTGCGAGCAGGCACCATGTTTAGAGACCGGACTTCCGCCATGCATGTACGGCGGAAGTCCTCAAGGGGGTTAATCCTCTTCTGGCTTTGGCAAAAAAAAACTGCAGCATAAAAATATGCTGTGCATGAAACCACCCTACAGGTAAATCCTCAGAAAATAGGTTTACTCTTTTCCAAAAACAGCGCCACTCTTGTCCACTGGCTGTGTACGGTACTGCAGCTCATCCCCATACAAGTGAATAGGAATGAGCTGCTATACCAGACACAGCTCAGGGTAAAGAGTGGTAAAGGGGGATATTTTCTTATCCTGGACATCCTTGAAATGTTTTATTACACTATAACAAGAAAAGAAAACTAAAATTACCTGAGCCTGTAAAGAGATTTTCTCTTCTTTCAACTTATCAATCACTTTCAAAAGATTGTGTTTTTCCATTTTCAGAGTTTTTACTTCGAGTCTTTCTTTTTCATAAATGTCTTGAATCTTCTTATCACAACGTTCAGATACGGAAACAAGCATGGTCCTTAGGGGTCCCAGGGCTCGGATCTGTTCTCTCTGGTGAGCTGTAAAACAGTTTATAAATGAAGAACCCAATTATCTCAAGCAACTCGGACAAATTCAGGTTCAGGCTGTCATCACTGCACTTCCAGTCCCCACATGTAAACTTCCTGCAGGAATAAGGTCACGTGTGCCACTGCAGCCAATGACTGGCCTCAGCGGTGACATGTCCCAAAGTAACGTGTCACTGCTAGGTCATGGTGAGCTTGGGGACACGTCACCTCTGAGGCCAGTCATTGGCTGCAGCACAGCATGTAACCCCATCCATACAGAAGGTATTCTTGTGGGGTTAATGATCGATCAATATCAGATTGGTGGGGGTCCGAAACCCAACACCCCCACCAATCAGCCACTGGAGCCAGACCTACAGCTAAGAATGGAGCCAAAAGCAAACTACTCCATTCTAAGGCCCCTTGCAGACGAGCGTGTCCGGATTAGGCAAACCCGCGTAAGTAGGTACACAATTGCAGTCAGTTTTGACTGAGATTGCGTTCTGTTGTTCAGTTTTTATCGCACGGGTGCAATACGTTTTGCACGAGCGTGATAAAAAACTGAATGTGGGTTCAAGGTTATGTAGATTGTATTATTTATCCTTATAACATGGGTATAAGGGAAAATAATAGCATTCTGAATACAAAATGCATAGTACAATAGCGCTAGAGGGGTTAAAAAAAAATAATAATAATAATTTAACTCACCTTAGTCCACTTGTTCGTGCAGCCAGCATCTCTTCTGTCTTCTTTTGTGAGGAATAGGACCTTTGATGACGTCACTACGCTCATCACATGGTCTGTCACATGATCCATCACCATAGTGCGTTACGTGAAAAATGCACAAAGAGGAGCATGCTGCGATTTTCACACAACGCACAAGTGATGCGTGAAAATCACCGCTCATGTGCACAGCCCCATAGAAATAAATGGGTCCGGATTCAGTGCGGGTGCAATGCGTTCACCTCACGCATCGCACCCGCGCGGAAATCTCGCCCGTGTGAAAGGGGCCTAAGGGTGGTGCCTGTACTGGGTTACCGCAGGTCAGCTCCCATTCAAGTGCTAAGGGCTGCATTTATGTAGCTAGACAGTTTCCATCAATGCCATAGACCAGGGATACCCAACCTGCGGCCCTCCAGCTGTTGCCAAACTACAACTCCCAGTGTGCCTAGACAGCCTACAGCTATTAGGGCATGCTGGGAATTGTAGTTTTGCAACAGTTGGATGGCCGCAGGTTGAGCATCCCTGACATAGACTTTAAAGAGGCCCTGTCACCGCTCCTGACATGCCTGTTTTAATAGCGTACACTCCCCCAACTGGTTACCTCCCCTCTGTACCCTTACTGCAGACTGCTAGCATTTAATTTGTAACTTCTAGTATAAATAATAAAGGAACGGCACAACATACAGACATAAGAACAGATGCTCCAGAATTGTTCTTACATGGGGAATGGATGAGGTTATTAAAACAGGCATGTCAGGAGAGGTGAGAGGTCCTCTTTAAAGGGGTTGCCCAGCTTTTATTAAGTGATGGTCTATCATCAGGATAGGCCATCACTAGCTGATCAGCAGGGTCCAACAACCTGCAACCCCACCGATCAGTTGTAGCTCTGGTGCCGGCAGCTGACGCTGGAACTACACAGCTCCATCAACTGTGTAGCTCATTACCAGGGTTACCAACCAGAATTTTTCTTTTTCTGGACAACTGATCCTAAAATCACAGACAGCCAACCACATTTTTATGGACAAATTGGGAAAATCTAAATTAATAATAAAGATTAGTGTTGAGCGAATCGAGCTTCGGATCCAAGATCCGACGAGGGAAATTCGTTATCACCGAAGTCTTACAGGACTTCATTAAATGACTTTGGACTTCGATTTTTAAAATTGGTTCAGAAGTCGGCTTCAGTACCGAGGTACCAGCCAGCACCAACGCCGACTTTGGATCCAAGTTTTAAAATTGTTTTCAAGTTTTAAAATCGAAGTCCAAAGTTAAACACCGAAGTCTCGCGCAAATTTCACCTCACCCGAGCCCATACATTTTAATGCTGTACGGAGACGGATCTCTGTACAGCATCAGAACAAAGTTTTGAACGAATTGACTAGGATTCGCTCAACACTAATAAAGGTAATAAGTAATCCATGTCTACAGCTCAACATCCTGATAAAAACCATCACTGTGAGCTGTCAAATGATGATAATTACCACTAAAATAATCTAGTCAAGAACCACCAGCCTCAAAAAAAAATCACGGATGCATCATTTTTTTTTTTATGGATACAGGAAAAAAAAGTCACCTATCTTTATGGACTGTCCAGAAATTTCTGGACTGCTGGTAACCCTGCTCGTTACTACAGTAATGTTCCCATTAAAGTCAATGGCAGCAGCGATGAGCTCTGTCCACTATACAGTTGAGGAAGGTTTGTACAGTAGTTCTGGCACCAACTTCAGGCAATAGAGCTACACCCGAACAGGATAGGGGATAACTATCAAATTGGTGGGGGTCCTTTCTATGGGAGTTCCAGAGATAGTGGAGCCCTGTACTCGTCAATCTCCGGAAATCCCATAAAAATGAAGTGAGCGTCCGTCACATGTGCAACCGGCTGCTTCAGTCATTAGGGGAGCATCAGGGGGTACAGGGCCTCCGTTCTCGTGATCGGTGGGGGTCCTAGTGGTAGGATCCCATCGATCTGATAGTTATCCCCTATCCTGTGGATAGGAAAAAACGTTTACCTATCGGAATACCCCTTTAAGTGATGGATTGTCAGAGAACCCTGAAAATGGGGTTTGGCTACCTAATCACATCGCTGCCTTCTTCTGGGACTCTTTTCTAAATATTAAACGATTTCTGCAAGAAAAAATAAGATAATCTCACAGAAAATATATTTTAATTCTGGACTAAAATAGACAAGGGCCTCTCAACAGAAGGGAATCGTGTTTTTTGGGTGTGTTTAAGTCTTTAAATAGCTTTTAAATAAAAATGTAGAATTTTAAATAAAAATTTAGTTTGGAATGATTATACTCACCAAGAGTGACTTCATACTCATTTTTAATGGCACAGAGCAACGGTTTGTAGGTCTTAAAATCCTCCATAAAATAATCAAAGACATCTCTGTAAGGCTAAGGAGAAACAGAAGGGGTGAGACGATTTCTTGTCCATGCCGCATCTACGGACCTTCACAGAGGGCACATATGGCATTGAAAAGTCAAATCTGTAGGACTGCGTCCAGGTGTATTTACAATACAGAGAGTTAAAGAGGACCTCTCACTGCTCCTGACATGTCTGGTTTAGTAACTACCTGCACCCCCCATGTAATAACAATTCTGGGGCATCTGTTCTTATGACTATGTTGTGCCATTCCTATATTATTCCTCCTAGATACTATGAATGAATTGCCAGCAGTCTGCAATGAAGGTCCAGATCTGCACCAAAAACCCACAGACTTAGGCCTCATGCACACAGCCGTTGTTTTGGCCTGCATCCGAGCCACAGTTTTGGCGGCTCGGATGCGGACCCATTCACTACAATGGGGCCGCAAAAGATGCGGACAGCACTCAGTGTGCTGTCCGCATCCGTTGCTCCGTTCCGTGGCCCCGCAAAAAAAATAGAACCTGTCCTATTATTGTCCGTTTTGCAGACAAGAATAGGCAGTTATATCAATGGCTGTCCGTGCCATTCCGCAAATTGTGGAGCGCACACAGACGCCATCCGTGTTTTGCGGATCCGCAATTTGCGGACCGCAAAACACACAACGGTCGTGTGCATGTAGCCTTACTAGGGAGCAGTTTTTTTCTACTTCTTATTCATTAGAATGGGAGATTCAGCTCTGATTCTGCCCCAAGAAAGGACATCTTGGGTGGATTCTTTTGCGACTGTCATATCGCAGTTGAAGCATGTCGCATTGTGACAGCATAGACTAGCATTAAAAAAATATGTGAGACAAAATGTCACGCAATACATGTTTTCGTGTAGCCCTAGCCTAAAAACCATAGATCACAGTCAAAAAGCCTTTTTGCATGGACCAATTATCCTATAAAAGTTCCGGTAGTTTCTGATAACTGGTCCATGTGGATGTGCCACTGAGCACCCGACAAACAGGCAAAACCGTCGTATGCCGGGTGACCTGATCGCTTGCCCTTGTTTGTCAGCAGCACATGGCTCTGAGTAAATAGGGATGTGCTGCTAACAATGAATCTGTATGAGAATGAATGATCGCACTAACGATCATTCTTTCCCTATACACAGGGGATAGGTTCTGCATGTAAATGAAGCTCACAAGAGCGGGCAAAGATCAGGAATGAAAGGTACATGTGCATCAGTCCATATAAATGAGCCCTAAGGCCCCTTTCACACGGGCGAGATTTCCGCGCGGGTGCGATGCGTGAGTTGAACGCATTGCACCCGCACTGAATCCTGACCCATTCATTTCTATGGGGCTGTTCACATGAGCAGTGATTTTCACGCATCACTTATGCGTTGCGTGAAAATCGCAGCATGTTCTATATTCAGCGTTTTTCACGTAACGCAGGCCCCATAGAAATGAATAGGGTTGCGTGAAAATCGCAAGCATCCGCAAGCAAGTGCGGATGCGGTGCGATTTCCACGCATGGGTTCTAGGTGACAGTCTATTCACTGTATTATTTTACCTTATAACATGGTTATAAGGGAAATTAATAGCATTCTGACTACAGAATGCTTAGTATAATAGTGCTGGAAGGGTTAAAAAAAAAAAAAAAAAGTTAACTCACCTTATCCCCATGATCGCCTAGTTCCCGGTCGGTCTGTTCTTTAGCTGTGGCTAAAGGACCTGTGGTGATGTCAGATCACATGCTCCATCACCATGGTGATGGACCATGTGATTGGAGCATGTGATCTGACATCACCAAAGGTCATTCAGCCCACAGCTAAAGAACAGACCGGGATCTACACGATCATGGGGATAAGGTGAGTTAACGTTTTTATTTTTTTAACCCTTCCAGCACTATTATACTAAGCATTCTGTATTCAGAATGCTATTATTTTCCCTTATAACCATGTTATAAGGGAAAATAATACAATCTTCAGAACATCAATCCCAAGCCCGAACTTCTGTGAAGAAGTTCGGGTTTGGGTACCAAACATGCACGATTTTTCTCACGCGAGTGCAAAACGCATTACAATGTTTTGCACTCGCGCGGAAAAATCGCGGGTGTTTCCGCAACGCACCCGCACATTTTTCCGCAACGCCCGTGTGAAACCAGCCGAAGGGTTTAACCAGCAATGTCAATGACAACCGCACTGACTCTGTAACCTGATGTGTAACTGACCTGTAACCTTAGTTCTTGAGAGATTACTTTGGCTGAATCCAGAGATTGTAGTTCTCTTCTCAAATAGGACTCAAGTTTTTCCAGATATCGTGGCTTGGACACAGTGCTGGCGTTTTCTTTGCCTGACCTGTTACATGGGACATAAGAATAATCCGAATTATGTACGGTTGACCTGTTACATGTGCGCTTGGCAGCTGAAGGCATCTGTGTTGGTCCCATGTTCATATGTGTCCGGATTGTGAGAAAAATGATGTTTTAATAGATGCAAATGAGCTTCTAGGAGCAACGGGGGCGTTACCATTACACCTAGAGGCTCCGTTTTCTCTGCAACTGGCACACCCTCTCCACTCTGATTGACAGGGCCAGGCATGATGACATTTTCACTGCCTGGTCCTTTCAATCAAAGTGCAGAGGGCGCGGCAGTTGCAGAGAGAGCAGAGCCTCTAAGTGTAACGGCAACTCCCCTGTTGCTCCTAGAGGCTCATTTGCATATATTAGAAGTTTAGAAAAGGAGAGGAGAGAAAACACCTAGCTGATAACTATAGAATAAGCATTTTTCTCTGATAAGATATATTACGAAGTTTCTTATATTCGCCTGTAGTATTCATTTATGCAAAGCTGTCTGAAAGTACAGTGACCATATAAACACTGATGTCTCCCGTTAGAAAAGGCCATCAATGTGGTGGGTGTCCAACCTGGGAGCTGCAGCAAAGGACCACAGAACATTCAGTCATTGTTTACAGAGACACAGCCATTCATCTGTACAGATGGCTGCGCCTCGGACTGCGGCTGAAAAAACTTAAGTCAGCACTTCCTAACAAAGTGAAATAAATGGGCAGGTGCAAATCTGCTGTGACTGCAATGAAAAGCAAACACAAAAGAAGCCGCATGACTGTGAGCGATATAAGCAAGCATTGAATATAAGCATTAATGTGAGGTCCTTAGTACACAATTTTATCAAGCCGTATGAGGAGCCCACCTGACACATAAGGTAAACTCATACAGATGGGGCCCTACACTGAACACACTCGCCTCTCTCTATGTATTGGAGCCTTAATGTCAGTCTCATAGGAATCAATAGAGAAGTAATTAACTTCCTGTCCTGTGTCAGTTGGAGAACGTTGGTGTTGGTCACATGACACAGCTGAGGATCAGAAGGGAGATTAAACTTCACTATAGTTTACATCATGTACCTTTGTAACAGGTCAGAGAATAAAACATTTTTATTTTCTTTAAAGGGGTTATCCCATCTCAGACAATAGGGGCATATCGCTAGGATATGCCCCCATTGTCTGATAGGTGCGGGTCCCACCTCTGGGACCCGTACCTACAAGGAGAACAGAGCGGAGAAACTTGAGGAGGGCGCACTGCGCATGCGCAGCCGCCCTTCATTCATTTCTTCGGAGCCGCCGAAAATAGCCGAGCCAGCCCCATAGAAATGAATAGGAGTGGTGGCTGCGCATGCGTAGTGCGCTTGCATCCACTTCAATGGGAGAGGCGCGGAGCTGCGCCTGGTGGTGGACGGACCCCGGGAAACCCGGGGTCCTTCAGCCACAACTCTCCCGGCTCTGTTCTCCTTGTAGGTGCAGGTCCCAGAGGTGGGACCCGCACCTATCAGACAATGGGGGCATATCCTAGCGATGTGCCCCCATTGTCTAAGATGGGATAACCCCTTTAAGCCCTGGAATACCCTAAGGCTGGGTTATCATGAGGTAGCTGGAGTCCGGACGCTAATGGGCGTACAAATTGGCAGGTTAACATTACCTTCAAATGTATGCGTCCTCTGGAAACCCGGCCTAATGCTCCATCAGAACAACCAGAGGGGGCATAATATGGACGAGCTATTCTACTAACCTGGTACAACGCAGATCTGACTCTGCACATGGTTTGTGCTTTTGGGTGATGGTCTGTCCTGCTCCATATGCCGGCCAGGTAGAAAGATTACCAATTGCTGAACTTACAAGACTCTATAAGAAAGTCCATTTAAAACCAAATCATAAATTTCATTATAAGAGTATTACTACAAAAAAAAAAAAGTTTATGCTGAATGTGCAGTGCTTTAAAGCGCACCTGTACTTTTAAATAACTTTTCTCCTGCGTACATGTCCGGATGATTTTGTTCATATACTGTATGTTATAGGGACATATTAAATAAAGGCCTCTGTCAGCAGATCTGTCCCTATGACACTGGCTGACCTGTTACATGTCCGCTTGGCAGCTGAAGGCATCTGTGTGGGTCCCATGTTCATATGTGCCCGCATTGCTGAGAAAAAGTATGTTTTAATATATGCAAATAAAGCTCTAGGAGCAACGGGGGCGTTACCGTTACTCCTAGAGGCTCTGCTCTCTTTGCAACTGCCGCTCCCTCTGCACTTTGATTGACAGGGTCAGGGCAGTGTAAACATCATCATGTCACGCCCTTGTCAATCAAAATGGAGAGGGCACAGAAGTTACAGAGAGATCTGAGCCTCTAGGTGTAACATCAACGCCCCCGTTGCTTCTAGAGCCTCATTTGCATATATTAAAACTTTATTGTTCTCAGCAATGTGGGCACATATGAACATGGGACCCACACAGATGCCTTCAGCTGCCCAGTGCACATGTAACAGGTCGGTAGCACATCCCTGTTTACAAAGGTCAATGTGCTACATGGAAGCTACAATCATCCCACAATAAAGTCTTTGCTCATATGTCAAATGATCCAAGGTAGCTTAAAGGGTTATTCCCATCAGACAATGGGGGCATATCGCTAGGATATGCCTCCATTGTTTGATAGGTGCGCTCCCATTCACTTGTATGTGGAAAGAGCTTGGCGGTGGCCGGACCATGGGAAAACCCACGGTCCTCCAGCCACCATTCTCCCCGCTCCGTTCTTGGCGTAGGTGCACCTATCAGACAATGGGAACATATCCAAGCGATATGCCCCCATTGTCTGTGATGGGAATACCCCTTTAAGGTTGGGACTACACGGCGACAGCAAGTTGCGGAAAACTTGTGTGACTTGTCTGTAACTGGTTGTCACAACTATTTTAGGCCTGGGATTTGGCTGTGAGAACACACTGGTGTATATATATATACGACTTACATTGAAGTCAATGGAGTAAGGCTACATAGCGACACTGGTAGCGCAACAGCTGTCACCTCCAGGATCCCAGGTACATTGTGGTATAGAGGTGGTCCCATAGAAATGAATGGGTTTGCAGTGCGAGTTGCACATGTGCCGTGACTGCAACTGCTGAATCGCAAAAAATCCAACACTGCTGCGATTCAGGGCTTGCAGTCCTGCCACAAATGAGACCCTCGCTTCGACCCCATTCATTTCTATGGGATCACCTTACACGGTGATGCCCCTGTGATCCTGCCCGCGACTAGTGCCAACATGAAGCCCTACCCTAAAAGTAGCGCATCACATGTGACACAAAATCCGGCAGAGTTGGATTTTATGCGACTGTCGCGTCGCAGCATGTCGTGTTTCGCACCGTAACACCATTGACATATATTATACAAAATGTCACTTGACACATGTCGCCGTCTAGTCGTAGCCCTACACAGGGCAATTAAAGGGAACAAACAGTTGTACTGATGTTAGCTTCCAATAACTGGCTCAGACCTTGGCCCAGGAAGACTGGCTGCAGCGGTAGCCGCTTACAGGTATGTCACTACTGCAGCCTGTAAACACCAGTGTCGGAGGTTATTTTAACACAGGGGAGATTTGCATCTCAGCCAGACAACCCCTTTAAGATACTTACTGTGTTAATCTTGGGTTGGACAACATAATATACATCAGATATTTCTCCTCCTTGATCACTTCTTAATGTGGGAATCGCAGGAAACTGCAATCTTTGAAAAATGAAAGAATGAATAAATATATGAATAGGTAAACTTGCATATAGCACAATCAAATCGTTCCCCAAGCTAGGAGGTAGAGGTGGGCCCGGTATGGATCAAATCAAGTTCACAGATCAAGGCGACATTAATTCCAGGACACAGTACATATGAAAAAAAACCGACATAGATAAACATACAAAAAAGTATAAAATACAAAAAGGTCCAATAAACATGACCTGAGTGACAGCCTGGTACAACTGAGGAGAGGACTCGCGAAGGCATTTAAAAAGCCAATGTCAGGAGTGGATGGTAAGGGGATGGGAAATATATGGCTAAACACAAATCCAGTCTTTGATCTAAGGCCAGAAATGGTTTCAGCAGGAAGGAGGAGTAGAAGTCCTTCCTTTACTGTATATCTCTCATTCCCTTTGTATCCACTTCTGGATTTAGCTAAAAAACTACATGGGTGTTTCCAGCCTCGAGGAAAGATTTTACTATTTTAAATTCACTCCTAGACTATAAAAACTGCATAATAAACTGCACCAAAAAGGCACAAAAGAATGCACCTTTAGATCCCGTTCACACAGGAATTTTGGCTGGCAGAATTTAGGGGTGCTGGCAGCCGTGCTAAAACTGCTTCCGGCTGTTTTCAATGAGAGGCAGCGACTGCACTCAGTGTGGCCTGGTTTATTGTCCATTCTTGGTGTGGTGTTCACGTGTAGCTTTTAGTGCAGTTTTTGAGGCAACGCCAGATCTCTCTTTTGTATCCACTGCTGTGATTGGCTAAAAATGCATAAAAAACTGCATCAAAACTACATGTGTGATTTCAGCCTCTCTCCAAAAAAAAGAGAGGGAGATATATGCTACTCACAAAATGTTAGGGATATTTGGCTTGTGGGTGAAATTTCAGGATGACCCAAAATGCACTCTAATCTTTACAGGTGAACTTAATGTAACCTTCTCCAAATTTTGAATGCACGTGTCCAACTGTTCAATGTTTCAGTACTTTTTGCACAACTTGCTGTTCTCTAACAAGGAGCTTAACCCAAAGTTCACAACAGATGAATACATTTCCTGGTTCAATTAGAATTGGTATTTAAACAGTCCTCCTCATCATGCTGTTCGCATTTTGACATCATGAGACCAAGATGACACCTAACAATTTATCAACAGCACCTTGTTATTGCGAGGCTTCAAGCAGGATGTTCTCAGACGGAACTGGCCACTGAGCTTAGAGCGTCAGAGTGTCATCAACAGGTTGAAACCTACAGGTTTCAACCTGTTGATGACCAGGGAGCATCTACGCCGGACCAGAGACCAGTAGGCCTCAGTGCTGTTCACTGATAAAAGTCAATTCACGCTGAGCAGAAATGATGGCCACCAATGATGTTGGAGACGTCAAGGAGAGCGCTATGCATCAGCCATTGCTTTCACCAGACGAGCCTTTGGTGGTGGTGGTGTTAAGGCTAGGTTCACACCTGAGCGTATCCGATAAGCGCTTTTTACAGGCGTTTTTATTGGGCGTTTTTGAGGCGTATTTTGGGGCGTTTTTGGAAACGTTTGTGTGATTAACCACAGAGGCATCCAATGAAAAACTGCCACAATACGAGCGACAATACGCCCAAAAGAAGCTCCTGTACTTCTTGGGGCGTAGGGCATTTTACAGCGCGTTCGTACACATTTGCATTACAATGTATGGGAGAGGTGGAAGATTGATTATTGGGGTAAATAATACTGACCGAAACAACTTTTTCTTTTTTTGTAATTCCCCCCGCCCAGTTTATGACCAAAATAAAATGATATAAAAATCCTGCAAGAAAATTATGTTTGCAAGTATGTTTAACCTCTTCCCAACATCTGCTGTACATGTGTCAGATGTTGGGTCATGAAAGATGATGCCCGCTCAGGCGCTGGGCACATGTCATAGCCGCCGGGTGCCTGCTGTCTTACACAGCAGACACCTACTCGTAGAGTCCGCGATTGGAGACAATTCCGATCACAGACTTTTAACTCCTCAGATGTCATGGTCAATTGTATCCATGGCATTTGAGCAGTCATTTACTAGGAATGTACTGTTCCCAGTGACTGAGCTCATCCCTCCCACGACAAGATCTCTGGAGATCTTCAGTTATTATAGCAGCCTGAGTGTCACGGATGTACCGAGACATACGGACATTCCAGCGACAGGTGGCCGGAGATCTGTGAGACTGGCAACACGTGGTTTGATCGGACGTGTTTTTCTTTTGGATCAAATGACGGGAATGTGTTGTTTCTGGTGCTTGCCTTCTTTGCCCAGGTGTGGCTATTGTGGTCATTTTACCTTCTCTATTTATTTTTGTTTCTCCCACTAAGCTATGCGGTTTATAGCTTCTGTTGGACTTGTGGTTAGCTTGTGTTTGGTTCTCGGCTGAGTTCCTGGTGCTACCAAAGCTTCACTGAAGATAAGTGTTTCCTTTCTCTTTTGTATTTTGTTTATATATCATATGAAATCCGGCAGCACTCACTTTAGAGGTTATCAGGTGCAAGCGTCTCGCCTTTGACCATAGGCTTGTATATTCAAGGAAAAAATCAACGCAGTGTCTTTATTCACACATGTGACACAAAAATAGGCAACGTTTCAATCCCCTTCCGGGATCCTTTTCAAGCCAATTGGCACTTGGCTTGAGAAGGATTGGCACTTGGCTTGAGAAGGATCCCGGAAGGGGATTGAAACGTTGCCTATTTTTGTGTCACGTGTGAATAAAGACACTGCGTTTTTTTTTTTTACAAGAAGAGTGCTGCGTTGATTTTTCCTTGAAGATATATATACACATGTGTGTGTTGCCTTTCCCTGGTGTTTCTCATTAGGCTTGAGGGAGACTCCTGTTCGTCCTTCCCTTTGGAGGAACAGGTAGACTCAGTCCTGATATTAGTTCCAGGGTTCTATAGGGTGAGATAGGATTCTAAGTATCTGGTGTATGAACTTGCCTACCTTTGGGGCCTGTTCATACTGGTAGTCTGTCAGTTAGGGTTTTCTCTAGGGGGTGTCCATCTTTCTTCCCTAGTTTCCAGGCCTTATTCCGGTATCCCCTTTCCCTCCTATGCTCGGTTTGGTGTTTTCCTCCCACACACGAGCGTGACACTGAGGCCTTGTGAAGACTCCCAGGTGCCATAGTTAGGCCTTATTCGCACAGTCAGTGTTTGGTCAGTGATTTTCATCAGTGATTTTGAGCCAAAACCAAGTGCGGGTCCAAAACACAGAACAGGTGCAGATCTTTCCCTTCTACCTTATGTCTATGGAGGCTCCAATCCTGGTTTTGGCTCACAATCACTAATGGAAATCACTGACCAAACACTGACTGTGTGAATGAAGCCTTAAGGGGCCACTCAGCACTCAGACCCCCACCGATCAAAACCTTTGATATGCTGCTATGACATATCAAAAATCAATTACAAGTAGTTAATGTGGCGCACAGGCGTAACTAATAACCAGTAGAGGTGCACTCAGTAAAGCGGACTCACCCTGTCCACTCCGAAATAGAAACTGAGTATATCTAAAAGGAACTGGGCGCTCTCAGGATATCTGAACCATACGGAAATGTATTTACACATATTAAAATATATAGTACAATGGCGCAATAAATAAAATATAAATATATAAATCAATAACAATTAATAGAATAGTGGCATATATACAACCTAAGATGTACAACTAGTGGTTATACCCTGAAGCAGTGATCAATCAAAGAATCAGCATAAAAAGGACTAATGTAGGTGCACTGTATAAATGGAAGGTCGATATCACAGTCTATTAGACTCGCATCAACTAAAGTGGATGGTGTTCATAAATTCCATTGCGAAATAGTTCCGAAGACAAACAGTAGCAACAATATTAGCAATGTCTTGAAATATGCCCAATACGATATATTGGTAAATGGAGATCGAATGTTCCTTTTCACACAACCCTATTCACTTCTATGGGGCCTGCGTTACGTGAAAAATGCAGAATATAGAGCATGATGCGATTTTCACTCAACGCACAAGTGATGCGTGAAAATCACCGCTCATGTGAACAGCCCCATAGAAATGAATGGGTCGGTATTCAGTGCGGGTGCAATGCGTTCACCTCACGCATCGCATCCGCGCGGAAATCTCGCCCGTGTGAAAGGGGCCTTAGAGTAATGAATGTGGAGATCTCTGGATCCATGTGAGGTACAGGGCTGGTTCTAGCTTTGTTAGAAAGAGATGGTCATGTACTGTATGATGTCTGAGTTTCAGTTTTGACATTAATCACGGGATAACCCCTTTAAAAAAGAAAAGTATTTCTCTCGTATGGAGAACAGCGTAACAAAAAAATCAAAAAAAAATCAAACTGAATTGCCATTTTTTTGTTGCTTTATTTTCCCCCCAAAAAGTCATAATAAAAGTGATCAAACTAACCCAAAATGGTATCAATTCAAACTACAGATCACCCCGTACATCTACATAGATGGAAATATAAAAAACATAGGGGTGTCAGAATATGGTAGAGCAATGGAGAGAAAAAAATAAAATAAATGGCTGCATCATGAAAGGATTAAAAAAACTTTCAAATGCTGCCTTCCAAAATATTGCTTCTGCACCCCCAGTTATGACAGGGTTAATCCTTCTAGAGTTGCTGTTTGGCTGGCACATTACAATATAATACCCCCATGTTATATCTCGGCAGTAGGTCGCCGGTTCCCTCCGCACAGTCCTTCCTCTCACTCGGCCATTACTTACACTGATTTCGCTGTTATTTTTCCCCCTACATTAGGAAGTTGAAATGTAGAAATCCGTCCCCCCCCCCCCCCCCCCCCCCAATGTCTCCTTTCCACTGACAGATGGATTGTAGGTCACTGACGGATTATTCAAGATTATATCTACAAAGAATAGGCCAGGCTTAAGTCCTCCCAACGCAGTACACGTTTTCAGTGAAACTGAAAATAACGTTTATTGTAGTAAAATGTCCTTCGTCCTTCAGCGTCGCTAATTTATAACCTAAGCGCAAGGATGCGAGAGTGACGGTAATGAGGATAACGGTCTAATCGTCCGTGCATCATTTACTAATGAAAGGGTTAATCCCTAAAGCGATGGTATCAGTGTCATCAGTGAGGGTCCGACCTCTGGGACCCCTACGGATCTTGAGAATGAGGCTTCCTGCGCATTTTTTGCAGTTCGAATGTAGACTCATTCATTTCTATGAGGCACACAGATGTCATACGCATCCGCGCAGCAAATTATAGAACATGTCCTATTCTTGCCCTTTTTGCGGACAACAGGCATTTCTACAATGAGGCCTGCCAAACGTGCGGGATGCACAAGGGCTGCATCCGTATTTCGCGGATCCGTGATTTGCAGACCGAAAAAGGGATACGGTGGTGTGCAGGAGTGCTAGCTTACGCCTCATGCACATGACTATATGTATTTTGCGGTCCGAAAAACGCAGATCTGCAAAATATGAAAGACGTCCGTGTGAGATCCCTGTTGCATCCATTTTATTTTTTTAATTTTTTTTTGCGGACCCTTTGACTTCAATGGAGTTACAGCATGGATGAAACACGTAGCTTTTGCGTTTTATCCATGAAGAATCCGTGGTTGGTCTGTGTGTCCGTTTTTTGCCCTCCGTGTGTCATCCATATACCACGGACACTGCTCATCTGACAATCAATATCCAGAGCATCTCCTACCAGTGGTCCGTGAAAACCACTGACAGAACACATAAGCCATCCGAGTTGTCCAAATATTTTTTCACGGACCCTTAAACCTCATGCAGACATCCGTGGAACACGGTCCGTGAGATACCGCACGGCGTCATTAGTTGCCATGACGCTGTGTGCTTCGTGCCGTCGCTGCTGTAC
The DNA here is from genome assembly GCF_014858855.1 of Bufo gargarizans. Taxonomy (NCBI): domain Eukaryota; kingdom Metazoa; phylum Chordata; class Amphibia; order Anura; family Bufonidae; genus Bufo; species Bufo gargarizans. The sequence goes on along the minus strand of NC_058089.1, from coordinate 89,101,383 downwards.
AGTAATACACTCGTATAGATCATACAAGTGTATTACTATACTGTGGCGGCGGCACAATGCGCGCGGCGTCATAGCTACCAATGACGCCGTGCGCTCCTGCAACGCCAGTCCGGTATCTCACGGACCGTGTTCCACGGACGTCTGAATAAGGCTTTAGACTTTAATGGGCGTGTTTGGTCTGCATCATGGACTAACGTAGTGCACGTCTCTGTGATATTTCCACTGTCACCACCGATGTGTGAACAATCAATATACAGTATCTCAGAAAACTAAATACACCCCTCACATTTTTGTAAATATTTTATTCTATCTTTTAATTTGACAAGACTTGAAGATCTGACCCTGTGATACAATGTACAGTAGTCAGTGTACGGCTTGTATGACAGTGTATACATGGTGTGCCCTCAAAATAACTACTCAACACACAGCCACTGATGTCTAAACAGAGGGCAAGAAAAGTGAGTACACCCCTAAGTGAAAATGGCCAAATTGTGCCCATTTAGCCATTTTCCCTTCCCGGTGATGTGTGACTGCAAGGTCTCAGGTGTGAATGGGGACAAGGTGTGTCAAATTTGGAGTTATGTCTCTCACATTCTCTCTTACTGGTCACTGGAAGTTCAACATGGCTCCTCAGGGTAAAGAACTCTCTGAGGATCTGAAAAAAAAAAAGATGGTTTCTCTACATAAAGATGGCCTAGGCCTGTGATGGCTAACCTCCGGCACTCCAGCTGTGGTGAAACTACGACTCCCAAGATGTGCACTTGCTTGGCTGTTCTCAGAACCCCATAGAAATGAATGGAGCATGCTGAGAGTCGTAATTTCACCACAGCTGGAGCGCCGGAGGTTAGCCATCACTGGTAGGCTATGAGAAGATTGCCAACACCCTAAAACTGATGGTGTCCAAGACCGTACAGCGGTTTAACAAGACAGGTTACAATCAGAAAAGGCCAAAGAAGTTGAGTGCACGTGCTCAGTGTCATATCCAGAGGTTGTCTTTTCAAAATAGACGTATGAGTGCGGCCAGCATTGCTGCAGAGGTTAAAGCGGTGGTGGGGGGTCCGCCTGTCTGTGCTCAGACCAGACGCAGCACACTGCATCCAATTGGTCTGCCTGGCTGTCGTCCCAGAAGGAGGCCTCTTCTGAAGATGATGCACAAGAAAACCCGTAAACAGTCTGCTGAAGACAAGCAGCCTAAGGACATGGATTACCAGAACCATGTCCTGTGGTCTGATGAGACCATTATAAACTTATTTGGTTCAGATGGTGTCAAGTGTGTGTGGCGGCAATCATGTGAGGAGTACAAGGACAAGTGTGTCTTGTCTACAGTCAAGCATGGTGGTGGAAGTGTCATGGTTTGGGGCTGTATGAGTGCTGCCGGCTGTGAGGAGCTACAGTTCATTGAGGGAACCATAATGCCAACATGTACTGTGACATACTGAAGCAGAGCATCATTCCCTCCCTTCGGAAACTGGTCCACAGGGCAGTATTCCAACATGATAACCCCAAACACCTCCAGGACGACCACTGCCTTGCTAAAAAAAAAAACTAAGGGTAAAGGTGCTGGACTGACCAAGAATGTCTCCAGACCTAAACCCTACTGAGCATCTGTGGGGCCTCCTCAAACGGAAGGTGGAGGAGCGCAAGGTCTCTAACATCCACCAGCTCCGTGATGTAAGAGGATTCCAGTGGCAACCTGTGAAGCTCTAGTGAACTCCATGCCCAGTGCTGGAAAATAATGGTGACCACACAAAATATTGGCACTTTGGGCACAATTTGGTCATTTTCACTTAGGGGTGTACTTACTTTTGTTCACGCTATTTAGACATTTATGGAGTTATTTTGAGGGAACTTAAAACTGTTATACAAGCCTGTACACTGACTACTTTACATTGTATCAGAGTGTCAGATCTTCAAGTGTTGTCCCATGAAAAGGTAGAATAAAATATTTACAAAAATGTGAGCGGTGTACTCACTTTTGTGAGATACTGTATATGACACCCCAACTCCTTGTACACATGTTGGCAGCACGGCACAATACTACTACATGTGAACCAGTGAGCTCCCTCTAGTGGTAGCTAGTATGAGATCATTTATTTAAAGAGGACCCAACACCTGTCTTGACTAGGGATCGACCTATTATCGGTTTTACCGATATTCAGGATTTTGATCGGTATCGGCATCTATTTTGCCGATATTCCGATAGCTTATGGGGAACAAGGATCTCGCTGCTCTCAGCGCTCTCCGTGTTCCCCTTAGCAGCACAGGGGAGAAGGAAGCAGTGTCTCCCTCCCCCTGTGCTGCTGCTGCCGCCAATAAGAGGAGGGAGGACAAGAGAAGGGGAGGGGCTGTGGCCACTGCGCCACCAATGAAGAGAAATCTCTCATTCATTCAAATTGAACAGGAGGCGGGAGCTGCAGAATCACATAGCCGGCTCCCGACCTCTATGAGCTGTAGCTGCGATCTGCGGTAGTTAACCCCTCAGGTGCCGCGGATCGCAGCTACCGCTCATAGAGGTCGGGAGCCGGCTATGTGATTCAGCACCCAGCTCCCGCCTCCTGTTCAATTTGAATAAATGAGAGATTTATCATCATTGGTAGCGCAGTGCACCCCCCCCCCCAAGCCCCCTAGTATTAATCATTGGTGGCGCATTGCGCCCCCCACCCTCACATTAAAAACATTGGTGCGCAGTGCGCCCCCCCCCCCCACCCAAGCCCTCCCCCCCAGTATTAATCATTGGTGGCAGTGGCCACAGGATCCCCTCTCCCCTCCTCCTCCTGGAGCTCCGATCGGTTACCATGGAGCTCATGGGTGTTACCAGTTTTGGGGGGTGAGCACAGTCTGACACTGGCAGCAGTGATTGGACACTGTCAGACTTCTCAGGGACCCCCCCCCCCCCCTAAGCTGGTGCCAACCCGATGGACCTTTATTGTAAATCATTCATGTATTCCTACTAGAAATAATAGAGAAATGTCACATAAAATTATGTGAATAGATGCTCCAAAATCGTTATTACAGGGGGAATACAAGTAGTTACTAAAACAGACATGTCGGGAGAGGTGAGAGGTCCTCTTTAATTACAGGTCAATTGGCTTCCTAGAAATCTGTCCTATGTCAGCCTCATGGGGGACCGAGCTGAGGGCCAGGTCTTCGTTACTGCTTTGCATATGCAGAGAATTTGTAGCGTTTTAGAATAAAGGGAGCTCTGACGCCTATAAAAATTTACGAAAAAAATTCATCATAATTAATAAATCCCCTTGGAGATCCATGACATATATATATACACACCATGGATTGCCTTGCCGGAGGCTACATGACGTACTCTCACATCTGGAGGATTGCATGGGCTGTAATCAACGGTGGTGAATGGCCGAGGTCGGCTTTAGCCCTTTAGTTGCTGCTGTCAATACTGACTGAGAAATCTAAGGAGTCTGATAAAGGGAGGGCTCCTTCCACCCATCGCCGCCCCATGACACGATCACAATGGCAGCTTGGCACCTAACAAGAGCCTCAGGTCAGGCGATACGCTGACTGGCAATGAAGCTTTGGAATACTAAGCATTCAACTGGTGGTAGCTTAGGATCCTTTCACACCGCTTTCCCCCTGCGTGTCTTCCATAGGCACCGGAAAAGCTCCCACCACATATGTTAAATGTAACATCAGGCAACATCCCAGGATTCCATCAGTTAATCCTCAAGACAAAAACCTTGGATGGACACCTGTCTATAGAAAAGCTGAGTGACAACCGCTGCGGCCACCATTACAGCTCCCGACACCTGACTAGTCATCTGGCCGAAGGTGGCACTGATTGACGTGCCTGGAATCTGGTGCCAGCTCTCTCGGGAAGAAAGGCATGACTACAGTCCAAATGGTGCAAGCCTAGAATGCGGTTATACAGCAGCTTGGTGGTGATTTAGAGTAGGTTCTAGGCACTTTGGATGCTTCAACTGAAGTCAATTCGCAAAAAACGTAGTTTTAATACTGTACGAAGCGAGCGCTCCATACAGTATTAGAATGTATTGGCTCCGATGAGCTGTACAGTACTAGAATGTATTGGCTCCGATGAGCCGAAGTTATTACTTCGCGAAGTCTCGCGAGACTTCGTGTAATAACTTCGGAAATTAATTTGTAAAAAACCTTTGTATCGAACTCGGGTTTGGTTCCAAGTGTTACCATGGAATCGAACCTGAGTTCGATACAAAGGTTTTTTACAGTAGAAATAATTTTTCAAAGTTATTACACAAAGTTTCGCGAGACTTTGCGAAGTAATAACTTCGGCTCATCGTAGCCAATACATTCTAATACTTTACGAAGCGCTCGCTCTGTACAGTATTATAACAAAGTTTTATGCAAATCGACTTCTGATGAAGCATCCGAAGTCGATTCGCTCATCCCTAGTAGGTTCACATCTCCACTATGGTAATTTGGTAGCTTGTTCCGGCAGAGGAGCAGACCACTGGAGTTACTGAATCTGGCATAGCCGCAAACCACCGATTCCCCATTGACTATAATGGAATCCCAACCGGAACAGTCTACCAGATATCCTTATCGGTGATGTGAATGTAGCCTTATTCCCATCTCAGACAATGGGGGCATATCGCTAAAATATGCCCCCATTGTCTGATAGTTGTGGGTCCCAGAGGTGAGACCCGCACCTATTATGTAAATGCAGACGAAAACTAAGCCGGCAAAGCGGTAGCCAGCAGTGCTTTGTCAGACCACCACCAAGCGTTCCTACTGGCCTGCCGAAAACTGCTGAGCGCTGACGCGCTCTGCTATTTTCGGAAGCCCCATATAAATTAATGGGAGCACACCACGCTTGCGCAACCACCTCAGCGGCCCCATATGAATGAATAGGAGGGCGGCCCCGCATGCGCGGTGCGCCCTTTGGCACTTTCCGAGCTCCGTTCTAAGTACAAGTTCCGGTCCAAGAGGTGGGACCCGCACCTATCAGACATTGGGGGCACATCCTACCAATATTGCCCCAATGTCCAAGATGGGAATAACCCTTTAAGGCTACTTTCACACTTGCGTTCGAACGCATCCGTACTGCCCCAATAATTTCTGAGTGGATGCGGATCCGCTCAGAATGCATCAGTCTGGCACCGTTTGGCCTCCGCTCCGCTCAGCAGGCGGACACCCGAACGCTGCTTGCAGCGTTCGGGTGTCCGCCTGGCCGTGCGGAGGCAAATGGATCCGTCCAGAGTTACAATGGAAGTCAATGGGGACGGATCCGTTTGACGTTGACACACTGTGGCTCAATTTTCAAACGGATCCGTCCCCCATTGACTTTCAATGTAAAGTCTGAACGGATCCGTCTGAGCAACTTTCACACTTAGAGTTTTTTCTGAAATATAATGCAGACGGATACGTTCTGAACGGATCCCATCGTCTGCATTATAGGAGCGGATCTGTCTGTGCAGATACCAGACGGATCCGCTCCGAACGCAGGTGTGAAAGTAGCCTAAGCCATATTCTTATCAGTTTGATAAGCATTGAGCTATAATGAATGTTTATGAGGTCAGGAGATCAGAGATAAGAGATACACATGAGCCATCATGACAGATGACAGAATTCAAAGAAACAAAAAGTGAGACTGATTTTTAACCCCTGTTTGTCAGAAATGGTTGAACATTTTTAGTAAAGACCAATGATTTTTAGCGGTGGTCTGACTGTTGGGACTTTGCCGCTGCATCCATGAATAGATATGCTCGCCTATCTCCGGGCCCAAAGGACTGAATGAAATGGCACCCCGCATACTACAAACAGGGGAACACAGGGCCCCCATTCTCATGATCGGCAGGGGCCCCAGAGGTCAGACGACTGCCAATCAGACACATCCTCTATAGACAGGGGGATAAGTTGTAATGGGACATCCCCTTTAGGCCTCATGCACATGAACGTATTTTTATTCTGTGGAGAGTGAAAAAACGGACACAAAATGGATGCAACACGTGTTTGGCCGGCGTCATGGACCAAAGTAGTGCACGTCTCCGTGATTTTTTCACTGACCTATGGTCAGTACAAAAATACTGACATGTGAACAGACACAATAAAATAAATGGGTACGTGTGATATCCGCGGACAGCACGCCTGTGAAAAATGGTAATGTGAACGAGGCCTAAGGGAGTTTATGGCGCAGCTGTTTCTACGGCTCCCATAGTCTTCAGTGCAGAGGGCCTTGCACATGTACATGTCTCCTACATATTATAATATGGGGGGGGGGGGGGCTCCAATATTTGGCCTAGGGGCCGCACAACCTTGTCACTATAGATCTGGGGTGATGGCAGCAGTCCCATGAGGGGAAACACAAGTGCCACATGATGCACAGAAGAATAGTAAACGTATAAAAATAGTAATAAAATAGTAAAAACTGATAAACAATAATAAAACATATGATACAATTAGTAATATATAAAGACAGTAAGCATCTGAATACAGGGCAGCCCCAATGTCGCGCCCCCTCCACACAGACCCAGGTGACCCCAGAGGCGGGACCGGACCCGCCACAGCCGTTCACACACATGCAGCCGGTACCTGGCCCGCGGCAGCACCGTCACCCCGCCAGGCTCCATGGCTCCACCGTGCAGGCAGCTCCGGAGAGTGTACCGCCTGTTACCTGGCAACCGGGGACGCGCTCAGTGGGCGGAGCCTGGGACTGCAGCTAGGAGCACGTGGTGGGCGGGGCTGTGTCCTCACCCCTGTCGCAGGTGAACCGCACCGACCTGTAGCGCCAGGGAAACTGTTCAGACCTATGCCGTTACCGCACTGCCAGCCTAATGCCCCCATAACAGTGACAACTACAATGTCCCCTTGATAGTGACACCCATTCATGACTCCAGTGATGACAGCAGGGGCTGGTGTTTGTAGGACTTTGTCCACCCCTGGCAGATTTTCACAGTGTCACATGTGCAGATTTTAGATCTATAGGACCTGCATTTCTGCTGTGGACTTTTTGCAATTCCTAGGGTCGGGGTGTCCCAGCGCCTCCAGTGTTGTGGTCGCAGACTATCCAACTATCACCATTCTCAGGTCAGAGATATCAGGCCTCAGACCAAAAGAAGGGGAGCATGCTGCAGAGGTGGGGGGCACTATGACTACAAGGGGGCTCTATGAGTACTATGGACAATACAGGGGGTGCTATCAGTTCTGAAGGCATTATACCTACTGGGGGTACTAGAAGGGGGCACACACTGGGGGTACTATATGGGGCATTATACCTACTGTGGTTACTACAGGGGTCCCCTATAATTATTGTGGGCACTATAGGGGGCAGTAAATCTACTAAGGGTACCAGAGGGGGCATTTTAAAGAGACACTCTGAAGGGTAATTATCACTATAGGGGGCACTATCACTAATGAGGGCACAGAATTATTACTATTGGTGGGACTTTTGGGAGCCCTATTAGTATGGGGCGGACTATCTGTATGGCACTATTTTTTAAAGTATAGTATTTGGGGGCGTTGGGGAGTACAGCGGGCACAGTACTGGTGGTAGCAGCAGGATAATACTGTTGGGACACCAGGAGGAGGAGGAAGATAGGAAAGTGAGGAATCTAAGGGTACTTTCACACTAGCGGCAGTGGACTCCGGCAGGCTGTTCCAGCGGATGAACAGCCTGTCGGATTCGTCCTGACGCTAGTTCACGTGTGCCCCTGGACTGCATGTCGTACTTTTAGTCCGGCCGCCTCTCGACGTGCGTTGCCATGCTGCCACCAGAACTCCGCCCCCATTATAGTCAATGGGGACGGAGCGGCAGTCCGGGGGCACACATGAACTAGCGGCAGGACGGATCCGACAGGCTGTTCACCCGCTAGAACAGCCTGCCGGAGTCCACTGCCGCTAGTGTAAAACTAGACTAAGATGTCCGTGTGGCAAACGTCTGAGCCGAATGAAGAAGATGAGGAAAGGGAACGTCTACATCAGAGGAGACATCACTGGATGTAATAGGTATGGGGCGCTGTATTCCCTGTCCAAATATGCCTTTAGCACTGGAGCTGGGGGGGTATGGGCCGCAAATCTTTAAGACCCTAGAAACGCCACTAGCAAATCTACATCATTTTCAACAGGCGGCCGTGCCCCAGGGCCCTCTATGTCGCGTCTGAGGTATAGGAAATGCAGAGTGGTGTGGTGCGGCCTAAATGTCTCTTTATGTGTGTCACGGTGCTCCTACCTGGATACGGCTGGACCCCAGGCTTTGCTCCGAAGCAATAAATAGGGAGAATAATTGAGGGATTTAAATAAATAACTTGAGTCCAGACCTTGAGATGAAGTTCTATGACAGCTTTACTTGAATAAACGTTTCTCCAAACAGTTTCAAGCTTTGTCTTGGTTCCAGCAGGCTTTAGCATTAAACTGGCAGGCAAACTCAACTCTGCTATATCTTTGTTGCTCTCTGACTCTGCTGTACTGACAGGCTTGCTGTATAACTCAGCTCCTTCTGTGTGCTGCACTTCTCCTCTGTAGTCTGACTCTAGGTTATGCCAGGGAACTTTCCTCCTGGCTCTTGAGGCTTCAAGCGTTGGCCTCCATGGCCAGCAGAGCTTAAGGTGCAGCACACCCTTTCCCTGTTTAGGGAAGACCTAAACTAACTAGAACTGGTCCCCACCCTTCTTGCAGTCACTAGGACTAGCCCACTTCTCTCCAGAGGGGGGTTAGAATGGAATAGTAAGTTCCATTCTATCTACATACAGCTCTGCCATGTTTGCTGCCACCTGCTGGTGGACCAGGCATATTACATGTGAACAGTATCGGCAGGGGATCAGCAAAAACGCTTCCGTTATGATAATATAATTGGCTGCATCCGTTACGAACAGATTCATTTGTATTATCTCTAAAATGACCACCGTTTTCTTTTGGGTCCGAGAAAACAGATCCAGCACCATTGACTTATCGTACATTGTGTGTCTTCCTCCGCATCCCAGGACGCACACAAAAACGCTGCCTGCTGGGAGCGCAACCCAACGGAATGGGACGCCTTCTGGTGCACTTTGTTCCCTCCAGTTCAGTTTTATCCCCATTGACAAAGAATGGGGACAAAACTGAAGCGTTTTCCTCCGGTTTTGAGATTCTATAATAGATCTCAATAGCGGAAAGGGAAACGCTGATGTGAAAGTAGCCTTAAAAAGATTTGGCTGCGCATGTGTCAAAATCTGCATCATAAATTGAAATGCTGCAGATTTACATTTCTCGCTGCACATCGAGTTATGTGCAGAACCTCTTGTGGACATTTTTTCAAATGTCATCCACTTTGATGTTACTGTATTCTCCAAGGATCTTCCGCATGCAGCTCCATGACCTAAGGCTACGCCACACACGGCAGATTCTCTGTAGTGGAATTGCACTTTAGAGAGTGGATGAGATATTTTTTTTTTTATCTCATCTATACAAAAAAAAAATCCCCAGGTGGAAATTTACCTGCAGAATCTAAACTCCTTACAGGGCATCTGGTAGTAGATTTGTCCCTATGACACTGGTCCCATGTTCATATGTGCCCGCATTGCTGAGAAACATGATGTTTTGATATATGCAAAGGAGCAACGGGGGCGTTGTCGTTACACCTAGAGGCTCAGCTCTCTCTACAACTGTTGAGTCCTCTCCACTTTGATTGACAAGGCCAGGTGTTATGATATTTTTACTGCCTGGCCCTGTCAAAATGCAGAGGATACAGCAGTTGCAGAGAGAGCTGAGCCTCTAGGAGTAATGGTAACGCCCCTGTTGCTCCTAGAGGCTCATTTGCATATATCAAAACATCCTTTTTCTCACAATGCGGACACATATGAACATGGGACCAACACAGATGCCTTCAGCTGCCAAGTGCACATGGAACAGGTCAGCCAGTGCCATAGGTACAGATCTGCTGACAGATGCCCTTTAAGGAGACCTCTTCTGCTGCCTTACCTGTGACATTAGATATGCACACTTGCATGTTATATGATATGTTGTTTTCCTGTACTTTTACATCACAGAGTGCATTGTGTCCTTTTTGTTTGCATCATTCTTGCACTGTGATTCCAGGGCATTATAACTGTATGGTGACTGTGGGCTGTACATTCTTTTACACGGTAAGATTACCTCTTGCATGGCCTTGTACCTTGTGACATCACTGTTTGCACAATTCCTATGGTACAATGTCATTGAGTAGATTATCCCTGCAGTGTGACATCACTGTGTGTACTGTTCATGTTGTACTGTGACATCACTGTGTGTACTGTTCATGTTGTACTGTGACATCACTGTGTGTACTGTTCATGTTGTACTGTGGCATCACTGTGTGTACTGTTCATGTTGTACTGTGACATCACTGTGTGTACTGTTCATGTTGTACTGTGGCATCACTGTGTGTACTGTTCATGTTGTACTGTGACATCACTGTGTGTACTGTTCATGTTGTACTGTGACATCACTGTGTGTACTGTTCATGTTGTACTGTGGCATCACTGTGTGTACTGTTCATGTTGTACTGTGACATCACTGTGTGTACTGTTCATGTTGTACTGTGACATCACTGTGTGCACTGTTCATGTTGTACTGTGACATCACTGTGTGTACTGTTCATGTTGTACTGTGACATCACTGTGTGTACTGTTCATGTTGTACTGTGACACCACTGTGTGTACTGTTCATGTTGTACTGTGACACCACTGTGTGTACTGTTCATGTTGTACTGTGACATCACTGTGTGTACTGTTCATGTTGTACTGTGGCATCACTGTGTGTACTGGTTATGTTGTACTGTGACACCACTGTGTGTACTGTTCATATTGTACTGTGACATGACTGTGTGTACTGTTCATGTTGTACTGTGGCATCACTGTGTGTACTGTGACATGACTGTGTGTACTGTTCATGTTGTACTGTGGCATCACTGTGTGTACTGTTCATGTTGTACTGTGACATCACTGTGTGCACTGTTCATGTTGTACTGTGACATCACTGTGTGCACTGTTCATGTTGTACTGTGACATCACTGTGTGCACTGTTCATGTTGTACTGTGACATCACTGTGTGCACTGTTCATGTTGTACTGTGACATCACTGTGTGCACTGTTCATGTTGTACTGTGACATCACTGTGTGCACTGTTCATGTTGTACTGTGACATCACTGTGTGTACTGTTCATGTTGTACTGTGACATCACTGTGTGTACTGTTCATGTTGTACTGTGACATCACTGTGTGTACTGTTCATGCTGTACTGTGACATCACTGTGTGTATGATCGTTCGCTGTGAAATTGCTGTGTGTACTGTCTTTATGTTGTCACTCACTGTGTGCATTATTATGACATCACCAAGCAGATTATCCCACTTCTCTGACATCACTGTGTGCATTATTCCTCTACTGTGACACCGCTTTGTGCAAAATCCTGTGTTCATTTTCATGTTCTATGTTCAATGTGGTCATGGTAAAGAATTCCCATGGGGCTCTATGGTTGTTATGCACCTGGTCCCACAAAGGAGATTGGGTATAAGCGTTTACAGTTATCGCTGTCCAAGGTGGTTAGATGTGTGGTGGCATCAACCAGTGGTAGATGGAGCTACAGTACCTCTTCTCTATGTATGCCCCTGGTGCGATATCTGATAGACAAACTGATTTTAAGTCGGCACATAGACTTACTTCAGCTTTACCACAACCTTCTCCGTTCATCAACAGAATGCAGGGAAATATTCAATTACTGCCTTAAAGGGGTTCTCCGGGCTTTGGTGAAAATCTTTCTGCGTGCTTACCTGTGGAGGGAAGAGCCTGCTCAGTACTTACCCCTCCATTATGCTACCAATTCTGCCGACTCTGCTGCACCCCCGTGACTGCTGGTGTTCCACTGCAGAGCAACTGTACACTGCAAAGGGGTTAAAGATGTACTTTTGTGGGGTACATGCATTTCATCGCTGATCAAGGAGTTACTGTAATTATACACCACCAGTCACTAGGTGGGGTGTGTTTTTCTCATAGGGAAGAGGGAATCAGCAAAAGAGCTAGAGTACTCTGATTTTAGACTTTGAGGAGTAAGCACATGTTAAGTGTGCCAGCTGACGGAAGACCCAGTCCTGGGTTAGACATCAACCAGGGCCAGAACCAACAACAACTTTACATACTTAGAAAGCAGGCCAGATGTAGAAGAGGCGGTGTAGAGAGAAGTTCTTTGGAGAATTGCTGCCTGGAAAGGACCACTGAGTCTCCATTGCCTCATGTTGAGGAGTTTGAAGGGCCTACTACGGCTTCAGAGGCTGGGTCTGCCTCTGCTACGCTGGTGGGCCAGTCCAACCAACTGCCTATGCAGCTGTGAAATCTGTAGCATCTGTAGAAAGTGCATTTCTGTACCAACTGCCAGTCCATTGCTGAGAACTGTAACTAAACTTAATTCTTCAGTAAAGAACTTGCTTCATTATTTCCGGCACCACTACACTGCACCGACATCCAAAGCTACAGCAAGGAACCCTGCCTTCCACCTCAAAACCACCAACACCAAGGGCAACCCAACCTACACCAGGCAGGAGACGTCAAGAACCAGAGTGTGCCCCGAAGGAATGAACAAGTGCGTCCTTCCCATCTATGTAAGGCCAAGGGGAGCATCAGAGTGCGTTCCAACTACAACCACCATTCTTGCTACTATCACCCCTGTCTTCTCCTCTGCTCTCCTCCTCCTGGGTCACTGCACTGGGACTGGATATGAGCTCTTTTGCTCAGGTCCCAACCAGATGTGTTCCTGAGTTTTCCCATTCAGATGCATACTATAGATACATCTGGACTGGAAAACTCAGGAACACATCCAGTCAGGACCCCATATCCAGTCTTGGCGGTCACGTGAGTGCAATGGAATGGCGCAATCGGTGGCGCAACGTAGGGGTAAGTACTGAGCAGTCTTTCTTCCGCCCACAGGTCAGCACACAGCAAGGTTTTCAAGAAAGGCTGGTGAACCTCTTTAACATCAGTCAGGAATGCATTTCAGTGGAGACAGGGGAATAAGACACTTCTGACCGCAGCATCTCTCCATGTGAGCAACGGATCAGGCATTTTGAGATCCAACATGCCCAATCACTGTTTCCCTTGACTTATGACATTAGGGAAAAGTTGAGAGAAGAGGTAAACCATGCAAACTCCAAAGGGTTGTAAAAATTGCCCCTCTTCTGTTGTATCGCTCACTAAATTGTTCGGAAATGGAAGCAACATCACCGCAAGAACGGTGTGCAAGTTCCATGTAATCAGTTTACACGGTGAAGCCGCTGCACAATGCCTAGCGTCGGCTGGAGTGGTGTAAAGTACGTCACCACTGAAAGAATCATGTCTTACCATCTGATTGAAGATGCCTGCAGGATACTACTCAGATTTACGAGGACTGTACGCCAATTCCCTGGGGGTACAAAAGTAGCAACATTTTGTGCAAATGGATTTTTGCGCAAATAATTTAGACTTTTTATCTTTCTCTTAATTTTTTTTTTTTAAAGTTGGAAGAGCTTAGCAGAAGGGAGTGCCCACCATGGCCCTACACATTTTCTATAATTTATGCCAGAAAACTGGTGTAAATTATAACTGAGAGGCCTGCACCTCTTAATAAGTACCGGTCAGTCAGATTACCCAGCTGGCTTTTTAGTATATCAGCCCCTACGCCTAATGCTTCCCTGCTGTACATGATAAGACTGGCTGCTTACATCCCCCAATCGAAAGAGCACTTTGCATTTGAATTTATACAGTTACCATTGAATTCAATGTAAGCTGTAAAAAAAAAAAAACTCTTTGCACTGAGCTCCCTCTAGTGATGACTGCAGGTAAATGCCCAAAAATGCTGTGGATTTATGTTGGGAAGCAGGCGGAGTTCAGTGCTGACCCCCTCTCACCCTGGTCCCCATAGAAGTTGCATAGTCTAGGGCAGTGGTGGTGAACCTATGGCACGGGTGCCAGAGGCGGCACTCATGGCCCTCTCTGTGGGCACTCGCACCCTGGAAAAAGTCTATGGTGTACCAATATGCCTTAGACTTTTCCTGCCATTCATCAGCGCAGGGCGCACTATGAACAGCGCAGGCAGCGCACTGAATGTAGGCAGGCTATTATAGAGAAATGATAAATTACATTGAAGATATACTATATTGGTATTCATTGCCATTGCAGTCTTGGCACTTTGCGATAAATAAGTGGGTGGTAGGGTTGCAGTTTGGGCACTTGGTCTCTAAAAGGTTCACCATCACTGGTCTAGGGCCTAGACCCCTCATTTCCAGTGAAGAGGATGATGTTTTTTTTGTAAAGTGCTTTAAATAATAAAATACTAGATAACTCTTCAAGCCGGTCCAGCGGCGCCGTTGACATGCTTTTATTTTTCATCTGTTATAATGGGGGGGATAAAGTGACAATGAAAGTTTTTTTTTTCCATTCATAAACTTCCAAATTGTCACGAAAATGATGAACTTGATTGGAGAAAACAGGAGCATCTCTATCCCCCCGGTTACTATAACCTCTCACGTCTGACCAAGAATGAATCATTGGAGTCTATTTGGAGCCATTTCACTGATCACTAAGGTGGAGTTTGGTTTTCAGGTTTGCACACTTGCCATGTTGTGCCTAGGGATGTGTTGCTAGGTCCTCATGCATGAATGGGTTAATCGGCTTTAGGTTGCGTTGCTTATTAAAGCTGCAGGGCGACGGCAGGAGAGAATGGTTTATTCCGCTGAGATTTAGCAGCTGTTGTGTTGTTTTCCCCCATTACGGTTAAAAATCATCCGGCTTTTTCTTTCTGCTGAACTGTTAAATAGATGAACAAGAGTCGTGAATACGGCAGCGTTTCTGGAGAAGACGCACGAAGCCCTCTCGGTTCTCCTGCCTCTTGCAGGAGAAGAACAAACAAAGTTCCGAAATATTAATTTTATTTTAACATGACCTGCTTATCATGGACACTCCAATTAGTTATTGTGCCCTTAGCTCTCCAACTAGGTAAGTTCTATATCATCTATGTATTATCTATCTATCTCATATCTATCATATATGTATTATCTATAAATCTTATATCTATCTATCTCATATCTATCTCATATCTTTCTATCTCTATTATCTATGTATTATCTATTATCTATCATCTATGTATCATCTATGTATTATCTATCTATATATCTCATATCTATCTATGTATTATCTATCGATCTCATATATGTCTATCATCTATGTATTATCTATCATCTATGTATTATCTATGTATCATCTATCTATATATCTCATATCTATCTATGTATTATCTATAAATCTTATATCATCTATGTATTATCTCATATATCTATCTATCATCTATGTATTATCTATCATCTATCTCTATATCTATCATCTATCTCATATCTATCATATATGTATTATCTATATATCTATGTATTATCTATCTATTGTCTGTCTAAAAATCTTTTATTGTGATATCAATGTCTAATATCCATTTGCTTTGTATTCTTTATTGCACAAACTACAACTTGTGTTTTTTTGGTAATTTGATTGATAGAGTTCGCCACTTCTAACTTACAATTGTTTATGCAGCTGTATTTGTTTCATAACTTTATATCTTTTTGTTTTATAACTTTATTTTATTCTGTCTCTCTCATATCTATGTATTCCATATCAAGCTTAAATCTATTCTTTCTAATCTATCTCTCATCAATCAAAATATCAATATCTATTATGTCTATTGTATCTATCTACCCATCCATGTTCTATCTATCTATTGATCGATCTCATATCTATTATCTGTTGACCCTGCTTTGAGAATACTTTAATGGTAATTGAAATTTTTTGCGTCTGTGATTTCTTCACATTCTACTCAGTTCTGAAATGAGAACTCTTTGGGGTCGGTCGGACGTTGCTGTTGGTCTCATACTGTCCCCCTGGTAAATCTACGACAATATCTTTATATAATAAGCCATCAAAATGATCATTTCATTTAAAGGACAGCTACATTTAGTAATGCATCAGAGTCGCTACGAGGGCCTAAATGTATTATAATTCCCCAGAAAATAAGCTCCCAAATGCAGTGTCCCAGTTCTTGTGCAGGCTTAGTCCAGGCATAGGAATGCTTTATGTATATGTCATCCTGTCAGAAAGCTTTTGTCTGTCCTTACATCTCACGGGGCTGGTACTTGTGTTACATGCTGCTTCTTTCAGGTTATTGTGTGACCGCAGAGTTGCTGATGGTTGTGATTTGTGATGTTAATTTTTTTTGTTTATAAGGGTCAAATAGTTCTTATTTTCCCTCTATTTATCCCCCGCAGAACAGGATGATTGCTGATAATTCACATAGCTAGTTTATGCCAGCTCTCCTGACTTGTCTGTGTTACTACATACTTGTATTCCCCATGAAACAATGATTATGGAAAATCTTTTCTTAGAAGCCCGTGTTGTGTCACTCCTCTGTTATTCCTCCTGGAAAATTAGGAATAAATTAACAATTGGGTGTTAGCATTCGCCTTGTTAAAGAAGTGTGTTCTTACACAGTCTGGCAGCGCTGATTGGACAGTTTGAGCATGCGCAGGGACATTCCCTCAACTAGTATCACCCAGTTGTCAATTTATTTATACCTTTCTCGGAGGAATAAGGCTACTTTCACACTCACGTTTTTCTTTTCCGGCATAGAGTTCCGTCAAAGGGGCTCTATACCGGAAAATAACTGACCAGGCATATCCCCATGCATTCTGAATGGAGAGTTAGGCTAGTTTCACACTAGCGGCAGGACGGATCCGACAGGCTGTTCACCATGTCGGATCCGTCCTGCGGCTATTTCGCCGTGCCCGCGGACCGCCGCTCCGTCCCCATTGACTACAATGGGGACGGGGGCGGAGCTCCGGCGCAGCACGGCGGTGCACGGAGAAAGCCGCCGGACTAAAAAGCCTGACATGCAGTAATTTTAGTCCGGCGGCCTTTCTCCGTGCAGCGCCGTGCTGCGCCGGAGCTCCGCCCCCGCCCCCATTGTAGTCAATGGGGACGGAGCAGCGGTCCGCGGGCACGGCGAAATTGCCGCAGGACGGATCTGACATGGTGAACAGCCTGTTGGATCCGTCCTGCCGCAAGTGTGAAAGTACCCTAATCCGTTCAGTTTGCATCAGGATGTCTTCAGTTCAGTCGTTTTGACTGATCAGGCAAAAGAGAAAACCGTAGCATGCTACGGTTTTATCTCCGGCGAAAAAAACTGAAGACTTGCCTGAATTTTTTTTCCATAGGAATGTATTAGTGCCGGATCCGGCATTCAAAATAACGGAATGCCGGATCCGTCCTTCCGGTCTGCGCATGCGCAGACCTTTAAAAATAATAAAAAAAAAAAAAACGGATCCGTTTTGCCTGATGACACCGGAAAAACGGATCCGGTATTGCAATGCATTTTTCTGACTGATCAGGCATTTTTCTGACTGATCAGGATCCTGATCAGTCAGAAAAATGCCTGATCAGTCAGAAAAAATGACATCTGTTTGCATACAGTTTGCCTGATCAGGCAGTCAGTTCAGGCAACGGAACTGCCTGCCGGAATCAAACAACGCAAGTGTGAAAGTACCCTAACACAGGAACGGTTCAACGACAAGCTATGAGAGAGATGGGGAATAGCCCTATTTACTAAACAGACATACACAGGAGAGGTGACATGTCAGACTAAGAGGCAGGCGGAGTGTGTTATGCAATCCCTCAGCTGACAGGGGGCAGTCACACCAGGGCAGCCCAAAATAATGGCAGATTGCACTGCCGTTCTGTCAACATCAAAGTCACTGGAGTGGAGACATGATGCCCATCAATGGTCTGATAAGGGGGCTGCTCAGAATCCTGAAATGTGGATTATAGTTTGCAGCTTGGTCTGTTGGCCATATACTGATTTATGTGGGATCCAGCGTTGCATCTGTATATGTGCAGCCTATACAGGGGAGCACATATCCTAATATATCATTGTCCACTAGGAGCTCCTCCAGTCTCTAGGTACTGGTGATAAAGCCTTAAAGGGGTTGTCTCCCTTCAGCAATTTAAGGCACTTACTAATGTATTGTTATTATCCATATTGCTTCCTTTGCTGGCTTTATTCGTTTTTCCATCACATTATACGCAGCTCGTTTCCATGGTTACGACCACCCTGCAATCCATTAGTGGTGGTCATGCTTGCACGCTATAGGAAAAAGTGCCGGCCTCTCTGGTGGCCGGGACCGCAGGAGCGCACATAGGCTGGTGCTTTTTCCTATAGTGTGCAAGCACGACCACCGCTGCTGGAATGGAAGGTGGTCATAACCATGGAAATGAGTAGTGTATAATGTGATGGAAAAATGAAACCAGCCGGCAAAGGAGGCAATATGGACAATCACAATACATTAGTAAGTGCCTTGTATTAACTTTCTCTACATGATAAATGCCACTTGCTGAAGTGACACAACCCCTTTAATGGAACCTGTTATCAGGACAGGTCCCATATACAAGTCATGTCTCCTTTAAAAGCTTCTATAAGGCGTAATTGTTCTAGCACAACCTTCCCTAAATGCCAGTGGGAGTACCATAGTATAAAATGTCAACCTCCTTGCCCTTTCACTACTCAAAACATGAATAGATCCCTAATTCCTATCCTGAGGTGCCAAGGAATCTCATCAAAAGAAAGTAGCAGTACCAGCTGTCACTTTTAGGCCTCATGTCTGTTTTGTGGTCCACAAACCATGGATCTGCAAAATAAGGACGTGGTCCGGTGCCTTCGGAATTCTTTTTTTTGCAGACCCATTAACTTTAATTAATCCGTGGTGCACATTTTGTTAACATATTCTATCCCTTTGCGGAACAGACATACGGAAGCAGACAACACACTCAAGATCCGGGGACTCCAGGTCTTTGGCGCTATTATATTCAGGGGGACACAGTGTGGACCTATGATATACAGGGGATATAGTGTGCGACACTATTAGATACTGGGGCAGAGTGTGCGACACTAGTAGATACTGGGGCAGAGTGTGCGACACTAGTAGATACTGGGGCAGAGTGTGCGACACTAGTAGATACTGGGGTAGAGTGTGCGGCACTAGTAGATACTGGGGTAGAGTGTGCGGCACTAGTAGATACTGGGGTAGAGTGTGCGGCACTAGTAGATACTGGGGCAGAGTGTGTGACACTAGTAGATACTGGGGCAGAGTGTGCGACACTAGTAGATACTGGGGCAGAGTGTGCGACACTAGTAGATACTGGGGTAGAGTGTGCGGCACTAGTAGATACTGGGGCAGAGTGTGCGGCACTATTAGACACTGGGGCAGAATGTGTGACACTATTATATACTGGAGCAGAGTGTGTGACACTATTATATACTGGGACAGAGTGTGTGACTGTCACGGAAGGTGAGGGAAGGGAAGCAAACCAAACACAACAAAATTACACAAAACAGGTTAGGCCCCACAGCTAGGGAACAGGGAAAGGTCACCTACTTTCCTCAGGACCGTATCCCCTCTAATGCACCAGGTACTGAAGGGAACCCTGAAGAACACGCGAGTTGAGTATTCTGGAGATCTGAAACTCCAGATTACCATCTACCAAGACAGGAGAAGGAGGCAAAGGGGGTGGTTCAGCAGGTTCAACATACTTCTTCAACAAGCACCTGTGAAACACATTATGGATCTTCCAGGCCCGAAGAAGTTCCAGACGAAACACTACCAGATTAATAATAGCCAAGATTTTGTAAGGACCAATAAATCTTGGGCCCAACTTCCAAGAGGGTATTTTCAACTTAATTTGTGTTGGAAAAGAAAGTTGTGATGGCACACTCCCATTTGGTTTAGAGAACTATATTTATTAATTATTATTAGTTGAATATGCAATTTACGTTGTTGTATATAGCTATTTGTTTATATAAAATTGTAAGAACATATATAACTAGATAAATAAAAATATGCGTAAAAATTGAGCTAATAAGAAAAAATAGGAATAAAATAGACGGAGTTATATCTAGTGTTCGAGGTATTGAGAAAGTCTATTCGATAAATCCTAGAAAAAAGGTCATCAAATTTCAATAAAATGGTTTGTTGAAGCGGATTGTTGTTATTTTTTCGCTGGATATGCAAAAAAAAAAAAAAAAAGTTGCCGATAGAAGGCGGTCCTGTATATATCCAATCAAGAACAAGCGTGATATATATGTGAAAAAATACGGTGTGTATTCAATCAGGAAAAATTATAAGAAATATAAAAATTATAAAAAATTTAGTGATCTTTCACTCGAGTAGCTATTGTGCACAAAAAAGTTGGAAAATAAGTGTTCTTTTAAAAATATAGTAAATATTCAAGGTGGTGAACGTGATGTTGGTAAATAGTAAAAACAATGTTGGATATTTGCTGGTTAGGAATTAGTTCTTCTATTTGTCCGGTTTCTTGCTGCTAAAACGTCCGCCCTGCTAAAACGTCCGCCCTTTGGTAGAAGAGCAGATATCTTAATGGCAATATATAAATGAATGGAATCTGTTATAAAGTTTCCCAATATAGCTCTTTCATTAGTCCGTCACGATCGGCGAGTCTGGTAGTTATAATCACACAAGGAAGAATAATATGGAGTTTGAAAGATTTACATTACCCCTCTTCTTCCGTTACGATATGTTCCTTTATGCAAGGACCTGCGTGGCGTCCCACGTGATCTCTCGCCTTACCATGTGATGTTGCACGTGATGATGATGCAGATGCACGTCACACGGTGTTTAGGTTCCTGATTGGCCAATCCTTTTTGCTGCGGGAAATATGAAAGAATGGAATAGCGCCGATGCGAATATGTTGTCTTCCGATGCTAAACAGTTTCAAATCTTGGATATCCTTTAGGTCCTCACTCGTTCCTCCGACCAGACGCGTTTCGGGACGCTTATGGTCCCTTCCTCAGTGGTCAAGTTGTGATATGTCTGGAGCGAGTCAGGGTTTAAATGCTGGTTCCTTTAAGGGGTGGTGCCATCAATTAGTTTAGGTTGTTAGTAAGTCCTGGTCTGGACGCGGTTTTTATAAATCCTGGTCTGGATTTACTTGGCACTATATTGTCCAGAAAGATGGTAATGGAGATAAAAAATGGAAATGGGATAGATGAGTGAATGTTTACATTAATTGTGTTGTCATCTATTTCTTATTAGGCCTGATTTATATTGCAGTAATGGAGCCTGTATTGTAAATTTTTGATCTCATTCCTAGTTCTATTTTTCTTCTTCTGTGCTTTACTAGCGGTTCTTATATATATATATATGCGGTTACGGTGCGTTTTGTTTTCAATTTTGTTACAATTTTAAATTGTAGTTGTTTCAGGATATTGTTTATTGTTTATAATCGGATTTTCTCTTATAAGTGAGGATGGAAGTTATATATGTTGTGTTTTCTCTCCACTTTATTGTTTGAATCCTGTCTGGGTGGTATTCATGGAGGTTTCTTTCTATTATGATATTTGTCATTTCAGGTTATGTCATAGTGAGTGTTTGGTATTAATTTTGATTTATTTTATGTTTGACGGGTTATTTCGCTTATATGTATCATTATCTAGAGGTAGTATTGGTGCATTAGTGGTGTTTTTATAGTCCTTGCGTTTCTAATGCGGTTTATGTACGTTTTTTCTTCATGTAGGTTTTCTGTGATACCCAAGTGTTTTCTGAAACTATGGTGCCTTTTTCATTTCAAATCTAGCTAAATGATTTCCTATTAATAGTGGTTTGGCTTTCCGATGATATTTGTCATTGAAATAGTTTTCATTTTCCATTTCTTTTACAATTTCTGTATGATTCAAACGTGTATAAGTTCGGTTATATGGAGAATTGAGGATGTGTATGGGGGAGAGGGACGCCACGCAGGTCCTTGCATAAAGGAACATATCGTAACGGAAGAAGAGGGGTAATGTAAATCTTTCAAACTCCATATTATTCTTCCTTGTGTGATTATAACTACCAGACTCGCCGATCGTGACGGACTAATGAAAGAGCTATATTGGGAAACTTTATAACAGATTCCATTCATTTATATATTGCCATTAAGATATCTGCTCTTCTACCAAAGGGCGGACGTTTTAGCAGGGCGGACGTTTTAGCAGGGCGGACGTTTTAGCAGCAAGAAACCGGACAAATAGAAGAACTAATTCCTAACCAGCAAATATCCAACATTGTTTTTACTATTTACCAACATCACGTTCACCACCTTGAATATTTACTATATTTTTAAAAGAACACTTATTTTCCAATTTTTTTGTGCACAATAGCTACTCGAGTGAAAGATCACTAAATTTTTTATAATTTTTATATTTCTTATAATTTTTCCTGATTGAATACACACCGTATTTTTTCACATATATATCACGCTTGTTCTTGATTGGATATATACAGGACCGCCTTCTATCGGCAACTTTTTTTTTTTTTTTTTTTTTGCATATCCAGCGAAAAAATAACAACAATCCGCTTCAACAAACCATTTTATTGAAATTTGATGACCATTTTTTCTAGGATTTATCGAATAGACTTTCTCAATACCTCGAACACTAGATATAACTCCGTCTATTTTATTCCTATTTTTTCTTATTAGCTCAATTTTTACGCATATTTTTATTTATCTAGTTATATATGTTCTTACAATTTTATATAAACAAATAGCTATATACAACAACGTAAATTGCATATTCAACTAATAATAATTAATAAATATAGTTCTCTAAACCAAATGTGAGTGTGCCATCACAACTTTCTTTTCCAACACAACTTAATCTCACGGTTCTATAGGTGTACCGGTGATTGAGCACCTCTATCTATATTGATCGACTGGTGAGCCTCAGTAAGACTTCCATTTATATTATACCGACTTCTATTTTCAACTTAATGTTCTTAGTGGACAACCACACCAAATCACCCACACACAGGTCCGAACCAGTCGTACGTCTTTTGTCCGCCATCCGTTTATATCTTTCGCCCATCTTTTTCAAATTAACCTGAATCTTCCACCAGATAGAAGACAACGAAGAAGAGAATCTCTCCTCTTCAGGTATACCAGAAGATTCAGTCTCAGAAAAAGTACCAAACTGAGCCAAAAAATGGTGACTTATCAGTTGACTCCTGTCTATGGTTATTTAAGGCAAACTCAAGCCAAGGACAAAAACGAGGACCATTCTTCCTGATTCTCAGTGACAAAACACCTCAAATAAGTCTCCAGGTTCTGGTTAGTGCGCTCAGTTTGTCCATTCGACTGAGGATGGAAAGCCGAAGAGAAAGACAACTAAATACCCAGACGAGTACAAAACGCCTTCCAAAACCTGGAAACAAATTGCGTCCCCCTATCAGACACCACATCAGAGGGGATGCCGTGTAATTTCATGATGTTATCAATAAACACCTGAGCGAGAGTTTTAGCATTGGGTAAACCTGATAATGGTACAAAGTGAGCCATCTAATCACAGTTTTCCCAGAGGAACTTGGTAAATCAGTGAAGTCCATGGACAAATGCGTCCAAGGACGAGATGGAATGGACAACGGAAGAAGGTATCCTGATGGCCGAGTGTGAGCTACCTTAGTGCGTGCACAGGTCCCACAAGCTGCTACGTAGCCCTCAACACATTTACGCAAACCTGGCCACCAGAATCTCCGGGTAATAAGATACACCGTGGATCTACTCCCAGGGTGTCCCGCAAGGACAGTATCATGATGTTCCTTGAACACCTTGTGTCGCAGTTCTGAAGGAACAACTTCCCTGGAGGACAGGAATCAGGTGCCTCACCTTGAGCCCCCAGCACTTCTGCCTCCAGCTCGGGATAAAGAGCCAAAATTGGAGCGGGATCCTCCGAATCTCCCCCCCCCCCCCAGGAAAGCTACGTGACAAAGCATCCGCTTTGACATTTTTGATCCCAGGACGATAATTGACCACAAAATTTAACCTGGTAAAGAACAATGACCATCTGGCCTGCCTAGGGTTCAGACGCTTAGCTGATTGCAGGTAAGCCAGATTCTTATGGTCAGTAATCACCGTAATTGGATGAATCTCCCCTTCTAGCCAATGACGACATTCCTCAAAGGCCAAATTGATGGCCAACTCTCTATTCATAATTTCTTTCGGCAGCAGAGAGTTTCTTAGAGAAAAAAGCACACGGACACCATTTCCTAGGAGAGGGACCCTGCGACAAAACTGCTCCGGCTCCCACTTGTGATGCGTCAACCTCCAAAATGAAGGGTTGAGACACATCGGGTTGCATCAGAATGAGAGCGGAAGCAAAACATTCCTTAATAGCAGAAAAAGCCTGTAATGCCTCTTCCGACCAGACAGAGAAGTCAGCGCCCTTCCTAGTCATATCGGTCAAAGGTTTGACAATAGTGGAATAATTCAGGATGAACTTCCTGTAGTAATTAGTAAATCCTAAAAACCGCATCAGAGCTTTCCGATTCTCCGGCTGGTCCCATTCTAGTACCGCATGGACCTTTTCGGGATCCATGCGAAAACCTGAGGCAGAAAGTAAATAACCCAGAAACTGCAGCTCCTGGACAGCAAACACACATTTCTCCAACTTAGCACACAATTTTTTTTCTCCCGAAGGATCAATAATACTTGTCTTAAGTGATCCCGATGAGTCTCCATATCGGGTGAGTAAATCAGTATGTCAGAGGTAAACAACGATAAACCTCCCCACCAAATGATGAAAAAGGTCATTGATAAAGTGCTGGAAGACTGCCGGGGCATTAGTTAAACCAAAGGGCATAACCAGGTTCTCAAAGTGACCCTCAGGGGTATTGAAGGCCATCTTCCATTCATTCCCTTCCCTGATTCTTATCAGATTATAAGCTCCTCTTAAATCCAACTTAGAAAACACCTTGGCACCGACATTCTGATCAAATAGATCCGGAATCAAGGGAAAGGGATAAGGGTCCCGGACAGTAATGAGATTCAGTTCCCGGAAATCTAGGCACAGTCTAAGGGACCCGTCTTTTTTTTCACAAAAAAGAAGCCCGCTGCCGTAGAGGATTTAGATGGTCTAATATGTCCTTTTGCCAAACTCTCCGCAATATACTCTCGCATAGCTACTCTTTCGGGTTGGGAAAGATTATATATGTCACAACCAGACAGCTGAGAAGCTCTGACAGAAGCCTTTCAGAACCTCCTCCTTGAGTTTCTTTGTTGTGATGTTCAGTTCCTCATCTCGTTAGCCTCTCTCAGCTGTCATGTGGTTGGACTGATTGCATCCCTTTAAATTCCACCCCATAATGCATTACTGGGCGGCTTATACTACTTCCTGGAGTGTGTGTGCATGCTGATCTTGTTTTCCAGTCTGCTACAAAGTTAAGTGCTGAACATTTATCTGTTATTTTCTGTTTGCTGGATCCCAGGTGACACTGACTCCCTCCGTGTCTGGTGTAGGGAGCCGGTGGTCGTGTCCCCTCACTATTGTAGGGTGTTCAGGGGTTATATAGTCGAGGTACGTGGATATGCAACCATCCACCTCTGGGATCGTTGCATAGGCTGAGCAGCCAGGGAAAGTCTCAGGTCTTGTGCAGGGGTCTCCCTTATGGTTCCTTAGCTTTGGATCCAGTGAGTCATATATGCATGTTGCTTTGTCTTGTTTCCTGTACACCGTCCGTGACATTATAAGCCGCCAAAACCGTCTCAAGCATGGATCCGGTTTCACTTTTGGCTGAACGCTTCCAGGGTCTTTCATTGGAGGTAGCTGATCTCCGTAAGACTTTTTCTCAGCTTCAAGTGACCGGTTCAGCTTGCGTTCATGGAGTTTGTTCTGAGCCTAAGATCTCGCTCCCGGATACGTTCTCCGGGGGTAGTGAGAATTTTGTGCGTTTTAGAGAGGCTTGCAAACTCCATTTTCGCCTTCTTCCCCATTCCTCTGGTGATGAGGAACGGAGGGTGGGGATCATTATATCGCTGCTCAGGGGTAACGCTCAGTCTTGGGCCTTTTCGCTGCCGGAGGGGGCACGGCCTCTCCGTTCAGTGGATGAATTCTTTTTAGCCCTGGGTCAGATATATGATGATCCGGATCGTATTGCTCTGGCTGAGTCTAGACTACGTCTATTATGCCAGGGTAAACAATCCGCAGAAATATACTGCTCAGAATTTCGGAGATGGGCAGCTGATACTGGTTGGAATGATGCTGCACTCCGAAGTCAATTTTGCCATGGTCTTTCAGAGGGATTGAAAGATGCATTTGCCTTTCATGAGAGGCCTATTTCTTTGGACTCTGCTATGTCTCAGGCCGTTCGTATTGACAGGCGTCTTAGAGAGAGAGGAGAGATGTCCCCTTCCTGTCATACTCAGTCCCAGGACAGTGCAGCGGTCTCATTCTGTGCGCAGGGGTCTCGGTCGCTGTCAGCCCCTGCTGAGCAGGAGCCCATGCAGCTGGGGTTGATTGCTTCTGACAATAGAAGATTCAGCTCGCATGGGAGGGTTTGTTTTTGTTGTGGAGGTATAAATCATTTGGCAAATGTTTGTCCTTCTAGGAGATTCAGGCAGTTTTCTGGGAGTAATAAAGAAACAAACAGGAAAAAATCTTTTAAAAATGTTCTGTCTGTTACTATTGGCAGGGTTGAGGCGGAGATTGAAGGTTTTCCGTTTTCTTGTAGTTCCCGTTTTGTCCTGCCGGCTAGGGTGGCGCTAGAGAGCAAGAACATTTTTTGTGAGATTTTTGTGGATAGTGGAGCAGCTGTCAATCTCATTGATAATCAATTTGCAATAACTCATGGTTTCCAGGTGCGCACTTTGGGAAAGGATATTCCTGTTTTTGCTATTGATTCCGCTCCACTTTCTCAGAAATCATTAAAGGGCATAGTTCACAATATCCGTTTAATTGTGAGTGATGCTCATGTTGAGGATGTGTCATGTTTCGTCCTTAGCGGTTTGCCTACTCCTCTAGTGTTGGGGCTACCCTGGCTCACTAAACATAACCCCACCATTGATTGGCAAGCGAGGCAAATAAATGGTTGGAGTGACTTTTGCAGACAGAATTGCCTCACGACATCTGTTTCTGAGGTTGCTACTAAGACTGTACCATCTTTTCTCTCTGAATTTTCGGATGTCTTCTCTGAGAGTGGAGTTCAGGATTTGCCCCCGCACAGGGAGTACGATTGCCCTATTAATCTCATCCCAGGCGCCAAACTGCCTAAATCTCGTTTATACAATCTTTCCCAACCTGAGAGGATCGCTATGCCTGCTTATATCTCTGAGAGTCTGAGAAAAGGACACATACGACCCTCGAAGTCACCTGTTGCCGCTGGTTTTTTCTTTGTTAAGAAAAAAGATGGTTCTTTAAGACCTTGTCTGGATTTCAGGGAGCTGAACAGTATCACTATTCGTGACCCTTATCCGCTTCCTCTGATCCCGGACCTGTTTAACCAGGTTGTTGGGGCTAAAGTATTTTCCAAATTAGATCTAAGAGGGGCATACAACCTGGTCAGGGTCAGAGAAGGAGACGAATGGAAGATGGCCTTCAATACCCCTGAGGGCCATTTTGAGAATTTGGTTATGCCTTTTGGTTTGATGAATGCCCCAGCCGTTTTTCAGCATTTCGTGAACAGCATTTTTTATCATTTGATGGGAAAATTTGTATTAGTGTATTTGGATGACATTTTGATTTTTTCTCCTGATTTCAAAACTCATAAGGAACATTTACGTCAGGTCTTGCTCATCCTGCGGGAGAATAAATTATATGCGAAACTGGAAAAATGTGTGTTTGCGGTTCCAGAAATTCAATTTCTGGGGTTTCTTCTCTCCGCTTCTGGTTTTCGCATGGACCCCGAGAAGGTCCGCGCTGTGCTTGAGTGGGAGCTTCCTGAGAATCAGAAGGCGCTGATGCGTTTTTTGGGCTTTGCCAATTATTACAGGAAGTTTATTTTGAATTATTCCTCTATTGTTAAACCACTCACTGATATGACCAGAAAGGGGGTAGATTTTTCTTCTTGGTCGGTAGAGGCGCGTAAGGATTTTTCTAATATCAAGGAGAGTTTTGCTTCCGCTCCCATCTTGGTGCAACCTGATATTTCTTTACCCTTCATAGTTGAGGTTGATGCTTCTGAGGTGGGTGTGGGGGCGGTCTTGTCTCAGGGTTCCTCTCCTGCCAAATGGCGACCGTGTGCCTTTTTCTCAAAAAAACTCTCCTCCGCAGAGAGAAATTACGATGTGGGAGATAGGGAATTGTTGGCCATCAAGTTGGCTTTTGAGGAATGGCGCCATTGGCTAGAGGGAGCCAGACACCCTATTACCGTATTTACTGACCATAAAAATCTGGCCTACTTGGAGTCAGCCAAGCATCTGAACCCGAGACAGGCCAGATGGTCTTTGTTCTTTTCTAGGTTTAATTTTGTTGTCACGTTCCGCCCTGGAGTTAAGAATGTGAAGGCAGATGCCCTGTCACGTTGTTTTCCGGGAGGCGGGAATTTTGAAGACCCGGGTCCCATTTTGGCTGAAGGTGTGGTGGTCTCTGCTCTTTTTTCTGAATTGGAGGCAGAGGTGCAGGCAGCCCAGTCAGAGGCTCCTGATCTTTGTCCTCCTGGGAGGTTGTTTGTGCCTATTGCTTTAAGACACAAGATTTTTAAGGAACACCACGATACGGTCCTTGCTGGGCACCCGGGGGCAAGAGCCACACTGGATCTCATCGCTCTGAGATTCTGGTGGCCTGCGCTTCGTAAGTCGGTTGAGGGTTTTGTGGCAGCCTGCGAGACTTGCGCTCGTGCCAAAGTCCCTCATTCACGGCCATCAGGTCCTCTCCTTCCCTTACCCATTCCTTCCCGTCCTTGGACACATCTGTCCATGGACTTCATAACGGACCTGCCTCGTTCCTCAGGGAAGACTGTGATTCTGGTGGTGGTGGACCGTTTTAGCAAAATGGTGCATTTCATCCATTTTCCTGGTTTGCCCAATGCTAAGACACTGGCGCAGGCATTTATTGATCACATTGTCAAATTGCACGGTATTCCTTCAGACATAGTCTCTGATAGGGGCACACAGTTTGTTTCCAGATTCTGGAAGGCTTTCTGTTCTCGCTTGGGGGTTCGGTTGTCATTCTCTTCTGCTTTCGACCCGCAGTCGAATGGCCAGACAGAGCGCGTCAATCAGAATCTGGAGACATATCTGCGCTGTTTTGTGGCGGAGAATCAAGAGGATTGGTGTTCTTTTTTGTCCCTTGCTGAGTTTGCTTTAAATAACCGTCGTCAGGAGTCTTCTGATAAGTCACCATTTTTTGGTGCATATGGGTTTCATCCGCAGTTTGGGACTTTCTCGGGAGAGGGGTCTTCTGGTTTACCTGATGAGGACAGATTCTCCTCGTCTTTGTCATCTATTTGGCAAAAGATTCAGGATAATCTAAAGAGCATGAGTGAGAGATATAAGCGTGTGGCAGGTAAGAGACGTGTGCTTGGTCCGGACCTGAATGTTGGTGATCTGGTGTGGTTGTCTACCAAGAATATCAAATTGAAGGTTCCCTCCTGGAAGTTGGGTCCTAGGTTTATTGGGCCTTACAATATCCTGTCTGTCATCAATCCTGTTGCCTACCGTCTTGATCTTCCTCAGACTTGGAAGATCCATAATGTTTTTCATAAGTCCTTATTAAAACCTTATGTTCAACCCATTGTACCCTCGCCTTTGCCTCCTCCTCCGATTATGGTTGATGGGAATCTTGAATTTCAGGTCTCTAGGATTGTGGATTCTCGGCTTGTCCGCGGTTCTCTCCAGTACCTTGTTCATTGGGAGGGTTATGGTCCTGAGGAGAGGATGTGGGTCCCAGTGACGGACATTAAGGCCTCTCGTCTCATCAGGGCTTTCCATAGGTCCCATCCTGAGAAGGTGGGCTCTGAGTGTCCGGAGTCCACTCGTAGAGGGAGGGGTACTGTCACAACCAGACAGCTGAGAAGCTCTGACAGAAGCCTTTCAGAAACTCCTCCTTGAGTTTCTTTGTTGTGATGTTCAGTTCCTCATCTCGTTAGCCTCTCTCAGCTGTCATGTGGTTGGACTAATTGCATCCCTTTAAATTCCGCCCCATAATGCATTACTGGGCGGCTTATACTACTTCCTGGAGTGTGTGTGCATGCTGATCTTGTTTTCCAGTCTGCTACAAAGTTAAGTGCTGAACATTTATCTGTTATTTTCTGTTTGCTGGATCCCAGGTGACACTGACTCCCTCCGTGTCTGGTGTAGGGAGCCGGTGGTCGTGTCCCCTCACTATTGTTGGGTGTTCAGGGGTTATATAGTCGAGGTACGTGGATATGCAACCATCCACCTCTGGGATCGTTGCATAGGCTGAGCAGCCAGGGAAAGTCTCAGGTCTTGTGCAGGGGTCTCCCTTATGGTTCCTTAGCTTTGGATCCAGTGACTCATATATGCATGTTGCTTTGTCTTGTTTCCTGTACACCGTCCGTGACAATATAACCGAAATTTTGGCAACTTTGCTCCTGGAATATGATTGATCAGACAATCATACTTTCGGTAAGGGGGGGGGGGGGGTTTGCAACTCCTGATCTCCACCCTCCGAGAATACATCCAAAAACATCTGAAAGAAACGGAGGTAACACCTTAGTGGATACCCCAGAAATAGATGCGCCAAGTCAGTTGTTCATACAAAAATGACTCCCATTACTGATTTGTCTAGTTTGCCAGTCAATGGTCGGATTATGTTTGGTCAAAGATGGTAAACCCGGAACCAGCGGAGCAGGCAAACCTTTAAGAACAAAACAAGAAATAGATTCAACATGAGAATCACCCACCCTCAAATGAATTTCCTGTACAATATGAGTTACACTTTTTTGCGAGAGAGGAGCAGAATCTATAGCAAACCCTGATATCTCCTTGCTTAATGCGCTAGTTCTTAAACCACGACTCTGAACAAATTGATAATCAACAAGATTAACCCCTGCACCACTGTCAACAAATACTTCTAATTCAATATTTTCAGAGTCTAGCGCCACCATGGCAGGCAGGAGCAATCGGGTACTGCAGGTAGAAAACAAAAATACCTGTTCTGACTCTTCATTCACGCTACAAAGAGTAAGGGAACTTGTTTTCTTTTTGAAAGAACCCTCCTTATGTTTTTTGTTTTCACTTTGAGCCTCAATAAAAGGACACACATTAACAAAATGCCCTTCTTTACCACAGAAATAACAGTCTTCTCTGCACTAGAGTTCCTATTACCAAGGCAAGAAGAGACCTGACCTAACTGCATAGGTTCCTCTCCAGTTCCAGGTTCTAGTGTCACTGTACCCCGAGGGACAGGAGGGACAGATTCCCCAAATGACAGTACCTCCTGCCCGAGGGAAACCATGCACCTCTCCCTCAGACGTCTATCAATCCTTACAGTTAGAGCCATGGCCGCCTCCAAAGAATCTGTTCTTTCATGAAATGCAAGGGCTTTTTTTAGTTTCTCAGACAGCCCCTGACAGAACTGACTACGGAGTGCAGGGTCATTCCACTCTGAGTCAGTCGCCCATCTTCTAAATTCAGCACAATATAACTCAGCCGTATGTTCCTCCTGACACAAGCTACGCAGCTTAGATTCAGCCAGGGAGACCCGGTCGGGGTCATCATAAATCAGGCCCAGGGCTCTAAAAAACTCGTCCACCGATCAGAGGGACTGCGAACCGATTGGCAGAGAAAAAGCACAGGACTGAGCATCACCTTTTAGCAGAGAAATGATAATCCCCACTCTTTAGATTTTCGTCTCCAGATGAAATCGGACGCAGATGAAAATATAAAGTGCAGGACTCCCTGAACCGAACAAAGTTATCACTTCCCCCGGAAAACCTATCCGGGAGAGCAACCTTTGGTTAAAGGCTGACCTGGTTCCCACCAGCGGCGCCAGACACCAGATATCTCTGACACAGTGCAACTGAATTATGGAGGTCTGCTACCTCCCAAGATAATTCCTGCATGCGATCAACGAGAGTATCAACAGTTTCCATTTTGCATGGAGCGAGGAAACAAATGACGGTATGGGTGGTTTATAATGTCACGGAAGGTGAGGGAAGGGAAGCAAACCAAACACAACACAATTACACAACACAATAGGCTAGGCCCCACAGCTAGGGAACAGGGAAAGGTCACCTCCTAACTATCCCTGAGCCTTTCCCTGACTGCTACCAACATGAACAAATCTCGATGGTAGAAGTGTTCATGCACACGAACCTAATCCCTGCTGCAACTGATACAAACTCTCAGCTAGGAAGCAGGCGAAAAGACAACCGGTTCCTTGTACAAGATGAAGGAACCTGCGTCTACCTAAGGCCTAGCCAGTACAAACAACAGAAGGGAAGGAAGGAGGACTTAACTGAAGACGAACTGGGAGCAGGAGATCCACAAAACACCAGCAGAGAACTCCAGGAGAAACTATAAACTCCAAGGGCTATAGTGAGAGGCAGGAATAAATAGCATCACTAACTAACTGATGAGCAGAACCTGTGAGGGGGTGGGGTCCTGCCCAAAGCCACAACAAAGCAATCTGTCAGAATCACATGCAGCAAGTCTGACAGATCTTCTCAGATCACTCACAGGGCAGGGCGTGACAGTGACACTATTATATACTGGGGCAGAGTGTGTGACACTATTATATCCCTGGGCAGATTGTGTGGCAATATTATATCCCTGCAAAGAAACAAAAAAGGGGGTCAGTCAGCACATCCCAATACGCAGGTGAACGTTGCTATGGCTAAAAACACAACATAGAACAAAACATACAATGCAACAGCTCTCTGCAAACCAAATAAGTTACAAAATGTATTGTAATGCTAATGCTATGCTTATAAATTACAGATGCTTGGCAAATACATTTTGTACAAAATTATTTAAGCCCGTCTGCCACACATCAAGGCGAGAGATCCTAACAATACGTTCAACCTGTTATGTGCTATGACAGCGACCATGAAGTTCAGGGGGTGAAGGTTCCACATGCATGCTGGGCCCCCTTTAGATTTTATCATTTTTGGTGCCAAAATGGCCTCCATTGAATCCAGGGAATGCAAGTACCAACATGCATGCAGAGCAGGCTAAGCTTTAGGCCTCTTTCACACGACCATATGGTTTCTTAAGTGTTTTGCGGTCCGTTGTTCCATTTTTTGTTTCCATTGTGTTTCTGTTCCGATTTTCCGTTCCGTTTTTCCGTATGGCATATACAGTTTACAGTAATTACATATAAGAAATTGGTCTGGGCATAACATTTTCAATAGATGGTTCCGCAAAAACGGAATGTATACGGAAGACGTACGGATGCATTTCTGTACAGTTTTTTTGCGGACCCATTGACTTGAATAGAGCCACGGAACTTGATTTGCGGGCAATAATAGGACATGTTCTATCTTTCAACGGAACGGAAAAACGGAAATGGAATGCATATGGAGTACATTCCGTTTTTTTTTGCGGAACAATTGAAATGAATGGTTTCTTATGCGGAACGCAAAAAACTGACTCTTGAGTGATATGTTACATACAGTAAATGTTGGTATAAAACTAAAATAATATTGGGAATAACTCACGGTTTACACTTTACTCCAATCTGGCACAACACACACCTAGGTAAATTTGCAGAAATACCTGAGCAAAACTATTGTATATCGAAAGGAGTTTTCACATTATCACACTTAGTTACACAAGGAAAGTTAAACCCTGTAGAGAAGCTACTTTTGGGAATAGAACCTTCACCATTGGATACGTTTAGATATACCCAAACACACATTCGCCTGCACTAAGGAAAAAAAAAATCTTGTCCAAGAACAGAACTTTTTGGACTTTTGTTTCAAAAAGAACAGGACCTCTATCTCTAGTAAATACCGGTTAATACAATTCAAGATCATACATCGACTGTACTACACCCCTTTATCCTTATCCAAGATGTTTAGAGATAAAGATAATAGATGTCTGAAGTGCCATGGAGAAGAAGCAAAGCTATTGCCATCTTCTCTGGAACTGTCCATATATTCAGAATTTCTGGCAACCGATATATGCTGAATTAGCAAGCAATATGCCTCAAAGATTGACACCATGTATAGAACAATCAATATTTGGCTTACTCTCCAATAGTATTGAATCTAAACAAGATAATCGTAGATGGTTGGTGGGGCTTCAGTTAGCAAGAGTCCTGATAGTAAACAAGTGGGGCTCTAAAAGTAACCCCGAGATTATGGAATGGAGAACTCTGATGAATAGGTTAATTATTTATGAATGCGTAATCCAATTGGACTAGCTGTCTAGGCTGGGAGTTCCACCGATGATGACCCAGGGGTTGTTTTGGGGGGGATATTGGGGGGTCTATGGGGAGGGGGAAATATACAAACCGGATTCCAAAAAAGTTGGGACACTATACAAATCGTGAATAAAAACTGAATGCAATGATGTGGAGGTGCCAACTTCTAATATTTTATTCAGAATAGAACATAAATCACGGAACAAATGTTTAAACTGAGAAAATGTACCATTTTAAGGGAAAAATATGTTGAATCAGAATTTCATGGTGTCAACAAATACCCAAAAAGTTGGGACAAGGCCATTTTCACCACTGTGTGGCATCTCCCCTTCTTCTTACAACACTCAACAGACGTCTGGGGACCGAGGAGACCAGTTTCTCAAGTTTAGAAATAGGAATGCTCTCCCATTCTTGTCTAATACAGGCCTCTAACTGTTCAATCGTCTTGGGCCTTCTTTGTTGCACCTTCCTCTTTATGATGCGCCAAATGTTCTCTATAGGTGAAAGATCTGGACTGCAGACTGGCCATTTCAGTACCCGGATCCTTCTCCTACGCAGCCATGATGTTGTGATTGATGCAGAATGTGGTCTGGCATTATCTTGTTGAAAAATGCAGGGTCTTCCCTGAAAGAGATGACGTCTGGATGGGAGCATATGTTGTTCTAGAACCTGAATATATTTTTCTGCATTGATGGTGCCTTTCCAGACATGCAAGCTGCCCATGCTACACGCACTCATGCAACCCCATACCATCAGAGATGCAGGCTTCTGAACTGAGCGTTGATAACAACTTGGGTTGTCCTTGTCCTCTTTGGTCCGGATGACATGGCATCCCAGATTTCCAGAAAGAACTTCGAATCTCGACTCGTCTGACCACAGAACAGTCTTCCATTTTGCCACACTCCATTTTAAATGATCCCTGGCCCAGTGAAAACGCCTGAGCTTGTGGATCTTGCTTAGAAATGGCTTCTTCTTTGCACTGTAGAGTTTCAGCTGGCAACGGCGGATGGCACGGTGGAGTGTGTTCACTGACAATGGTTTCTGGAAGTATTCCTGAGCCCATTCTGTGATTTCCTTTACAGTAGCATTCCTGTTTGTGGTGCAGTGTCGTTTAAGGGCCCGGAGATCACGGGCATCCAGTATGGTTTTACGGCCTTGACCCTTACGCACAGAGATTGTTCCAGATTCTCTGAATCTTCGGATGATGTTATGCACAGTTGATGATGATAGATGCAAAGTCTTTGCAATTTTCGCTGGGTAACACCTTTCTGATATTGCTCCACTATCTTTCTGCGCAACATTGTGTGAATTGGTGATCCTCTACCCATCTTGTCTTCTGAGAGACACTGCCACTCTGAGAAGCTCTTTTTATACCCAATCATGTTGCCAATTGACCTAATTAGTGTTAATTGGTCTTCCAGCTCTTCGTTATGCTCAAATTTACTTTTCCCAGCCTCTTATTGCTACTTGTCCCAACTTTTTGGGGATTTGTTGACACCGTGAAGATTTGAATCAACGTATTTTTCCTTTAAAATGATACATTTACTCGGATTAAATGTTTGATCTGTCATCTACGTTCTATTACAAATAAAATATTGACATTTGCCATCTCCACATCATTGCATTCAGTTTTTATTCACAATTTGTTTAGTGTCCCAACTTTTTTGGAATCCGGTTTGTAAATGGAAAATTATTTTGATAATATGTAGAATAATTGATACCCATGATATTTAATATTCTTTATTAGAATTGTTAAGTTATGTATTTTTTTTATATCTGACTCAAATAAATAATATAAAAAAATATATATATCAATCAGCCTATGAGGCAAACAGGCTGTTCAGGAGTGCACGACCAAATGGGGTCAGCCACACCTCCAGTGCAAACTGCAAAGAAACAAAAAAGGGGGTCAGTCAGCACATCCCAATGCGCAGGTGCACGTTGCTATGATGAAAACACAACATAGAACAAAACATACAATGCAACAGCTTACTGCAAACCAAATTAGCATGAGTATAAAGCTTAGCCGGCTTTGCATGCATGTTGGTACTTGCATTCCCTGGATTCAATGGAGGCCATTTTGGCACCAAAAATGATAAAAACCAAAGGGGTATATGTGTGTAGTAGTAGGGCACACCTACATTCGACTACACATGGAGACAGGCTGTATTGTGTTATCAATTTATTGGGACTATAACATCACATCATAATAAAGCAATAAAAACACAATAATAAAACTCTCTAAAAATTCCCTTAAAATATGTAGATGACCAAGTATAGCATAAGTATGGTGCACAAAAATAGATAAGGTGTATACATATGATTAAGGTGCATACAAAGGATGGTCTCAGTTATTATATAAGGCTCCATTCACACGTCTGCAACGTGTTTTGCGGATCCGCAAAACACGGACAGCGGCAATGTGCATTCCGCATTTTGCGGACCGCACATTGCCGGCACTAATAGAATATGCCTGTTCTTGTCCGCAATTGTGGACGGAAGTGCGGACCCGGAAGTGCTGGTCCGCAATTCCACGATGTGCTGCCCCATAGAAATGAATGGGTCCGCAATTCCGTTCCGCAAAATGCGGAAGGAAGTTGCGGACGTGTGAATGGAGCCTAAGAGTCATTGCGTCAACATAGACGTTGTATAGAGGATGGCACTGCCGACTATAAGGCGTACAAGAGTGTGGGACCACTGAGGAAGGAGTCGTAGTTAACTCCGAAACGCGTATGGTAAAGACTTCTCATGGAGGTAGACAAGTAACTCTACTAAATAAAATCTAAAAATCTGGAGCGTTCAGTAAAAACTAGAGAAACAACGGGAAGAGGGATCGGTGACCTAACAGACACGCGGGACGCCGTGAGATACGAATTCAAACAAGGCAGAGCGGATTGGTACATCTACAAACTTACTGAACTAACAACCGCTGTTACCATTTTTACTAAATCGGCATACCTGCTATCCGTACACCGAAGATCCCCAGAACCACTGCAAGGTACACTCACTGAACAGGCCATTGAAGTCGGAACTGCCATTTCCAACTCCGCAACACGTGGGACGGCACGGTATATGCGGCAGATATGGCGCAATCCTTATACCAAGAGACACCAGTTTATGCCACAGCTTAAGTTATACATACAGATAAGAGTGACAGTAGAACGGTTACGTCGGAGATTGCATACCACATACCTTCTAGAGTCACTCAAACACACCATATATATAGGTGAACACGTAACAATGGCGTACAAATCTGTTCATCAAATCCGGAGGGGAAAACTGACAAGGACAAGAAGGAGATACAACAAACAAATGGTATCAACCAGGACCTGTAGTAGATTCGAGCGCAAGATATGAACTACAATATGGATATTCAAACCCATTAGTGACTTTATCATATAAATAGTTTTTACAGCATAGCCATCAGTCACCAGTACTATTCTGCAGGTAGTACAGAAGAGCGACTGTTATACACGAGATAATGCCGCAGGTGTGAGCATCACCACACTCTTGTACACCTTATAGTCGGCAGTGCCATCCTCCATACAACGTCTATGTTGGCGCAATGACTCTTATATGATAACTGAGACCATCATATGTATACACCTTATCTATTTTTGTGCACCATACTTATGCTATACTCGGTCATCTATATATTTTAAGGGACTTCTTAGAGAGTTTTATTATTGTGTTTTTATTGCTTTATTATGATGTGATGTTATAGTCCGAATAAATTGATAACACAATACAGCCTGTCTCCATGTGTAGCCGAATGTAGGTGTGCCCTACTACTACACACATATATCGCATTGACCTTGAAGATTGGGTGGATCTTTCCAGTAGGTGCACCCTATCTACACTACTACGAGTAGGTGAGACATCTCTTACTATTAATTGCTGGATTCATTTTAAAACCAAAGGGGGCCCAGCCTGCATGTGGAACCTACACCCCCTGGACTTCACGGTCGCTGACATGGCACATAACAGGTTGAACTTAGGCCCCTTTCACACGGGCGAGAATTCCGTGCGGGTGCAATGCGTGAGGTGAACGCATTGCACCCGCACTGAATCCGGACCCATTCACTTCAATGGGGCTGTTCAGATGAGCGTTGATTTTCACGCATCACTTGTGCGTTGCGTGAAAATCGCAGCATGTTCTATATTCTGCCTTTTTCACACAACGCAGGCCCCATAGAAGTGAATGGGGATGCGTGAAAATCGCAAGCATGAGCATACAAGTGCGGATACGGTGTGATTTTCACGCATGGTTGCTAGGAGATGATAGGGATAGGCAACCCCATTAAAGTCAATTTACTGTATTATTTTCCCTCATAACATGGTTATAAGGGAAAATAATAGCATTAAAAAAATAATAATTAATAATAATAATTAAGCGCGATTATGTCATCAAAGGTCCTTTTGCAGGTCCTGAAAAAAGAATAATTGTGTTAATGCCACATTTTACTAAGCGTTCTGTATTAAGAATGCTAATATTTTTTCTTATAACCATGTTATAAGGGAAAATAATAAAATCTACAGAAAACTGATACCAGACCCGAATTTCTGTGAAGAAGTCTGGGTTCGGGTCAGGGTACCACAATCAGTTTTTTTCTTACACGCGTGCAAAATGCATTGCACTAGCGCGGAAAACACTGAGCAATGCAACGCAATCGCAGTGAAAACTGACTGAAATTACGTATGCACTCGCACGATTTTCCCTGATCGCAGACGCAACGCATCCGGACCTAATCCAGACACGCTCGTGTGCAAGGGGCCTTAGTGTTAGGTTCCTGTCTTACAGAGATCGCCTTGACGTGTGGCAGACGGGCTCAAATTATTTGTACAAAATGTATTTGCCAAGCATCTGTAATTTATAACCATAGCATTAGCATTACAATATATTTTTGTACTTTATTTGGTTTGCAGAGAGCTGTTGTATGTTTTGAACTATTATATCCCTGGGCAGAGTGTGTGGCACTATTATATACCAGGGCAGAGTGTGTGGCAGTATTTTATACTAGAGCACAGTGTGTGGCACTATTATATAACAGAGCACAGTGTGTGGCACTATAATATACCAGAGCACAGTGTGTGGCACTATTATATACCAGGGCAGAGTGTGTGGCACTATTATATACCAGAGCACAGTGTGTGGCACTATTATATACCAGGGCAGAGTGTGTGGCACTATTATATACCAGGGCAGAGTGTGTGGCACTATTATATACCAGGGCACAGTGTGTGGCACTATTATATACCAGGGCACAGTGTGTGGCACTATTATATACCAGAGCACAGTGTGTGGCACTATTATATACCAGAGCACAGTGTGTGGCACTATTATATAACAGAGCACAGTGTGTGGCACTATAATATACCAGAGCACAGTGTGTGGCACTATTATATACCAGGGCAGATTGTGTGGCACTATTATAAACCAGAGCACAGTGTGTGGCACTATTATATACCAGGGCAGAGTGTGTGACACTATTATATACTAGAGCACAGTGTGTGGCACTATTATATACCAGAGCACAGTGTGTGGCACTATTGTATACCAGGGCAGAGTGTGTGGCACTATTATATCCCTGGGCAGAGTGTGTGACACTATTATATACTGGGGACGAGTGTGTGACACTATTATATCCCTGGGCAGAGAGTGTGACACTATTATATGCTGGGGACGAGTGTGTGACACTATTATATACTGGGGCAGAGTGTGTAGCACTATACTATACCAGGGAAGAGTGTCACACTGCCACACACACCCACAATGGTAACATCTAGTTGTACATTTGTTCATAAACTTCTAGTGGGAATAACAGAGGAATAATACAACATAGGGTTATTACAATAGATCCTTCAGAATTGTTATTACATGGGAATGCAAATAGTTGCTAAAACATCACCATCACAGAGCTGGATAAGGGGATGGGGCTAAGGACTTATGGGGGTTGTAGGAAGGCGCAAGGGACCGTCGTGGATGGAAGGTATGTGTGACCGAGGTTACTGGCCTCGGTGAAGTAAGAGCTGGTATTTTATGTGTCAGCAGCAGCTATTGCTAATTGACTCCTAAAGATTTAGCATGGCTGTCATAGCTGATCCGGGACGGCTCTTACTGGGAGTAATCAAAGTGCTGGGTGGGTGACTACTCCCCATGTTCCAGGCCAGGTTTTGCCAGGCATAAAAACCAGCCAGCACTGCCAGGTGTGGTGGATTTACCGCCCTCTGACAGTGGAGCTCAGGAGTCTGTGTGCTGTGAACTGAGAGTTGTGCTGGGATTTGAGGTTTGAGCCGGGCTGGAGAACTCAGGCCCC
The DNA here is from genome assembly GCF_014858855.1 of Bufo gargarizans. NCBI lineage: Eukaryota > Metazoa > Chordata > Amphibia > Anura > Bufonidae > Bufo > Bufo gargarizans. The sequence continues at coordinate 89,060,960 of NC_058089.1, read as the reverse complement.
TCTAAAGGAGAACAGGCCGCCTATGGACTTGATGAGGCTGAACGGCTAACAGTGTGTGAACTAACACCCAGGAGAAAAGGTGACTTTTATTGTTTATGGACTTTCCTTGTGTGTGAACAAACACCAAGCCACCTGCGTTTTGCGATACACCTTATCTGCATTTTGTTATTCATCAATGTGTGAATAAACACCGCTGTTTCATTCAAGAACTGTGTACTTTGCCTCTATACTGCATCCGCTAGTCCTAACTACCAGAGCGAGGAAGTAAGAGAATCTATATGTGCTTACTACTTGGAGCTTTGCAAAAAATAAGTACTCCAGAGAAATTAAAGAATGAACTAGAAGGTTCAGCATCTTCATGGTTGAGCATTGGAGTCAGTCAGTAAGGTATTTGCTGTTTAAGGCTGATGGAGACTTTACTGCAGTGAGAGGGACATTGCTAATACACCCTTCACACTTGTACACTGCCCTGGCCAGCCATATCTTAATCCTGTACCCCTCAACTGGAGATTACAGACAAGTTTGTTAGAACCTTATTGCCAGGCTTAGATTCTGCAGAGAGAGACTTTGGAGAGATAGAAGGAAGGAGTACTACAACCACCATCCTTGCTTATATCCATACATTGCTCTTTGGGAAGATTTGCACTGTGAATTGTTTGGAACTGTGCTTGATACGGTTGGATGTACTACAACCCCTATTCTGTACTTTAGTAAAGAGAGACTTATTTATTTTCTACATCTGGCTTGGTCCCTGACTCCAGCCCCATTCGCCGGTCACAGCACGTACATTTCATGCCTTGCACCTGTTCAACACTCACAACACCAAGGGCACATCAACTACATCAGGACAGAGCCCCAATATCAGGGTGCACCCTCCTATCGCTGCGCTGGCCCTAGGGAGCATCAGCTTGAGGATTGCCACGTTAAACAACTGTTGCAGCCAGAACCACTCCCATCCTCTGCTCCTAAAGCCTTACGTAGGTAATATTTTTGAAGGAAAAAAAAAGTGTATTCTGGCAAGCCCCATCTCTTCTAATACCCAGCACTGAAAAGCCCCAACACATGCAAAAAAAAAAAAGTTGTTGATCACTATGCAACTGCATTTTATTTTTTCAGATGCCGCCGTTGTTCTTTATGATACAATCATATAGAAAAGGTATATCTATATTTTATACTTATTGACAAACCCTTTAAATGGTGATAATTCAGGTTAGGTCCATGCGTGACTAGCAGCCGAAAAGCTGCAGTATTTTTGGGAATCGGCAGCAGAAACAAAATGCACGAAAGGATGCAATTTCCGTAGCAGACTTCATGACGTAAATGCTGCTGGTTTGAAGGCTGTAAGTGTTTTGCGGTTCACAAATTTCAGATCCCAGCCGCATTTATGCTGCCATTTTCTTTTCTACTTCCATAGAAATGTCCTATCCTTTTCCGCAGCGGACAAGTATAGGAGATGTGCAGCAGGCATTCGGGTCCCATTGTTTAGGAATGCTGAGTGGTGATGCAGCCTTAATAGCTTTGCTCACGGTGCTCCTACCTGGATACTGTCACTCCCCAGAGTTAGGCCTCATGCACACGACAGTTTTTTTTCACGGTCCGCAAAAACGGGGTCCGTGGGTCCGTGATCCGTGAACGTTTTTTCGTCCGTGGGTCTTCCTTGATTTTTGGAGGATCCACGGACATGAAAAAAAAGTCGTTTTGGTGTCCGCCTGGCCGTGCGGAGCCAAACGGATCCGTCCTGAATTACAATGCAAGTCAATGGGGACGGATCCGTTTGATGTTGACACAATATGGTGCCATTTCAAACGGATCCGTCCCCATTGACTTTCAATGTAAAGTCTGGAGTTCTTTTATACCATCGGATTGGAGTTTTCTCCAATCCGATGGTATATTTTAACTTGAAGCGTCCCCATCACCATGGGAACGCCTCTATGTTAGAATATACTGTCGGATATGAGCTACTTCGTGAACCTCAGATCCGACAGTATATTCTAACACAGAGGCGTTCCCATGGTGATGGGGACGCTTCAGGTTAGAATACACTACAAACTTTGTACAAGACTGCCCCCTGCTGCCTGGCAGCACCCGATCTCTTACAGGGGGATATGATAGCACAATTAACCCCTTCAGGTGCGGCACCTAAAGGGGTTAATTGTACTATCATATTCCCCTGTAAGAGATCAGGGCTGCCAGGCAGCAGGGGGCAGACCCCCCCCTCCCCAGTTTGAATATCGTTGGTGGCACAGTGTGCGCCCCCCATCGGGCCCCCCCTTCCTCCCTCTAATGTTAGAAATCGGTGGCACAGTGTGCGCCCACCATTGCCCCCCCTCCCTCTAATGTTAGAAATCGTTGGTGGCACAGTGTGCGCCCACCATCGCCCCCCCTCCCTCCCTCTATTGTATTAAATCGTTGGTGGCACAGTGTGCCAACCACCATCGGCCCCCCCCTCCCTCTATAGCAGTAACAACATTGGTGGCAGTGTGCGGCCTCCCATTCCCCCCCCCCCCATCATTGGTGGCAGCGGAGTTCCGATCGGAGTCCCAGTTTAATCGCTGGGGCTCCGATCGGTAACCATGACAACCAGGACGCTACTGCAGTCCTGGTTGCCATGGTTACTTGGCAATAGTACAACAGTAGAAGATTCATACTTACCTGCTTGCTGCTGCGATGTCTGTGAACGGCCGGGAGCTCCTCCTACTGGTAAGTGAAAGGTCTGTGCGGCGCATTGCTAAAGAACTGTCACTTACCAGTAGGAGGAGCTCCCGGCCGGTCACAGACATCGCAGCAGCAAGCAGGTAAGTATGAATCTTATATTGTTGTACTATTGCTAAGTAACCATGGCAACCAGGGCTGCAGTAGCTTCCTGGTTGCCATGGTTACCGATCGGAGCCCCAGCGATTAAACTGGGACTCCGATCGGAACTCCGCTGCCACCAATGATGGGGGGGGGGGAATGGGAGGCCGCACACTGCCACCAATGTTGTTACTGCTATAGAGGGAGGGGGGGCCGATAGTGGTTGGTACACTGTGCCACCAACGATTTATTACAATAGAGGGAGGGAGGGGGGGCGATGGTGGGGGCACACTGTGCCACCAACGATTTATTACATTAGAGGGAGGGAGGGGGGGGGCGATGGTGGGCGCACACTGTGCCACCAACGATATTCAAACTGGGGAGGGGGGGGTCTGCCCCCTGCTGCCTGGCAGCCCTGATCTCTTACAGGGGAATATGATAGTACAATTAACCCCTTTAGGTGCCGCACCTGAAGGGGTTAATTGTGCTATCATATCCCCCTGTAAGAGATCGGGTGCTGCCAGGCAGCAGGGGGCAGTCTTGTACAAAGTTTGCAGTGTATTCTAACTAGAAGCGTCCCCATCACCATGGGAACGCTTCTGTGTTAGAATATACTGTCGGAAATGAGTTTTCACGAAGTGAAAACTTAGATCAGAAAAAGCTTTTATGCAGACGGATCTTCGGATCCGTCTGTATGAAAGTAACCTACGGCCACGGATCACGGACACGGATGCCAATCTTGTGTGCATCCATGTTCTTTCACGGACCCATTGACTTGAATGGGTCCGTGAACCGTTGTCCGTCAAAAAAATAGGACAGGTCATATTTTTTTGACGGACAGGATACACGGATCACGGCCTCGGCTGCAAAACGGTGCATTTTCCGATTTTTCCACGGACCCATTGAAAGTCAATGGGTCCGCGAAAAAAAACGGAAAACGGCACAACGGCCACGGATGCACACAACGGTCGTGTGCATGAGGCCTTAGGCTCTGTAGCAACAAAGGAGTTGTAGTTGGTGAAATAAGTAGAGTCCAGACTTGGTAAAGTTCAACAGTCTTTACTTGAATAAACTTGTGTCATCCAAACAATACTTGATCTTTCTCTTGGCTCCAGCAAACTAAGGGTAAACTTGAATACCTTGCTTTCCCTCTTTGCTGCCGTGCTAATCTCTGGCTTCAGTCTGGTTCCTATCAGCTTCAGTTACTGTTTCTTATGAGAGTGAGGTATCCTGTTACCTGTAGGGTGTCTTTGTCACTGTTTTCCCTCTCAGAGGCACTAAGTCCTTTTATATATCAGAAGTGGGCTCCAAATCTCCTGAAGCAGTGAGGGGAAGGGGGGGGGGGGGGAACGCTCCCTTCATGCAACCCCTCCCTTGGTAGGAAGCAGGACTAGCCCACTACTGCCGAAAAGGGGAGAATGGAATTATAAGTTCCATTCTATCTAAAGGTATTCTCTTCCGGAAACTGTCACGGCTGTGCCATGGTCTGGTGGTACCGTGACACTTTCGCCGTGCATGCTTGTTACCGGTGGCAACGTGTAGTTTATAGCATGTTTACACAATTCCCCTTGAAGGTTGTTGTCCCTTCCATTCTGGTGGGTATGTGGTTAATGTGTGAGCAAGGTGGAGCTGGTTGTGGGCTCTTAGGCCCCTTGCAGACGAGCGTTCCTCCCACAGCGAGTCCGCATCTCAGCTCCTGGCCCGACCTCCCATCGCTGCCGGGAGTCACATAGCATTATATTGATTTATGATGCTATGTAACCCATACAGTTCTGGATTGTACTGGATAACACTGGCATAATGACTTTTTGAACTCCAGTGCCTCAATATTTTGCGGCATAGGTATTTTCACACCACTTTGGCCCCGACAAATTTACCATCTTTTACGCTGGGAAACAGCCATAAAAAAGGGGTGAAAAGTACTCCAGTTAGGGGCTGGAGTAGTTTTCTCTCCAGGGGCACGCCCTCTTCATAAATTAGCCGTATTCTCTGGCAGCACAGGCGGGACACCGCATGATCTATGGTCCAGAAATGATGATTTTGGTGTCCACATGAACAACTATTTCACCTGATAAATGACTGTTTTGCTCGTTCATTGGATGATCTGTGGCACCTGTACATGGCCAGTTATCCGAAACAAGCATTTGTAATAACGATCCTTCCCGATAATGGGCCCGACAATTGCCCTGTGTAAACCCACCATAAGCCTGTGCCAGACACCTTGGACAACAGCTTCTCTTTTTGTGAGAGCAAGGATTGGGCAATCCACTCATTTTTTTATCCTGCCATCTGCCATCGAGGGGGAATCGGCAACTTGTAGTCCAACCCGCTGAAATTGGCACTTTTGGCTGACATTCTTCTAATGTGTATGGGCACTGTTGGCGTGACACTCCTATACACGGCCATTCTTGTGTGTCTCTTGGTGTGCTCAGTTACATAAGGTCATCTTTTATTATATTACTGTTTTGCTGTATTTATATGACGCCCAGATCAGCTCTCCAGAAAATAGAAACACAGGACGGGAGCCAGATGGTCATTTCAAGATCAGGAGGCGTTTTTAACTTCAGCGGGATCATGACATAACCCTTAATCCACGACTTGAACCTTTCTGTACTAAGCAGAAGATTAATTTATTTAGTCTCTGTGTCACCGAGAGGAAGCATATTATGTGTCCTCCATATGAGCCGGTAAATAATGCTGAAATGTGTAGTGTACCCGGTGGGTTACATATAGGAGATGTGATTAATAACCAAAAAGTCACGAATTTAATATGTGACTGTTGAAGATTAGAGCAATAGTCCCCAAACCTCCAGAGAATCGCTAACCATCACCTCCTCACCTCTCTGTAGACATAATGGGGGGACTTATCAAGACTGGCATTCCCATGAACCGGTCTTGATCCCCTTGTTCTGGAGTAAGAGGCGTAGACTTGAACCATAACCTACGCCAGTTTCTTGGGTAAGTTCTAGTAAATCGGGTGGGCTGGGTGAAATCCAAAAGTGTCAAAGCTCCAAAAGTCACAAATATGCACCATAATTTGCTAATTTTGTACGCCACAAATAGTGATGTAAATAGCTTAATAAATGTCCCCCAATGTGTATGTGGCGAAAGTGTAGTCACTGTAGCTTAACCCCATAAGGACCCGTGCCGTACATATATGGCGCAAGGTCTGCGGGGCTCTGGAGCACGATCGCCAGGGAATAGCGGCACCATGGCTGCTCTTACCGGCAGGCAGCCATGCTTGGTAATGCACCATGGCGCTGCACGCCCCCCTGCAGCTCCAAGTCCTGCGATTGGTCGGTCAATGAAGACCGGCACATCGCAGCACAGGAAACTGTCACAGGCATCGGGGGGAGGTGGCAGGTGCTGTACTGGTCAGCACCGGTCACCTCCGAAGTGAGGCAGGGGACACTGGTGTTTTGGTTCCCCTGCCAGTGCAGCGCTATAGCTGCACAGGAAAGGGCAGACCTTCCCTGCATGCAGCCATTCTAGCTGGTGACTGCATGCAGAGGTTCTGTGCTGCCTGTGGCTTGCTGGGACTTATGGTGCACCACCACTGCTATTTAACCGACATCTGGAATTGCTGCACTGATTTTTTTTCATTTGCAGCTGTTCCAGATTCCTAAACCACTATCCGTCCCTGTCCCTTCCCGCCCCGTCTCGCTCTCCTCCGCCCCGTCCTTTTTTCACGGACGCCATTTGGTCCATGCGCTTTTTTTTGTCTTCATTTTCTTTTTTAATTTTCCAGCTCTGTACCACTTTTTCTGTGTGCGAGCTGTGAACATCGAGTGCTGTTCAGTGCATACCTGCCTGATCAGCACCTGCGGATTATTCTTTGCCCTTTTTTTTTTTACATCTGTGTTGATTTATTTACCAATTTTTCCTTTTTTTTGGTTCAAAAAGAAGAAATTGTAGTTAGGTTTTTATATAAATATACACTGTATATAGAGCTCTATATTTCTATATACAGTACAGACCAAAAGTTTGGACACACCTTCTCATTCAAAGAGTTTTCTTTATTTTCATGACTATTGGCATTCTATTGAGCTTCAAGAGGTAGTCACCTGAAATGGTTTTCACTTCACAGGTGTGCCCTGTCAGGTTTAATAAGTGGGATTTCTTGCCTTATAAATGGGGTTGGGACCATCAGTTGCGTTGTGGAGAAGTCAGGTGGATACACAGCTGATAGTCCTACTGAATAGACTGTTAGAATTTGTATTATGGCAAGAAAAAAGCAGCTAAGTAAAGATAAACGAGTGGCCATCATTACTTTAAGAAATGAAGGTCAGTCAGTCTGAAAAATTGGGAAAACTTTGAAAGTGTCCCCAAGTGCAGTCACAAAAACCATCAAGCGCTACAAAGAAACTGGCTCACATGCGGACCGCCCCAGGAAAGGAAGACCAAGAGTCACCTCTGCTGTGGAGGATAAGTTCATCCGAGTCACCAGCCTCAGAAATCGCAGGTTAACAGCAGCTCAGATTAGAGACCAGGTCAATGCCACACAGAGTTCTAGCAGCAGACACATCTCTAGAACAACTGTTAAGAGGAGACTGTGTGAATCAGGCCTTCATGGTAGAATATCTGCTAGGAAACCACTGCTAAGGACAGGCAACATGCAGAAGAGACTTGTTTGGGCTAAAGAACACAAGGAATGGACATTAGACCAGTGGAAATCTGTGCTTTGGTCTGATGAGTCCAAATTTGAGATCTTTGGTTCCAACCACCGTGTCTTTGTGCGACGCAGAAAAGGTGAACGAATGGACTCTACATGCCTGGTTCCCACCGTGAAGCATGGAGGAGGAGGTGTGATGGTGTGGGGGTGCTTTGCTGGTGACACTGTTGGGGATTTATTCAAAATTGAAGGCATACTGAACCAGCATGGCTACCACAGCATCTTGCAGCAGCATGCTATTCCATCCGGTTTGCGTTTAGTTGGACCATCATTTATTTTTCAACAGGACAATGACCCCAAACACACCTCCAGGCTGTGTAAGGGCTATTTGACCATGAAGGAGAGTGATGGGGTCCTGCGCCTGATGACCTGGCCTCCACAGTCACTGGACCTGAACCCAATCGAGATGGTTTGGGGAGAGCTGGACCGCAGAGTGAAGGCAAAAGGGCCAACAAGTGCTAAGCATCTCTGGAAACTCCTTCAAGACTGTTGGAAGACCATTTCAGGTGACTACCTCTTGAAGCTCATCAAGAGAATGCCAAGAGTGTGCAAAGCAGTAATCAAAGCAAAAGGTGGCTACTTTGAAGAACCTAGAATATGACATATTTTCAGTTGTTTCACACTTTTTTGTTATGTATATAATTCCACATGTGTTAATTCATAGTTTTGATGCCTTCAGTGTGAATCTACAATTTTCATATGTAGAACAAATTTGTTCACACCGGGTTTTCTCAGCTGTACATAGGGTTCCCACCCCAGAATATAGTATGATAAAAATGACAGCAATGAGAGGTATTCTTTGATTGCAGTTTATTTTTTGCAGGTAATGTCGCACATTACCTGCAAAAAATAAACTGCAATCAAAGAATACCTCTCATTGCTGTCATTTTTATCATTCTACAATTTTCATAGTCATGAAAATAAAGACAACTCTTTGAATGAGAAGGTGTGTCCAAACTTTTGGTCTGTACTGTGTATATATATATATATATATATATATATATATATAAATATAAGTAAATATTTTTTGCCAGTGTACACTTTTTTAACACTGCAGTGAATTTTCATACGAATTTTCATACGACAGTATTTGCACACACGCACGATCTCTGTGCGTGCTGCAGAGCACCAATCAGTAGTGTGCTCATTTACATCTGCACATTTTAGATTTTTTATTTTCTTTTTTCAATTTTTTTGTGTGAAAAAAGAACTGCAGTTAGTGGTAGTTAGTTAGATATATAAATATATGTATATACTGTATATATAAATTTCAGTTAGTGTCAGTTTAGAATTTTGCACAAACGCACCATCTGCGTACATGCATTTTGCAACCACTGAGCACCGATCAGTAGTGTCCATTACTGATCGTGTCTGCTCAGTTTGCACTGCAAGTTTTTTTTTGTGTTCAGAAAATACTTTTTTTTTTTGTGCGGACTTTTTCTTTCTGCAGAAGACTTTTTTTTTTTTTTCTTCTAAATTTCATTTAAAATTTATTACAAGCCCCTTCACGTGTGAAAACACTACATACACCCCCTACATACACCCCCCACACTAAATAAAGGTTTACACATTTCACACATCACACCCCAATAAAATAAAAATGTCCAATTCATCCCAACGAGTGTACTCAGCAGAAGAGGCATACGCCATCCTTGCCTCCGATACTTAGTCTGCCAGTGAGAGAGAAGAGGATGCCACTTTCCTCTACTCCTCTACCCCCTCATCATCATCAGCTGATGAGGGATCCTCTAGAAGGCGCCTCAGGGTAGCAGCAGAGGCAGCCCCCCAGAGTGAAGCCTTATGGACCTCACCCCCTGACGATTATCAGCCCCAAATTCCTGAGTTTGTGGGCAACTCAGGAATTCAGATTGTGCGGGCTTCACAGAAACTGATTTTTTTAAATCAAAATCTTCTTCTCAGAAGATTTTATAAATTTAATGGTGGCCCAAACCAATTTATGCGCCCAACAATTCATTGATCAGAACCCTATATCGCCATACGCTAGACCCCTAGGTTGGACCCCAGTAAGTGCAGCAGAGATGATGAAGTTTTGGGGACTCGTGCTGCATATGGGCGTTGTAAAAAAAAACTAAAGTTAGGCAATATTGGAGTTCGGACATTTTCTACCAGACTCCGATTTAAAGTCGGCCCATGACCTGGAAGGGATTTGAGTCCATTATGAAATTCCTACACTACAATGACAATGCACAGTGCCCACCCAAAAACGACCCAACATTTGACCGTCTGTTCAAAGTTAGGCCTGTCATTGATCACTTTAACACCAAGTTTGCTGAGGTGTACAACCCAGAGAAAAATGTCAGTGTAGATGAGTTCCTATTACTCTTCAAAGGGAGGATTAGATTCCACCAGTACCTGCCTAGAAAACGGGCAAGGTATGGCATAAAGTTATACAAACTTTGTGAGAGTAGCTCCAGGTACAACCACAAGTTCCGCATTTACAAAGGGAAAGATTCCAGGATAGAATCCCCAGAATGCCCCCCCCATCCTAAGAGTTAGTAGGAGGAGAGTGTGGGACTTACTGCACCCACTGCTGGATAAGGGTTACCACCTCTATGTGGATAACTATTATACCAGCATACCCCTATTCACGTCCCTAACTGACAGAGGTACTGTGGCTTACAGCACAGTGCACAAAAATCTGAGAGGCCTGGTAGGGCAACCACTGAGAATGGGTGAAAGTAGGGCTCTCCTCCGTGAGAACATGCTGGTGGTTAAGTACGAGGACAAGAGGGACGTTCTTTTACTGACCAGCATTCACACTAATGCGAGCTCCCCTGCCCCTGTATGTGGTACCACTACCACTACCCCCAAACCAGTTTGTATCCTGAACTACAACAGGCACATGGGAGTTGTGGATCTTTCAGATCAACTTCTGAAGCCCTACAGTGCCACACTAAAAACGAATGTGCAATGCGTATGTGCTATTTCAATCTGCAGGCCACACAGGAACTTTCCTTCAGTTCAAAGAGGTGGTTATCAAGGCCCTAATTTTTCGAACACAGGCCAGGGAGGGTCCCAGTACTTCTGGAAGTGATGGTGCCCGTGTCGTACCAGGGCAACATTTTACAGGTCAAGTACCCCAGACAACAAGGAAGGAAAGGACCCAAAAAAGATACAGAATGTGTTCCAAAAGGGGGATAAGAAAAGACACCATTTACCACTGCGAAACCCGCCCTGCGCATGCAGAAGTGTTTCAGAATCTACCACACATCCACGGAGTATTAATTTAATTTCATCCATGATGTACCCTGTAGTTTTACCACCTTATATCTCTGATTTAGTTCGTATAGCTTACAGTACATATCCACTTTTCACCAACTACTACATATTCTTTTCTGAGAAAACAGTTTTAGGTCAAAAGTGCCCTTTCCAGCCCTTAAAATGTTCGTACAGGGGTGCTTCTTCCAAAATGGGGTCACTTCTTGGGGTTTTTAATTTCTGGGAACCTCAGGAATCTTTTAAATGCGACATGACACATAAAATCCATGTCTGCCAATTCAGGCCTGCAAAAAACATATTTTGCACTTTGACTCTAGAGCCCTGCTGTGCACCCATACAGCAGGCTACAAGCACATATCGGCTGTTTCCTGAATGGGGAGAAAATGGGGAACATATACTGGGGCGCATTCTCTCCTTTAACCCCTTGTGAAAGTGAAAAATTAGGGTCTGCTAGTAATTTTTCATTTTTACAAATGTGTGCTCTGAAATGCTTAACCCCTTAAGGACCGAGGACGTACCGGTACGCCCTATTTCCCGAGTCCTTAAGGACCGAGGACGTACCGGTACGTCCTGACTTAAAACCGTAACTCCGGCGCCGCGGGGGTTAATCGGAACGGGATTTCGGCTGAAATCATTCAGCCGGCATCCCGTAACAACGCAGGGGGGGGTCATTTGACCCCCCCGTATCGGCGATCGCAGAAAACCGCATGTCAATTCAGACCTGCGGTTTTCTGCGTTTCCGGTCCATTCGGGTGTCCTGTGACCCGATGAACCGGAAAAAGACTGCGATCGGTGGCGTAATTATACACCACCAATCGCAGTCCGAGGATTTGAGGAGGCGGTGCTGGCCCTGGTGCTGAACACTGCTGTCCAGGGTGCTGATTGGTGCAGGGGAGAGAGGCGCGAGATTCAAACTTCCTGCGCTCCTCTCTCCCCTCCTCTTCCTGTTCTGCACGAGCACCCGGCAGCATCGTCCAGCACCAGCTCCTGTGTCCCCCTAATCGGCATCCATCACCCTCCTGCACCCATCGCCACCCAGGTAGGTTAGGGTCAGTGAGGGAGAGGCACCGTTAGGCAGGGAAAGAAGGGAAAAGTAAGTTAGGAAAAAAAAAAAAAAAAAAAACTTATCCAAACTTCCATCTATCCATCTAACCCTAACCCAGGCCCCCCCCCCACCAGCCCCCCCACCCCACACCAGCCCCCCCCCACCCCACCCACCCCCCACCAGCCCCCCTCCTCACCACCACTTTTTTTTTTCTGCGTGCGCTGACTGGCCGGCACTTTTTAGCGTCCGTCCACTGTTAGCGCATCGCCCGCCCCACACCCCACCGACCGCTGATCAGCGTTGTACCGCTGATCAGCAAGTTTTAACTTTTTTTTTTCCTAACACTTGCCCTTTTTTTTTTGCCTTTTTTAGTACGCGAACACCCGTTGCCCACACACACACGCACATATAATAAAGTTTTACACACACGCACACCTACACGCACACACACCCATGGCCCGCCGGGTGTTCTCGGCCGAGGAGGCATATGCCCAGATTGCCTCCGACTCTGAGAGCCCCAGTGAGGATGAGGATGACCCCACGTTCCTCTTATCATCCGCATCCTCCTCATCATCATCGGATGACGATGAGCCACCAAGGCGGCGGAGACGCCGCCAGGCGGAGCCAGGGGCCCCACATGCTAGGGATCCTGTGGCCCACCCTAGTACGAGCCGCCCTGGGGTTCGTACTGGTTTCCCGGCCCACCAAATAAGTCCACCGGAGACCCCTGCCGATGAACTTAGCTGGTGTCCCCCAGTGGACTTTGAGCCTGAGATTCCGGATTTCGCTGGCAATCCTGGAATCCAGATTCCCACAGTGGGGTTTACTGAAATAGACTATTTTCGTTTTTTTTTCAGTAACCCACTGGTGAATTTGATGGTGGAGCAGACGAATCTGTACGCCCAACAGTTCGTCGCTCAAAACCCAGGCTCAGTTTTGGCTAGACCCGGTGGCTGGACGCCGGTCAGTGCAGCCGAAATGAGGACATTTTGGGGCCTCGTGCTGCATATGGGTCTAGTCCAAAAACCCAGTGTCAGACAATACTGGAGTGGGGACGTCTTGTACCAGACCCCACTGTACAGTATGGTCATGACACGTCACCGGTTTGAGGCCATCCGGAAATGTCTGCATTATTCCGATAATGCAGCATGTCCACCCCGAGGTGATCCTGCCTATGACCGGCTGTATAAGATACGGCCGGTCATCGATCACTTTGGGGCCACATTTCAGCAGGCCTACGTACCTGGAAGGGAGGTCGCGGTTGATGAGTCGCTCATTGCGTTCAAGGGGAGACTCAGTTTCCGCCAATATATTCCCACAAAGCGGGCGAGGTATGGCGTGAAGCTATACAAAATTTGTGAGAGTACCTCAGGGTACACTTACAAATTTCGTGTGTACGAGGGGCGAGATTCCCGTATTCAACCCCCAGAATGTCCCCCCACTCTGGGTGTTAGCGGGAAACTCGTGTGGGACCTTATGTACCCACTGCTGGATAGTGGTTACCACTTGTACGTGGATAACTTTTATACCAGCATTCCCTTGTTCAGGTCCCTTGCCGCCAGATCCACGTTCGCTTGTGGGACCGTGCGGAAAAATCAGCGCGGCCTCCCTGCCTACCCCCTCCAGGTACCTATCCCCAGGGGTGAGACCCGTGCACTTACCAGTGGAAACCTGTTGCTGGTCAGGTATAAGGACAAGAGGGATGTCCTTATGCTGTCCACAATCCACGGTAACGGCACCACCCCAGTCCCTGTGCGAGGTACCGCGGCAACGGTCCTCAAGCCCGATTGTATCGTCGACTACAATCGGTATATGGGAGGAGTTGATCTCTCTGATCAAGTCCTCACGCCATATAACGCCATGCGCAAAACCCGGGCATGGTACAAAAAAGTTGCGGTCTACTTGGTGCAGGTTGCCATGTACAACTCTTTTGTACTATCCCGAAGCGCTGGCAGCACAGGGACATTCCTCCAATTCTATGAGGCAGTCCTCAAGGACCTGATCTTTTCGGACCGGGAAAGAGCAGGCCGGAGTACCTCGGGAACTGGAGGCGCCCGGATCGTCCCTGGCCAACACTTTCCAGGTGTGGTCCCCCATACTGGAAAGAAGGGACGAACCCAAAAAAAGTGCAGAGTGTGTCACAAGAGGGGGATACGGAAGGACACCACAACTCAGTGTGACACGTGCCCCGATCATCCGGGCCTCTGCATTATCAATTGCTTCAGGGAGTATCACACTTCCATGGAGTACTACATTTTTATAATCCCCAACAGTTCACTAGAGAACATAAAACACTATGGCTCTCAGACTTTGGAGACACGAAAACTATTTTTCTTTCCCCAAAAAATATTAGTTTTAGTGCAGGCATCCTCAAACTGCGGCCCTCCAGATGTTGTAAAACTATAACTCCCAGCATGCCCAGACAACCTACAGCCATCATCAGGGCATAGTGGGAATTGTAGTTTTACAACATCTGGAGGGCCGCAGTTTTAGGATGCCTGCTTAGTGTGTCCAAAGTCTGAGAGCCATACATATTGGGCATCGTCGCGTGCGTAAAAGTCGTCGCTATAAAAATAACTTTTGACCAAACGCCTCGGATGAACGGTGTTAAAAATATAAAATAAAAACTGTGCCAAAACACCTATTTTTGGGCAAAATTTCAATTTAAATCCATTTTGCCGGTAATAAAGCAAGGGTTAACAGCCAAACAAAACTCAATATTTATGGCCCTGATTCTGTAGTTTGCAGAAACACCCCATATGTGGTCGTAAATGGCTATATAGCCGCACGGCAGGGCATAGAACGAAGGGAACGCCATACGGTTTCTGGAAGGCAGATTTTGATGGACAGTTTTTTTTTTGACACCATGTCCCATTAGAAGCCCCCCCTGATGTAGCCTAGACTAGAAACTCCAAAAAAGTGACCCCATCTAAGAAACTACACCCCTCAAGGTATTCAAAAGTTACTTTACAAACTATGTTAACCCTTTAGGTGTTCCACAAAACTAAATAGCGAATGTAGAAACAATTTTAGAATTTAATTTTTTTGTTACATTGCCTCAAAAAAGAGTAATATAGAGCAACCAAAAATCATATTTACCCCTAAAATAGTCCCAAAACAACAACCACCTTATCCCGTAGTTTCCTAGATGGGGTCACTTTTATGGAGTTTCTACTCTAGGGGTGCATCAGGGGGCTTGAAAGGGTACATGGTGTAAATAAACCAGTCCAGCAAAATCTGCCTTCCAAAAACCATATGGCGTTCCCCTTCTTCTATGTCCTGCCGTTTAGCCAAATAGTAGTTTACCACCACATATGGGGTGTTTCTGCAAACTACAGAATCAGGGCAACCCATTTTGAGTGTTGTTTGGCAGTTAACCCTTGTTTTACTCCTGGAAAAAATTGATTATATTGGAAAATTTTCCAAAAAATAGAAATTTCAAAATTGTTTCTCCATCTGCCATTAACTCTTGTGGAACACCTAAAGGGTTAACAAAGTTTGTAAACCCAGTTTTGAATACCTTGAGGGGTGTACTTTCTTAGATGGAGTCACTTTTCTGAAATTTCTATTCTAGGGGTGCAACAGGGGGCTTCAAATGGGACATGGTATAAACAAAACCAGTCCTGCAAAATCTGCCTTCCAAAACCCATATGGTGTTCCCCTCCTTCTATGTGCTACCGTTCGGCCAAACAGTAGTTTACGACCACATATGGGGTGTTTCTGCAAACTACAGAATCAGGGCAACCCATTTTGAGTGTTGTTTGGCAGTTAACCCTTGTTTTACTCCTGGAAAAAATTGATTATATTGGAAAATTTTCCAAAAAATAGAAATTTCTAAATTGTTTCTCCATCTGCCATTAACTCTTGTGGAACACCTAAAGGGTTAACAAAGTTTGTAAACCCAGTTTTGAATACCTTGAGGGGTGTACTTTCTTAGATGGAGTCACTTTTCTGAAATTTCTATTCTAGGGGTGCAACAGGGGGCTTCAAATGGGACATGGTATAAACAAAACCAGTCCTGCAAAATCTGCCTTCCAAAACCCATATGGTGTTCCCCTCCTTCTATGTGCTACCGTTCGGCCAAACAGTAGTTTACCACCACATATGGGGTGTTTCTGCAAACTACAGAATCAGGGCAACCCATTTTGAGTGTTGTTTGGCAGTTAACCCTTGTTTTACTCCTGGAAAAAATTGATTATATTGTAAAATTTTCCCAAAAATAGAAATTTCTAAATTGTTTCTCCATCTGCCATTAACTCTTGTGGAACACCTAAAGGGTTAACAAAGTTTGTAAACCCAGTTTTGAATACCTTGAGGGGTGTACTTTCTTAGATGGAGTCACTTTTCTGAAATTTCTATTCTAGGGGTGCAACAGGGGGCTTCAAATGGGACATGGTATAAACAAAACCAGTCCTGCAAAATCTGCCTTCCAAAACCCATATGGTGTTCCCCTCCTTCTATGTGCTACCGTTCGGCCAAACAGTAGTTTACGACCACATATGGGGTGTTTCTGCAAACTACAGAATCAGGGCAACCCATTTTGAGTGGTGTTTGGCAGTTAACCCTTGTTTTACTCCTGGAAAAAATTGATTATATTGGAAAATTTTCCAAAAAATAGAAATTTCAAAATTGTTTCTCCATCTGCCATTAACTCTTGTGGAACACCTAAAGGGTTAACAAAGTTTGTAAACCCAGTTTTGAATACCTTGAGGGGTGTACTTTCTTAGATGGAGTCACTTTTCTGAAATTTCTATTCTTGGGGTGCAACAGAGGGCTTCAAATGGGACATGGTATAAACAAAACCAGTCCTGCAAAATCTGCCTTCCAAAACCCATATGGTGTTCCCCTCCTTCTATGTGCTACCGTTCGGCCAAACAGTAGTTTACGACCACATATGGGGTGTTTCTGCAAACTACAGAATCAGGGCAACCCATTTTGAGTGTTGTTTGGCAGTTAACCCTTGTTTTACTCCTGGAAAAAATTGATTATATTGGAAAATTTTCCAAAAAATAGAAATTTCAAAATTGTTTCTCTATCTGCCATTAACTCTTGTGGGAGACCTAAAGGGTTAATAAAGTTTGAAAAAACAGTTTTGAATACCTTGAGGGGTGTAGTTTCTAGAATGGGGTCATTTTTGGGAGGTTTCTATTATCTAAGCCTCACAATATGACTTCAAACCTGAACTGGTCCATAAAAAGTGGGATTTTGAAGATTTCTCAAAAATTTCAAAATTTGCTTCTAAACTTCTAAGCCTTGTAACATCCCCAAAAAATAAAATATCATTCCCAAAATGCTACAAACATGAAGTAGACATATGGGGAATGTAAAGTCATCACAATTTTTGGGGGTATTACTATGTATTACAGAAGTAGAGAAACTGAAACTTTGAAATTTGCTAATTTTTCTAAATTTTTGGTAAAAAATGTATTTTTTTATGCAAAAAAAATAACTTTTTTGACCCAATTTTAGCAGTGTCATGAAGTACAATATGTGACGAAAAAACAATCTCAGAACGGCCTGGGTAAGTCAAAGCGTTTTAAAGTTATGAGCACTTAAAGTGACACTGGTCAGATTTGCAAAAAATGGCCCGGTCCTTAAGGTGAAAATGAGCCCGGTCCTTAAGGGGTTAAACAAGTGTTTCTGCCTTCTGTGAGACACCCGTTTGCATTTTTGGGGGTTTTAATTTCTGGGGACCTCAGGAATCTTTTAAATACGACATGGCACCTAAAATCCATGACTGTTTATTCAGGCCTGAAAAAAACATATTTTGCACTTTGCCTCTAGAGCCCTGCTGTGTGCCCATACATGATTTTTTTGAGCACATATGGGGTGTTGCCGTTTTCTTGGGGAAATGGGTAACAGAATGTGGGGTGCATTTTGTCCTGTTACCCCTTGTGAAAGTGAAAAATGTGGGTGTTTCTGGAAAACAGTGTGATTTTAGATTTTCACAGCCAAGCATTTCCTAATTCTGTGAAACGCCTGATCGGTCAAAGTGCTCACTACACACCTTGAAATATTCCTTGAGGGGTGTAGTTTCCGGAATGGGGTCACTTTTTGGGGGTTTCCACTGTAGGGGCACCTCAGGGTGTGTTGACATGCGACATAGCTCCCAATTACTGCTCCAACTAAATCCGCTCTCCAAAAGCCATACAGTGCTCCTTCCACTCTGAGGCCTGCTGTGCGCCTAAACATCAGTTTTTGAGCACACATGGGGTGTTTCTGTAAACTCCAGATTAAGGGTAATAGATTTGGGGTTTTGTTTGGCTGTTAACCCTTGATGTGTTGCAGAACAAATAGATTAAAATGTAAAATCTGCAAAAAAAAAATCAAATTTAGAAATTTCATTCCCATTTTCCTTTAATTCTCGTGGGGCACCTAAAGGGTTAACAAAGTTTGTAAAATCAGTTTTGAATAGCTTGAGGGGTGTAGTTTATAAAATTTGGTGATTTATGGGTGGTTTCTAATATGTAAGCCCTACAAAGAGACTTCAGACCTGAACTGGTCCTGAAAAAATTGGGTTTTGGAAATTTTCTTAAAAATTTTAAGATTTGCTTCTAAACTTCTAAGCCTTCTAACGTCCCAAAACAATAAAATGTAATTTTCAAAATGATCCAAACATGAAGTAGACATATGGGGAATGTAAAGTAATAACTATTTTTGTAGGTATTACTATCTATTATAAAAGTAGAAAAATAGAAATTTGCAAATTTGCAAATTATTTCAAAGTTTTGGTAAATTTGGTATTTTTTTATAAATAAAAATGAAATATTTTGACTCAATTTTACCACTGTCATGAAGTACAATATGTGATGAGAAAACAGTTTCAGAATGGTCTGGATAAGTAAAAGTGTTTTAAAGTTATTACCACATAAAGTGACACATGTCAGATTTGCTAAAAATGGCCTGGTCCTTAAGGTGATAAATGGCAGGGTCCTTAAGGGGTTAAGCATGCCACAAAAATAAGGTTGCCTTTACTTTTTCCTTTGTATTTTTTAGTTTTTATGCTTTTTTCCCTAAAAAAAATGGGTTGGCATCAAATGGAATGGAGAGGTCTCTACCCTATAGAAAATTGAATTAACATGCATAGTAACATAGTTTGTAAGGCATAAAGAAGACATCCGAACATCCAGTTCGGCCTGTTAACCTGTTAAGTTGATCTAGAGGAAGGTAAAAAAAAAACTCCCTGAGGTAGAAGCCAATTTTCCACAATTTTGGGGGGAAAAAATCCATCCCGACTCCAAGCAGGCAATCAGAATAACTCCCTGGATCAACGACCCGTCTCTAGTAGCTATAGCCTGTAATATTATTACACTCCAGAAATACATCCAGGCCGCAGTCTCCTCAATCAATATCTGATTGGACCACCACTGATCAGATATTGATTACCTATTCTGAGAATGGGGCCATCAATATTAAACATTTTGCCTCAACCTCTCCTGCCCAACCCCATTGTCTCAAGGGGGATTCAGGCCATGGTGCCTAAGCGGGCCAGGCAATGGACAGAACAAAGAAGGATTTTTTTGGTGCAGAGTGAAAGATGTGATCACCAAACAAATGAGTGTTTATTCGTCGATTGGCGCGATCGGTGGCCCATCTACACAGTCCAATTATTGGAGACAAGCGTTCTATCCTAATAATTGGCCCAATCCTCTGCTGTTCATGTATTCCCCCCATAAAAAGTTTCCTATTGAAAAAAATCTGAAGTTTATCTACTTTCTATCAAAAACGATAGCTGGGCATTGTTAATAAGGTCAATCCCTACACAGACTGACACTATCTAGTCCGTGCTCCCAGTGTCAAACAGTGTAAGGACACACCCTATTGACAAATAGAATGGCGGAGGAATAATAGAGGGACAACAAAATGCTAATTTCTTACCAAAGATGCTCCGGAATTAGTATTTTAGGGGGAATAAAAGTATTTAGTAAAACAGAAAGGTCAGGAGAGATGACAGGTTCCCCTTAAAGGCCAGTGATACATTTTTCGGTACCTATATTAGTGTAGAAAACTAATTTTTGCAGCACTTTATAATCAATAATAATAATAAAACATATGAACACATTGGAAATTGAGCTACTTACTTATCATTACCTGTTGCTCTCTTTGCTTCAGCTCTTCTACATATTCCGGTGAGAGCAACAAGCAGAAAATGTGACACTATTTATAAAGGATTCGCTGACTGTCTAATCAGCCTGGGCGACAGTATGGCCCAGAATGTCCAGCAATCCAGAGTAAATGAAGAGATTGATGACGCTGAAGAACTTGACTCCATATGCAAGTAAGTCCTGTAGGATCAAAAATCCAATGGGGATGTCACTACTAACCCCTAGACCACCCTGTATTGTCTCCTTTACCATGAATAGTTTGGGAATTAAATTTCACTGTTATATGGGTCATGTGAGTTCTTTAGCTGCTTTAATGGAATCTGTCAACTCCAAACCCCCCCCCCCCCAAACTAGAGTTAGCGGTGTATAGTCTGTGACGCTGAGTCCGATTATATAATTTTTATCTTCCTACTCACTTGCAATCTGACGCTGTGCTCCCACAAACCAGCAGAATAATACATTGAGAGGACTCCTCTTCAAGTTCTCTCCATTATGTGTGTGAGCTCAGGAGTCCTCTCCATGCATTTTACTGATGGTTTGTCGGGGTAAAGCGTTGGAATGCAAATGAGTATTAAGATAAAAATTACATTCCCGGACTTGGCGTCACTTACACTATACACCGCTTACTCTAGTTTGGGGGTATTTCAGAGCTGACAGGCTCCCTTTAAGGATCAAACTAATGTTGGCTTCTCTGAGGGAATACCAAAAAAATATAATAAGTAATGTGTTAGCCCAGCTCCCCGTACCTGTGATTCTGTTCCCACACGCAGGTACGGGCACCGGGCTTCTTCACTCTCCCCCGCTGCTGCACGATGTGTTGACAGAGGCGGGCAGCGGGGTTCTTAGCTGTGGGTTGCATTCCTGCCACCAGCATTTCCCCCCTGGCTCTGAGCAGAGCTTGCACTCTGGCTCAGAGTTCCTTGAATGTATTTAGGGTGTGTGCGGACTTGTCTCTCCCCCCTTTGTGAGGCAGCCTGCGCACACCCTCTATCTTCCCCTGCCTATAGCTGGTCTGCAGGAGAGATTTAAAGGCGCCTCCTTCTACAGGAAGGCGCCTGAGCAACTTAGGTTCCTAGCTAGTCTAGTTTCCTGTTTGAGCGAGGGTGTTCTGTTGGTTCTTGTCATTCTGTGTACTGGACTTTGGATAACGTTTTACGGACTTCGCCTGATTGCCACTTGCCCTGATCCTGATCTACATTTATGGACTTTTCCTGATTGCTGCCTGCCCTGACTTATGCCTTCGTACCCTGACTACGCTTTCGTCTGATCAGCCTCTGGCCTCCTAGCATCCACTGGGTGTATAGTGTCGCCTGAAGGTCAGTCCAGTGGGTTTACACTCTGGTCCCAATTTCCTTGTGTTGCAATTCCCCTCTGAGGTAGCACCTGGTACTCCCCTCGGGAAAGTCTCTCCTCACCATCAGAGGTATCATGTGAAGAACGAGGTGTGTGCTTAGACATCGCCCTCAGAGGGAGTGGGTCACGTGGGGTTCTCACCCGCTGGTCATAACACTATGACAGAAACTATCACTGTCAATCAAGAAGCAGAGATGCCCTTGATCGTAATGGGTATGCTTAAGGTGCTTTGGTAGCTGGGCTCCTGTGTTCGTGACGTCAACACCGTTAGGTGCAAATGAAGGTGGTAGAAAGGATGAGGAGTCAATTGTAGTAAACAACAGAACTTTTACTAAATCACTTGTCTTCAGGTAGCCAGTACAGAAGAAGGTAATAGTTCAAATATCAAATATGTTGTAATCCACTTATCAAGCTAGGCAGTTGTCGGTTAAGGAGGTTTCCTAAGGCAGTTGCTCTAACAGGCTAGAAATAAATTGTTGCTGGTATAGTTTTACACTAGGTCCACTTGCTAGCACTCAGGTACTAAATATAATGTTTTCTTACTTATGTTGAGCAATCCAATAAGGGCATTCTCCCTCATGGCAGGCAAACTCTCTGCTACATTATTTATGCAGGATGCTCTCCCTTAAATGTTCAGGTTCACTATGTCCCAGAAGGCATGTAGTGAAAAAGGATGGAGAAAATATATAAACGTTATCTGGTATGAAAATAATGGACCACAGCAGCGGTACCCTTAAGGGAGTAGGTTAGTCTCCTAAATAGCAAAAAACAGTTCCCGCACCTTCTGTTTTTTAGTGAAAAAGGATAATTAGGCGCCTTTAATCATCCAGCTGTGTCCAGATACTTTTAAGTCTCTCCCGGTCACTGGTGCTTGTGAAGTCCATTGGCTAATCTTAGCTCTAATCTCCACTAGACTTTCTCCATATTCAGACATAGACTTACTTGTCTGTGCTGTGCTGCTGTAAATACTTTGTTTGTCCTCTAGGCTTGATTAGGGCCCAGAGGGTGAAAAGGCAGCTACATTGTGGACTGGGCCTGTTCTGTTCTTCCATACACTTACTTCCTGTGTCCTCTCTCTCTCCTTCAACTTTAACTTTTTTTTTAGCAAACCCCAACCACTTACTGTATATATATATGTGTGGTGCCAGCACCACCTAGGGGAGAATAGATGAAATGACACTGCCAGCCTGGTATTATGAACTACAATACATTCAGAAATTCATTCAATACAGATGTAGAAATGTAAAGTGTCCCCTTGTACACACACAAGTGGGACGCTGCACATAGAGTTTGTGAATAAGCCAGGACTCCAACATCCAGGATGTTGTGACATCTGAAATCTGACCCAAAATTATTTTGGCAATATATTTATTTGCATACTAAGGACTGTAATTTGTCACCTTCATGCTCACAAGATAATTATTTTAAAATCTGGACCCACAGTCCACTGTAAATGAAGAAATCAAATTCTGTACAAAAAAAATACAAAATAAATAAGAAAATAAAAAAATACATATAGAAACAGTCTGTCACCTACAAATCTGTTTTTTAAGTAAGCATTACTTACCTTTCTTGGGAAAATTTAGTGCAGTTTGGTGCAACATTGCTCCATCAGTAAAGCTCAAGAGGCTGTAAACATAGGTTTTTGGGTTATTTCCATCCTGTGGATATATTATAAATGTCGAATGTTCCTTTTTCAAATGGGACCCCATTTTGTGCTGCAAGGAATGGACAGGGGCTTGCAATTGTGCGGCTGTCTTCATTCACTTCTATGGGACATCCAAAAATAGAGAAAGTGCACTCTCTATTCTCTATACTCCCATAGAAGTAAATAGAGAGATGCAGCAGAAAGGACACGGTCCCTAAGCCGACAGCTTGAAATAAATCTAGGGAGCAATGAATGGGGAGATCTCTGGATTCATGTGAGGTCCAGGGCTGGTTCTAGCTTTATTAGAAATTGATTGACATGTACTATATAATTTTTTACATCAATGATGGCACTTGACGCCTTGTTAGATACCTCGATTGGGAAAAGTTCCATCCCTTAGAACCCTTACACTTTTGCGTATTGTCGGCCAAACCTATAGAAAATGGCGGGTTGAGCCGAAAGTCTAATGTGTGTAGGGAGCTCGAGACTCTTCCCCAACAGATGCTGACAGTGAGAGAAGGATCGGGCACAGTGAATATTTTCAACCAACCCTTTTACTGTATTTTCCCATCAGAGATGTCTAGCAGTGGTTTTCTCCCCTCTCCCCATTGAATACACAGGCACATTCAGCCAAGCCAAACGTGTATGAGGGAGTTGGGAGAGATTGCTGTTGGCCAAACGATCAGTCGGATTGAGTGTGTATGGCCGCCCTTACAGAGCGCTGAGGCATATAAAGAAATTACTGCAGTTAGTTTCTTTAGTTAAACCTGGTACTCCATGTTTCCCAGAGATGGAAATTACACACTTTACTTTAGCCCTCACAATCCTATCATGGATTGGATTATATATTCATGTGCATTCACTCTGACCATTCCCTAGGAGATGTTATACTTGAAATGTCTCCAGTCTCAGCCGGTAGGTCCCTCTGGTGTCCTAATGAAACGTTGCTTTCTGCCCCCTATTAAATCTTATTTCCAAAGAAAACCCCACTGAAGACACATCAAGCCCACAGGCTATGGTAAGAGGTCAATTAATTTGAATTAGTTCTTACAAAAAAATAAAAATAAAGGATAAGGGAAGAACACGTAGCTAACCTCTGCCAACTTATCTGAGCTGCGTGACATACTAAATAAGAACAGCTAAAGTCTAAGTGTCAGACATTTTTTTGGTGGCCCAGGAGATAAAAACCCCAGCAGACATGATCCTAAGATTATTGAACAGTCTTTTATACATTTTTACACATCTTTATATCAGACTGACAAGCAAAAAAGGGGAAGCATGTGCAGCAAGTCCCAGAGGAGCCGATGCAGAGGATGGGAGTACAATAACGTAAGACCAGAGGAGATTGATGTCTTCTCCCCACAATGCTCCTAATAACAGCAGGAAAATCTTATACTTGTTGTATGTCTTTTTTGTGTTGAAATATTTTTAACGACTATCAGTAAAAGTTATGTTTTAAAATTCCCACACCTCTAATTTCTGGAGGTCTCTCTGATTTTCCTGTTGTTAGAGGATGGGAGTAGTTGAGTAGTTGTGACTCCTTGATAAGGTGTTGCGTCACAGTGTACTCCCTCAGGCCATTGTTCCCTGGGGATCCGTGCAGTGGAAAGGCTGTTTGAAGTATAACATACTCTCTTTACTTAGTGTATAATATAACTTGTGGTACATCCAGCAGATGTAGGTACAAAGTCCACTTGAGGGCACTTGTGAATGTGGGTGACCACTATGTGATACAGACCTGGAGTTAGACTGGCCTAGAAGTGGTCTGGGTGATGGGTGTCTGAGCTGTAGTCCCTCACCTGGAGCAGGGCCTGTAAAGCTGTGGTTTTGCTGATCACTTTGCTGACTAAGCACACTGAGGCTTTTTGGAAAGCAGTGTTCTTGAGTCTGGCAATCTTCATGGAGTAATGGTTTTACAGGAGAGCTGGTTAATGCACCCTGAAGAAGGAGCTCAGGAATTAGCTTCCTTCTTCTTCACTGTCTCAATGGAACTCCCCCTCCTGGCAGGAAGCAGGACCAGCCCACTCCTACCAAGTGAGGAGGAACAGGGTGGTTAACTCTGTTCCTGCCAACCATACCTCCTCTGCTGGAGTACACGGCATAAACATAACATGACATAATAATAATACATAAAATTGAAGATACCCCATGTCTGGGGTACTGCACATGCAACACTAGCCCTCTGGTTAAAAGACAGACAACATGATGGAACCACTATGGACCCAATTATTGTCAATGGGATCCATTGGGTGCCACTGGTGTCTGTCATGCGACAGACCCGTCACTGTTATCACTTTAGTTTTTCTGTTTCTAAAAAGGAGCAAAAAACAGATGTGACTGCAGATGTGAACCCAGCTTAAGGCTCTCTTCAGTTCACACTGGTACGCGACTCCAATATAGTTTCCGTTAGGCTTTCTGGATTTTAATTTAACATCAATATGCAATGGGGACAACAATGGACCCCATAAAAGTTAATGGGGTCAATAAGGATCTTTTTGACTGGCCAGGAAAATGAATTAATTACCAGTGGCCATGGCTTCAATATAAAAGAAATCTATGACGGCATTGTGAACAAAGTCTAGATCATCAAATTTGGTAGAAAGAAGTCCTAATAAAAGTGTGCATGTAACGCTGGGTTCACATCATGCTTTTCCCATCCTTTTAACGTATGCACAATACGTATACTTTAAACGGATGCCTCAGACTGATACCATACAGTGGCATCCATTCACCATAGAGTTCCATTGTAAAAAAAACTATGTTTCTTTTTAGGTTGGGTTCATATCACGTTTTTTCCATCTTTTTAACGTGTACAAAAAACGTATACGTTAAATGGATGCCTCAGACTGATGCCATACAGTGGGTTCTATTGTAAAAACATTATTATAATTTTTTTTTTTACCGGACAGGATGCAAGAATGTGGTGTGCTCGCCTTTTGTATCCTTTTGTTTTTCTAATGTACAGTATATGTCAAACAGAGGCATGAAACGTGATGTGAACCTGCCCTAAACTGCTTTTTACACTTCTAATGACGTAGACCACATTTATGTTTTCCCTCAGAATTCTCCATGTATTAAAATAACAGCTAATGAGCCTGTCACCTTATTCACAGATTAAATTAATATAATCAGAAACGAGCTATATCCAGCTAAGTCAGGCTCCATCTGACCGGCCCATCTGGACAGGCATTTGCACTGTAAATTAATTTCCTCCTGTGACTGTTCGTGTTCACTATAAATCGACTCATACTAATTAGCAAAGAACATGTGCATGTAAAGCACACGTAGAGACAACGCTTCAAGGTTTAACCAAGGGTTGACAGATATAAAAAAATGCCATATAATAGACAAGTATAACAATGGTAAACATTGTTTATATTTATTTGTTTATTTATATACAATACATATTTATATTTGTGTGTGTGTATATATATATATATATATATATATATAATCTTACGGGAACACTCTGGCGTTTATGAGTGTGCCTGGCAGGCATTGTTTCATAGGGCAGTTTTCAGGCACTGTTTAAATGGGCAGCTAGGAGGACATTTTGAGGGGTCTTGGACATTCTGCAGCTGAAAAATACTTTTTGGCAGTCTGAATTTTACAGTCGAACTCATTAACATGATTGATAATGGCTGGGTGGTTTTGCGGGTAAAACTGCTGCACTCCTGGAAAAAGTGTGCAGCCATTAACCGTCAATTTGAAAATCACGCCCACCACATACGGGTATGGTTTCCCAACACATGTGGAATGGATACCCTTAGGCTGGGGCTACATGGCGACTTTGGTCTTGACTAACTTTTGAAATTCTGCTGGATTTCTTACATCTTTGGGGTCACATCAACTTGCAGGTTGCAACGTGACCCCATTAACTAGTTGCGATGCAGGCAGCACTACACTGTGATCTTTGGCAGCGTGACGGGTTGTGACCAAAGTTGCCATGTGGTCATTTGCTTATACTTTCTTTTCTATTTCACCCAGACTGTCAAAAAATATTTTTTCAGCTGCAAAATGTCCTAGACCAGTGATGGAGAACCTTTTAAAGACCGAGTGCCCAAACTGTAACCCAAAACCCACTTATTTATCGCAAAGTGCCAACACGGCAATGTAACCTGATCACTATAGTCCAATATAGTTTATCTTCCATGTACTTTATAATTTAGCTATAATAGCCTGCCTACATTCAGTGTGCTGCCTGTGCTGTTCATAGTGCGTCCAGCGCTGATGAATGTCAGGAAAAGTCTAAGGCATATTGGTACACCATAGACTTTTTCCAGGGTGCGGGTGCCCACAGAGAGGGCTCTGAGTGCCGCCTCTGGCACCCGTGCCATAGGTTTACCACCACTGTCCTGGACCCCTCAAAATTTCCTCCTAGCTGCCCACATACACAGTGCCTGAAAACTGCCCTTTGAAACAATGCCTGCCATTTACACTCATAAACGCCAATCAGAGGGTGTTCCCATAAGTAGAGAGTGCCCTATGCCCAGTACCTGTCAGAGAGTAACTCCAATATAGAGTTCCTCCATACACAACCCAGTCTTATGGAGAGGAGACAGGCTAAGGGTCCATTCACACGTCCGCAAAATGGGTCCGCATCCGTTCCCCAATTTTGCGGAACAGGTGCGGACCCATTCATTTTCAATGGGGCCGGAATGTGCTGTCCGCATCCGAATTTGCGGATCCGCAACTCTGGATCCGCACTTCCGTTCCGCAAAAAAATAGAACATGTCCTATTGTTGTCCGCGGACAAGAAAAGGCATTTTCTATGAGAGTGCCGGCGATGTGCGGTCCGCAAAACACATACGGACGTGTGAATGGACCCTAATAGTCTTGTCTCCCAGAGACAATGGGGGACATTTATCAAGACCAGCATTCCGATACTCCAGTTTTGATCCCCGATGCGCTGGAGTAAGACGCTCCTAATTTATTAAGAGGCGTAAGTTATAGTAAATTTGGAAGACCACAATAAGCTCTGCCCCCTCTCACTAAGCACCACCCCTTTCCTCTTTTTAGAAATGTGGCGAGAAGCTCAAAAAGTCCCAAATTATGGTGCAAATATGGCGTTCACCATAATCTGCGACATTTTGATATCACAATAGGGGCATTAATACATTGAAAATGCCCCTGACAATATTCTATGCACAATTTCAAAAGGTAATTTTGAGTAAAAATGGTGGGTACTCTTTCTCCTTAGGCTAGGGCTACATGGCGGCATGTGTTGCATGACATTCATATCACACCAATGTCACGTGACATTTATTGTAATGATAGTCTATGGTGTCGTACTGTTAAATGCGACATGCTGCTACACGACAGTTGGAAAAAATCCATCCAAGTCGGATTTCTGTGCGACTGTCGTGTCGCAGCATGTCGCAGTATGACACCATAGACTATCATTACGAAAAATGTTGCACGACATTGATGTGATATGAATGTCACGCGACATATGTTGCTGTGTAGTTATTCCATTTTTGTTGTGCGACTTATTGTTGCCCTAGCCTTATGGAGAATATCTAATAGGTGTAAGAAGTCTCATAGGCCAGGCAATGCTTCTCTGGGAAAAGGCATGCAAATAAGCCCTCTTTCCAAAAAGACAAGAAAGCAAGAAATGTAAAAGAACAGTAAAATGATGTAGAGCCAGTGATGTGGCATGGACGGGGCCATGGGGATGGTTGCCTCGGGCTCCAAACTACCAGCGGACACTCGGCTGGCAGTAGTACTGTCAAGACAATTCCCACACTGCTGAACAGTAACTGCACTGAAATTCGAACCCTGCATCATTAGTACAGTTCAGAGGCTTAGAAAGAAAGCTAAAAGACCCGTGATGACATCATAACAGGTCCTGAACCTTCTAAGAATGAAAGAACTGCACTGTCAATGGTGTAGTTCCAAGGTTAGGAGGGTGCAGATGCAGGATCTGTAATGAACTCTTCAAAGGTCTTTAACCCCCTGATAGTATATACTGTAGACGAATTGCAGTAGAAGCCTCCTTGAGACTAGAATGGAGTGGTTTAAAAGACGTCCTCCTTCTGGAATCAGTAATCTAGACTGAGCACTAAATTCTAACCCTAGCCCTAAACCAAACCAAAGCCCTAAACCCTAACCGCTAACCCTCAACACTAACCCAAGCCCTAAACCCCAACCCTTAACTCTAATCTCATACCAAAATGCTAACCCTAAACCCTAAGCCACAAAGCAGCTAAAGGAAATGGTTATGGGCTTTACTTATATAGCTTAGAGCCAAGTAACTATTGGTAATTTGACCAGTAACACCACTTTTCTTTTTAACCACTCCATTCAAGCTTCTACCCCCTTCAACACTGCTCCTGTCCTGCAACTCTCCAAGAGAGGTGAGACATATGAGCCAGTGTGGGAGGGGTTGTCAGGGGACAATACTGCAGCAACTGTGGGAGGGGTTGTCAGGGGACAATACTGCAGCAAGTGGTTTATTACAGATTCTGCCTTCTCCTTTGCTCTGTGCATAGTGCTCAATGAGCGGTATGCAGTGAATGGAAGAGGCAGCTACACAAGTTCCTCCAGTGGACCTGGTGATCTCGACATGTCACTGGGTAGAAGGGTGGGAGGGTCCGATACTTGGCTTGCCCAGGGTGCTGGCAACCCACTCCACACCACTGTTTACAGCTACAATGTAATTTCAATTTATAATGTATTACTAATATTGCCCTTTATTTATGTAGGTCCTGGGATGATTTTCACAAGTGTGCAAGCAGTGTCCTGATCAACTGTCCTGAAGATACAGCTGCCATATGGGAATCCCTAAGGAAGGAGTCAAGAAAAATTCAGTACCAGGGCAATTTGCATGACCTGTGCACTTCCAGGAATCAGAAGTCAAATAGTATGGGGGCCATGGATGCTGGAGAAACAAACAAAGAAACCCTGCGAGGTTTAGCATCCATGACACAACATAGCTTCCTACCAGTTGTTATTGCTCCAGTACTGGTTTGGATTGTAATTGTAAAAGCATTATAAAGGTTCCCGCTCTTGAAATAAAAGGGTTCTGTCCACACAAAAATATTTTATTACCTAATTTGCAGATGATGACATTTGCAAACATTTTTCTAATTATATTTTTCTAAGACTTTTTACTTAAAATGAAGTTTGAACATTATTTCATTTTTGGTACTAAATTCTGTGCTAATAAAAAGGGCATCTGTCAGGATGATCAACCCTAGTAAACCAGGCATACTGCCTGGTAGGGTTTATCCTGCCGGGTGCAATGACCACTGACTTGTGGCAATCCGATCTGTCTTTTTCTAAAATACTACTTTTACACTTAAAAGGGTTATCCAAATCCTATAATGCCCGGCCCCTCACACAGGTTGTACTTACCTTGCTCCCCAGCGCCGGCGTTGCTTCTGATGCCCGCATGGCCACCACTGCATCTCCCTGTCGTGCAGATCAAGGGGCCCGGACATTAGAAGGGGCATTATAGAGTTTGGATAACCCCTTTAAGCTAATGAGCTGCGCCAAACACCGAGGAAAGGGCCTAGCCCCGAAACACTGCTTCACCTACTCTTCCACGTCACCACTCCTCTCTCCCACTGATTGACAGGCACTCTCACTGCTCCGATGCCTGGCTCTGAAATCTCGCGTGTGCACCAGCAAAAGTTCCGTTTTCACATTTCAGAGCTCATGAGTGAGAATAGCCGAAGGAGATCTCCTGTGCATGCGCCAACTGAACTGTTGCCAGTGCATTTGCGAGACTTCAGGGCCAGGCATTGGAACAGTGATGCTGTCAAACAGTGGGAGAAAGGGCTGAACGGCAGAGGGGAAGCGGTGCTCTGAGCTCCTCATTAGTATAACATTACAAGTAGTATGGTGTCCAAAATGAAAGATCGGATTGCTACAAGACAGGGGTCATTGCATTCAGCGTGGTCAACCCTACCGTGCAGTATGCTTGGTCTACTAGGGTTGATCATGCTGATAGATATGCTCTTAAATTTCATAATATATCATTTTGATCGATTGGAGATCAGTTATTTATTTTCTGTTTTCCTATTTCAAAGCTCTAAATACTCTTCTTTCCGTTACACTTTAGCCACCACCAGATGGAGCTTCCATTGAATTGAAATTGTGCTATATTTTAACCCCCTTCAGGGGTGGCTGCAAACAGACAGAATTTTATTATTTGTCTATGTGTGTCTCCAACACCATAAAGAAAAATCATGACGTTAATCAGCACAAAATGATGTTACGTTTTTTATTGGCCTTGTCTTCCTTGCAAAAGCAATTAGCGCAAAGTAGCTGGTGTGATAACACCCTATATAGGCATGTCACAGAAGATAGCATTACATTGTATAGGAATAGTTTGCAGATGTTACCAGTTGTTTTTGTATTGACCTTCTACTGGATTGTATTATATTGTACATTGCGTTTGCTTATGATGACGGCTGTACACAGAGTATACATTCATTTGTATCTCCCTAACAGCACATTATATCACAGGTATGAAATTATGTGTTTCGGTTGATATTTTATATCTGGAGATCATATAGGAGAAATTATTGTATGGATTTAATTTAGCAACCGGTTGGCAAAATTTAAATAGTATGAATTTGCAATCCCTTTCAAAGTAATCCCAGGACATGGAAGTATGCCAAGTCCTTGAGTTTATAAATCACAAGATCATATCAGTCAGTATATGCTGCGACTGAGCAAGCGTAACCTTGTCTGTCTTTCTGAAATGTACAGATGCAGCCATTTCTAACGTCATATAGCATTGCAGCAAGCTGTGGTTTTCTCATTTCAGCAAATGCATGTATCATATAGACAAAGCTGATACAAGCCACTTACTAATGTATTGTGATTGTCCATATTGCCTCCTTATACACTGCTCATATCCAGGGGGTAGCGCAGATACGAGGTGGCCAGGACAGGAGCTGCTGCGCATGCGTGCCAATGCCTGTGCCCACAGTCCCAGCCACCAAAGAGGCCGATGCTTTTTTCTATAGTGTGCAAGCATGACCATCGGAGCTGGACTGCAGCAGTGGTTGTAACCACTCGATACAAGCAGTGTATGATGTGATGGAAAAATTAATTAGGCCAGCAAAGGAGACAATATGGACAATCACAATACATTAGTAAAGTGCCTTGTATTAAAGAGAACCTGTCACCGGGATTTTGTGTATAGAGCTGAGGACATGGGTTGCTAGATGGCCGCTAGCACGTCCGCAATACCCAGTCTTCATAGCTCTGTGTGCTTTTATTGTGTAAAAAAAACTATTTGATACATATGCAAATTAACCTGAGATGAGTCCTATCTCTGACTCATCTCACATACAGGACTCATCTCAGGTTAATTTGCATATGTATCAAATTGATTTTATTACACAATAAAAGCACACAGAGCTATAGGGACTGAGTATTCCGGATGTGCTAGCGGCAATCTAGCAACCCATGTCCTCAGCTCTATACAAAAAATCCCGGTGACAGGTTCCCTTTAACTTTCGCTACATGATCAGTGACATTTGCTGAAGTGAGACAACCCCTTTAAGTGTCAATGTAAGGTTTGCTGCAATTGTCTATTGAATATGCAAAGTGTCAAGTTAGTGCTGGCTACGTCTATAACCACATGAGACGTAAAGACACATGGGATAAGGCTGGGTTCACATCACCGCTATTTTATTCTGTTGTTCTGCTCCGTTAGAGGAGCAGAACAACAGAAATAACGGAAGTGCCGGGTAGGGCACATAACTGACCCGAACGGAGCTGAACAGAAACCATTGACCACAATGGAATTCTGTTCCGTTTCGTTCGGAATCCAGTTTTTTTTTACCAGACAAAAAAGTCCTGCATGCGTGGTCATTTTAATAGAACCTGCGATGGTGGCCCCGAACGGAGCCTCCAATGCAGATGTGAATAAGCCCTTACAGATATCCGTTGACAAGTATACTGTATTCCTGTTAGGCTAGTTTCACACTAGCGTTAAAACTGTCTTTCAGGCTGTTCCGGCATAGTCGGGGCTGGAAGACTGCCAGGTCCCATTATAGTCAGCCTGTTTCTGGCATTTAGTGCCAGGATTCAGCTGGACCAAAAAAACAGTGCTTGCAAATCCTGACACTAATGATGGAAATAGGCCGGATCCCTGCCGGGTCCCATTATGGTCAATGGGCTTCGGTGGCGAAAGGCAGTATCCAGCTATTTTGGACACAATGAACTTCAGCAGGGAGTTCCTCTGCCAGAACAGCCTGCTGAATGGTTTTGAAGCTAGTGTGAATCTAACATGTTGCTCCATAATATACAGCGATATCACTAGTGTTTGCTTTTGTCCAGGGCAAAGATTCAGTTCTCTGTCCTGACCATGTCTCTATATACCCTGACCAATGCAGAGGAGCTTGGTGGTACCCATACATGAGCCACCAGACACGTTACCTACACCTATTTATGTATGTTCTATTCATATGGACAGCAATGGATTCATTTGAATCTCTTTTTGTTGTGTGTCATTAGCTCAGCTCCAGAAGGGACAGGCACTACCTGCTATGATGTTCTCCCGCACTGCACCCTGACACAAACCTAACCAAGAGATGGTAACTTTGATGAACGAGCAGAGAGTTCAGGAGGAAAATACAAATTTATGAATGCAGGCAACCTCCTCCTCCCCCTCACTTCCGCTGTGCCGAGCAGTTCTGGTCTGTCTCGTTTCATCCCTCAGTTAGGGTGAATTCACACGACCATATGTATTTTGAGATCCTATCCGCAAAATATGGATGCTGCCTAAGCGTATGTCAGTTCCACAAACGGTAGAACATGTCCTATAATTTGCCGCAAAATGTGGACAGTGGACTCATTGAAGTCGATGGGTCTGCAAAAAATGCGGATGGCACATGGACTGCAAAATACATGCACCCTTAGGATTAAAGTGATTTTGTAATTCTTCACCACCCTCATAAACAACAGCAATGAGTTAATAGTATAAAAGATGCCTAGTTCAAATTGTTAAAACTTGCTCCCATTCTCCGGCTGTGCACCTGAACTGGGCAAGCAATGAACAGAAAGAACTAGTCTTGTAGTTCTCTCCATTATGTGCGCACACTTGAGAGTCGACTCGATACAATGCACAACCAGTCTGCAGGCATACAGAGGGAATAGAAGAAAGTATAAAGATAAAAATGTTTCATTGTATACTATTAACTAAATTACTGGGAGTGGTACAAAGTGATAATTAATATTTGTTTTCAGTGAGTGCAGAGCTTTTGAGCAGACAATAGTCAGGAATAGGGAGAAAGAGGCGTACGATAAGTTAAGAAAGGAACATTTTAACGAGTATTATCTTTGCATGCAACTTTGACTTACAGAAAAAATGTAAATACTTGATAAGCTTTAAACTGATCGACTTATAAGGTCTCTTTATTACCTCTCCAAAAAAACAACTATTTAAAGGGCTTCCCACTTTAGTCACTTATAATCCCTATACTGCGATTTATCCATACATAATGTGATTAATCATTTTGGTTCAGTAGATTTTGCTAAAAACATACTTTTATAATATGTAAATTACCTGTCTACCAGCAAGTAGGGCGGCTACTTGCTGGTAGCAGTCGCATCCTTCTATCATAATGACGCCCCCTCCGCATGTTGATTGACATTGATTGCATTAAAAATCTCGCGCCTGCGCCGTACCTGTCTTCAATGAGAGCCGCTCATCGGCCGCTCCATCCTCAATGCGCCTGTGCCGATGACGTCACATCTACACCCGGCGCAGGCGCATTGAGGATGGGGCAGCCGAGCGAGCGTCCGCCTCTCAGTGTGCCTGCGCCAATTGAAGACAGATTTTGAATGCAAACAGGGCCAGCAGAGAACGATCCCGTTCCCTGGCCCTGTCAATCACAATGCAGAGGGGGCGTCTTTAGGATCGTAGGATGCGGCTGCTACCAGCAAGTAGCCACCCTACTTGCTGGTAGACAGGTAATTTGCATATGATAAAAGTACATTTTTAGCAAAATCTACTGAACCAAAATGATTAATCACATTATGTATGGATAAATCGCAGTATAGGGATTATAAGTACACAAAAAAACAACAACTGTTTAGTGGGGTGACAGAAGTCCTTTAACAACATATTTTAGGACCCATACCTACAATTACATTTACTTCATTGCATTCATCATTTGATATGGTGTATGGTACCTTCACAAGGCAACATTTTATCTTCTGGAAGCACTGTTTCTAGGGCAAAATACCTCCATGAAACTGCCCATCACATGCTGTGGCACCATATTATGGATCCATATAACATGTGCATGAGGCCTTGGTGTATGTGTACAGGATTGGACTCTATCAGCTATTAATCCAATTCATTATTTTGTGTTTAATAATTACTACAATTATACTGTATATGTTGCAGAAGTTTCTTTTCCCCTTGACACGAAGACAACCCCTTTTAGAAATGAAGTAGATCACTTCTGGCCAAGATCTGGTCTGCTCGTGCTTATCGGCTCTGCCCCACAGAGGAGGTTCCTGAGTGGGAAGCTCAACTCAATGATGTCCATATGCCCTAGTATCCACACCCTCTTTAATTAGCATTTTCCTACTGACAAGAACTATGAAAAAGTTATAACTTAGTCTTCTGTGATCAATGTTGTTATGCAATAAACCATGACTACTTATCACTATATTCGGTGCTTTAATATATGTTCTTCAAATCACTTTGTTAAAGGCAAAAATTGTTGAAGCCTAGAATCCAACCTGTAAATAAAATATTATAATGACATATACTGGTTTGCTTCATAATAGCACACGGTGTGTTACTTTCACTATAACTGCATTCAGAATAAGGCCTAATTCACACAATGTATGTGGTGAGTAGCTTAAGTATTAGTATTCCTATAAGGATGCATACAGTATATATCAATCAGATGCCATACAGCAGATGAGGTCTTCCCTCGTAGAGTCAAAGTCATCGCACTAAATATGGAACAGTTTCGACGACCATAAAGTGTATTATATTATTTCAAAAGTCTCATAGTGTGTAGTCTGATCCTGCGCTCATACAGTCCCCTCTTCTACTGTCTGCAGGTTAATAGCTGGCAGAGAAGTCTAAAGGGAGATTTACACGGCCCAATGTTCGGGCTGATTATCGCAAACGCTCGTTCCTGATAAACGCCCTGCCTAAAGGTGCCTCAGATCACCCAAGGTGCCTCAGATCACCCAAGGAACGAGAAAAATGATCATTCATAGGGTTACAATCGCTCATACAGGCACCTAAACGATGCAGCTATATGAGGACGAGTGATGGCAGTTTATTCCCAATCGGTTGCTGGATAGATAATCTAAAAAAATTTTTTTAACACATTGAAATGGAATGGGATCCATGCATGAAAGTAAGGGATGGGTTCTGGTGGCGAGATGGACTTCTTTCAGCACTTCCTTTAAAATCGTGCTCCAGTTGAGGTTGTCTATTATCCCACATATGACATCACCACAACATGGGTGGTGTCATATTGGCAGTGACATCATCACACTTGTGATGTCATAAAAGGAAACCTATGAGGTCATTACACATATTTAACTTTAATGAGTAAACATCAGCAATGTCATTGCCATAGCATGTTATCACTACATTAATGACATCATAACACCAATGCCATCATACTAGAGATGACAACATATCGCTAACCTTATGATGATGGCAAAAAAAAAAACAATGATATATTTGTGATGTCATAAGACCTACTCTGATATCAATTACCCTTAAAGGGGATAAAACAGCAATATCAATGAGGTCATCTGATGATGATCACTGCAGTAGCTAAATATGATGCCAGCACAGCAATGATATGTAGCCTCAGTCAGGCATGTAGGATTGGAAAAGTATACCATTTCATCCTCCTGAGAGAAAGTGGAAATTAATTAAGAGTCTGATTAATTTAAAGGGTTTGGGCTCGGATCTTACAGCGTACCCGAGTAATCAAAAATAGTTTGTATAATGGCTGTGCGTCTTTGTACAATCATAACTATAAAAGAACTGGTGTTTTTTGGGCCTCCTTAAAGTCTTTCAGCCTAATTATTCCTTGTTTCAGCTGCACAGCTAGATGCATTCCTCTAAGAAGCAGGGAGTGTCTCGCTTCTGCCAGTACTGTATGCAGTGACCTCACTTCCCACTATGTTTATTTTCTTCTTGTAAGCTCAGAAAACTGATAAGAAGGGAAAGATCATACTTAGACACACAGGAGACTTCTGTGATCTTCAGAAGCAGTGTGGAAGCAGTTGTTTTATCAGGCTCGCCATATTAGCTAGCTCTGACACACCTCCACTTCCTCTCAGCCTTCTTCTGAGTCTCTGTTACCAGGGGCAGATCTTGCCTGACAACAGGCAGTGGACTTCAAGTTAGGTGGAAGTGAAACCCCTAGTGGTCATAACTTTACAGCTTTTTTTTTTTTTTTCAGGTGGATGTAGGCATATATTTTAAATAAAGTGATATAGAAATTTGCTAGTTACACCATTCCCTATTAAATAAAATGAAATTGTGTGAAAATGCAATGACTCTTTAATTAGATTAGTAGTCAGGTATAGGGTCAGTATTCATTTAGACGTCTGGCCTGAGGTCTGAATTTCTTTATTGGTCTGAATAAGTGGAGGGTCTGGCATCTGTTTTGATCTAAGGGCTTGGTCTGGGATCTGAATT
The DNA here is from genome assembly GCF_014858855.1 of Bufo gargarizans. NCBI lineage: Eukaryota > Metazoa > Chordata > Amphibia > Anura > Bufonidae > Bufo > Bufo gargarizans. The sequence goes on along the minus strand of NC_058089.1, from coordinate 89,023,451 downwards.
TCTGTTTGTATAGTGGGTAAAGGTTCAGAAGCGAGGGGCCAAAAAGTTTAGGCAACAATCTTTGGAAGACGTCATCAAGGTAGTCTGGATCGAATGGAGAAGAAAAGGAAATCGAAAGCACTTAATAAACAGCACACCATCAAACACATGGTGTTTGTGGCTAAGGCCTCTATCACATGTCTGTGTCCATGATGACATCCATGACAAGATGGTCAGTGGTTCATCCCTGAAGGATCTGTGTTTGTGTCTGTTTTTTTGCTTTCCGTATTCCATGGACAATGCTATGCTAAAAATTAATTTCCAGAGTATCTCCTAGCAACAATCCATAAAACATGGATGAAACACGTTTCGATGGTGCAACCCCGGACCCCTGGTACCTATGCTATGGAGACCACGGACAGCACATGATTAACCGACCTCTGGATAAGGTCTAACTTATTCCACACACAGTACTTATTTGGGCCATTATACTAGGATACCAGTAGGTACTACAAGGTTGCAGATGTGTAGTGATTAGATGATCACCAAGGAAGCTTCATGCTGAGACATTAAAGTAAGATAAACTTTATTAATCCTGAAAAATGGGAATTGCAATGTTACCATAGCAACAGCATCACAACAGTATCATACAACACAACTTATAAACTTTTGCAGTAATAAAAAATTAAAATACATTAAATAATATAAACATATAATATTTAAAACCTCTTACAATAGTCCATTTATCCCACACTGTTCCACAAACGGCCTATATTCCCTTTCTTCACATTCTTTTGATACAACCAACAACTACAGTATCACCAGAAAACTTTTCTCAGTTGAACGGCGTTGAAGGCACTACACAAGTAAGAAACATTTAAATCTCACAACATTACCTTTCCCTTCTTAATATGAATAATGCCTCTGTAACAAGAGAAGGGTGAAAGATTGCAAGAGACAAAAGCTATAATGAATGATCCATATTTTATATGTCATGGGGGAAGGGGGGGTCGTAGCTGAGGACCATTCTCTACTTGAACATTACATCCAATGAATTTACACTTGCGCTACAGTGGTGGTCGAAACAAGCAGTGTATAATGTGATGGAAAATTGAATCAAGCCAGCAAAGGAAGCATTATGGACAATCACAATACATTAGTAAGTGCCTTGTATTAACTTTCTCTACATGATAAATGCCATTTGCTGAAGTGAGAGAACCTCTTTAAAGAAACACTTATCGAACTATGATATTGTTGATTGGCACTTTTTCTAGACCAATGTAAAGGGAATACTGTATAGGAAATCAGTAGATACAAGACAAGACCATATCTGTCTTCTGGACCACTCAGCCAAACTCTGCAACTGATGATCGGCTGAGTGGTCACATTTCCTGTGTCGAGAGGGACCACAAGCAGGGGATTCGAGAAGCTTAAGAACGGGCCAGTGGAAGATTGGCGAGATCAGTATGATTTTTTTAAGCCAATCTGAGCATTAAAATTTTTTTTACCTGCCAGATAACCCGTTTAGATTTTCATTCACCTAGAACTGTGATGGCGAGCCTCCAGCACTCTAGCTGTGGTAAACCTACGACTCCCAAGATGTACATATGGTCTTGTGCATGAGGCCTTTCATAAATTAGAGAGATCAAAACTACCCAATGTTACGTAGAATTTACAGTATGGTCACCGAAAGCAGAAACTTGTCGATCCCATAGTGTCTTGTCAGTTTTTTGGGTTGTCATATTCATGTTGGATTTCATGGGTGCATATAAACAGCATTTCGCGAGCGCAAACCATCCAAAAACATTCTGGATGCTTCTTCACCCTTTTCAGAGCAGGTGTCCAAGCATTTCCGTGTTCTCTCCTTTAATGTTCTCTCTGCATTGATATTCTCAGAATCATCTCGAGACAGCACAAATTTGGATCTCATGATATCGATGAGGTGGTTGAGATGTCCTTCTGTCACTCTTTTCAGAATAGTTTCCCTGTTCTTTTTCAGGGTTTCAGAATAATTTTGAGCCCAGACCAGATGTGGAGAGGAATGACAATCTGAAGTAAGAAATAGTGGGGCAGTTATATTAAGAAAGGGTCATTTTACACCAGAATATTGTGCCTAAGCCAAATCTGATTGTTAAATGCGTCTTAAATCTGTGATGTTGGTTTAGAAAGTGTTGAAGAGGCGACACAAGAGGTGACGCATTGCACCATAGAGTTTTATACTATTAGATGTGTACATCGCTTTTTATACAGTCTTAGAGCTGGTGTAGTTTTGTCCAAAACATGTGCCAAGATCTGTCTGCAACATAGCAAGACGCAAAATATAACTAGACAAAAAAAACTGGCACAAAAGTTGTATAAAAAAAAAACCTTATGTCTTACATGTTTTAAATGAAACAAAATTTAGGTGCATACACTTCACATATTTGGCACAGAAAGTTTGCGCCAAAAACTCTGGCGCAAATCAAGAAAAGACTGAATTTTTTTTTACAAGGTCTCTACATATGATTTGGGGAGGACTACTGCCTCTTGGGTAAACATGGTTTATTCAGGAACGTGGAATACATTTCTTCCTGTGTTCCTAACCAATATTAGTTTGTTATGCTCTAGTTCAGGGATGTCAAACTCGTGGCCCTCCAGCTGTTGCAAAACTAAAACTCCCATCATGCCTGGGCATACTACAGCTATCAGGGAATGATGGGAGTTGTAGTTTTGCAACATCTGGAGGGCCATGAGTTTGACATCCATGCTCTAGTTCATTAGAACATAAAGCCTATAGTCAGGGCTGGAGTCAGCACCCAAGCAGAAAGCTCTGGTCTTGATAAGGCTCCCCATTAGTGTATTGTAGACAAGGAGCTCTGTTGTGCAATGGTCCACATACTGTATATCTGGAGTTGACCCTGTCTACAGTCTCTGGAAACTATTTCTGCTGCCTGTTTTTCTAGACAAAATTTTTCACTAATTGGTGTATATAAGGAAACAGCTATTTATGCATCCCATTATGCATGTACATACTTGTGAGGGATGTTTTCACCATATACTGCAGTGGTTTAAAGGGGTTTTCCGAGAGTTCAATATTGATGGTCTATCCTCAGCTTAAGTCATCAAATCTGATCTGTGGGGGTCAAACTCACGGCAACACCACCTACCAGCTGTTTCACTTAAATGTGACTGAGCAGCAAATAGGCTATCTGACTAGATTGCTGTCAGTGGGAGTGTCATGTGTTAGACCCCCACCGATGAGATATTGATGACTTATCCTGAGGATAGTTCATCAATATTGAACTCCCAAAAAGCTCCTTTAAAGAGAATAAGAGGCTATGCTCATCCCATGGATCCTGCTCAACGATCCCGTTCTGATGCTTCCTGGTTCACTTCTGGTCTCCACATCCTGGTCCCTCTTGACACAGACATGACCGCTCAGCCAAACTCTGCAACAAGTGATTGGCTGAGTGGTCACATTTCCTGTGTCGAGAGGGACCAGGATAGACATTGGAAGGTGATTCGAGAAGCTTAAGAAAGGGCCAGTGGAAGATCGGTGAGATCAGTATGATTTTTAAGCCAATCTGAGCATTTTTTTAAATGTAACCTGCCGGACGTTTAGATTTTCATTCACCTCCAGCACTCTAGCTGTGGTAAGACTAGGAGTCCCAAGATGTACACTTGCTTGGCTGTTCTCAGAACTCCATAGAAATGAATGGAGCATGCTGGGAGGCGTAGGTTCACCACAGCTGGAGTGCAAGGAAGTTAGCCATCACTAACCTATTCTCTGAGGTGGGACATTAACAACTATTATAGTATTTCTGCTTCTTCTTTAACCTCAAAAATCCATTGCACCATGAAGAACTGAACATGAGACTTGAAGTCAAAGTCTGTCCCAAGGAAAAACAGTCCTACCTGCTCCATTTCTGTGCAGGTGGCTAACCCCACAATTCCTGGCTGCCCTCCTCATTTGTTCAGGACATGTGGTAGGCACGTGAATATTGATCTTGGAACCTGAAACTGGCAGGCTAGCTGGAGACAGAAAGGAACATGATACTTGTGAACCCATTGAACATGTTCGTAGATAAAGACATTTTTATTATTATTTTTTTTACCCAAAAACCCTGTGACATGAATTTAAATAAACTGCCTGCTTTTTTCCAAAAAACAGTGTTATACCTGCCCAAGGGTGGAGCATGGCACCACAGCTCAGCCCTATTCAATTCAATAGACCTGAGCTGCAAAACTGGACACAACTCATGGGGAGGTGTGACACTTTTTTGGGGGAGAAAGCAGTCATGTTTTTCTAAGGCAGGGGTCAGCAACCTTCGGCACTCCAGCTGTTGTGAAACTACAATTCCCAGCATGCTCCATTAATTTCTATGAGAGTTCCTAGCCAGTATGCCTGCTGGGAGTTGTAGTTTCACAACAGCTGGAGTGACGGAGGTTGCCTACCCCTATTCTAAGGGCACATACACACAACAGTGAACAAAATGGCTGTTAAAAACGACAAAACAACCGATTTTTAACTGTTATTTTTCACAGATGCCTTTTTCTGAAAAATGGCCCCTTAAATTGTCTAGAAGCGGTCTGTCCGAAAACTGACAAAATAGGACATGTCCTATTTTTTGACGGCCATTATTCTGTCCCGTTAAAAAAAGCAGCTGTGTGAATAGAACCATAGACGCATTCAACTTACAGGAGGACTTAGTGTGGCGACACAAAGGAATGAAGAAAACATGGGAGCGAGGAGCAGGGAGCAATGGGGCAGTCAAATCTGGATTGAAATATTCTTCTTGGTCTGGGCTCTGTGGACTAATTTTGGGGTCTTGCTTGAGGTCTAGGGTTACAAATAGACCTCTGCTGAGCATGCAGAATATATGATTCATTTCTTAAATTCACTGTTCACTCCATCAAGCCATGGAACCCCTAGATAATAAAGTAACTCAGCTCCTTTCCAGTCTGCTACATATCTATGGGCAGACAATATTCTGCTGTTTATTGCAGCCTATACGCCGTTTATGGATTCCACAACGTAGGTGGTGGTAAAATAAAGCAGCTCACTGCCCCGCACATGCAGTGTAATAACCTCTTGTGTTAGCATACATCCATCCAAAAAGTTCCCTGCAGAATGGGAGGCCAAGCCGCAGTTCGCGCAGCCAAGGAGTTTTCCAATGCGGTTTTCCAGACCACACCGAGAATTTACATGTCCATTCTTGCCACAGTTACCTCGACGTTGATACCTTGAAAAGCCGCAGTGAGAGCCTGTTCACGGATTAAAACCCATGGCAGAAACCGCAGCAGATGCAGTCAAAATCCATCATGTGAACCTACCCAAAGGGTGAAATCCGCAGTGGAAAAATTGACAAGCTGCAGATTTTAAATTAACTCTGCAGGGCAATTAGGCTGCCAGCGCACATTGCGGATAAGGGCGGGTTCGTATTGGTGTTATGGCATTCCGTTATAACAGAGTTATGTCTGGAGTGTAGTATTCTAAATTGCAATGACTATGTTTTTCCAGGAGAGGGCAGTGCAGCAGCCCCAGGAGCACATAATAGTTCTGTTATACATGACGGAAACAATAGTCCTGTTGACAGTACTATTTTTTTCCGTCATGTATTACAGAACCAAACGGAACCGTTATGTGTCCCCTTAGACATGTATTAGGATGGAGCTAAACGGAATGCCTCTTAAGTTTTGCTTTCTGTCCTAGAATTTCTTTATATTCCGTTATAACTCTGTTATAACAGAACCTATAACGGAATGCCATAATGCCAATGCAAGCCCACCCTTACGCTTATTTTTTCCACTTTCCTCATTTTTGTGCAGAAATACCGCAGCGTAATACAGTACCAGCAAAGGGAAAGAGATTTGACAAACACTTTGCATATATCTTCCATGCAGAAAATGACCTGCCGTGTGGATTATTTCTGTGGATTTCAGGGTTAGATTGCGGCAAAACGGCATAAAAATCTGCAACAAAATCCCCAAGAAACACATGCAGATTTGGTGTGGAAACGCAGAGAAATCTGCGTGGAAATTCTGTTTGGAAACCCGCTCCTGTGTTCAGGCAGCCCTAAGGTTGCAGACTTTTTTTACGCAGTGCGTAGATCAGATACTTGCTGGAACGCTTCCTACATGCAAATCTGAGGTAGCAAATCCATGGCATATCTGCCACATGTAAACTCACCGCCAGCCTCTGAATGTAAAGATAAATGTTTCCATTCACTAACAGCAAGCAGATATTACAAAAACCTACAGAGCTATTAAAGGGGTTGTCCAGCCAGTAAAAAAGGGTCAGAATGGCATGAAAAACAAAAGAAGGGATACCCCCCCCCCCCTCCTGAATGGATTTCGCATTGCCCCCTCCAGACGCTTCTTGGTTTCCCACCGGTCTCTACTTCCTGGTTCGTTTCAACTATAGCCATTTCCTGTATGTCGAGAGAGACTAGAAAGTAGAGACGAGGAGACCCTAGAAACATCAGAATGGGAGTAACGGTGGATCCATGAAATGAGCATCACGTCTTTTGTTTTTTGTTTTATTATTTTTATGCCATCCTGACCCTACTGGATGGACAACCCCTTTAAGCTTCATTTGCAAAGCATTTTGATTACAGAATGTATGTTCTGCTCTCACCACTTCTCTTCTGTTTCCTTGTCTCGGGACATGACAAATCCTCTTCGGTGCTCTCTTCAGGCATGCTCTGTGCTCTACTCATATGGCTCCTACTCAACCAAACCTCCTACAAATTGTACAAACCATAATGAGATTCTAAAATGATACAGAAAAATCTACTATTATCTCTGCAGAAATACTTACATTTAAATACTCGATGTCACATTCCATGATGTGTTCCTGGGGCTGCTGCACTGCCCTCTCCTGGAAAAACATAGTCATTGCAATTAGAATACTACACCCCAGATATAATTCCAATTTACACACTGCATCTGTAGAATCCGGAGCCATGGGCCATTCAAAAAGGAGAAAAGAAGAAGACTGCAGACACAGTAACCGAAGGGACGTCACAAAGCATTGCCAGAAATCTTTTAAGAAAGAACCGCAGTGTCATACCTACTGGGTACCTTACGCATTTCTACAACGCAGGGGCTTAAGGGGGTTGTCTAGGGTTAACAGAACATAGAATGTGTCGGCAGATAAGAACCATTTGGCCCATCTAGTCTGCCCAATATACTAAATACTATGGATGCTTTCCAAAAACACCCCCTCAGCTGGGTAGACGTTGTGTGGGGTATTGCAGCTGAGATCCATTGAAGTGAATAGAGCTAGGCTGCAATGCCACACAAATCCTGTAGACAGCTTTATTTTTGCGATTGCGTTCCAGTGCCTGTAAATTACCAGTGAACGACTAGTTACTATCAAACAGGAGCCCGTGTCTGCTTACAGGTTCTAAGAGCAATGCCAAACACGTTAAAGAGGACCTCTCATGCATTCCCCATGTAATAACAATTCTAGAGCATCTATTGCTATGACTCTAAGTAGTGCCGTTCCCCTATTCTTCCTGCAAGATGTTATTCATTACTAACAGTTTGCAGTGACGGTCCAGATGTGTGTTACCAGTTAGGAGGGGAAGGGGGGCGCTGCACAGTTTAACATTATCCTATCAGTGTTGTCAATATCACACTGTGCAGGGACACCCCCCAACTGGTTACACCCATTTGGACCTTAATTGCAAACTGCTAGTAATTCATTCATAACTTCTGGCAGGAATAATAAAGGAACGGCACAACATAGAGCCATAAGAATAGATGCTCCAGAATTATTATAAGGGGGATGTAAGTGGTTGCAAAAACAGATATGTCAGGAGAGGTGACAGGTGCTCCTTAAAATCACATAAGCCCTGCATGTTACCAGATGTCTGTAAATGGGCAATTCGAATGATTAAATACAAACAGTTAATTGTTACTCCCTAATATATTCACTATGGTCTCCAAAGTGAAGACCTGCTCTATAAAGTCTGAAACCTCTCCTGACATGACTGAACATCTATACCCTTTATACTGTCTGTAGCATGTGATGCCTGTTTTTCATTGGGCTGTTCTGCAAACGAGAGCACAAAACAGGTGCGGTTTATGCAACTGTGCGCAAAAAAGAGGCATTTTATGTCCCTCTCAGACGAGCAAGTTCCACATTCTGGACTCGCAGCGTGGGTATGCAGCAGATCCCGTCCTGACTTCCCAGCACTGCCGATGTCGCGTAGCATTATATTGATTTATGATGCTATGTAACCCTTAGGCCCCTTTCACACGGGCGTCATGAATTTTGTCCGGATGCGTTGCGGGTGCATTGGTGCAAACCCGCGCGAGTAAGCACGCAATTTCAGTTAGTTTTGTTCCGTTGTTCAGTTTTTTCCGCGCAAGTGCAATGCGTTTTGCACACACGTGATAAAAAACTGAATGTGATACCCAGACCCGAACCCAGACTTCTTCACAGAAGTTCGGGTTTGGGTTAGGTGTTCTGTTGATTTTATTATTTTCCCTTCTAACATGGTTATAATGAATGTTGACTAAAAGACCCTTTACACGGGCCAAATTTGCAGGCGATTGTCAGGAAGGTAGCGTTCCTTCGCAACAAGCACCTGTTCGTCAGTGAAGGAGACCGCTACATTTACATGCAGCAATCTCCTCCACAGTATGGCGAGAATGATCGCTAAGGCCATTGCTCTTCCCCATACAGACCAATACAGCCCTTACACAGACAGATAATCGCTAACGAGCACTCCTATGAACGCTCATTAGCAAGCCTGTCAATTGGAAGGAGAGAAGGAAGGATCAAGCTGTCGGAATTTTAACATGCCCGATCCTTTTGTTCTTAAGGGATACAAGCCACTGCCTGCTTATTCCCCTTTCCTTGTTGTGAACACAAACACACTTGGCTGAGGCCAGCATGGGGCATGCGTGCGTGTGTGTTTGGGAGGGACAGGGAAGAGCATTTGGCTAACAAGCCTCAAGGTATGGCTACACAATCGGGTTTCCCGATTAAGTTTTGAAAACCAGAATCAGGAGGGGATCATAAAAGGAGAGAATACGTCTTCTCCTCTTTTTTTGAATTCACTCCTGGTTTGGGCTTTAAAAACTGCATCAAGAAATCTGACCGTGTAGCCGTACGCTTAGGCTGGCGATACACATAGGGTAAGCATTGGGTGGACCGTGGCCATTCAGTCGCTCACGGGGTTGATCATACAATCCCACCCGCAATATGACAGACAAAACTGGCCAGTCAGGGAGTTGTTTGCACAAAGCGGCAAATTATGGGCCGAATTCGGCGATCATGCCAAACACATGCATTTTCAGACGACGATGGCCAAATTTTCCAGCTTGGCAGATCCCATTCTCAGCCATCAGCCTTTGCGAATGTTACATTTTCAATAAGTCTGTCTGAAATAGGCAAAATAGGTCATTTCGGCTGATGTCTATCTTATGAGTATTGCCAATATTATTTTTCAGATATGCAGTCTGTACCAGATGATACTTGGCTGATTGTTTGCTGGGAGCTACAAGATACATGACCTCAATGAATTCACAGGAACCAAAAGTTAATAAAGGGTAGACAATGCATTCCAGGTCCTTGGAGAATGCAGGATAATCATTACTAGCCCTTTAGAGCTTGCTCTGTCTGACTACTAATGTTTTGGGCGTGAGTACCAGTAAGAAGAGGTATGGTTAGCAGGAACAGGGCTAACGACCCTCTTCCTCCCCTCTTGGTAGGAGTGGAATGGTCCTGCTTCCTGCCAGGAGTGGAAGTTCCAGTTGAGAGAGAGGAGAGGAAGCACATGTCAGAGCTCCTCTGAGACTAACACTACAGCATCTGTATAAGAAGACAGCAGAGTAATCAGCTAAATACAGCTTTACAGACACTGACAGAAGGTGAGAGACTATGGCTCAGACAACAATCACCAAGTACCACCACTAGGCTAGACAAAGCTGAAGTCAGATTCTTACAGTGGATGTCTATATCCACAAGTGCCTGCAACTGTACATCTTTTGACCTCCAACCTGCCACCATACCTCCTCAACTAGTGCCAGAAACTGCACTTTGAATTTGCTGCTACTGAATGTGCAACGTGTTCTATATTGCACTTAATAAATAGACACTGTTATACGTTTACTTCTGGCCTGATTCTTCAAACTACCTTTCCACTGCACCGATCCCCAAGGGCCTCGCTGTACTAAAAGGTTATATGCATATGCCTTTAGGCTCCTAGATCATACTCAGCTGTCGGGGAGTAGTTACATGGAAAATTCCAGAATTCTAACCTATGCAAATTCAACAACCAGCAACATAAATGTAATGTATCATCAGAGAATGACCTATTGTTTAAATCACGTTTTTGTGTTTAACATATTTTTTAATAATTTTTGATGACATTATTTTTCATTTTCCATGTCAATATCTATATTTAAACAAAAAACATACAATCCTGCAGTTTTCACATTGGCCACTTCTTGGTCTGCACAGATCACTTTACTACAGTCATCTGCTTATCTGTCCCTCTAATCTCGCCTGTACTGATATCACCTCTGTATATAGATAAGTCAGGATCCACTATTCACAATAGGTGATTGTCAAATCTTATCTATTCTTTCCTTGTACAATGACCTCTGCCCAGGTCACAGATCATGCCTAGGAAACTCTCCCATTAAAGTCAATGAGGTCCCCTCCTGACCATTGTGTCTATGGACCATGGGGCTGCCGTAAAGAAATTTTTCTAATGCTTTCTAAATGCTGTTAAGAACAGCTCAGACAATAGAATTTAAAAATCTGCAATCAGAAAATTAAAATGCTCCGGAAATGCAGATGCGGAGAGCACAAAGTGTGCTCTCCGCATCCTGTTCTGCCCTATTGAGAATGAATGGGTCCGCAACCCGTTCCCGATATTGCGGAATGGATGCAAACCCATTTGCGGACGTGGGAATGGACCCTAAAAGAGTGATCAACGGCACCTGGGGCAATTATCGGGAACGAACATTTCTAGGAACTAGTCTTCCTGATAATTGCCTTGATCATAGGTCTTTGTAAAGAGACCTTAAGACCAAGAACATTGTAACTCGTATCTACATTCGTTGAAGTTGAATGCACTTTTATTAGTCCCTTTTATCAGCCATCTCTGCTTTAAAGGGGTTTTCCAAGCTTTTAATATTGATGACCTATTCTCATAGGATAGGTCATCAATATTAGATCGGCCGGGGTCCGACTCCTGGCACCCCCGCCGATCAGCTGTATGAGGAGACAGCCCACTCAGTGCGCATCTGCCGTCTCCCGTCTCTCTTCCTGTTTACCACTGCCGTGTATGACAAAGCAGTGGTGAGCAGGAAGAGAGACGGCAGACGGCACGTCTTCACTGAGTGCTCCGTCTCCTCATACAGCTGATCGGCAGGGTGCCTGGTGTCAGACCCCCGCCAATCTAATATTGATAATCTATCCTGAGGAGAGGTCATCAATATTAGAAGCCCCGACAACCCCTTTAAAGCCCCCACCCAAGTTAAATTATTGTTGACTGACCCTCCTTTTTTTTGGGGGGGGGGGGGGGGGGGGGGGGGGGAACAAGCTAATGCTAAGTGCACATCTGCATTAGATTCTGGTATTCTTTTCCAGAATACTGGAATAGATGGATCCTGCATATGCCGGACGCTGTCGGCGCCCAACAGATCTCCTTCACTATAATAGGGCTTGTCGAGTTTCCGGTGTGAATCTGCAACGAAGGCTCCTTCCAGAACCTCCACTGCAAATGTGAACCTATCCTTACAATGCAATATACTGTATATAAGAAGCTACTGACTCCATAACAGATAATGTCAGGGTGAAGGATCGAACATGGTGAAATTCATCCTCCGATCGGGGGAGAGGTGTTTGACAGCTGCTTTCTCCTCTCTCCTCATAGAACACACATACATGCTTGGCCTCATCGGGGAGTTGGGTCTGATGACCAGTTATTGATATATGGACACCTAAGCTTTCAAGAACTTCAATAGGATTACCGACAGGATATCCATGTAAATAAAAAATTAGCTATACTATTCAATAAAATGAATCTGTATAGCGCCACCTGCTGTATGTGCTTCTCTTTATTTCTCCGTCCACCTCACTGAGGTGGTCGCACGCACTCAGTTTAAATCTTCAACTGCCACTAGCTGTATCTTCTGTTAGGAGCTATGGCAGTTACACGGAGAGAGCTGCAGCAGAAAGGACACCCCCCTGAGAAAAGGCACACCCCCTGAGAGGACAGCTTGAAATAAATCTAGCAGAACAATTGGAACAATGAATGCGGAGATATCTGGCTCCATTTGAGGTACATGGCTGGTTCTAGTTTTATTAGAATGAAATTGTCATGCACTATATGTCTGATTTTGTCACATAAATTATGGTATAACCCATTTAACCAGAAAAATTGTTACATGCGGCACTATTTTTTCCATCAAATGTGCAACGGAAGCTCAGAATGGAGCATCGAGCAGAGATGTGAACAGAGCCTTGAGTCTCTATGCTTTTGTTTAGTGCAAAAGCCTAGTTTTAGTCACATAGATAAAATATAAAGAGGTCATACACTATTACACATAGGCTACCATACGGACCGATTGCTTGGTTCCTCACCATGGTGGAACCTTGTAAATAATAAAATCTTCATGTATTTCAGTTTCTTCCTCAGATATTGTGAGAGAAAGGACTGGCAGGGAAATTTTGTTTAAGATTTAGTAAAATGCACACAATTGACTAAAAGCCAGAAAAACCAACCCCAGGCAGTTTACACTGGTAAGATTTATACCCATATGCTATATAGATCACAGGGTGGTATGAAATTAATAGCTCACCTTTCCTATATTCAAGGTGTCAATGTCACGTTGAATCTCTTCTTTTGAAAATTTTTGCAGGACTTCATTTAGGCGAGTCAAACACTCTGTGGAAGACATGTACAGGAATAATAAATGAATTCTCAAAAAATAAGTTCTCAACTCAGGTGTTGGGTTCCACCTCTCACCTCTCTATTGGGAGAAGGTCCCAAAGCCACTGACTGAACGGAGAGGTGGGTAAGTTACAGAAGGAACCAAGCAAGCACCACCACCCATCAGAAGCTTATAGAATATCTCATTCCCAAATCATAAATGTCTCTGTCCTCTTTAAAGGGTATCCTCTCTCCAGCAGCCCAACTATAAATGCTATTTTAATGTTTGAATTAAAGGCTATGGAAACCTTTGGAGGAATGTTTTTTTTAGCATTGCATTTTACTCATTTTGGACTAAAAATCATTTTTTCAATTAGTCTTTAATAAAAAAATTTCAACTGTTTTTCGTTTACAGCTTTCAGTTTTAGTGCATCATTCTGTCTCATGCTGACTCCGTCAGGGAGCTGCTCTGAAGGCTTGATCTGTAGTGCTGATCTCTAGTAACCTAACAGCTCATAAATACTTATAGCGACATTCTTATAAGTTTGATAATCATTTAGCTGAGTTTTTATGAGCTGTCAAAATTTTTGAGATAAGGGCAATAGATAAACCCATCAGAGCAGCTTCCTGACGGATTTAGTGTGAGGCAAAGATGAATAGTCTGTAGATGCACTAAAACTGAAGGCTGTAGAGGAAAAACTGTTGAAAAGTTTTAATAAAGACCAATTGAAAAACAATTTTTTTTTAGAAAAAAAAGAAATGAAATTTAATACTAAAAAAAATCCCCCTAAAGTTGTCCATAGCCTTTAAAAAAAAAAACTTTATTTGAAACAAAACATAGAGGCTGGAGTGTCTTATCTTTCACAGTGTTAGAAGAATTGGCACAATCATACAGAGGGTAAAGGTCCAACTTACCATCTGCGGTTGGTCTCATAAAAGGGTTCTGATGCCAGCACAAGTTTGTGAGTTGACTCAGGTTTGCACGTTGACTTTGTTGGAGACTTGTCTCTTCTAGGATAACCTCAATGTTTGGTTGTGGTCTGATGCCTCTAGTGATTTCAGTCTCCAGCTTCAAAGGGTTATTTTCTGTGTGATGGCAAATTTAAATATATTGCTTGTATTAGCACTTGACTTTGGCCCATTTAAGGCTACTTTCACACTAGCGTTTAATCGGATCCGTTCTGAACGGATCCGATCATATTAATGCAGACGGAGGCTCCGTTCAGTACGGATCCGTCTGCATTAATAACTTAGAAAAAATTCTAAGTGTGAAAGCAGCCTGAGCGGATCCGTTCAGACTTTCAATGTAAAGTCAATGGGGGAAGGATCCGCTTGAAGATTGAGCCATATGGTGACATCTTCAAGCGGATCCGTTCCCATTGACTTACATTGTAAGTCTGAACGGATCCGCTCGCCTCCGCACGGCCAGGCGGACAGCTGAACGCTGCAAGCAGCGTTCAGCTGTCCGACTGTCCGTGCGGAGGCGAGCGGAGCGGAGGCTGAACGCCGCCAGACTGATGCAGTCTGAGCGGATCCGCTCCATTCAGACTGCATCAGGGCTGGACGGAGGCGTTCGGGTCCGCTCGTGAGCTCCTTCAAACGGAGCTCACGAGCGGACCGACGAGCGCAAGTGTGAAAGGAGCCTAAAGGGGTTTTCTATTTTCTAGTTAATAAGCTGAGGGCAATGTCTGATGGATGGAGGTCTGACTGTTTGACCCTGACACTTGCTTTTGAAGACCAATGCGTCCATTGGCTCTAAGCAGCTTTTTTATAAGTGGGTGCATGGTGAACATCGCCTCTAAAAAATCCAAGCTGAGCTGATGGTAGCAGAAGGATCACTACTGTTTCTTGACAACGCAGATCTGTGGGGTACTATTTCTCATTGTGGTGAGCGGTATAAGGAGTCTTATAGGCCATGTAATGCTCGTCTGGAAAAAAGGTTTGCAAATTAGTTCTCTTTCCGCAAAGAACAGAGAGCATATTTTTGGGTTGAGGAGCACTGCATAGCCTTATAGACTCCTTATGGCTACTAGGCGCTCTCCACAAGAAGAAATAATACCCCACGGATCCTGACAAAGGCCTCTCACCAATCTAAGTCAAATCTCTCTGGTCTGTACTGATGAGGGGCAATCTCCCCGAAGCAACTATCTGCAGAAGAGTTACTGGCTTAGCTATAATCCTAAATTACATCTCAAGGCCTGTTTAAAAGGTCAAACATTGGCTTTTAGGATAGTAAACTTACATCTAGTGGCACTAGAGGCTCAGTTTTCTTTTCATTTTGGAAAGAAAGCTAATTTTCTGACAATGTAGGAAACAGTAGGGTTCACATTGTTCAGATGCTCTAAGCAAAGTGCCATAATTGTCTGAGGTGGGATGTCCCTTTTAATACATGTTGGAAGGATCATCAACTTACCCTGAAATGGCTGTTTCCGGCTAAGAGTTTCATGCACAGTAATTCCAAAACTGCAAAAAAAATGAATAGTTATTTTACTCATTTAAAAAGCAGCAACTTCTTTCATAGGACTGCCCCCATTGGGGATCACAAACTTAGTTGCAAATTAATCAGTATAAGATGCCTGTAGAAAAACTTACACAAACACAAAAAGAACATACAAACTCTATTCAGACGTTGTCGTTAAAAGAGACATGCAAATGAGCTCTTAACAAGCTCTGCCTCAAATGCCACCAGCTATCCTATAAATCAATGTTCCACTATCTTTAACTAGGCCTTGAGACATGACTTGGATACTAAATATGCCAGAACCTCCTCTGCAGACAGCTGTTTCGGGTTGATTGCCCCTCATCAGTGCAGAGCAGAGAGTATTGGCTTAAGTGGGTGAGAGGCCTAGGTCAGGATTTGGGGGGTACTATCTCTCATTACAGAGAGCGCCTTAATTGGCATGAGGAGGCTTGAAGGCCACACATGCTCCTCTGAAATTCTGGGAAGAAGGTATGCAAATGAGCTAAAAGCAAGCTCTGCCTCTAATGTCACCAGATGTAAGGTAGGTATCCTATTTATAAGTCAATGTTGTATACCCTCTTCCCAGAATTCCAAGGAGCATTGCCTGTAGAGAGCAAACCGTATATTCACAGAAACATAGCTGTGGGGGTGCCAGGATTTACAGTCTACATATATTCTTCTACTTTGTTTTCTTTTAAATGAGCTGATCATTAGTCTACCAGGAACAGACTGGAAACTTAAAGGGAATGTGTCATCAGAAAATTACCTATTGTCTAAATCAAATTTTTATGTTTAATATATTTTGAAATAATTTTTGGGTGATGTTATTTTCAATTTTACGTGTAAATATCTATATTTAAACAAAAAACATAAAATCGAATAGCCTAATAAGCCTAAAAATAGGCACCAATTCTTGTCTGTACAGATCACTTTACTGCAGTTACCTGCTTATCTGTCATTCTAATCCTGCCTGTAATGATATCACCCCTGTGTATAAATAAGACAGGATCCACCATTCACAATAAGTGACATCCCAGCTGATCTACTCCCTCCTGACCTCTGCACAGGTCACAGAGCATTGCCGAGAAAACTCTCCCATAGAAGTCAATGCACGCTATAGGAAAAAGCACAGGCCTCTCTGGTGGCCAGGACTGTGGAAGTGCACATAGGCTGGTGCTTTTTCCTATAGTGTGCAAGCACGTCCACCACTGCTGCACTGCAACGGTGGTTGTAACCTCTGGATACGTGCAGTGTATAATGTGATGGAAAAATGAATGACGCCAGCAATGGAAGCAATATGGATAATCTCAGTACATTAGTAAGTGCCTTGTATTAACTTTCTCTTCATGAAAAATGCCACTTGCTGAAGTGACACAACCCCTTTAAGTTATGAACTGTGACAACTTTATCAGCAATTTACTGCTTGTTTCACCAACCTGTACATGTCATCTGCTGTGCTTAGAACATTGTTTTTCAGTCTTTGAGGTGAAAGATATATCACAGAAGTATTTTCCTCCTGTTCCTTGGAAAAACGGACTTTCTGGAAGTTCGATAGCCAGAAATCTGAGAGCTGTAATAATGAGCTATAATCAGTGAGAGCACCACAAATATTAATAAAACTATCTATCCATCTCATATCTATTATCTATCTATCTATTTTAGGAAGGCGCAAGGGACCGTCGTGGATGGAAGGTATGTGTGACCGAGGTTACTGGCCTCGGTGAAGTAAGAGCTGGTATTTTATGTATCAGCAGCAGCTATTGCTAATTGACACCTTGAGAGTTAGCATGACTGTCATAGCTGATCCTGAACGGCTCCTACTGGGAGTAGTCAAAGTGCTGGGTGGGTGACTGCTCCCCATGTTCCAGGCAGAGTTTTGCCAGGCATAAAAACTAGCCAGCACTGCCAGGTGTGGTGGATTTACCTCCCTCTGACAGTGGAGCTCAGGAGTCTGTGTGCTGGGATTTGAGGTTTGAGCCTGGCTGGAGGACTCAGGCCCCTCTAAAGGGGAACAGGCCGCCTATGGACTTGATGAGGCTGAACGGCTAACAGGGTGCGAATAAACACCGCTGTTTAATTCAAGAACTGTGTACTTTGCCTGTATACTGCATCCGCTAGTCTTAACTACCAGAGCGAATCCCCACACTATCTATCTATTAATCTATCTATCTCTCATATCTATCTACTTGTCCATCTATCTATCTATTTATCTAGAATTATATATAACTAGCCAAAGTATTTTTTTTTTCTCTTACCTTTACCCGGTATTGAGCATCCAATAATATGTTGCAGGGTTTTAGCCTCTGGAACATTATGGGATCTTGCTGGTTGTGCAAAAAGGACAACCCTGCAGCAACATCTGCAAGGATTCTGATTCTAATACTCAGTGGAAGAGTAGGGTACAGATCCCGCTGTAATCAGAGAAAAAGATAAAAATTACAAGAATAAAGACTGTGTTTAGTGTTGAGCTACGTTATGGAAAATTCGATTCGGCTGCTCCACTGAATCTTACAAAAAAATTTGCTTTGTGATGAATAACTTTGTTACAAAGCAGATTTCTTTGCAAATAGTTGGTGCAATGACAGAACGGCGATTGACCAAGGAGTGTCAGAGGAGATGCATGCAAAGCCTTATGAGTATGTATAGTACCTAGGCGAAGGTTGTTCATTTCCGCAAAAAAAAGTGGTGTTAAAAAGTCGCAGACACATGTGGCTTTAAAAAAAAAAAAAAAAAAAGGAGGCTGGGGTGACAAGGGTGGGAAGGAGCGTGGCGAGGGTAGGAAGGGCATAGCCAGTCACCGTGACAAATTTATCTTTATTGACATCAGTTTTCAGGCACAAATGAAGCCAGAAATCTAAGGCAGCTCTGTGCTGCTGTAGATTTCTGTTTTGGCGCACAGACTGCCAGATGATGCACCTAATTTATGATGAGCCCTGCGTCCTCCGGTAGCACATGGAATATCAAGACCGGTGCAGAAAGTGCTGGTCTTGATAAACCTTCCCCATAGTGTTGCTATGATGACTAATCTAGGCATTTAGCAGTACAATGGGATTGTAATTAAATTCCCTGCCTTCTAATAATAATGAGATGACTCTGCTCATTATCTCCAAGTCTATACAACAAAGCTGACAAGTGAGCTGCAGAATTTTTGTGTGATTTAAAGATACTTATACAAACCGGATTCCAAAAAAGTTGGGACACTATACAAATCGTGAATAAAAACTGAATGCAATGATGTGGAGGTGCCAACTTCTAATATTTTATTCAGAATAGAACATAAATCACGGAACAAAAGTTTAAACTGAGAAAATCTACAATTTTAAGGGAAAAATATGTTGAATCAGAATTTCATGGTGTCAACAAATGCCCAAAAAGTTGGGACAAGGCCATTTTCACCACTGTGTGGCATCTCCCCTTCTTCTTACAACACTCAACAGACGTCTGGGGACCGAGGAGACCAGTTTCTCAAGTTTAGAAATAGGAATGCTCTCCCATTCTTGTCTAATACAGGCCTCTAACTGTTCAATCGTCTTGGGCCTTCTTTGTTGCACCTTCCTCTTTATGATGCGCCAAATGTTCTCTATAGGTGAAAGATCTGGACTGCAGACTGGCCATTTCAGTACCGGATCCTTCTCCTACGCAGCCATGATGTTGTGATTGACGCAGAATGTGGTCTGGCATTATCTTGTTGAAAAATGCATTGTCTTCCCTGAAAGAGATGACGTCTGGATGGGAGCATATGTTGTTCTAGAACCTGAATATATTTTTCTGCATTGATGGTGCCTTTCCAGACATGCAAGCTGCCCATGCCACACGCACTCATGCAACCCCATACCATCAGAGATGCAGGCTTCTGAACTGAGCGTTGATAACAACTTGGGTTGTCCTTGTCCTCTTTGGTCCGGATGACATGGCGTCCCAGATTTCCAAAAAGAACTTCGAATCATGACTCGTCTGACCACAGAACAGTCTTCCATTTTGCCACACTCCATTTTAAATGATCCCTGGCCCAGTGAAAACGCCTGAGCTTGTGGATCTTGCTTAGAACTGGCTTCTTCTTTGCACTGTAGAGTTTCAGCTGGGAATGGCGGATGGCACGGTGGATTGTGTTCACTGACAATGGTTTCTGGAAGTATTCCTGAGCCCATTCTGTGATTTCCTTTACAGTAGCATTCCTGTTTGTGGTGCAGTGTCATTTAAGGGCCCGGAGATCACGGGCATCCAGTATGGTTTTACGGCCTTGACCCTTACGCACAGAGATTGTTCCAGATTCTCTGAATCTTCGGATGATGTTATGCACAGTTGATGATGATAGATGCAAAGTCTGCAATTTTTCGCTGGGTAACACCTTTCTGATATTACTCCACTATCTTTCTGCGCAACATTGTGGGAATTGGTGATCCTCTACCCATCTTGGCTTCTGAGAGACACTGCCACTCTGAGAAGCTCTTTTTATACCCAATCATGTTGCCAATTGACCTAATTAGTGTTAATTGGTCTTCCAGCTCTTCGTTATGCTCAAATTTACTTTTTACAGCCTCTTATTGCTACTTGTCCCAACTTTGATCTGTCATCTACGTTCTATTACAAATAAAATATTGACATTTGCCATCTCCACATCATTGCATTCAGTTTTTATTCACAATTTGTTTAGTGTCCCAACTTTTTTGGAATCCGGTTTGTAATAATGTCACCTCCTGATGAGACATTGCTCCCCAAGGAATTTATCTGACCTGGTAAAGAAGAGAGTGTAGTGACTCATTCGACATCCATACTGTCACAATTCCAATCGCATTTGGAGTACAAAATAGCCCAACAATTTCTGAAAGTCGTTCAGATCTCCTTCTGCTTGCATATTCCACAGCACGGAGAATTGTTTGACGGTCCCTTTAAGTAGAAGAACTTTACTGATTAATCACAAATTTGACTGATCTAAGAGGACATCACAGACTCCGTAAAAAAAAGACAAAATAACACTGCATGCAGCAGTATTTCAACTGACAAAATGCTGGTATTCACGATTGAAACCTGATGGACCCATTAATGTGAATGAGATCCATCAAGTGTTGACGGTGTCTGTTGTATCTTGGTTCCAGAGATCCTGGTACTCTGTTCTTATCCCAGAAAAGAATACCAGAATCATACCACTGATGTGTGAAGGGAAGCGATTCCAACAACAGAAGTACAGTATATATAGGAATAAGTATACAGGTGTAGGTCCATCAATGGCTAGATGAACATATTTGTTGAAAAAAGTTTCAAAACATCCCCGTTAAAGGGGTTGTCTACTCCTTTTATACTGATGGGTTATCCTTAGGATAGGCCACCAATATCTGACCAGGGTGGGCAGGGGCGGATTGGCCATAGGCCTTATAGGAAATTTCCAGGTGGGCCGATGCCCAGGGGGCCACCTGGTCCCTCCTCACAGCCGACCAGTGGAAGTTTTTTTTTGGTGATTTATTTTTTTAAGATGGACTGTGGTATTTGGCTCTGTTGGGGTGGTATAATGTGATATTTCTGGCCCTGCCTTCCATCAATTTGGACCCAACTACAAAACGGGGCCACTTTTAGTATTTTTTCCAGGGTCACTTTAAGTTCCCAGTCCGCCCCTGAGAGTGTGTGTGTGTGTGTGGGGTTGACATCTTGTGCCCCCACTTGTCAGCTGTTCGGGAATGGCACTGGAACCGCACAGTTCTGTCCATTGTATACTGAACAGAGCTGGTTACTGCAGCATTGCTCCCATTCACTTCAATGGGAGTAGCACAGCAGTAACCAGCTTCTTCCATTACACAATGGAGAAAGCTGTGTGGTTCCAGCGATGGAGCTACACCCAAACATCTGATCACACGCTCGCCGATCCTGAGGACAGGCAATTAATCTAAAAGGAGTAGGCAACAGTTTTCCAGGGGTTGTTCACCCCTTGGGACCCTTTCTGCAGAACCCCCAGCGTGAGTGGACCTGCGGTGGGAATCATACTTACATGATCTCCACCATTAGGTTCTGGCTACATCGCTCTCCCTTGGATGAAGTATCAGATCTCCCTGCTTCAACATCTGGTTTGACGCAGGTCACGTGACTGCTGAAGCCAATGACTAGCTGCAGAGGTGACATGTCACCCATGCGTCGTCACTAGGTCATGCGACATGTCGCAATTGCGGGAAGTTATTGCCTGTAGTGGCCACATGACCTGTGTTCAATTGGATGTTAACTTAGGGAGACTCGAGACCTGCGATGCCTGAGGGGGAGAGATGGAGCTGAAACCCAGGCAAGTATGATTCCCACCGCAGGTTCTGCCATTCTAACGGGGTTCAGAAAAGGTCCCCAAGGATGAATGACCCCTTTAAGGTGTGCCTTTGTTCAGACAATGATGCTCTGAATTTCATAGTTGAACCTAACGTCCCACAAGCAGCTGCAGTTCGAGAATATATGATCAATGACCCCCCATGGGCCCAGCTTACCTTTTATTTTGTTCGGCCAAAGGCAAAAGTTTTATGAAGACAGGAGAGCCAGTGGGTAAGTAGGTAGACTTGTAGACAGGTTCTGTGCTAGTCTTCACTATCTGGTAGGTCGCGGGTAGGTCCCGCCGACTGATTGAAGATAATGACATTTTTGACATATACAGTAGTGTCTGCATGGAAGAATGGATTCCAGAGTGCAAAGGGTTCTTTAACTTGTGCAACTACATGGTTCTGTAGGGAAGCAGCAAGGTCAACACTGGAATCAATAACAAGGAAGACAAAGAAAAAACTGTCAGCAGAAAATACCCTCTAGGATGCCGTCTAGTTTGGTACTTTATGTCATGATTAATATAAAAGACTTCATATAGTACACAACAATTTCTTTTTAAGCTGGAACTGGCATTGTACCTCCGGAGATTCCCCCATTCATTGCTCTTCTAGATTTATTTCCACTGCAGGTCTCTCCCTATAACTGTCACAGCTTCTAACAGTAGATTGGACTTGTGGCAGTGGAAGGATGGAACTGAGCATGTGTGACCACCTCAGCGAGGGAGCGCCCTCCCTTTAACAGCTCAGATGAGATGGTCACGGTTGACAGTGGAGTCTGAGGGGTTAAATTTCTGGGACAGGATTTATCTCTGATCCAGGCAGTGAGAGTAGAGTGCTAGCTGTATAATACTGCTGACACTGGCAAGCAATGACAAGGGTCCAGCTCCTGAGCCCAAAATGAGCATTTGGGCTGGCAGACTTTCAGGGGGAGAGCAGTCCCCAGCTAAAAATACAGGTAGGCATTAGGCATTGGTTTATGTTTGGCACACCCATGTAAGGCAACATGCATCCATTAAAAATAGCCATGAAAAACAGATTAATTTCATTGGCTTTTTTTAAAATAAAGATCCCAACCCCTGCTGTGCCCCCAGTACACATAATGTTCCCCATAATGGCCCCTGCAGTAATAATGCCCCCTATAGTGGCTCCCATCTGTAATAATGCCCCCTATAGTGGCTCCCATCTGTAATAATGCCCTCCATAGTGGCCTCCATCTGTAATAATGCCCTCCATAGTGGCCTCCATCTGTAATAATGTCCCTCATAGTGGCCCCCATTTGTAATAATGTCCCTCATAGTGGACACCAGATGTAATGTTTACTTTTAGCAAAAAAAAAAAAATATATAAATTCACCTCATACACTTGCACATTCAGAGGCAGTCGCTCCTCTCTTGATTGAAAAGGACCTGCTGCAGGTCCTTTGGCAGGTCCTTTTCAATGAAGGGAGGAGTGACTGCTTCTGCATGTGCAAGTGGATGAGGTACCGTAAGTATTTTTTTTTCCCCATAAAGGTCAAATTGACCTAGTGTACCCGTTTTTAACAGCCTTTAGACGGGTGCACTACTGTCTAAGCGGCCATTAAAAACTGTCCAATTGATTTCAGTGAGGTCCGCGTGGTCGTGAAAACGGCCAAAAATGCGATGTCAAAATTAAATTCATGTGTGTGATGGCTGTTACTTAAATGGTCGTCACGTGTGCTTGTAGCCTAAATGGCAATGATATTAGGGCTCCCACACACATGTATTAGTGTGGTGTCTTTTTAATTTGTTTCTCAGGTTTTTTTCAGCATTTTTTTTTTCCCTATGGAGAAGGGGATGATATGTCCTGCATTTCAAAAATTCCACAGACTTTCGGCTAACATCTGGAGCTGCCGTTTTCCCTCAAAGAATGCACCAAAAGAAAACGTGCAAAAAAATAAGTAAAAAAAAAATTCTAAATTCAAGAAAAACATTATCGAAACAGTAGGGGGGAAATTTATAAAACTGTCAAAAAGAAAAACTGTCTTTGTTGCTTACAGCAACCAAACACTGCACAGCTTTTCATAAATGATGAATGAAGCCTTGTGCTTTCTCTTTTCTATGGCTTTGTGATTACTCCTGTAGAAATTGTCACCATAGAGTCTTACACAGTGAAAAAACCTAGGACGTCTCTCCTAGGACTGTACCTCCAGTTGGTAACTAGGCAAACGTCACAACAAAATTACTGTATTGAAAGCATGACCTACAAAATATGTCCTCCTAAAGATGAAATCCCCAAGAGTATTGTTCTTTTTTTCGGAAAGAATGTGGCATTGCTCGCCACAGTGCATCAGGGTGTCTGGAGGAGCGGCGTCCCACTGCCATGGAGATGCATGCGGTCACAAGATCAAGACCTGGCCACATCTTCTGATGACACCACCCTGATACATTTATAAAGGGGGACTGCTTAGCATTTGCTTTCTTGGCCGTTAGCCCTGGTGGCGAGTTACCTAATTATTTCAGCGGAAGCCATATGTTTTGATCCAGCCCGCCTGACTCTTTTAAAGGGACACTACCGTCATTTTTTTCTCACATATTACATCCTTTATGTGAATACAATATTTAATAATTTTTTTTATTATTTTTTTTTTACAAAAATGAATGGATGGTTTTCTGGATATAATTTCTTGAAGTCACTCCATGTATCTTTCCTGTCTTGTCTCTATAACACCCCCCCCCCCTTTGTTTAATTTTTTTGCACAATAGACAGTCTTGCTTGACTTTCTCAGTCGGACCATCACTGTGACTGGTATCCTAATTCTACTAATCTACTATTTTACTAGCTGAAAACATATTTCCCTTACAGCAGCAGTAAACTGACAATAGGTTTCCTATCTTTATATGAGGTTTATCTCTTTGTGATGACTGCTGTAGGAGACAATTTTTTGTTTTATTTCCAATGACATAGTATTGACAAGATAAAAAATTAAAAACAGCCAGGAATTTTAATATTGAGTTTTAAAAAATACCCCTTTCTGATGGAAGCGTCTCTTTAACTACTCGTACTACTTTATCCGTTTACTGTTCTTTGGCCTAAAGTCCTCTCAAAGTCTCTGCTTCTAATTTCTGACAACTGCCTTTTGCTGACCCAGATTTGTCTGACCACATCATTGACCCAGCCTGATACCTGCAATCTGTCTGTGGTCAACTATGCTGAAGTCTACAATATGGACATTCAACCAGTAAAATTGCAAAGTGGTTTGCAAGGTAAATAGAAGAATATCTTACACTTCGCACCCCAGGTCAACCACCACCAACTCAATAATGGCCTCTGAGAACTGTCTCTTGACTTCTTGTCTTTCCCATCAAGTTTCTAGAACCTAAGCACACGTCTTGACCTAGAGCTGATTGTGCAACCCTGCGTTATGGTCCTGAAGCTGTCATCCAAGTGCCACTGCTGGGGACTGGCAACCAGAAATTCTCTAGGATAAAATTCTAACAGATGCTGTTGCCGTAAGGTTGTTCTGGTAACATATAAGGTCTACAGTAGGTTTTATTTGCAAAGGTCGAGAAGAAAGACTCCTCGGGGACTGTTAAAGTTTATGAAAAAAAGAACAGAGCAGGTGATTGAGGTCTGTCCTCGAGGACATTTGTTTACATGGAGCATGTACATTGAAGAGAGTACCATGTTCAACAAACTTTATCAACATTGTCCTGGATAATCCCTTTCTGATGCAACTATTTTCAGTGTTTTTGTTTTAATTTTCCGTGCTTTCCTGGAGTCATAATTTTTTTATTTTTCATTTTTTTTGTTAGACAAATTGTACTTTCTAATGGCACCATTTAAATTGCACAGGTAATGTCACGGGTAGAGTCACAGGAATCAAGATAGAGCGGAGGTGCACTATCTGAGCTGCCACCCGGTCCCCTATCCCTGACTACTTGCACCACCCGCCCTAGGTGACGGAGCGCAAGTGGGCGACAGTCCCTAACCTACTAAATGCAAGTAGAGAGAAAGAGACAGCAGGGAAGAGGACAGCCACTGAGAAGTTACAATAAGCGGACAAGAATTAGAACAAAAACGGAAGGCGAGGCGGGTCAACTAGCCGGGGTCAGTCCAGGAGGTCACGTCAGAACAAGGGAAGAGGCAAAGACAAATCCGTAAACAAGCCGAGGTCAAAATCCAAGAGGTAGCGTCAAGGTACAGGGAGCAGGCAGAAGAGGTGTCAAGAGGCGGATCGAGGTTCAATTCCAGAGGTAGCTTAATAACAATAAAGTACACAGCCTATAGGATGAAAATTACAGGCAACCTGTAGCCAGCAAGCCGCCTGTATTTATAGTGGGGAGTGAGGGTCATGTGACGTGGCCAGCCTCACATGACCGACAGACAAACAAGTCGAGCACCAAGTGATCAGCTCGGCGCTCAAGGCAGACCTAGGAGCAGGGCTAGCAAGGCCGCCCTGGGAACGAGGCCAAACACAGATCCTCGCTCCCGAAGCTAAGCAGCAGGTGATGGGAGACCGAGTGCTCCTTTGGCGCCCCGTTACAGGTATGATGCAAAATTGTAAATGGGGTGGTTCCCTATGCGATAAAAATGACCGGTTACCTTCATGCTCTTGGTCAGTACGATTACAGCTATACCACATTTATATAGTATTTCTTGTTTAATACTTAACAGTTAAAGAGGTTGTCCAGGTTTTTTCATATTGATGACTTATTCTTATAGGTCATCGATATCAGATTGGCGGGGGTCCGACACCTGGTACCCCCGCTGATCAGCTGTTTGAAGAGATGGCCCGTGCCGTGCTCTCTTTGCGCTCTGCTGCTGTATGTATATGGGACCGCAGCAGCAGACAAGAAGAGAGAAGGTAGACCGCACATGAGCACTGTACTCGCCATCTCCTCAGCTGATCAGCGGGGGTGCCGGGTGTTGGACCCACACCCATCTAATATTGATGACCTATCCTGAGGATAGTTCATCTATATAAAAAAGCCCTGAGAACCACTTTAAGTTAATACTTAAAAAAATAAAAACCTTAAAAATATATATTTTTTCTTTGTATCGCCACATTCTGACCCCCATTACTTGCTTATATTTATATCTACAGAGCTGTGTGAGGACTTATTTTTTGTGGGACAATCTGTATTTTGCATTCATACCATTATGGGATGTATATCGGTTAAAATATTTTAACAGTTCAGGCATTTTGCCACATATTGATATTTATTTATTGTTTGTTTTTATTTTTTTAAATAAGGAAGGGGGGCTGATTTTCATTTTTAGATGTTTCTTTTTTTTAATATGTTTTGCCTTTTTTACACTTATTTTTAGTCCCCCTAGCTGACTTTAACATGCGATTGTCTTATCGCTTCGATTTACCATTGGAGTCTATAGTAGATTGACTACGTTCCTATCAAGCCCTGCCACAGGCAAGGCTTGATAGTATCATCACCATGATAGGCCTCGGAGCCTTCAGAACGCCCGAGGCTACCATAGCAACCGACTGGCACCCACAATCTCGACGCAGAGAGCCTTTTAGGCACTGGGAGTACTGCGCTATTTGTAACTGGCCAGTCAGATGCTGTGGCCACATTTGACCACATCATCTGACAGGCTAAGGCTAGGTCTACACGACGACATTTGTTGCGCGACAATAAGTCACGCGACAGATAGGGCGCAATGCAACATTTTGTTGCACTAATGTCGTGCGACAATTTTTATAATGGCAGTCTATGGTGTCGCACTGCAACATGCGACATGCTGCGACTGCGACGCAACAGTCGCAGAAAAATCCATCTCGAATGGATTTTCTGCGACTGTTGCGTCGCAGTCGCAGCATGTTGCATGTTGCAGTGTGACACCATAGACTGCCATTATAAAAATTGTTGCGCGACATTAGTGCAACAAAATGTCGCGCGACAAATGTTGTTGTGTAGACCTAGCCTAAAAGTCCATGATTGGTGTTGTCAAAAATCAACCAATCTTCCCCCAGGGCTCTCTGTTGTGTAAGGCTAGGTCTACACGACGACATTTGTCGCGCAACATTTTTGTTGCACCAATGTCACGCGTCTATGGTGTCGCACTGCAACATGCAACATGCTGCGACTGCGACGCGACAGTGGCAGAAAATCCATTTGAGATGTTGCAGTGCAGTTGTGCCCTATCTGACGGCCGACTTATTGTCGCGCAACAAATGTCGTCGTGTAGACCTAGCCTAAAACAGCAGCCCGCTGAGCTCCTGAATAGGAGCCATCTTTAGGTACCTGACCTCTGCCGTACATGTATGGCGAATGTCGGGAAGGGGTTAAAATAAATATAATCTGAACATAAGAAAAATTATGACAAATAATGGAATAATGGCTTTAGGGCACCAATGCAAACTTTGTGCAGGGCCTCCCAACTACCATGTCCATTTATTATACTAAAGTCTTCTTATGTGGCAAGGGGCCTACTTGCGACTCATACCTCTGCACCCCTGCTCTGTGATGTTTTCAGCACAATCCTATTAGATGCTGACTTTCATTTTTTTTATTTATTTTTTAAGTATAATGTCAAGTACATATTTAATTGCCTGAAGTACCCCTAAATGGTGCTATTAAAAAAATACAACCTGCTCCGCATAAAACAAGAAAATAAAAAAAAGTTATGGCCTTGGAAATGCAGAGATCAAAAACAACAAAATAAAAAGCTTAGCCCAACTAGACTAGGTCCTTAACAGGTTAAATAAAAATCAGTACCAATGCAATTTACATAGTTATTTGGCTGCAGAGGTTTCTGGAGCAGCCGCTCACACCTTGTGACATTTCTCTAGCTGTCAGATCGCCATTAGTCAGTGCACAGACGGTTTATTATTAACCCTTCAGTAGTGAAAGTGGAAGTAACTCTTCGCCATACCATCTGCTCTGCAGAAGTAACGTTACTTTTATGATGTTTCTACCCAAAGAAGACACATGATCAATAACGGGCCATGCATACAATGGATCCGTGCCAACATGGCGTCTAAAGACTATGTGGAAGGACTCCGAAACGAGAAAAACAGGTCACATTACAGAGGCAACTTCCTATCACAAGGGAAGGGACCATAGGGTCAATATACTGTATATACATATGTATATATATAGATATATATATTACTGTTGGTAATGATTGTGGGGGTGACATTACTGGGAGGGATCCACAATGTCTGCGCAACGTTATGGTGACCACTGTTTTTGAATATGCTCACTCTCTAGTCCAACTTTGCCAAGAGCCTTGTTAAATATGGTTTCAGCTAATAATAGGGGGATAGGCCAATAGGGGTGCCTGTTATTCCTAAAATCTATAAAGTCCGCTATTCTCTATGTGTGTATGACAGCCCGTGCCGACGACATCTGTAAGAAAACCACCCCACCGCCTGTAGTAGACCTCAAGATCAGAACTTTGGGTTGCATTATAACACCTACGGGGAGATTGATCAAAACTGGTGTAAAGGTGTCACTTGCTAAAAAAAAAACATACACTGCTCCTTTAAGAGAAGTCAGCCTATACTCTTTATACTATATGAGGCTATGACTCACCATAATACTGTCCGGTTCTGTACGCTGCTAACGACCAACAGTCTGAGAGCCCTTACCCTTGAGAAGCAGGCAGGCAGCAGTGTGCTTCCCTGACGCACAAGCATCTCACATACATCCGCCCCTAGAAATTCCCCTTTTCTAGTTTTTCTTTCACTTAAAGAGGCAGTGCTGTATAAAAGAGAAATACAATGACGAGGAAGGGAAGTAACCCTCCCCGCTCTCTGCACTAGCCGGCCAGAAGGGAAAACTGTGGCTTTGTAAGGACCATAAACGTTATACTCTCCATTATTGGCCGCAGTGGTATCCTTTGGTTTCCTGTTTCTTTAACCCTTTAGGGACCAGCCTCTTATGGACCTTAAAATGACCTAGCAAATATTATTTAAAAAAAATCAGTTTTTCATCGTCACCTTCCAAGAGCTATAACTTTTTTATTTTTCAGTCGACGTAGCTGTTTTAGGACTTGTTTTTTTTCAGGACAAGTTGTAGTTTTTAATGGCACCATTTTGGGGTACACCTAACTTACTGATTAACTCATATGAAAGGGAACCTGTCATGTGGATATTTGATTATAATCTAACTAATAATATACAATCATTAACTACAGAAAAGTACCTTCACTTACTGACAGATGGTTACCTCATATTATACACACAAAGATGCCACATGACACATGCTAATGAGCTGATTTGAGTCCAGCGTGATGTAATTGAGTCCAGCCAGTGGCGCACTATAGGGGAGAATGGCACTAGGGGGCATCTGGTGGCACTATAGGGGCATTATTTGGGGGGCACCATGGGGGCGAGGAGCACTATGGGGGCTCTAAAGGGGCTTTTTTTGACACATTATGGGGGGCACTATAGGGGAGAACGGCACTATGGGGCATCTGGTGGCACTATAGGGGCATTATTTGGGGGCACTATGGGGAAGTGGGGGTTCTAAAGGGGCCTTTTTTTCTTATTGGCACATGGGGGCATTATGGCATCTGGTGGCACTAAGGGGGCATTTTTTACTGGCACATTATGGGAGGCACTTTAGGGGAGGGCGGCACTATGGAGGAGTGGAGCACTATTGGGGCATATGGTGGCACTTTGAAGGGGCATTTATTACTGGCACATTGTGGGGCGGCACCATGGGGGAGAGGAGCACTATGGGGCATCTGGGGGGTCTAAAGGGGCTTTATTTTTATTGACACATTATGGGGGCACTATAGGGGAGAATGGCACTATGGGGCATCTGGTGGCACTATAGGGGCATTATTTGGGGGCACTAAGGGGAAGTGGGGGCTCTAAAGGGGCCTTTATTCTTATTGGCACATTATGGTGGCATTATGGCATCTGGTGGCACTAAGGGGGCATTTTTTTACTGGCACATTATAGTAGGCACTATAGGGGAGAGCGGCACTATGGGGGAGAGGAGCACTATTGGGGCATATGGTGGCACTAAGAAGGGGCATTTTTTTACTGGCATATTATGGGGGACACTATGGGGAAGGGGGAGAGGAGCACTATGAGGGCATTTACTGGGGCACTATATAGGGGTATTTTATACTGGCATACATTATGGGGACATTAGCTCAACAGCGGGCACTAAGCGGGGGTATTTCATGTACTGTCATATTGTAGGGAGAATTATTAGTACTAGGAGGTATTATGCGGAGCTTTGCTAATACTGGGGGGGGGCTATGAGGAACATGATTACTAGTATGGGCACTATAGGGGCATTATTACTACTAAGTGTGCTCTGGCAGAGAATTATTTCTATTTTGGGGAGCCCTGTTACTTTGGGGGGCACCCTGCCACAGTATCAGCTTAGCACAATAATTTTTGGGGGACATTATCTTTATACTATTAGTGTCTGGGAGCAGTTATTTTTTAGAGCACTGTGGGCCAATAATTGTTGAAGGGGGCACTATCTGTGTGGAAGTAGTATTTCCAGGGGGACTGTCTCTGCAGTATAGTATTGGGGGCACAGCGGGCACAGTATTGGGGCACTATCTGTGTGGTAGCAGTATTTCCAGGGGGACTGTTTCTGCAGTATAGTATTGGGGGTGGCAGGATGGGGTGTTCAGAAGATATGAAGATGATGGAAATGTGGGAAACTAATGTCTGTTTCTCAATCTCTGCAGAGACGGGAGACGGCTGAAAAATCATTATGGCGGTCTGGTCTGAATGGAGAAGATAAAGAGAATGTCTACAACAAAGGTGACATCACTGGATGTAAGAGGTATGGGGCGCTATGTAGGAGAGGAGATGCTCCAGCTCTTCCCCCTGCCATTTGCAGAAGAAGGATTCAGAGCTGGATGAGGACGGTCAAGGGGGGCAGCAGACCACAGGCGGGTGGCAAATGGTGGGGGGAACCACAGGCCTTGAGCAGGATCTGGGGAGGGAGGAGCTTCCTGGCTGTAGTCTGCTGTTTATTGTATGATGTGAAACAGGCAGTGCAGCCAGGACAGGCCTCCTCTCTCCGTATGATGTGTAGAGACAGGCCGCAACTATAGAATGTCAGCTGTACAGTGTTTGTTGGGAGTGGCCTATTGTGGCGAAACCAACCTCACCACAGTGTTTTGGAGAGGCCTGTTTACCAGCCTCTTGCCTCAGGATTACGGCCCTTTAAGATACTTTTACTAACTTTTAAACCCCTGAACCTATTCAAGTGAATTTTGGATAGGTTTGTCCCCAAGTTATACTGGTTAAATTGATATAAGTTATATGCATGTACAATGTAAACTCACAAAGTTGTAACAATTTATAAGAAAAATACCTAAACGGTCAGAAAAGTAGTAACTATGCTGTTACTGGGGTACTCAGAAATATCAATAAACACCCTTAATAAATGAGTACAATGAATCCCATATCGTCTTAAAATTTATATAGTCTTTATTAGAAAATCAGAATGAACATGATTACATAACTTATAACAATGTGTTGTAAAAGTTGTACCAAGCCATAAAAGTGAAAGTAACTAATAACTACAGAGCCAGTTTATATAATGTGACTATTCTCATAGAAAGGGATCATCTGGGTCTAAAACACTGCGCGATGGTGGACTCAATTGGGAGTTGTATCTGGGGTGCACTAGAAACTATATGCTAGTAGCAAACACCCATCTAACTATGTAAAAGAGACTAACACCTGGGCGGTGGGCAAAATGCTAATTGGTGGAGCTGAAATCTGAAGCTACTAACCGTAAGATGAAATGTAGAACCAGTCAAGAGGGGTCAAAGAATAGGGCTCTGGATCTCCCCGACGTACGTTTCGCCGTTCTGCGTCCTCAGGAGGAGTGAATTAATGGGGCTAGATGACCAGTTTATATTGATATATGTTGTCCAATGAAATGGGGCGTTTGGGATCACATGTGTCGACTAAGACGAGATGGGCAACGCTGGCGCATGGCGCGTCACTTCCGGCCGCTGCTGTGACTACTTCCGCCCGTCTCCCGAGTCCAGGCGGCGGCAAGGGCAGCCACGCGTCGCGTACGGCACGGGCTGACGTCACCGGCGTCCGATCTCCTTGGAGACAGAGGGAAGTCCGCTGGCCGCAGGACCGTCATGCGCACTGTGCCGATCTCGTCTAATGCTATGCATGCCTAGGTTAGTAGCTAATACAGTTGTATAGGGCATGCTGGAGGAGCAAAATATTTTTAAAGGGCTTGTTATAATTGCGTAATCAATATTAAAGACTCTACAATATATAAAACCTGGAGATAAATACGATGGAAGGTGATAAAAAAGAAAATTAATAATAAATAATGTTCAACAACCACCATAACAGATTTCTATATTATTAATATTTGATTGAAACTATTAATTAATATCGAGTTTAAAAGTGAATTCATATATGGCGGGACTATTTATAGCACTAAAAAAGGTGGTATTCTATTTTATGAATATAAAGTGCAAGAAAAATATGTATACATTCAGTGATTATTAGGTATTAACATAGTGAAAGGGGAAAAAGTAGTGCAATTATATACATGATTAAACATCAGAAGTAATCAATTATACATAAATAGATAACAGTATAGAAATGGATAAAGTGCTGTTAGTGCAAATTTAAATTAAATACAATTGCGGGCATTAGGCCAGCTATAATTAGGTGACTGAACACATAGTGAATATACATTGTGGACAAATATAATATAAAAAAGTATATATAAAATGTGTTTACTATGTTATTTTATCCTATAGTCCACCTCCAACCGCTAATGAAGGTTTAATTGTGCATATAAATTCATTTCTAAAAAGGACCAAAGACGGTGTATCTCCTCCGGATGGATTGATTCCACAGGATGCTGCATAATATTTCTCCAAGGAAATCGCACATGTGTGTGAGAAGATGAACCCAAACTGTTTTTGGACAAAACAAATTAAAGTAAGTATATATAGTCATAATTAAATAGAACTGTTAAAAAAAATATAATATGAAGATATTATATCCTAGAATAATTAGGAGCCATTAAAATAACATTTATTTTCCCCATAAAATGGATTAAAAAACACTGCATTTCAGAGGAAAGAGCTAAATCCAAAATTTTCATTAAGTCCTACCGGTGTAAGGGAATTTAGTCGAAAGATCCATTTGCTTTCTAGTTGTGCTAGTTTTTTGCCCTTATTTCCTCCTCTGGTCCCTAGATGGATTAGGTCAATACCCCTAAACTTAAGTCCACTTGGATTAGCTTTGTGGAAGATTTTAAAATGTTTGGGTATGGTTTTTAAATTTGCTAGGTCTTCCTCGTCATTCGCCTTTTCTATGTCCCTGACATGTTCTCTGATCCTTTTGCGCAATTCTCGTGTGGTCAGACCTACATATATTTTATCACACGGGCAGGTGGCATAATATACTACTCCCGTAGAGGAGCAGGATATGTACTCCCGGATATCATAAGTTCTCTGTTTATCTCCGTCCGTGAAAACATTTGTCCTTTCCATGTTTTTACAGGCTTTGCATCTGCCGCAAGCATAGGAGCCGCCTTTCATTTCATCCTTCTTTCCCACTACCTCAGGTATATAGTGGCTGTGAACCAGGATGTCTTTTAAATTTTTTGACCTTCTTGCAGTGATTAAAGGTCTATTGATAACGATTTGTTTTAATTTAATATCAGTTAGCAGCACCTCCCAATGTTTATTTAGGACTTTGTTAATTTGCCCCCACTGTCTGTTGTAATTGGTTATGAATCTTGGTTCCTGGCTCTGATCATTGATAATTTTATCATTGGGGTACAGCAATTTTTCTCTTGTTCTTTGTTTTGCCACATTCATGCTTTTTTTAATTTGCCGATTACTGTAACCCCTATCTAGGAATCTGTCTTTCATTATTTTTGATTGTTTATGATATTGGGTTTTTTCCGAACAGATTCTTTTTAGCCTAAGAAACTGACCTGTGGGGATTCCATTAATAGTTGTCCTGGGATGTGCTGACTCTGCATGTAAGATGGAATTAACCGCTGTCTTTTTCCTGTAGATATCTGTTTTAAGCATCCCATCCTCACCCACCAGAATGTGAAGATCCAGGAAGTCCAGCTCTCTTGCAGCCTGAAAGGTAAGTTTGATATTTAGCTCATTCGTATTGAGCACATGCATGAAAGGACAAATGTTTTCACGGACGGAGATAAACAGAGAACTTATGATATCCGGGAGTACATATCCTGCTCCTCTACGGGAGTAGTATATTATGCCACCTGCCCGTGTGATAAAATATATGTAGGTCTGACCACACGAGAATTGCGCAAAAGGATCAGAGAACATGTCAGGGACATAGAAAAGGCGAATGACGAGGAAGACCTAGCAAATTTAAAAACCATACCCAAACATTTTAAAATCTTCCACAAAGCTAATCCAAGTGGACTTAAGTTTAGGGGTATTGACCTAATCCATCTAGGGACCAGAGGAGGAAATAAGGGCAAAAAACTAGCACAACTAGAAAGCAAATGGATCTTTCGACTAAATTCCCTTACACCGGTAGGACTTAATGAAAATTTTGGATTTAGCTCTTTCCTCTGAAATGCAGTGTTTTTTAATCCATTTTATGGGGAAAATAAATGTTATTTTAATGGCTCCTAATTATTCTAGGATATAATATCTTCATATTATATTTTTTTAACAGTTCTATTTAATTATGACTATATATACTTACTTTAATTTGTTTTGTCCAAAAACAGTTTGGGTTCATCTTCTCACACACATGTGCGATTTCCTTGGAGAAATATTATGCAGCATCCTGTGGAATCAATCCATCCGGAGGAGATACACCGTCTTTGGTCCTTTTTAGAAATGAATTTATATGCACAATTAAACCTTCATTAGCGGTTGGAGGTGGACTATAGGATAAAATAACATAGTAAACACATTTTATATATACTTTTTTATATTATATTTGTCCACAATGTATATTCACTATGTGTTCAGTCACCTAATTATAGCTGGCCTAATGCCCGCAATTGTATTTAATTTAAATTTGCACTAACAGCACTTTATCCATTTCTATACTGTTATCTATTTATGTATAATTGATTACTTCTGATGTTTAATCATGTATATAATTGCACTACTTTTTCCCCTTTCACTATGTTAATACCTAATAATCACTGAATGTATACATATTTTTCTTGCACTTTATATTCATAAAATAGAATACCACCTTTTTTAGTGCTATAAATAGTCCCGCCATATATGAATTCACTTTTAAACTCGATATTAATTAATAGTTTCAATCAAATATTAATAATATAGAAATCTGTTATGGTGGTTGTTGAACATTATTTATTATTAATTTTCTTTTTTATCACCTTCCATCGTATTTATCTCCAGGTTTTATATATTGTAGAGTCTTTAATATTGATTACGCAATTATAACAAGCCCTTTAAAAATATTTTGCTCCTCCAGCATGCCCTATACAACTGTATTAGCTACTAACCTAGGCATGCATAGCATTAGACGAGATCGGCACAGTGCGCATGACGGTCCTGCGGCCAGCGGACTTCCCTCTGTCTCCAAGGAGATCGGACGCCGGTGACGTCAGCCCGTGCCGTACGCGACGCGTGGCTGCCCTTGCCGCCGCCTGGACTCGGGAGACGGGCGGAAGTAGTCACAGCAGCGGCCGGAAGTGACGCGCCATGCGCCAGCGTTGCCCATCTCGTCTTAGTCGACACATGTGATCCCAAACGCCCCATTTCATTGGACAACATATATCAATATAAACTGGTCATCTAGCCCCATTAATTCACTCCTCCTGAGGACGCAGAACGGCGAAACGTACGTCGGGGAGATCCAGAGCCCTATTCTTTGACCCCTCTTGACTGGTTCTACATTTCATCTTACGGTTAGTAGCTTCAGATTTCAGCTCCACCAATTAGCATTTTGCCCACCGCCCAGGTGTTAGTCTCTTTTACATAGTTAGATGGGTGTTTGCTACTAGCATATAGTTTCTAGTGCACCCCAGATACAACTCCCAATTGAGTCCACCATCGCGCAGTGTTTTAGACCCAGATGATCCCTTTCTATGAGAATAGTCACATTATATAAACTGAATTTATAAGAAGTGTAACTTTTCAGCGTAGGAGATAGTTGAGTAGATACAGAAATTGACTCAATTATCTCCTAGACAGAGGGGAGGAATATGCTGGGTGTGTTTCTATTGTCCCATTGTGCCATTGTCCCATTGTGTATTTAAATGGTGATTTCTGTCCTGTTGTCTGCACATGTGTATTGGCGATTTCCCTTTGTCCTGAGAGATAATTGGATTGCTCCTCGGGTGTCTCCAGGGCATAGAGGAGGAAACCATGATGCATTGTGGGGATGTGTTGTGTCTGTGTATCCTGAATTGCTACATATCTGTCCTGTGTCCGATTGGTTGCTGTACTTAGATTGTATGTGTTGTAATATATTGATTGGTTGTATTTCAAAACCCTGTGGGCAGTACTATGTTTGTGGATGGTGAATAAAATAGGCTGTACGTGCAAGTACAGTCAGAGGCTGCTTTTATACCTTCCTGAAGTTTTGGCTCATGTTTGGGGAATGCGATAACTACACTCTTGGGGATTGCTATATCACAATACTCCCCTGAGTATAAGCTCTTGTAAGAGCTTGTTCCTGGTTCCTGTCTCTGCATTTAGGAGAGGTTCACCCACTGGAGCCTAGAGCTTTGTCAGTAGGTCCAGGGTGGGTAGGAGACGGCGAGACCTCCACCAAGCTTCGGCGGTTCGTGGGGTCTGCAGTGCTGACGGTGTCAGGTGGAGTGCTTGGAGTCCTCTGGAAGCACTAGGAGCATCTATCGATGGAGGTACCCGGTCGGGGTGCTAGGCGTTTCGTTACACCTATTATTTGTAGGAGGGGCTTTTAATAATGGGCGGGGCCAAAAAATTGGTGTTATTTTCCTACAGAGCTTTTAGAATCGCCAAGTAAAAGAATCAGCGCAACACACTACACCCCTTCCCTGCATTTTTAAATATAAAGAGGGCTTTAAAAAATTTAATTAGCACAGCGCACTACACATGCCACATTTTTTTGCCTTTCGGACCCCCCTAGACAAAATTCCTGGGTGCTCCCCTGAGTCCAGCGTATATTTAATTAACAGCTATAGCCACTCCCCTGCCCAGCTGCTGCTGATTCATATGGAAAAAAAACAGCAGCAGGTGGGCGGGGAGAGTCAGGAGCTCATGAATATTTAGGACTCTCCATTATGAGCTGGAGCTTTTCAATACAAGATGTTGGCAGATTGACTGGGTCAATTAAAGAAAGTGACCCAGCATTTTGCTAAGAGAATCAGTCACTTATTTATGTTGCCCTTAGTTAGGACACCATAAAACTTGTGACAAGTTCCCTTTAAAGCCTTTTTTACATGTCAGTGTTTTGCTCAGTGATTTCCATCAGTGATTGTGAGCCAAAACCAGGATTGGAGCCTCCACAACAGACATAAGGTATAATGGAAAGATCTGCATCTGTTCTGTGTTTAGAGCCACAACTTGGTTTTGCTCAAAATCACTGAACGAGCACTGACTGTGTGAATAAGGGCTCGTTCACACAAACGTGTGATGCCCGTTGCCGTATTGCGGACCGCATTATCAGATTCGCAATACACGGGCACCGTTCCGTGGCCATTCCGCATCACGGATGCGGACCCATTCATTTCTATGGGTCCGTAAATCCGGAGATGCGGAACGGAAGAATGGAACGGAACAGTACGGAAGCACTACGGAGTGCTTTCTGGGGTTCCGTTACGTGCTTCCGCACCGCAAAAGATAGAACTTGCTATAACTTTTTGCGGAACAGAAGGATCACGGACCCTTTCAAATGAATGGGCCTGCGATCCCCATGCGCCTGCCCCGCGGACGGTGCCCGTGCATTGCGGACCGCAATTTGCGGTCCACAGCACGGACACGGGCTTCACACGTTCGTGTGAATGAGCCCTAAGGCTACATTCACACGACCGTATGTGTTTTGCGATCCGCAAACAATATGGATGAGGTCCTTTTGGCATCCACATTGCATCCGTTTTTTTTTTTTTTTGCAGATCCATTGTAACAATGCCAATCCTTGTCCACAAAACGGACAAGAATAGGACATGCTCTACATTTTTTGCGGGGCGACAGAACGGACATATGGATGCGGACAGCACACGGTGTGCTGTCCGCATTTTTTTAAAATTAATGGGTCCTCATCCAATCCACAAAAAAAACGGAATGGACATGTAAACAAAATACATTTGTGTGAATGTAGCCTAAGGCATAACTTTGTTTTTTTCGGGGGTGGAGTGTTGAGAAAAAGCAGCAGTAGTGACAAAGAGTTTTTACACTTTACATTTAGCAACATTCTTTTTCTGGCATAAATAACATTATAAATATATTCTCTGGGTCAGTACAATTACAGCGATACCAAATACATAAAGTTTTTATTTTTATTTTACTACTTTTGCATAATAAACACCCTTAAAAAAAGGAAATGCATCACCATATCCCAAGACCCATAATTTTCTTATTTTTTTGCTTTACAGAGCTGTGTGAGCTTGAGTTTTGCAGGATGACTTGTAATTTTAATTGTCATCATTTTGGGGCACATAACACTTTTTGAGTGTGACATGTCACTGGCCAAGTAAAGGCTGAAAGAAAGCCGCGGCGCTACTGCAAGCACAGCTGCCTTCTCAAACAGCTGATCGGCAGAGGTCCAATGTGTCATGCCATGCAAAGACATCGACATAGCCCCCCTACCTTTCAAACCACTTAGATACCGTGGTTGCTATTGACTGTGGCATCTAAGGGGGTTAAAAGGACTGGGTTTGTGCTTCTGCTTATCTGGACTGTTATGTGAGAGTTGAGGCCCCATTCTCTGCTGCATGCGAGACCTCTGCAGCGCTTAGACTAGGCCCCCATAAAAAGGCGTGTTTGCAGTCACTAATGGGTTAAATGGACCCCAATCAGCTGAGAGACTGCTCAGTAGCTATTTACTGCCTATGTCTATACCACTGTATATACACTACAGATGTAGCAGGGTTAACACTCAAAGTCCTAACTCACATTTCTTAACTCATCGCGTTATCTTGAAACCAAAGCCATTGAAAAGCAATTGAAGGTGTTTGCTTAACGCATTTAGTTCAGATAACACGTCTCATAAAGCATTAATGTTAACGCTACTACATCTGTATATGGAAAAAGTATTTGAACACACCTGTTAATCACTGAATTCATTCCTATTGCAGCAGGTGTATAAAATCCAGCCCCTACCCATGCAGTTTGCCTTAACAAACATTTGTGAAAGAACTGCTTGATCTAAAGAACAAGTCAGTTCATAAAATGTCTTCCCTCCTAGATATTCCACCAAAGTGGAAGTGTTTAAGAACCACAGCAACTCAGCCACAAAGTGGAGACCATGTAAAGTTACGTGGAGGGGGGGGGGGGGGGTTTAAGTACATAAAACTCACCAATGCTGCAGTCACCTCCTCTGGCATTAACACCAACACAAAGTCTCTGAGCAGGCTTTACCTCACCAAGCACAATGCCAGGCGTCTGGTGGAATGGTGTAAAGCACGTCACTACTGGACTTTGGAGCAAGGTAAACGTATTCTGTGGAGTGATGAATCACACTTCTCTATCTAGCAGTCTGATGGATGAGTCTGGTTTTGAGGAATGCCAGAACGTTACCCTCCTGACAGCATTGTGCCAACTGTAGTTTGATAGAGAAGGGATAAAACTATGGGGGTGTTTTTCAGGGTTTGGTCTGGGCCCCTTAGTTCCAGTGAAGGGAAATCTTAATTCTTCAGCATACTAAGGCATTTTGGACTATTGTATGCTTCCAACTTTGTGGGAACAGGTGGGGGGAGGCCCTTTTCTGTTTCAGTATGACAGTGACCAGTGCACAAAGCGAGGTCCATAATGGTTGGTTGAGTTGGGTGTAGAAGAACTTGACTGGCTACACAGAGCCCTGACCTCAACCCCATCCAACATATTTGGATCAACTAGAACACGAGATTGTGAGCCAGGCCCCTCTCATCCAACATCATTGTCTGACCTTACAAATGTTCTTCTGGACAAATGGGCAAAAAATCCCACAGACACCCTCCAAAATCTTGTAGAAAGCCTTCCCAAAAGAATGGGAGCTACAAAGGGGGAATAACGCCATATTAATGCCCAAGGATTTAGAATGGGATGCCATAAAATCTCCTGTAGGTGTAATGTGGGTCCCAATACTTTTGTCCATTATGGACACATTGTTTTGCAGGGTTGTAATTAGGTAATTTATGTGTGTGGGCCTTGATACTAACATGGTACCCCACTCGAGGATGGTACAGTAATTGAGGCAGACACTACATGGTTCAAAAAAACACTTTACTCCAGTTGCGGCAACAAGCTTAATAGTGTCTAGCTGGTTTCATCAGTGTATCAATGGTACAACTGCACTACACATGGAGTCAGGGAAGTGCATTATTTGTAAGAGGTGCTATGCAGAACCACACTATTACAGGTTGTCCAAGTGGAGGGTAAGGATGCCCTGTAGCACTGCCATAATTGGTTGGGAGGATGTTCACAGTGACACCAGTGAGTTGAGCCATTGTGTTGGAAAGAGTATTAAGGGTGTAATTGAAAAGGTGGTGTGTCATAAGAGTATTGATTTAATTCTGTCTTCTTTTAGATTATCTTCTATAATCTGTAATTATAGTTACATAACATACAGGGCCTTCTTTAATATTGATTGGACCCTAGGCAAAAATGAACTTGGGCCCTCTGGATCCTGCCTTCCCACACCCTAGCATGCAAGCACGCCCTCCACATTGTGCAACACTGGACTAGGAAGCACCTCTAGTGCCCATCTGATGAGTGGCACTAGAGGTGTTCCTTGGCAGTAATGTAAATGCTGCCTTGTTTTCTGAAAAGGCAGTGTTTACATTAAAAACCTTGCAGAGACATGCTATAGGCACCAGAACTACTACGTTTAGCTGTTGTGGTTCTGGTGACTATAGTGTCCCTTAACCTCCATGGCGGTACGATATCTTCATTAATTTTGTACCCGGAGCAGTACAAACTTCCGGAGCTGCGGACGGAAGTTCGCGTCACACTCCAGAAAAGGCGAATGCGGACAGCACACTGTGTGCTGTCCGCATCCATCCCTGCGCCATTCAAATTAACTCATGGTGGTCCCAAGTGTGGCTCAGGGTTACCGCTGCTTGCAGTGTAATGTGACCCCGAGCCACACTCTGGATTACCGCTAAGGAGGTATAGAGGGAAAAAAAATAAAAATCAGCACAAAAGTATCAAATACAATGGCTGTATCATTATTCTAAAAATTTAAAAAAACACAATTTCTGACACAAATATATAGTATTTTGCTAATTACTTTTTTTTTATTACAATGTGCAGATAGTACTGTACTACTAACCCCTCCCCCTTCTCCAACCATACAGCACCCTTACTCACATAAAACATATAATATATCCATTTTTCCCCCTATGTATATATTCAATTTTTTGCCCCCTCTGTATATATATCATATATATACAGAGGGGGTAAATTGGAATATACAGTACAGACCAAAAGTTTGGACACACCTTCTCATTCAAAGAGTTTTTTTTATTTTCATGACTATGAAAATTGTAGATTCACACTGAAGGCATC
Organism: Bufo gargarizans; assembly: GCF_014858855.1. Lineage (NCBI taxonomy): Eukaryota > Metazoa > Chordata > Amphibia > Anura > Bufonidae > Bufo > Bufo gargarizans. The sequence continues at coordinate 88,981,233 of NC_058089.1, read as the reverse complement.
AAAACTATGAACTAACACATGTGGAATTCTATACATAACAAAAAAGTGTGAAACAACTGAAAATATGTCATATTCTAGGTTCTTCAAAGTAGCCACCTTTTGCTTTGGTTACTGCTTTGCACACTCTTGGCATTCTCTTGATGAGCTTCAACAGGTAGTCACCTGAAATGGTCTTCCAACAGTCTTGAAGGAGTTCCCAGAGATGCTTAGCACTTGTTGGCCCTTTTGCCTTCACTCTGCGGTCCAGCTCACCCCAAACCATCTCGATTGGGTTCAGGTCCGGTGACTGTGGAGGCCAGGTCATCTGGCACAGCACCCCATCACTCTCCTTCATGGTCAAATAGCCCTTACACAGCCTGGAGGTGTGTTTGGGGTCATTTTCCTGTTGAAAAATAAATGATGGTCCAACTAAACGCAAACCGGATGGAATAGCATACCGCTGCAAGATGCTGTGGTAGCCATGCTGGTTCAGTATGCCTTCAATTTTGAATAAATCCCCAATAGTGTCACCAGCAAAGCACCACCACACCATCACACCTCCTCCTCCATGCTTCACGGTGGGAACCAGGCATGTAGAGTCCATCCGTTCACCTTTTCTGCGTCGCACAAAGACACAGTGGTTGTAGACCAAAGCACAGATTTCCACTGGTCTAATGTCCATTCCTTGTGTTCTTTAGCCCAAACAAGTCTCTTCTGCTTGTTGCCTGTCCTTAGCAGTGGTTTCCTAGCAGATATTCTACCATGAAGGCCTGATTCACACAGTCTCCTCTTAACAGTTGTTCTAGAGACGTGTCTGCTGCTAGAACTCTGTGTGGCATTGACCTGGTCTCTAATCTGAGCTGCTGTTAACCTGCGATTTCTGAGGCTAGTGACTTGGATGAACTTATCCTCCGCAGCAGAGGTGACTCTTGGTCTTCCTTTCCTGAGGCGGTCCGCATGTGAGCCAGTTTCTTTGTAGCGCTTGATGGTTTTTGGGACTGCACTTGGGGACACTTTCAAAGTTTTCCCAATTTTTCGGACTGACTGACCTTCATTTCTTAAAGTAATGATGGCCTCTCGTTTTTCTTTACTTAGCTGCTTTTTTCTTGCCATAATACAAATTCTAACAGTCTATTCAGTAGGACTATCAGCTGTGTATCCACCTGACTTCTCCACAACGCAACTGATGGTCCAAACCCCATTTATAAGGCAAGAAATCCCACTTATTAAACCTGACAGGGCACACCTGTGAAGTGAAAACCATTTCAGGTGACTACCTCTTGAAGCTCATCAAGAGAATGCCAAGAGTGTGCAAAGCAGTAATCAAAGCAAAAGGTGGCTACTTTGAAGAACCTAGAATATGACATATTTTCAGTTGTTTCACACTTTTTTGTTATGTATATAATTCCACATGTGTTAATTCATAGTTTTGATGCCTTCAGTGTGAATCTACAATTTTCATAGTCATGAAAATAAAGAAAACTCTTTGAATGAGAAGGTGTGTCCAAACTTTTGGTCTGTACTGTATACAGAGGGGGAAAATTGGATATATAATATATCCATTCTCCCCCCTCTGTATATATTAAATTGTTTGACCCCAAAGCCACTGTATATATTTGTTTGCCACTTTCTTTTTATGATTTTTTCCCCCGGGGCCGGGCCCCTATGAAGTATTTGCTTTTGCTTCCACTGCCGTGCCCTCCTGCCCTCATGCAGCCGGCCGCAGCCAGCACTGCCGGGCTTCAGTTAGGTGGCGCGCAAATCGCAATCCCGTTATCTTCCCAGTCCCAGCTGTGATCCCGCGAGACCCAATGACAAGATAAGGAATAGAATTCAGTGCAGCACAGCCATACTTCAAATACAGGGATGGCCCGGCTGCCGCACTTAAACAAAAAAGCACACTCTGTGACCTCAATCGTTACGCCACTGAAGTGGCCAGCAGGGCTCAAGAGGCAGCTGCCTTGGGCCCCCCAGGAGCAACTGGGCCCGGGGAAGCTGCCCCTTTTGCCCCGCATTAAAGACGGCCCTGATAACATACACAAACTCCCCAACCCTCATTGTGCTGAGAAAGCCAAATTCCTGAGTGGTTATGTCAGAGACATGCGTGCTGTACACTAGAGGAGGGGCTGAAAGGTGTAAACCTGGCACACACAGACATTTAATGGGCACTCCATTGAGGAACTTCATCCAGGTAAGATGTATGGATTGATTTCTTGTACCACTCTGGGGTATCGGCCATGTGCTACGACAGGGAGGACTTGGAGCCCCCCCCCCCCCCATATTGTATGTGTAGGCCAGTCAGAATAATTTACTTTTTACTACTATGTGTGTCTGTTTTACCTTATATTTAATCACACTTAGTAAATATTAGAGATGAGCGAAGTTTTCAAAAATTTGATTTGGGCGAATTTTTCTAAAAAATGTGATCCAAATTAATATGCCATGAAGCACGCGATAAATCAGCTATTTCCCGGCCTGCAGGGAGAGTGTATCTCGGTGTACATCACTGTGCATTGCAGAAACATTCATAGCTAGTCCGTTGTAGTAGTGAAACTGTTATTGTGCGTCAGTGTGACAGGCATCACTGTTAGACTCAGTTCAAACTTCACTTATTTGCTCACTTACGGGTCAAAAACGGACCTAATAACTGAAGTGTGAACTCAGCCTTACAGGTCAATGTTAGGGTCCATTCACACATCTGTAGGTGTTTTGCAAATCCGCAAATTGCGGATCCGCAAAACACTGACACCGCCCACTTGTACATGGCCGGCACTATAATAGAAAATGCCTATTCTTGTCCGCTATTGTGGACAAGAATAGGACATGTTCTATTTTTTGCGGAGCCGCGGAACGGAAGTGCGGATGCCGACAGCACACTGTGTGCTGTCTGCATCTTTTCTGGACCCATTGAAAATAATTGAAAAAAACAGAACAGATCCGGACCATTCATACAGACGTCTGAATGGAGCCTTAGTGTCAGGTATAATGGACTTAACCGTGAAGTCACAGAGTGGGGAGGGTGGCAACAGCATGAGTAGTCAACATAGAAACTCCGTCACAGAGTGGGGGGGGGGGGCAGCAGTGGCAGTAACAGCACAAGATGGTGGGTGGCGGTAGGAGAAGATGGCAGCAGGTGTGTGGCAGCATCAGAATAGTGACTGAAGCACGTGGCCAGAAGTAACGGGCCATTTTTCACAATGTTCTGGTATGGCAGCACACTGCAGTCAGAACTTTACTGCCATAATGATCTAGTCTGATGCATCAGGCACCGGTTTGTGGAAATCCTTTCTGATCCACACCTGATTAATCTTAAGAAAGGTTAACCTCTCAAATTTCCTGTTGAAAGACGAGTTCTCTTTTGGGTAACTATGCCCCCACTGCACTAAACCAATGCCATACTACTGGCTGGGCAGGAAAGCCTACCCAGGGAAAACTCGGCCAGTTGCGGCCACAAATCAAGTTTGGCTGCCCAGTAGTCCAGTAAATCTTCAATCTGGGGTGGCAGGGTGCAATCCAAGAATGCCACCACCTGCTTGTTCGGGTTCTTCTCCATGTCCTGCTGATGCTGGTTTCTTCAGTAGGCAGGTGAAGAAAAGTGCTCATTAGAGACTCAAGTTTTAAGTTGCTGTTGATGGTTCTGGTTCTGCTCCTGTCTCCCCACTGCCCTCCAGCAGTCATGACAGTGGAGTATGAGCACAATGGGTGCCCCCAGTCAGACCTTCGAGAGGATGGGTGATGGTGCACATACGGTAGGCAGCGACCAACCAACTACATAGGCTGTCTCGATAGTAGTTGAGTTTTTCATCCTTAGCAGGTGTAAAAAAAGCCCCTATTTTGGCCCGGTAACGAGGGTTTAACATCGCGGAGAGCCAGTGGTCATCCCTCTGCCAAAGGGTGATAATGTGGCTGTCATTACGCAAGCAACTAACTCAACATGCATCTGGCCATTTGCACAAGGGAATCAGAGGGACCCTGCCTCCATTTCCACTGCATACTGCCTGGTCTTCCTCATCACCCTCCAGCTCCTCATGCTCCTCCTGTTCCTCTCCTGTCACTTGGGCAGATAAACCACCTATTTCTGTATACAATTCCTGGACATTAATGTCCTCATGCTCTGCCAGTTCAGCCCCCACAGGTCTCAGGTGGCCGTGAAATGTAGGCGCCACGTCTCCTCTCCCCTGACCAGCCAGATTTATCAGTAGCTCAAGCAGGGTGGCTGAAGTGCATGCACAGTTTCCTGGCCATTTTCAAGACATCTTGCAGTTGGGTGGAAGGCTTGAGGAACCAGTTTACAACCAGATTAAATACGCACGCTATGTAAGGTGTATGGGTCAGCTCTCCTTGACGCAGTGCCGACACAATGTTCTTCCCTTTATCGGTGACCATTGTTCCGATCTTCAACTGGCGAAGAGACAGCCAGGATTCGATTTCTGGTTGATGACGCCGAGCAGTTCCTCCCCTGTGTGACTCCATTTGCCCAGTCTGGACAGGTGCAGAACAGTGGGACACCTCTGTGCTCTGCATAGGTGGTATGCTGGAGGTCCACTCAGAACTGTGCCTACAGTGGAGGGCAAGCTGGAGGATGAGGAGGCGGAGGAGAACATTGGTGCCGCTATCACAGCATGAGAACGCAGAAACGGCATTGCCATCACCTGACCAAGTTGCCGGTGTGCCTGGGCTCGAACCACATTTTACCCAGGGTGCCGTAAAAGGACATATACTGTCCTTTACCATAGTTACAGCTCCACACGTCGGCACTACCGTGAACTGTACCAGACACCGGCAGGCTCGAGGACTGGCCCACATTCTGCTGTATGTAGGTATGCAGGGCTGTTACAGCTTTTTTTTAGAGAAGTAGTGATGGCTTGGAACTCTCTACCTTGGCTCGGCACAAGCTATCAGCTCTCTGAAATCTGAAGAGTCAACCACATTGAAAGAGAGGGGCGGTAGTACCAGCAACTTGGCCAAGAGCAGGTTAAGCTTCTGCGCTATTGGATGAGTGCATGCATACTGTTGTCTCTTTGCAATCGCCTCAGTAATTGATTGATGGCGAAACACGTAACGAGGAGTAGGTGGAGGCGCACCAGGCCCAGTAGACGATGGGAAGGAAACACAGCTCCATTCTGCTAAGGTGGTGGAGCCTTGAATGCTTGAGAAAAGGTGGGGGCTTCTAGTAGATGCATCAGGCTGCACCACTACATTAGTGCCGCGGTTTTCCCAAGCCACTTTATGGTAACGCTCAATGTGTTGACGCAGGGCCATGGTACCCTGCGTCCCTGCACTGCCCCTATCCCAGATTATACTATTAAAAGCTTTGTAAAACACTTTCCCTAGCAATTTACACATCTGCACTTCGGTTCACTGTAAGATGGTGGAGATCGGGCAGGGTGAGGCTTTATATAAGGCTGTGACATCACAGGGGCTGGCTATCTGCTGATTGGCTGGCTGCGTGGCATAATGGGTGATCCCTCGTTCCTGGGCTACTTACTTTCACTTTGCAACATGTGTACCAGGCATTTTTTTTAAAATCTGATTCGTTACCACGAAGCATGAGGAAATTCAAATTTTTCCTGAAATTTGGATAGATTTTTACTTTGTTAACTTCCATTCGCTCAACACTACTAAATATATTTATTCACTTAGCCTGAGTAAGCTTATTCTTTCTCAAATTGTTGAATTCACATTTATAAGCCAGGTGGTTTTGCTTTTCTCCACAGGAACAAAGTACTACTTCATGTCATAGTTCCATGAGGATACGGCTACATGTAGCTTAAACGCTGCGGACCTCCCACAGCGGAACTTAGATAATATTTTAAAACATGTTATCCAAACGACTGAACTTTTCTACACCAAGAGTTTTAGGATTTTCTGCATTTTGCTTCACAGGGATCCCTCTGTGCTACTTTTTGTAGCGATACTGACATCCTGTGTGCCATCAGCTGAGCTGAGGGGTGGGCTATAGAAACACATGGCCGTTAAAGATGAGCTTGAAAATTCGGCTGCTTACAAAAAAATTAACTTTGTGATCCACAAATGTCACCCGGTTCTTTGAGAAAAATTCCACTGATGACACTACCCCCCCATTGGCTTTGGCTTTCACATAAGGCCTATATTAGAGGCCGATTCATTGCTCTAGCTTCGAAGCGGAAGAGAGAGAGGGAGCTGGCCCAGGTCACCTTAGAAACCAAGCTTAGCAGTTTAGTTTATGCCCATCAGCAACATCCCTCCCTATATATACATCAGGCCAACAAAGCCACCAAATTACAACTAGATGCCCTACTTTTTCATAGAACCGAAAAAAAACCTTAGGCCCCTTTCACACGAGCGTAATGGATTAGGTCCGGATGCGTTCAGGGTGCGTTCAATGAAACTCGCACTATTTTGCAAGCAAGTTCAGTCAGTTTTGTCTGCAATTGCGTTCAGTTGTTCATTTTTTTCCGCGCAGGTGCACTATCGACTATGTACCTAAGATAGTTTTCCCTATCTACTTCCACTGCCCATGTCGTTGGACTTATATGTTCCGCCTGCTCAAGTTGTTATTTACGCCTGCGTTAGATCTCTAGTAGTTTTGCACCGAATTTTCTATTGCGCATGCGTTCGAACTTAGATATAATTTTCTTTGTCCATCTATACTGCGCATGTCATTGGCTTTCACTGCGCATGTCCATGGACTTATATATTACACTGGCCCTGATCTTCCATTGGGGATACGTTCAGTCTTAGTGGATTTTCAAGTAGGTTACCATTGCGCATCCGCTGGAACTTTAACACAATAGGTACATAGTCGATAGTGATCGACTTGGGAATCCACTAGGATCAGGCGTAGGCGCAGTGGATGGACATAGTCAGCACCAAATACATAAGTCCGATGACATGCGCAGTATAAATTGACCAAGGACCTGCAGTTAAAGTTGTGGCGCATGCGCAAAATAAATCCACCCTGTAATTTACTAAGACCAAACGCATGCGTAATAGATAGACAGAGTGAGTCAATATATAAGTGCAATGACATGCGCAGTAGAAAATGGACAATAAAAAATGTGTTGAATTTCCAGCGCATGCGCAATGGTAACCTACTTAAAAATCCACTAAGACTGAACGCATGCCCAATGGAAGATCAGCGACAGTCTAATATATAAGTTCATGGACATGCGCAGTGAAAGACTCATAGAGGAAATTCTGTTTAAGCTCCAGCGCATGCGCAATAAGAGCGGTAGCATTCATTGGACAAGCAAAATAATGGGAGTGATTATACGCTACAACACCTTATGAAACTACCTCTGATAGGCTAGAGAAGTGCACGTAGCAAGAAAATAGACACACAGTAGCTAATGGAACAACGATGCCATCAGAGGGAGGTTTTAAAAGCCTGGGTCTCGCCCCATCACTAGCCTACTGCCCGATACCCCTGAGGACGCCAAGTGTTTGGCAAAACATGTCGGGGGGCAGAGTGTGAATAGTGTGTGTTTTTTAGACAGCGTGTGCCTGTGAGAAGCGATACTACAGAGATAGCATAGAACAGGGAGGCCTGCTGAGAGGGAACGCATTACAGTCCCCGAACCCGAGTGCACTGTGAGATAACAGTGCTAGTATATAACGGCAGTAACCGTATAGAGCAGGGGAGCCTGCGAGGCAGGAAACATATGTGAGCCTCTTAGCTAGCTTATACTGTGATACAAACAGTGCAATACCAGTGACAACAACCAGAAATAATAAACTCACAGACGGCTGAGAATTTTAAACGTTAGTAATAAGTAGAAACATCTTAATAAAGAAAATAAATGTTAAGTTTTATACAAGTAAAGAATTAACACATGTAAATGATGAAACTGGGGAAGGCACCAGGCCCAGATGGCCGGTCCACTCTCTACTATAAGAAGTACGCCTCCATTTTAGCTCCACAGATCAAAAATTTTAGCAAATACCTACTCCAGGGACAAGCCATGCCGGCAGAGTTTTTGGATGCACTCATCACTGTTATCCCTAAGCCCAATAGAAACCATCTCTCTCCGTCAAACTATTGACTAACATCCCTCCTTAATCTAGATGCCAAAATTTTCACATCAATACTGGCCCATAGGTTAAATCAGCTACTCCCGCACCTAATACACCCCGACCAGATGGGATTTATCCCAGGTTGAGAAGTCCCCGATAATGTGTGTAAAATCCTCAATATCATCTTGTGGTCCCATCAACAGCAGGTACCCCTTACTCCTCTTTCCTTGGACATTGAAAAAGCATTTGACTGTCTGTCCTGGGATTACCTGTTTGCTGTCCTTGGGAAGATGGGTATCCGGGGCCCATTTGTTCATGCCCTTGCTACCCTATATTCTGACCATCTGCATTCCTCAAACTCCCTACAAATGCCCCTTCCCCCATTAAAAAAGGCAGAGGAACATGGCTGGGTTGCCCGCTATCTCCAGCCCTTTTTGCCTTAGCCTTTGAGCCCCTAGCTGCCCTAATAAGACAAACTCCAGATATCAAGGGGATTAACATAGGTGGCCATGAGATGAAGGTGAATCGCTTTGCTGACGACATTTTGCTGACAATCACCAACACAGCGGTCTCACTCCCTAATCTAGCCACCCTGCCGAGGGAATTTCCTACAGTGTCAGGTTTCCAAATTAACTCTACAAAATCAGAGGCTATGTATTACAATACCCCACCTTCCACCATTGCCCTTGTTGAAAGTGAATTTGGCTTCCGCACTTGTCCTCCCAAACTTGCATATCTTGGTGTTCATCTCACACCCCACATCTCTGGTCCGTATAGATCCAACTATACCCCCCTTCATGCGGGATATCCGGGCTGACCTTCTTAAATGGAATTCCCCACTGCTCTCATGGATAGGGTGGACCCCCCCCCCCCCAACTGGTTACCACCCTCTGTACCCTTACTTAAGGCTAATAGCAATACAATTATAACTTCTAGTAGAAATAATAAAGGAACGGCACAACATACAGGCATAAGAATAGATGCTCCAGGACTGTTACTACAAGGGGGATGCATGAAGCTATTAAAACAGGCATGTCAGGAGAGGTGAGAGGTCCTCTTTAAAGTCCTTCATAGGACATATATGGTCCCTGAGTGATTACATCGATTTTACCCCACGGTCTCACTCCTCTGTTTTCGAGGATGTCATTCAGTAGGCTCAATGTACCATGTCTAGTTGTTAGCGTATTCTGGACCAATACATGTTCCATCATTGCAGACTTTCTGGGCATTCCTTTCCACAAATTACCAGCTACTTGTCTCCTTGGGGACAAACCTATGGGACTGAGACATGCTCAATTTAAACTGGCGCAATTATTGTTTCTATCCTCCCGTATTCACATAGCGGCAAAATGGCGTACTAATACGCTTCATATCTCAGAAGTCATACAAAGAATGGACAAAATGGCCATCTATGAGAAGATCACCACAATCCAAACTGACATGATGGCAGCATATTCAAAACTTTGGCAGCCTTGGCTGTCCTCCTCCCATACCCTACATAGATTAGATTATGTCATACTGTGAATGGGGAACTGTTTGATCGCATACAGGATGCTGGATACCAACATTTAACCAATCTGTCGAAATACCCCACCATGCTGCTGGATCTCATGCTTCTTTTTTTTCTTCTTTTCTTTATGTTACTGGGACCAATGTTGTAATTATTACAATTTTTTGTCTCTGTTTTTGGATTCATTGCTTTTGTAGAACTCTCAATGGACTGCATATCGGCTTATTGTCTTCTTGGTCACCCCCTGCGTGGGACTCATTTAACAGTGCAGTACCGCAATTTGTACTATTTGTCTGATATACCTTGCAATAAAAAAAGTGTGAAACTAAAAATTCACTTTGTGACGAATAATTTCGTCACAAAGCGCATTTCTTTTGTAAGTAGTGGGTGCAATGACAGGGGAGGAAGATTGCGTCACTCACCATCAGTGTACCCCTCAGATATAGCGGTCATCGCTGATCGCGGCATCTGACATTAATATTAAGGTCTATAATAAAAATAAAAAATAAATCATACTTGCCTCAAACTGTTGATTGCGAAGAGCCTGCCCTGCCGCCTCCATCTTGATTGAAAATTCTGAGCAAAATCTTGCGTGATGTGTGATGACATCATTAAGTCGGCCGGCGTGGTGACGTAATGCATAACTGTGTACAAGATTTCACGCGGGACCTTCAATCAACATGGCGGTGGTGGGCTCTATGTGCTTTTTTTTTTATCCCATTTCCAGGACAATTGATTCGTTACCACGAAGCATGAGGAAATTTTCCCTGAAATTCGTGTCGAAGTCCACTTCGGACACTTCGATTCGCTCAGCACTAATGGTCTTACTCACTGAGGTGTGGCGGTTCGATCTCTCCGCACTGGCTTGCCAAACTTTTCTTGTGTTCTCCTCCCCCTGCTGTTGAGGGGGTTTCTCTGATGCCAGTGACAGCACCACTGGTTGCCTGGACTCTCCACTATGATGTAGAGTTTCAGGGGCACTGGTGGGCTTCATGGCCCAAAAATATTTAAAAAAGGCCCAGAGAAATAAATGTATCCAAGGTGTCCAGTCCAGCTCAAGAACTGTGTGCCCCCGCTACCTGTTCTGTCAATGCCGCTAGTCAAGTGAAGGTCATAGAAAGACAGAGGAGGGACCAGACATTGGCACGGGCCCGGTGCCAGCGTGGGAGGAAAGGATAGCTGTGTGTGATGCTGACAGGAGCGGAAGGGAGAACACCCATGGTATTCAACTTATCTGCATCCTGAGGATTTGGACACAGTTGAAACCAGTGCTGATCCTTGGTGGGTCCCCTTACACTCTGGACACGGTTGGGGGTGCAACTCCACAGACTACGATCGTTGCTCCACTGTAGGGACCCCTACTGATCTTTTTTATGCCCTGTGATCGGAATAACCCTTTAATTTCCAGGAAAGTGTTGTTTCCAAGAAAGTTTTGCTACAAAAAATAACTACTGATGTCACATATCTAACTAGCTGCAGGCACAACTGACGCTGGAAAGAACCTGCACGTGATTGCCTCATCACTGATGACGTGTTTTTGTTTAGATCTGTTATGTAACCGACTGGTTCTGCAACTCGCTTCCAAGAGTCGTACTTGAGTGTACTTGTTTGCTAACTTTTTAGGTTTGCCATTCATAGAATTCCAAACATTCCTAGAAATGATGCCACCTTTAGTTCAACATATGTGATTTTTAGTCAAGGGTATTTTGTTCCCACCATATAAAATATTTGAAGGTCTACATATAGAAGTGCATGTCTATATCTAAGTACCTTGACTATAATGGGATTCATTGCATTTCCATTATGGTTACTGTCATTCCACCAGACAAAATAATCCACGTCATCCATTATATTTATGAACCTTAAAGGCGTTCTGCACTTTGTTTAAACTGATGATTTATCCTCTGGATAGATCATCAGCATCTGATCGGCGGGGGTCCGACACCCGGGACCACCGCCAATCAGCTGTTTAAGAAGGCAGCGGCGCTCCAGCAGCGCTGCGGCCTTCTCACTGTTTACCGCTGGCCCAGTGACGTCACGACTTGAATCAACTGGCCTGGGCGGGGCTAAGCTCCATTCAAGGAAACGGAGCTTAGCTGCGCTCAGGCCAGTGATACTAGTCATGATCATGACATCACTGGGTCTTCGGTAAACAGTGAGAAGGCTGCAGCCTTCTCAAACAGCTGATCGGTGGGGGTCCAGGGTGTCGGACCCCCGCTGATCAGATACTGAGGATCTATCCAGAGGATAAATCATCAGTTTAAACAAAGTGCAGAACCCCTAATTACAGTAGGGTTAAAAATAAATAGCGTCACATCTCATCTTCCTTACTTAATTAATCTTGAAAAAAAAAAGTCCATCAATACTAGAAGAAATGAAAATAATGGCAAATTATCCACATCTATTTCAATCCTGTGAAAAGTAACAACCTTTCTCTTCCTCTTAAATACCTATTTATTAACTGACTTGGGTAAAAGGATGTACCGTGAAAAATGTTAGGGTAAAAAATGTTGCCTTGATAAATATCTTTCACACTTATCCTATGCATTCATGCACACTAATTCATAATGTGGCGGTAATAAGAGCGAATGCCATTGTATTTGGTCCTCTTTGTAGGTAACATACCTGGATTTAGGGAGTGAGAATGAAGGGAAAAAAATTTAAAAAGTAGAAAGATTTTAAAAAATTTGCAAAAAATGGAAAAAAGAAAAAAAAGGGAAAAAATAGAAATGACAATATAAGCATATTGAAAGAAGTCACAAAGAACCTCAAGTGCATAGGGTGTATCAGGTTGGAATGGAATCAGTTGAAAGGATATCATGCTGCGGCAATAGGAGCGTCCAATGTAGTTAATGGGCCTGGGGATACTTCGACATAGGTAAGTAATCCAAATCAAATGTTACTGAATGCATTGTAGGGCATGTTATCTCTCCATTTGGGATATTCCTTCCTTATATTACATACAGAGTCTAACCTAGATTGAAACTAAACAATTGTGAGAGGAATGGGGACGACCATAGAACCTTTACTAGATGGTGTCAATAATATGAGAACTTTCCTTGTATACCTACATCGCATTATCGAGCCAATGTGATATTTTGAACATAGCAAATAGCTTATACAATGTATTAAGATCGTGATATATTTTCTTGGAAATAGGATTATACCATACTTCCTTATTTTTCTTTTTTCTTTTCTTTATTATTTTCCTCCTTTTTTTTGTTATCATTTGCTGTGTTTACTTGATATATACATATTTATCTGTGTACTCTGGTCTGTTTTATACCTACCTCTGGTTTCTCTGTTATGGGCAGTGTCTGAAGAAGGCTTGTGTGCCGAAACGTTACATACAGGGAGTGCAGAATTATTAGGCAAATGAGTATTTTGACCACATCATCCTCTTTATGCATGTTGTCTTACTCCAAGCTGTATAGGCTCGAAAGCCTACTACCAATTAAGCATATTAGGTGATGTGCATCTCTGTAATGAGAAGGGGTGTGGTCTAATGACATCAACACCCTATATCAGGTGTGCATAATTATTAGGCAACTTCCTTTCCTTTGGCAAAATGGGTCAAAAGAAGGACTTGACAGGCTCAGAAAAGTCAAAAATAGTGAGATATCTTGCAGAGGGATGCAGCACTCTTAAAATTGCAAAGCTTCTGAAGCGTGATCATCGAACAATCAAGCGTTTCATTCAAAATAGTCAACAGGGTCGCAAGAAGCGTGTGGAAAAACCAAGGCGCAAAATAACTGCCCATGAACTGAGAAAAGTCAAGCGTGCAACTGCCAAGATGCCACTTGCCACCAGTTTGGCCATATTTCTGAGCTGCAACATCACTGGAGTGCCCAAAAGCACAAGGTGTGCAATACTCAGAGACATGGCCAAGGTAAGAAAGGCTGAAAGACGACCACCACTGAACCAGACACACAAGCTGAAACGTCAAGACTGGGCCAAGAAATATCTCAAGACTGATTTTTCTAAGGTTTTATGGACTGATGAAATGAGAGTGAGTCTTGATGGGCCAGATGGATGGGCCCGTGTCACGAGGGTGTCAAGAGCCACGTCTGACTCCGTTATACCCGGGGTCAGGAAGTCGCAGCGGGTGGCTGCGCGCTCTATGTCTAAAGATCACGTTGTTTCTTAGTGATTGTTTTCTGTGTTTGCCTTGCTATCCTTTTTGTCTCACTCAGGGATCCGTAGCTTCTCCTCCTCAGCTGTTTCTGGTCTGCCACTCCCAACCTCCTTATATTCTCCTCTCACACTTCTCTAGTTGCCAGTTATAGAGCTTCCTGCCTGGACTTCTATACTGACCCACTGGAGCTGTGAATCCTGGTTGTTGTTCCAGAGTGCTACCCTCCGGATCCCTGTTGGGCTTTTTGTTGTCTCCTGTTGTCGCCCACCTGGGATTATATGTTGAGTCTGTATTGTCTGTCCTCCCCTTGGTGTTTTCCTTTAGAGCTAGTGGTGCGGACTAGTGTTCCCACCGCCCTGTTCACTATCTAGGGCTCATCTTAGGGAAAGCCAGGGTTTTAGGCACGTGATCGGCGTACGGGTGAGGAACCCGTCTAGGGACGTCAGGGCAGCCAGGTGCCAGCCGCAAGGTGAGTCAGGGGTCACCACCTTCCCTCTCACTTTGGCAGGGCCTTCCTCTTTCCCTCCCTCTGTGTCACGTATGTGGTAGTCACGCCGATCGTGATATTATAACTGGCCCTTATTTTTTGGGAGAAAAAAAATAAATAAATTTCTCTCTACTTAGAATCCAATATGGATCCTATTGCTGCTTTGGCAAAACAGCTTCAAGGCCTGTCTTTGGAGGTGGCAGGATTGAAGGCGTCTGTCCTCCAACAACAGCAGCAAATGCAGCAGACCGCAAGCCCAGCGGTTGCTATGGGTAACCAGGTTGTTACAGAACCCAAGGTTGTTCTTCCTGACAGATTTTCTGGGGGAAGGGACAAATTTGTGACGTTCCGTGAGGCCTGCAAATTATATTTTAAGCTGCGCCCTTACTCCTCAGGTAATGAAGAACAGCGGGTGGGGATTGTTATTTCCCTGCTTCAGGGGGACCCGCAATCCTGGGCGTTCTCGTTACCCCCTGGTTCCCAGGCTCTCCGGTCAGTGGAGGGATTTTTTGGGGCTTTGGGTCTCATATATGATGACCCTGACCGAGTCGCCCTGGCTGAGTCGAAGTTACGGAGACTCCTACAGGGAGATCGGCCAGCAGAGGAATATTGCTCAGAGTTCCGTAGGTGGGCTACGGATACTCAGTGGAACGACCCGGCTCTCAGGAGTCAGTTCTGCTCTGGGTTATCTGAAAGGGTTAAGGATGCGCTGGCGCTGTATGAGACCCCCTTTCCCTTGATGCTGTTATGTCCCTCTCTATCAGAATAGATAGACGTCTTAGGGAGAGATCGAAAATTCCTGAGCAATTGGTAACCTCTCCCAAGCAGCAGTTAGTCTGTACTGACTTAGATGAGCCTATGCAGCTAGGGGGAACTTCTCGTCAGGTCCGTCCTCCTGAGGTTCGCCGTAGGTGGGGGGCTTGTTTTTTCTGTGGGGGGGAAGGGTCATTTCATTAATGTCTGTCCCTCCCTTCTCAAAAACAAAAGACCGTCGGAAAACTACTAACCCCAGGCTGTGCGGAGGATGTCAGCCGGGGGGTATACGTTTCCTCCATACGAACATCTCAATTTGTGTTGCCAGCGGTTATTGTTTTTGGTGTTAAGACGGAGTCTATTTCTTTTTTTCTAGACAGTGGAGCAGGGGTAAATTTGATAGATGCCCATTTTGCCCGCACTATGGGTTTGTCTCTCTGTACGCTGCAGAGACCTATTCCCATATTCGCTATTGATTCTGCTCCTCTGTCTCAGAGAAACCTCACTCACATTGTCCATAACTTACACCTTCGGGTAGGGGACCACCATAATGAATGTCTTTCATGTTACGTTCTGGAGGGCCTTCCCTCTCCTGTGGTATTGGGTCTTCCCTGGTTGGTAGTGCACAATCCAGTGGTGGATTGGCAGGCCAGGGAGATATTGGAGTGGAGTGAGCATTGCAGAGAGAATTGCTT
This sequence comes from Bufo gargarizans, assembly GCF_014858855.1. Taxonomy (NCBI): domain Eukaryota; kingdom Metazoa; phylum Chordata; class Amphibia; order Anura; family Bufonidae; genus Bufo; species Bufo gargarizans. Next base: position 88,965,679 of record NC_058089.1, on the reverse strand, counting down.
AAATAACAATTGCTTAATCGCCTCCATAGCTTCCCTACCTACATTTATTTCGGACTTTGAGGACGTTTTTTCTGAAAAGGGTTGTCAGAAGCTACCACCTCATCGTCCTTATGATTGCCCGGTTAACCTGATTCCCAGTGCAAAATTACCCAAGTCCAGGTTGTATAATCTTTCGGGTCCCGAGAGACAAGCCATGAAAGATTATATCTCCGAGAGTCTGGCTAAGGGACACATCAGACTCTCTTCTTCACCCGTGGCTGCAGGGTTTTTCTTTGTTACAAAGAAAGATGGGGGCCTGCGTCCTTGCCTAGATTTCCGTGAGCTAAACCGGATAACCATCCGAGACCCATACCCTCTTCCTCTCATTCCTGACCTTTTTAATCAGATTGCGGGTGCTAGGTGGTTCTCCAAACTTGATCTTAGGGGGGCCTACAATCTGATTCGTATCAAGGAAGGGGATGAGTGGAAGACAGCTTTTAACACCCCTGAGGGGCATTATGAAAATTTAGTCATGCCTTTCGGTCTGACCAATGCCCCTGCTGTCTTCCAACATTTCGTTAATGATATTTTTAGTCATCTCATCGGCAGGTTTGTAGTCATATACCTAGATGATATCTTAATTTATTCGGCTGATCTGAAAACACATGAAGTACATGTCAGGCAAGTACTGCAGGTCCTACGGACTAATAAATTATATGCGAAAATTGAAAAATGTGTCTTTGCCGTTCAGGAAATACAGTTCCTGGGATATCTATTATCTGCTTCAGGTTTCCGTATGGATCCTAGGAAGGTCCAGGCAATTTTAGATTGGGATCTTCCTGAGAACCTTAAAGCTCTACAACGGTTTTTGGGTTTCGCAAATTTCTATAGAAAGTTCATTAAAAATTATTCAGTGATCGTTAAACCCCTTACTGACATGGCTAGGAAGGGGACTGATTTTTCTAAATGGTCTGACGCCGCTAAAATTGCATTTTCCTCTCTAAAAGAGAGATTTACCTCGGCACCTGTTCTAATTCAACCTGATGTCTCCCAGCCTTTTATTGTTGAAGTAGATGCGTCAGAGGTGGGAGTGGGGGCTGTATTGTCTCAGGGTCCGTCTCCTGGCAAATGGCGTCCTTGCGCTTTCTTTTCCAAAAAGTTATCTACAGCAGAAAAGAACTATGATATTGGAAATAGGGAACTGTTGGCGATTAAACTGGCGTTTGAAGAGTAGCGTCACTTCTTAGAGGGAGCAATCCACCCCGTCACGGTGATTACGGATCACAAAAACCTTCTGTACCTAGAATCGGCTAAGCGTCTCACCCCTAGACAAGCTAGGTGGTCGCTATTCTTTACCAGATTTAACTTTGTAATCACCTATCGTCCTGGGGCAAAAAATACCAAGGCAGACGCATTATCTCGTAGTTTCCCTGGAGGGGGTAATGTTAGTGATCCGGTACCTATTTTACAAAGAGGAGTGGTTGTCTCTGCTGTACACTCTGTTCTAGAGGGAAAGGTGTTAGAGGCCCAGGGGGACGCTCCGGCCTCTTGCCCCTCAGAGAAATTGTTTGTACCGTTAAACCTGCGTCTTGAATTATTAAAGGAACATCATAATTCGGCACTTGCTGGGCACCCGGGTAGTAAAGCAACCTTGGAGCTATTGTCTCGTCTTTTTTGGTGGCCAAGGTTGCGTCAGGATGTAATGGATTTCGTGTCTACTTGTTCTACTTGTGCACGCGCAAAAGTCTCTCATACACGTCCAGCAGGGTCTTTATTGCCACTTTTCATCCCCAATAGGCCATGGACACATCTGTCAATGGATTTCATCACTGACTTACCGTTGTCTGCGGGTAAAACAGTTATCTTGGTAGTAGTAGACAGGTTTAGCAAAATGGTACACTTTATTGCGCTACCCGCACTTCCTAATGCTAAGACTCTTGCTCAGGTGTTTATCAGTGAAATCGTGAAGCTTCACGGGGTCCCTTCCGATGTGGTTTCGGATCGGGGAACCCAGTTTATTTCTAAGTTTTGGAAAGCTTTTTGTTCCCGTTTGGGGGTACACTTGTCCTTTTCCTCAGCTTTCCATCCTCAGTCGAATGGACAGACTGAGCGTACCAACCAAAACCTAGAAACATATTTAAGGTGTACCGTTAGCCGAGTTTGCCATAAATAATCGCTGTCAGGAATCCACTGGCAAGTCACCATTTCTTGGTGCATACGGTTTTCATCCCCAATTTTGAACTTTCAAAGAGGGGGGGTCTTTTGGGGTTCCCGAAGAGGAACGGTTTTCTTCATCTCTTTCATCGGTATGGCAGAAGGTGCAAGCTAACTTGAAAAATATGAGTGGTAAATATAAATGCATGGCCGATAAGAAACGGTCGCCAGGTCCAGGCCTAGGAGTGAATGACTATGTGTGGTTGTCTACTAGGAATATTAAGTTGAAGGTTCCCTCTTGGAAACTGGGCCCTAGGTTCATTGGTCCTTATAAAATAGTAGCCGTCATTAACCCTGTGGCTTTTCGCCTGGAGCTACCTCAGACTTTTAAGATCCATAACGTCTTCCATAAGTCGTTACTCAAGAAGTATGTTCCACCTCTAGAACCATCACCGCTGCCACCTCCTCCTGTTATTGTGGATGGTAATCTGGAGTTTCAAATATCCAGAATTGTTGATTCTCGTCGGGTCCGCCGCTCTCTTCAGTATCTGGTGCATTGGAGGGGTTACGGTCCCGAGGAAAGAATGTGGGTTCCAGCGTCAGAGGTAAACGCCAACAGGTTAATTCAGGCTTTCCATGCCTCTCATCCTGAGAGACCTGGTCCTGAGTGTCCGGAGGCCCCTCGTGAAAGGGGGGGTACTGTCACGAGGGTGTCAAGAGCCACGTCTGACTCCGTTATACCCGGGGTCAGGAAGTCGCAGCGGGTGGCTGCGCGCTCTATGTCTAAAGATCACGTTGTTTCTTAGTGATTGTTTTCTGTGTTTGCCTTGCTATCCTTTTTGTCTCACTCAGGGATCCGTAGCTTCTCCTCCTCAGCTGTTTCTGGTCTGCCACTCCCAACCTCCTTATATTCTCCTCTCACACTTCTCTAGTTGCCAATTATAGAGCTTCCTGCCTGGACTTCTATACTGACCCACTGGAGCTGTGAATCCTGGTTGTTGTTCCAGAGTGCTACCCTCCGGATCCCTGTTGGGCTTTTTGTTGTCTCCTGTTGTCGCCCACCTGGGATTATATGTTGAGTCTGTATTGTCTGTCCTCCCCTTGGTGTTTTCCTTTAGAGCTAGTGGTGCGGACTAGTGTTCCCACCGCCCTGTTCACTATCTAGGGCTCATCTTAGGGAAAGCCAGGGTTTTAGGCACGTGATCGGCGTACGGGTGAGGAACCCGTCTAGGGACATCAGGGCAGCCAGGTGCCAGCTGCAAGGTGAGTCAGGGGTCACCACCTTCCCTCTCACTTGGGCAGGGCCTTCCTCTTTCCCTCCCTCTGTGTCAAGTATGTGATAGTCACGCCGATGCCTTCCTCTTTCCCTCCCTCTGTGTCAAGTATGTGATAGTCACGCCGATCGTGATAGCCCGTGGCTGGATTGGTACAGGGCAGAGAGCTCCAGTCCGACTCAGACGCCAGCAAGGTGGAGGTGGAGTACTGGTTTGGGCTGGTATCATCAAAGATGAGCTTGTGGGGCCTTTTCGGGTTGAGGATGGAGTCAAGCTCAACTCCCAGTCCTACTGCCAGTTTCTGGAAGACACCTTCTTCAAGCAGTGGTACAGGAAGAAGTCTGCATCCTTCAAGAAAAACATGATTTTCATGCAGGACAATGTTCCATCACACGCTTCCAAGTACTCCACAGCGTGGCTGGCAAGAAAGGGTATAAAAGAAGAAAATCTAATGACATGGCCTCCTTGTTCACCTGATCTGAACCCCATTGAGAACCTGTGGTCCATCATCAAATGTGAGATTTACAAGGAGGGAAAACAGTACACCTCTCTGAACAGTGTCTGGGAGGCTGTGGTTGCTGCTGCACGCAATGTTGATGGTGAACAGATCAAAACACTGACAGAATCCATGGATGGCAGGCTTTTGAGTGTCCTTGCAAAGAAAGGTGGCTATATTGGTCACTGATTTGTTTTTGTTTTGTTTTTGAATGTCAGAAATTTATATTTGTGAATGTTGAGATGTTATCATCATTCCTTGTTCTGGAGAGGTTGTGGAACAGCACCAGTTCTAGTTGCCATTTTTAGCATTCCACATGATGATTAGTGATGAGGGGCAGGTCTCATATTTGAATTTGCGATATTTCGCGAATATTTGCTAGAATATTCTTTTTTTATAGTTGTGAATATTCGTATTCGAGATTATTTTCGAGATTGCGATTAATCTAAAATGTAAAAATCGCGCAATGCGAAGTTGATTAAAAAAGAATATATAGCAGTAAACATAGTGCTATATATTCGTTTTAAGAATATTCGTCATATTCTAAAACAAGAATATATAGCAATATGGCGAATATTCGAGAAAATACAAACAGAGCAATGTAGCTAAGCTAATATAGTGCCATAATATTTTTTGTTTGTGTAAATTTTTTCCAAATCTGAAGTTCATAAGAGAAAAAAATTTAGCACTATATTAGCTAAATTGCAGTCTATATGTGTATTTTACGAATATTCGCTATATTGCTATATATTCTTGTTTTAGAATAAGACGAATATTCTAAAAAACTAATATATAGCACTATAGGGAATATATTAGTTATTTAGAATATTCGCCTTTTTTTTTTCAACCTGTACAATTGTTCGGCATACTCCTCCCCGACAAGCGTCCACGTCACCATGGGAACGCCTGTGGGTTAGAATATACCATGGGATCTGAGTTTTCATGATCTCAGGGAAAACTCTGATCCGATAGTACATTTTAACCCACAGGCGTTCCCATGGTGACTGGGACGCTTGTCGGGGAGGAGCATGCCGAACAACTGTATAGATTGGGAAGAAAAAAAGACGAATATTCTAAATAACGAATATATTCGCTATATTGCTATATATTCGTTTTTTAGAATATTCGGCAATTTTTTCCCCATATGAAAACATGATTCCTTCCTGCTTAAGTTGCTTGTGGGCCAATGACTCATTGGCCCACAAGCAAGAAGCAGTGAGGAATCATGTTTTCAGATGTTAAAACATTACGAATATTCGATATAGCAAATATATAGCACTATATTCGAAATATTCGCAAATTATCGAAGTTGCGATATTTGCTAAAAAAAGTTATTATTCGAATATTCGCGCTCAACACTAATGATGATGTCATTTTATCAATGATTGTGATTTTATCACATGCAAATGATGTCACTGATACATTCAAATGAATGGGACGAAGTTCACGAGGACTATAATGTCTTTTCTACAGTTTAAACAATTTTATTTGTGCACAAGTCAAACAAGGCATATTATAACAATAGCAAATAACAAACATGAGAGAGAACTTGTGAACCAGGTACATCTACTACAGATATAAAGAATGTTCATTCACAGCAAGAAGAGGAGGACGTATGGCCAACTTCTGTAGGGTATGGAACCAGTCCATGAGGCTTCCAATGCCTTTTATAAGGAGGAACATCTGAAAAACAGTACAAGTTAGAAAGGTTCCCCAGGACAAATCAATGATGTCTAAGAAGTTAAGAATCTAAGCTCTCATATGTGTACTTTACTTTAATTCCCCACTGCAGCCGATCTTGGCTTCAGCAATTATATTTTAAGCAATTGTAGGTGATTTTTAATTGACAACCACTTTAATGTATTGCATCAAAAGGGGCATAGATGCCGCGATGAGAACATAGTCCTGCCACTTTACAAATCACTATACCTACATAGATCCAGTATTTAGCCAAATTATAAACTGCAAACAACCATCTCATTGAAAAAAGATCTCTTTATTGAACACACATATATAAAAAACATGTAAAAAAAAAAAAACATATACAAAGGAGTCCCCACCATTGCAGTGGGACTGAGAAAATAAAGGAGGGACAACTGGAATGAGACAGAGTATATAAAGTATACCAGGTAAGCACAAAAAGGATATCCTCTGGCTAATAATACATGTATTATGTCATAAAGTGCTTGAGAGAGGAGAAAAGAAGGTAAATGGACCTCCACTACGGGCTGCATATATGTACTGTAGATATAGAAGCTCATCAATCATGAAGTCACGCACAGGTGTAGTATAATGTTAAACCCGTGACAGTAAAATCACAAGGCAGCAATATAGGGGTAGACCAAACAACCGGAAACAGGCTTACCAATACATAAAAAGTGTAATCACCTCTCATACTGATAACACATGTATTGCATGATAAAGTGCTTAAACAAAGAAAGAGGAAGGTAAATGGATCCCCACTACAGGCTGCGCATGTATAAATAAACCCCTGTTAAAATGTCAGGTTTCTGTGCTGTAAAAAAATTTGACAAAGATAAATCATTTCAGAACTTTTTCCACCTTTAATGTGACCTATAAACTGTACCACTCAATTGAAAAACAAACTGAAATCTTTTAGGTAGAGGGAAGAAAAAATATTAAAATAAAATAATATGATTGCATAAGTGTGCACACCCTTAAATTAATACTTTGTTGATACTTTGCTGAGGCACGTTTTGATTTTATTACAGCACTTTTTGGGTATGAGTCTATCAGCATGGCACATTTTGACTTGGCACTCTTCTTTCCAAAAACACTCCAAATCTGTCAGATTGCGAGGGCATTTCCTGTGCACAGCCCTCTTCAGATCATCCCACAGATTTTCAATCGGATTCAGGTCTGGGCTCTGGCTGGGCCATACCAAAACTTTAATCTTCTTCTGGTGAAGCCATTCCTTTGTTGATTTGGATGTATGCTTTGGGTCGTTGTCATGCTGAAAGATGAAGTTCCTCTTCATGTTCAGCTTTCTAGCAGAAGCCTGAAGGTTTTGTGCCAATAATGACAGGTATTTGGAACTGTTCATAATTCCCTCGAGCTTAACTGAGGCCCCAGTTCCAGCTGAAGAAACACTGCCCCTTGGCATGATGCTGCCACCACCATGCTTCACTCTTGGTATGGTGCTCTTTTGGTGATGTGCAGTGCTGTTTTTGCGCCAAACATATCTTTTGGAAATATGGCAAAAAAGTTCAACCTTTTCCCACATGCTTTTGGGAGACTTCAGATGTGTTTTTGCAAAATGTAGCCTGGCTTGGATGTTTTTCTTCGTAACAAAAGGCTTTCGTCTTGCCACTCTACCCCATAGCCAAGACATATGAAGAATACGGGAGATTGTTGTCACATGTACCACACGGATATTTCTGCAGCGCCTTTAATGTTGCTGTAGGTCTCTTGGTAGCCTCCCAGACCAGTTCTCTTCTCGTCTTTTCATCAATTTTGGAGGGACATCCAGTTCTTGGTAATGTCACTGTTGTGCCATATTTTCTCCACTTGATGATGACGGTCTTCCCTGTGTTCCATGGTATATCTAATGCCTTGGAAATTCTTTTGTACCCTTCTCCTGACTGATTCCTTTTAACAATGAGATCCCTCTGATGCTTTGGAAGCTCTCTGTGGACCATGGCTTTTGCTGTGGGATGAGACTAAGAAAATTTCAGGGAAGACCAACTAGAGCAGCTGAACTTTATTTGGGGTTAATCAGAGGCACTTTAAATGATGGCCGGTGTATGCTGACTCCTATTTAACATGAATGTGAATGTGATTGCTTAATTCTGAACACAGCTACATCCCCAGTTATAAGAGGGGGTGCACACTTATGCAACCACATTATTATTATATATATATATTTTTTTTTCTTCTTCCCTCCACCTAAAAGATTTCAGTTTGTTTTTCAATTGAGTGGTACAGTTTATAGGTCACATTAAAGGTTGAAAAAGTTCTGAAATGATTTCTTTGTCTCATTTCTTTACAGCACAGAAACCTGACATTTTAACAGGGGTGTGTAGACGTTTTATATCCACTGTAAGTAGAACAATGTGAAGTATCAATAAATATACCATAAATTATTACTTAGTTGGATGCTTATACAAATACAATTCATAATGGATCAAATCATTTATATTGTTCATAAATAGGTAGCAATAACTATTCCCTAAATAATTAATTAAATTCATACACAAATAATTAAAATAAAGAATAAAAAGTATCCAATTGATAAAGGGTCAAACAGTTTTGTATTATTCATACAATTTAGCTATATTTCTGTGTATGGTGAGCCTGTTCTATTTTTTTTTTTTTTTGGCTCTCCCCTATATTGTTGCCTCATGACTTTACTGTCACAGTTTTATCATATTTTATTACATTTGTGAGTGATTTTGCAATGATTTACAAGCTCTTATATTTATACATGCGCAGCCTGTAGTGGAGATCCATTTACCTTCCTCTTTCCTTGTTTAAGCACTTTATCATGCAATATATATGTTATCAGTATGAGAGGTGATTACACTTTTTATGTATTGGTAAGCCTGTTTCCGGTTGTTTGGTCTACCCCTATATTGCTGCCTTGTGATCTTACTGTCACGGTTTAACATTATACTACACCTGAGTGTTACTTGATGATTGATGAGCTTCTATATCTACAGTACATATATGCAGTCCCTAGTGGAGGTCCATTTACCTTCTTTTCTCCTCTCTCAAGCACTTTATCACGTAATACATGGATTATTAGCCAGAGGATATCCTTTTTGTGCTTACCTTATATACTCTATCTCATTCCAGTTGTCCCTCCTTTATTTTCTCAGTCCCATTGCAATGGTGGGGGCTCCTTTGTATATGTTTTTTACATGTTGTTTTATATATTTGTGTTCAATAAAGAGATCTTTTTGTCAATGAGATGGTTGTTTGCAGTTTATAATTTGGCTATACACTAGATCTATGTAGGTATTATGCAATTTTGTGTGGCCTCACTGGGTTGTTATAAAGGCTATGTTTACAAATCACTGGTCAGACCACACATGGAGTACCGTGTACAGTTCTGGGCTCCTGTGAACAAGGCAGACATAGCAAAGCTGGAGAGGGTCCAGAGGAGGGCAACTAAAGTAATAACTGGAATGGGGGGACTACAGTACCCTGAAAGATTATCAACATTAGGGTTATTCCGTTAAAAAAAAAAGACGACTGAGGGGAGATCTAATAACTATGTATAAATATATCAGGGGTCAGTACAGAGATCTCTCCCATCATCTATTTATCCCCAGGACTGTGACTGTGACGAGGGGACATCCTCTGCGTCTGGAGGAAAGGAGGTTTGTACACAAACATAGAAGAGGATTCTTTACGGTAAGAGCAGTGAGACTATGGAGCTCTCTGCCTGAGGAGGTGGCGATGGTGAGTACAATAAAGGAGTTCAAGAGGGGCCTGGATGTATTTCTGGAGTGTAATAATATTACAGGCTATAGCTACTAAAGAGGGGTCGGGGATCCAGGGAGTTATTCTGATTGCCTGATTGGAGACGGGAAGGATTTTTTTTTCCCCTAAAGTGAGGAAAATTGGCTTCTACCTCACAGTTTTTTACTTCCTCTGGATCAACTTGCAGGATAACAGGCCAAACTGGATGGACAAATGTATTTTTTCAGCTTTATGTACTATGTTACTATGTAATGTATTTAGAAAGTGGCAGATTTACTGAAATCCAAATAGGCAGGTCAATAGATCTGATATTAATACAATCCAAATGATCTCAAACGTCTCAAAGGGCCAAGGAACGTCATAAGAAAGGAAGAAGACAACAATCTGATCTTTCTTAACAGATCTCCACCTCAGGGGGCATGAAGAATAACAGACCCGATTTTATGACCTTCATGTGCCATAGTAAATTATATGGACGGAGGTTGTCTTTACGAGACAACCCTTTAAGGTGTTTGTGTGGACTGAAAAGATGGCCTCTGACCTCTGTCTTTATTTCAACCATGAGATTAGTAGTATCTGAAATGGAGAAAGGTTTCTGACAGAGAAAGTTGGATGGTAGAGAGGAAGCCACAGCAGAGCAATAAAGGGAAGAATGGTTATTTATAGTAAAATTAAGGGAAAATGTATGACTTCAGGTTAAACAAGTCTCATAAGAGAACATTGCAAAACATTGCACTGCAACTAGTGTTGAGCAAACCGAAGTATCCAAAGTGGACTTTGATCCGAATTTCAGGAAATATTTGATTCGTCATGAAGCTGGATTTTCTCACCCTTCGGGGTAACGCTTCCGTCTTGATTGAAGAAAACCCACCAAAGGATCTGCGGCGAGCATGTGACGTCACAACATGATCATGCTGGGAGCGTGCAGTGACGTCATTAGTGATTAACCCCTGAAAGACTAAATGTGAGTCCCAGATGCCGTGATCAGAGTTGAACAGGGCATCTGAAAAGTTAAGTGAAGGGGGCCGTTCCCCGTCATTGCGCCCACTCCATAGAATGTAAAGCGATTCGTGATTAAGTAATTTGTAATGAATCAGATTTCTTGTCAAAGTTCGGCGAAGCAGCCAAATCGCATTTTTCAAAACTTCGCTCATCTCTAATTGCATACCTCCAGGCAACCTTCCCCCCTCAAAGCTCACTACTCTCAGTATGTCTGTGGCAAATTACCTAAAACTTTTAATAATATGCACTTTATAAATCTGCTCCACATACAGTGCTATCCTGCTTAGGCCCCATTCACGCGTCCGCAATTCTGTTCCGCATTTTGCGGAACGGAATTTCCGACCCATTCATTTCTATAGGGACCGAGTTTGTCCCGCTCGTATCCGGAATTGCGGATCTGCACTTTCGGGTCCGCACTTCCATTCCGCAAAAATATAGAACATGTCCTATTCTTGTCCGCAAGTGCGGACAAGAAAAGGCATTCTCTATATAGTTCTGGCAATGTGCGGATCCGCAAAATGGGGAAAGCACATTGCCGGTGTCTATGTTTTGCAGATCCGTGGATCCGCAAAACACATACGGACGTCTGAATGGAGCCTAAGACTGGGACAGATTTGTGTTTATACACAATAACCAATCAGAGGAGGAAGGGGGAGGGACAGAACAGCAGCATAAACCAATGAGGGGTCTCAGACCATCTCACATCCCCTGCAGAGAATGGAGATAAGGTGTAGTCACAGATCACAGCTCTGGCCTCACCATGACTGGATGGACACTTTAAAGTGGTTTCCCATGTTGGAGGAAAGCATTATATATAGATTTCACATGACATACAGTATATCTTACTAAAGTAGAATGTCAGGGGTATGTTTTGGTTTCCATTCACTCCTAGTTCTCAGAAGTCAGGCCTCCATGGAACTCAATATTGCAATTAAAGGGGTTGTCCCACGAAAATTATTTTACAATTTTAAAACCAGCACCTGTACCTGAATGCATTTATAATTGCATGTAATGAAAAATTTTGTATAGCCACTGAGTTATTCAATAAAATATATCTGTATAGCGCCACCTGCTGTTTTTATTTTATTTTATTTGTCCTGCTCACTGAGATGACCACACATGCTCAGTTTTATCCTTCAACTGCCCCCTTAGCTGTGATAGGGAGAACATGGACACGCCCCCTAAGCTATGATAGGGAGAGCATGGACACGCCCCCTAAGCTACAGCAGAAAAGACACTCCCCTTGAGCCTTCAGCTCGATATAAATCTAGCAGAGCAATGAATGTGAAGATCTCTGGATCCATGTGAGGTACAGGGCTGGTTCTAGCTTTGTTAGAAAGAGATTGTCATGTATTATATGATCTCTGATTTTCATTTTTTACATTACTCATAGGAAAACCCCTTTAAGTGTTGTTGGACAAACAGTGTTAAACAACATGTTACAATGACCCACAATGGATCCTAGATTTTGGCATAAATTACACCAGAACGTGCTTTTGTGATCTAGGTCTAGGTTGTGCGACAACTTCTTCTATTTCCACCTACACCGTTTGTGAAGCAATAAAAATGATCTTTCAGGGGATTTCTCGACCAGATTGTCCTGCATGCTCATTCTGTATCTACTACATGCTCATTCTACTATTACAACCTCACATGTCCTGACTGACAAACACGATATTCTGAGGAAGTAACAGACGCAACAAGGGAATAGTTCCAAGCAGGGCTGTGGAGTCGGTACACCAAAGCCCCGACTCCGACTCCTCAATTTCCCCTAACTCTGCCTCCCGACTCCGACTCCCTCGTACATGGCGCATGTTTAAGCGATAACTTAATTTAAGCTTTTTATCACCCTTATGATACAATAATCAAGCTATTTAGTTAGAACCTAAAATATATTTATTGGATACAACTTTAAAACACAAAAGACTTTCACTCAGAGCTCAATCCCATCATTCCGTGGGGGCGAGGTCTCTCCCGCTCTCCGCTATTCAGATATGCAGGTTACCATAGAAACCTGTGCGCAGTGAGAAACCTGCTGAACTGTCCAGACTCTATAGTTCATGACTAAAGAAAAATCTACTGATAAATGTGTTTAGAAAATGTCTTCTTTTAAATGTCCCTTTATGTTGAAAGCTCTTTAATCCTGTTCAACCCTATTTTAAGCACAGGTAAAAGTAGGCAGTACAGGGAACAAAAATGTGGAATTAAGGGGTAATTGAATACACAGTGAAAAGTTGAAATAGGGCCACCAAGGAGATTAATCACCACAATCCAATACTCCAAAAAAAAATAAAAAAATACGACAATTATACTTTAACTAAAAGTCTAGATCATGGGTGTCAAACATGCGGCCCGCGGGCCGCATGTGGCCCGCAATGAATATCTTTGCGGCCCGGCAAGTATCTCTGAACATGAGCGCGCTGCTATCGGCGCGCTCATGTTCTCTCAGCAGCACAGGGAGAAGGAAGCTGTCCTCCCTCCCCCTGTGCTGCTGCCGCTGCCACCAATGAGAAGAGAGGGGGGGGAGGAGGGGCGGGTGCACTGCGCCACCAATGAGGATAGAGGGGGGGAGGAGGGGCGGGCGCACTGCGCCACCAATGAGGATAGAGGGGGGGGGAGGAGGGGTGGGCGCACTTATGATAGGACTATTTCCACACAGAGCGGCGCCCAGAGATGTCCCAGCACTCACCATTAGTCCTGGGCGCCGCTCCGTTCGCCCGCAGTGCTCCATTACTGTCTCCTCTCCTGCTCCACATGCTGCTGATTACTATCGGAGCGATGGGAGGAGACATCAGCTTCACTAGTGGGCGTTCCTTCTCCCTGCGCTGCGATTGGACAGCGCTACAGCCAGGAAGAAGGAACGCCCACTAGTGAAGCTGATAGTAATCAGCAGCATGTGGAGCAGGAGAGGAGACAGTAATGGAGCACTGCAGGGGAACGGAGCGGTGCCCAGGACTAATGGTGAGTGCTGAGACATCGCTGGGCGCCGCTCTGTGTGGCCTGATAGTGAAAGAAGTTTAACACAATACAGGAGGCGGGTGCCGGCAGCAGAATCGCATTGCCGGCACCCTGCCGCTGACAGGGAGCTGCGATCAAAGGCAGTTAACCCCTTAGGTGCCGCACCTGAGGGGTTAACTGCTGATCTGCCAGTACCAGCCTCCTGTATAAAGGGGTAATTTATCATTGGTGGTGCAGTGTGCCCCCCCCCCCTCAACCCCCCATCCCATTAAAATCATTGGTGGCACAGTGCGCCAGCCCCTCTCAACCCCCCCAGTATTAAAATCATTGGTGGCAGTGGCCACAGGGACCTCTCCCCTCCCCCTCATTGGTGGTGGCAGCTTCTGATCGGAGCCCCAGCTGTGTAAGCCTGGGGCTCCGATCAGTTACCGGGGCAGCCAGGACGCTACAGAAGCCCTGGTTGCCATGGTAACATCCCTGATGCTGTGTGCACAAGGCACAGAGCAGCAGGGACAGTGTGAAGTCCTATTCACCCTGATAGAGCTGAATAGGACAAGGGATGAAAGATCCCAGGTTCTCGCCCCTAAGGCTACTTTCACACTTGCGTTCAGAGCGGATCCGTCTGAGACGGATCCGTTCATTTAATGCAGACGGTGGATCCGTTCAGAACGGATCCGTCTGCATTATATTGTAAAAAAAATTCTAACTGTGAAAGTAGCCTGAACGTATCCGTCCAGACTTTTACATTGAAAGTCAATAGGGGACGGATCCGTTTGAAGATTGAGCCATATTGTGTCATCTTCAAACGGATCCGTCCCCATTGACTTCCATTGTAAGTCTGGACGGATCCGCTTGCCTCCGCACGGCCAGGCGTTTTTTTTTTATGCGGCCCACATAAACTTAAATTTAGTTTTTTTGGCCCATGTTAGCCTTTGAGTTTGACATGCTTGGTCTAGATCCTTAGATCAGGAATAGAACAGACATTTATAGGACATTTCATCATTTTCCCAATTTCTTATGAAAATATATTCAGCAAATACTGCATTGAACTAACTGTACCAATTTATTATATATTTTTAGAGTCGGTCCATTTTCGACTCGGTTCCAAGGTCAGTCTTGTGCCGACTGACTGATACTGCAGGCACGGTGAGAACCTACTGTGAATCAAAGTTATTGGTTTTATTAGCAAGTTAAAAGCCTCTATGACTGTAAAAATTACATAACATAAGGTCTGTTCCTGGGAAAGCTGGGTGACAACCTTTTCCGGTTTTATTGGGAGTTCAGCATTGATGGCCTATGTTCAGGAAGTCCACAGAGCTCACCAGAGAGTTCTTCAAACAGCTGGGAGTGGGACCACCACCAATCATCTGCTTGAAGAGGCAGCAACTCTCTGGTGAGCTCTGTGATCTCCTCACAGCATAGCAAGCACAGCGCCATACATTCTATAGTGGCTGCGCTTGGTATTGCGGCCCAAGAGCCCATTCACTTATGTGGGAATGAGCTGCACTTAAAGGGGCTATGCCATGACTAAAGTAAAAAATTCAAATCAGACATCATATAGCACATGATAGTCCCTGCACCTCACATGGATCCAGAGATCTCCCCATTTATTGCTCTGCTAGATTTATTTCAAGCTGACAGCTAGGGGGGATAGGGAACTGAGCCCCATTGAGGACAGCTTGACGCTAATGTCTATAAAGTGCTGTGGAATATGTCAGCGCTATATAAATGCATTAAATAAATAACATAAACACTTATAACATTTATAAACCAACTTATTAGAAAATAAAGAGAGTTGATGCAAAAATAAAAGTACCGTATAAAAAAAGGCTGACACACATGGCGTATCTAGAACATTTCTAATAGGGACCATTACGCAGTAGAAGTGTTAGGCACAAAAACACGTATAACATGAGGACGAAACAAACAAGGGAGCAATGACAAACTGTTGGGGGGGGGGGGTCTCTCACAGGGGCAGATGAAGCAAATAAGATTCGTACAGTTATGGTTTCCGCATGCTGTAATGTGGCCGCCAACTAGGAAAATCAGAGGAGAAAACATAGATAATGGTTTATAAAACAACAACCAGTTAAGCCCAGACTGGTTTCTGTGTCAGGTATGGGCCCCCTCTGGCCCGTCCTGCACCACCAAGGTGCATGGTTACTTTTTCTTTTCTCTTGGGTTGTGTAGTTGTTTGGATGAAAATGAATGAAGGAGATGGTTGGGGAGATTTACTCATTAGTAGGCTATGGGGGTCATTTATTAAGCTGAAATACGCCTATATTAGGCGTATTTCAGGCGCAGATTGCAGAACAACAGCTAGTTGTGCCGCAATCTGTGACTTCACCTCGATCACGCCAAGTCTAAATAAGTGGGCATGACGTTACAGGCGTAGAAAAAGGTCTAAATGTAAGATAGTTCTTACATTTACAACTGGCCCTGGATCCACAGAAGTTATGGAGAGGCCGGTGCCTCTCCGTCTAAAACGCCGCTCTTAATAAAAGTCCTCCTACATTCCCATAAGGCTCCGGACTATGTTGATGGTTTAAAGGAAATATTAAAGTATTGTTTTTAAAAATATGGAAGATAAATGTATACAAAGTACCGTATTTATCGGCGTATAACACGCACTTTTTCCCCCTGAAAATAGGGGGCAAATGATGTATGCGTGTTATACGCCGATTAGGGCTGAAACGTGTCCTCCGGAGGCCAGAGAGGCAGGACTGAGCCGGCCGGCACAGCGGAGGGAGGAGGAGGGAGGAGGGAGTCCCTCCCTCCCCACTGTGAGCGGCTGCCGCTGAAGACCAACGAGGACAGAGTAGGAGGAGGAGGGGAGGGACTGTGGCCACTGCGCACCAATGAATGTGCCGGCCATATCCCACAGTTCCGATCGGAGTCCCAGCAGTGTAATGCTGGGGCTCCGATCGCTTACCATGGCAGCCAGGAGTCACGCTACTGAAGCCCTGGCTGCCATGGTATGTTAGTGAGCAGAGAGCAGCGCATTATACTCACGTGCGCTGTGGCCGCCGGTCGCTCCTTCTTCTGTCTGTGCGGCGGATTGCTAATGCTTACAGCATTAGCAATGCGCCGCACAGACCTATGAGAAGGAGCGACCGGCGGCCACAGCGCACGTGAGTATAATGCGCTGCTCTCTGCTCACTAACATACCATGGCAGCCAGGGCTTCAGTAGCGTGACTCCTGGCTGCCATGGTAAGCGATCGGAGCCCCAGCATTACACTGCTGGGGCTCCGATAGGAACTGACACTTCCACCAATGATGGGGGGGAGGAGGGGGACCCTGTGGCCACTGCCACCAATGATTAATACTGGGGAGGGAGGGGGTGGGGGGTTTGCGTTACCAGAGGGGGCAGATCAGAGGCTTTATTTGAAATTTATTTATTTTTCCTGAAATTTCCCTCTAAAATGAAGGTGCGTGTTATACGCCCGTGCGTGTTATACGCCGATAAATACGGTATATGTATCATGGGAAACGTATATGTAAATGTTCATGCAGGAAAAATAAAGATATAAATAAAATAAAAATATGAAAAACAAAATAATGGGAGATGAAGTCCGTTAGATCCATGAGAGAATAATCTGACCAATCATTATCATAATCATTATTTTTATGTTTTATGTAAGTTTGGGGCAATAAAGACACACTTTTTAAAAAACAAAATGTTATAATTGCCATTTTTTACGTCATTGACTCTATTGGGAGCATATTTCTTTCTGGAAGAATTTCTCTTCTTCTGTTTGGCCAGACACATTTGAGCCCTAGTACCTGAGAAGACCCAAAATCCTGCTGCCAGCCTGCCACATAAGAAGATACATAGTTGCCAACTGTCCCGAATTTGGGACGATCCCTGATTTTTTGAAAATTTTGGTTGTACCGGACCAAAAACAGGAGGAGCTAACATAACGCTTATAGATAGGCGTTATAAGTGGCCGTTCCTGGTGAGGACTGGGGCGTTCCCAGGGGTGGGGCTGGATTCCCCCTATTTTGCCAAATAAAACATATATCTATAGAGCATATATGTGTTTAGCATTATAGTTCTTAGCACAGTGAAAAGAAAAAACAAGTCTGTCCTTAGAAGGAGCCAGCAGCATGGACGGCAGAATGAGCAGAAGGCTATACATGGGTAAGAGAAAGAAACTAAGAGACTGTACCAGTATTCTTACCATCGTTTCATGCAGGGAAATACATTTGTTTTCTGCACTTTCACCAAATTTTTGCTGCAGTTCTTTGAATCATACCTCATGGTTAAGTTTATTTAAAGTTCAGCAGACATGTGATCACTTTCTGAAAAAGAGAAGGAAGCCATTGTGCAAACTCAGTGATGCTGATTCACTCAGTGGTGGGGGCATTTCAATGAAATAATAATGTTGAAATAGCCCATTTTTTGGCGTGGTGCCATGTTTTTCTTGTATAACACTGGTTTCAATTTTAGCAGCAGTTTAAAGAAAACCTCAGACAAAAGTTTTTGCGCCGATAATGATAACTCACCACCGGTATTCTAACGGTGTCATTTGTTGCATCCATATATTTCGAACACTTTCATCATGGACAGCGGCACCATCTGAAACCAGTCTAATCACCAGTCCAGAGCTTGCTCTCCTGCGTTGACGGGAGGTCAGTCTCTCCTGTGTGGAGGACTTTCTGAAAACTACAAGATGACGTCAGTATCTATCAAATCCATCCTGGCATCTCTCAGACACCTCTCCAATGAGCTCCACCCTTGTTGTTTATCTATATGTCCCCCAAGGTTAGAGTGCTGCTGAAGAAACACTTCCTGACCTATCTAAGGGACCAGGAGTGATATAGTAGGTGAGTCCATACAATGATTGGCTGCAGAGTTATAAACCCCCCTTAAATGGCACTAAATGTACAATCTCCAGTATACTCCATATTACTCTTCCCTTTTGTAAGAGCTGATAGGGAGAAACCTATATCAAGCAGGACAAAGTGATACTGATCAGTGAGTGTGAAACCACTGTGCCAATTAAGTGGTTTGGAGTAGGCCTAACCCTAAGGGTGTTATTCTGGTGCTTCCCCGGTATTCACCCTTTAACCACTATACTGGGATCGCTGTGGGTTAGCAACCAGAATGCTACCTCCTGGGATAGTCCCAGTTTACTTGGCAGCTGACCAACTGAGGTCAGGGACTCTGGTGTGAGCATCAGTACCTCTGGATACAGAAAAGGCACCAAAAATGCAGGAAAACCGCTGGTACCATCTGAACAGGCACCAAGGCTTGAACGCTGGTTTTAGCAATCCAGGCAGTGCACAGTTAATGTAGACACAGGAAAGACTTGTGGATGGGGTAGTGGGAATGCGCACACAAAGCAAACAGGCTTGGAACTTGACTGGAGCACAGACAGAGAAGACAGACTGGATTAACGTAAACACAAACTGAACATGGACTTGAAACTGTGGTAGCACACAAGCAAGATCAGAATATAGCAGGAACACAGGCAGGAAATAGCACAGGATAAATGTAGGTAAATTGTAATAGCACTAGAATATCGAACATCTTTGCTGGCCACTAGGGAACCTAACGCTCAGGCACTCTCTGTCTGGAGAGGGTGCCTTAAATACAACAGGGACCTGGCTGGGGAAGGATTTGGGGGCACACATACTGGCGTTTTAAGGGAGCATGCCCTGAGGGACCATCAGGCAAGAGCATGGAGAGGGCACCGTCAACCAAGATACCAGATGGCATGGTGAGTGGGGAAGAGTCCACGCCAGCAAAGGACAGCAGAAGGGCAGCAAGTACAGACCACAGACAACATTTAGATTTTTTTTTAAATCACAGCACTTCAGAGAATACAGTAAGTAAAGATACTGATGGGAATGATGTGTACTGCAGGATCTTTGGATGGCACGGAATAAACAAAGAATGGACACAAACCCTGAAGGCCCCAAGTTTAATATGACAAACAATCTTTATTCAATAATATAAATACATAAAAATACAAAAAAATAGAATAACACAGATAAAGCCAAGGCATCCCTGCGGTACTCCCATATGTGCATAATATAATAAAACACAATAAAGGAACACAAGTGGGATGAAAAACAGTCTAAGAGCTAAGTATGACTAAAAGTGCATAACAATTGCTATAAAGACTCACTAGACGAAATTCTTGAGTAAGCATAGGTAAACTATACAAACCACAATATGCCTATTCCAGTTTTCCTAAGCCACCCTTCTACTGGAGTGAGTTTGTGACTTTTTTTTGTGACTTTTTAAAAAGTCTCAGTGATAAATCTGGAGTGAAGCTCATTAACGTAGCTAACCATGCCCATTTTTTCCACCCATTTTTCAAAACTAGAGTGTGTGATGTAAAAATGGCAACAACAAAAAACTGACTAAAAAAGCTAAATAAATCCTAATAGAACTTTAAGGAGAGACAGTGAGAGTCTTCCTTAGCCACCCATACACAAGGATCGACAGGTTTCCCTGTACCAGTTTACACAGAAGGTTGTCAACCATACTGTGTGTGGGCAAGTAGGACTCTTGCTGCCTCTCCTAGGAGACCAAATCATATTAACCTATAAAGGAAAAGGCTCAATTTCTCTCCCTCTCTCACCTCCTGTAGTGTAGGGCAGCAGAAATCACCTGAAGGGTTGGCTTCAAAACAAAAAGTTCCATATTTTTAAGACTATATAATACAATTTTAGCAAGAAAAGTATCTGTAGTATGCAGTCATGGGGATAGGCATTGCCAGAGACTACCTTATTGATTATTTTATGATTGGGCACAACATTCATAAAGAAGTCTACCTGATCATTGAAGTAACTGTGCAGCTATCCATAGTAATAGGTCAGAGCAACTGGACTTGTTTTTCTCTTGAAAACATTTCACTAGTCATCCGACTGGCTTTGTCAATTAGAATAAAGAAAACACTGGTGACTCATGCTTCTGTCACCATAATCTGTTTATTATAATCAACACGAGGTCAAGATGTTGCTTGAAATTTGCATGACTGAAGCTATAAGGTGTAATATAACTGCTTCAGGAGAGGTGTTAGAACAGCTTATGATGAAAATTGCAATCAACATCTTACCTCCATGAGGTCCTTGACCTTCTGTTGTTTATGATAAACAGATTATGCTGACAGAAGCATGAGTCTCCAGTACTTAACATCGGAGATTTCTTGTACAAGTCATTCTAAATTAGAAATCCAGATGGATAACTATCAAAATGTCTTGAAGAGACTTGCTCTGACTTATTACTATTGATATACCATGACCTGGATGATTGAGAACCTTCACAGACGAACTGTGCAGCTGTATATAGCCACGCAGTTCCCACAGTACAGTGTATCTCAGTTGTGGCCTCGAGTTTTCTCCACCCAGAACTAGCGGTGTGGAGATTATCTCAGGGAATTTGCCAAAGAGCACCACTCACTCCTCTATGGAGATTCTGCTCCTAAACAGCCAGCAACCAGGCCACCAAGAGGTCAATATTTTCAAGCCATTTTCAGGAGGCTCTATTCATCATGTATCCAAGGGAGACAATGCTGTTTACCCTGGTTGCTTTGTGCTATCAGTTTCGATAGAGTGACTTGCAAAAGGAAGACATATAAACCTTCTCTTCTACCTGAGAACACCTTAAGGCTCCATTCAAACGCCTGTAACGTGTTTTGCAGATCCACGGATCCGCAAAACACGGACAGCGGCAATGTGCGTTCCGCATTTTGTGGACCGCACATTGCCGGCACTAATAGAATATGCCTATTCTTGTCCGCAATTGCGGACAAGAATAGGAAATGTTCTATTTTTTTCACGGGTCCACAATTCTGTATCCGGGTAGCACATCGTGCTGCCTGATAGAAATGAATAAGTCCTCAATTCCGTTCCGCAAAATGCGGAACGAAATTGCGGATGTGTGAATGGGGCTTTAAAGGACCATGGGACTTACTCTACTGAACATAATCGTGGGGCACCTTGGCTACGTGGAATATAGTCACAAAAATGTTGCAATACTACGGCCTTGTCATGCTGCCGTGAGGCTGATTCACCCATAGCCTTTCATAATACGTTTTAATTGTAGTTTCCTATAAAGAAACATTTTTAGGAACTGTTCCTAGAACTGCTTTTATCAAGAAACACAGTGCAGTGCGGAAATGGAAAGCTGTGACTGTGGTTTGCATTGCAGTTACTGGTGGAGACTCTCCCTATCAATATACTTGTATAATTTTTCACACACCATCTCCTCTTTGCCAAGTACAGTAGCAGATATATCAGATGATGAAGTCAAGTTTTAACACATACCACAACGGCAGATACATAGCACACATTCTTCATTAATTCTATTGGCTTTCGTTTTATTTTTTGAAGGCCTACTCTTCCTGGATATCTGGGGTTACGTAGAATAACCAAGACCATTCTGTCCGACTTTACCCTCACTAGTCCTGAAACCCCTTTTAAACACATCTCAGGCCCCGTAAGATGGGCATAAACTTCAGATACTGTAACACGTTCTGTATTTTCCACAACCAGAAATATCTTGATCCACCACCCTGACCTAGTCTTCTAGGGTTTCACCATACTTATTCTTTTCCCGGGGACCTCAGATTCATCCTGGAGATGTGGGAAGCTGGAAAGCACCTCACACAACACGTTTTTGGTCATACTGAGAGGGTTCCTTCTTTCCACATCACACTGATCGTGTCTTTAGGTCTCATTTGCATAATTTTAAAACATGACATTTCGACATTTTTGTTAGAAAGAGGTTGTCATGTATTATATGATCTCTGATTTTCATTTTTTTACATTAGTCATGGGATAGCCTCTTTAAATAATTCTGTTACAATACATGTAGCAATACCGTACATGTAGTAAGCTTGATCCTGTTACCCTAGCAATGTAGTAAGCTTGGTTCTGTTACTGTACCGTGCCTATGCAGTAGAAATTGGTTCTGCTGCTGTATCTATGTAGTTAGCTTGGTTTTGGTCCTATAGTAAACCTATGTATTTAGAGGCAATAGTAAACGGTTTTGAATTGGGCATATGCTGTCTTTCACCATGTGATTTGGGGTCACTACGTTCCACTTTTATTTTCTTATATTGATAGAGTGGCTTACATAATTAACCCATTCATGTTGCAACAATTTTATCTTGTTTTTCCATTTTTTACTCCCTGCCTTAACAGAGCATTAACTTTTACATTTTTCCGTTCACATAGCCATATGGGGGCTTTTGTGTTTTGTTTTTTTATAGGACAATTCGGACTTTCTAATGGCAACATTTAATATTGCAAACAATGTAGTGGGAAGCAGGAATAAATCCAATATGGGGTTAAAAAAAACACAATCCCGCTAGAACTTTATGGGTTCTGTTTTTACAGGTTTCCCTATGCGGTAAAACTGATCCGTTACCTTCATTCTATGGGTCAGAACGATTACAGCAATAATAAATTGTGTTTTAAAGGGAATGTGTCATCAGACAATGACCTATAGTTTAAATCAAGTTTTTATGTTGAACATATTTTTAAATTATTTTTGGTGATGTTATTTTTAATAAGATAATAAGTCAATATCTATATTAAACCCTTTCAGGACCAAACAAATCTGACCAGTGTCACTTTATGTGGTTATAACTTTAAAACACTTTTACTTATCCAGGCCATTCTGAGATCATTTTCTTGTCACATATTGTACTTTATGACAGTGGTAAAAGTGAGTCAAAGATTTCATTTTTAGTTATAAAAAAATACCAAATTTACCAAAAATGTGGAAAATTAGCAAATTTGCCAATTTCAATTTCTCTACTTTTATAATAGATAGTAATAACTCCAAAAATAGTTATTACTTTACATTCCTAATATGTCTACTTCATGTTTGGATCATTCTGTGAATGGCATTTTATTTTTTGGGGACGTTAGAAGGCTTAGAAGTTTAGAAGCAAATCTTGAAATTTTTCTGAAAATTTCCAAAACACAAAACCCACTCAGGTCTGAAGTCACTTTGTGAGGCTTACATTATAGAAACCACCCAAAACCCTTAACTTTGTTAACCCTTTAGGTGTTCCACAAGAATTAATGGAAAATGGAGATGAAATTTCAGAATTTCACTTTTTTGGCAGATTTTCCATTTTAATCAATTTTTTTCACTAAGAAAGCAAGGGTTAACATCTAAACAAAGCTCAATATTTATTGCTCTGATTCTGTAGTTTACAGAAACACCCCATATGTGGTCGTAAACTGCTGTACGGGCACACAGCATTGCGCAGAAGGAAAGGAACCCAATATGTTTTTTTGAAAGCAGATTTCACTGGGATAATTTTAAGCTGCCATGTCACATTTGAAGACCCCCTGATGCACCTGTAACAGGGAGCCAGCAATGCACTTCCCCTCTGCAGTGCCGCTGGCATCCCGCTAGTGAAGAGGAGCGAGCACGTGGCTGGCTTCTTCGTCTCTATAGCTACCAGAGAGCGGGGAGGACCCGCCCGCAACACTTCCTCAGCGTGGCCAGCGTCCTCCATACCCCTAGGCAATGAGCACGTGGGGAACTGAGTGCCGATATTGATGAGTCGGCGGTCAGCTGTTCTGAGTTACGGGGGACGGGTCATGTGATGCTGGCCACGTCACATGACCCATCAGGAGGACCTATTTAAACAGGTAACCTGCTGGCCACAGGTTTGCCTGTGATTGGTCTTGCTACCCTCACTAGCAGTTTCCTATTGTGCATTTTTGTGTTCTTGGACCTCGGCTCTATTTTTGACCTTGACCTTGTGATCTCCCTGGATTTGACGTGACCTCTTGGCTTCTGACTCCGGATTGTGTTTTTACCTCGTTATTGTATTGCTCCCTGTGTACCTGCATGACCTCCTGGCTTTGACTTTGGCTTGCTTGACTCTGTTACAGTATTCCTCTTATCTTCTTAGGCCCCTGCACGTATCTAAGCGAGGGACTGCCGCCAAATTGTACGCCGTCGGTTAGAATGGGCCGTGCAAGTAGGCAGGGACAGAGGTGGGGTGGAGTTTAGGGCAGCACTTATCCCTCCCCTCTGTCGTAACAGCACCCCTAGAGTAGAAAATCCAAAAAAGTGACCCCATTTTAGAAACTACACTCCTTAAGGTATTAGAAACTGATTTTAAAAACTTTGTTAACCCTTTAGGTGTTCCACAAGAATGAATGGAAAATGGAGATGAAATTTCAGAATTGCACTTTTTTGGCAGATTTTTCCATTTTAATAATTTTTTTTTCAATTAACAAAGCAAGGGTTAACAGCCAAACAAAACTCAATATTTATTGCCCTGATTCTGTAGTTTACAGAAACACCCCATATGTAGCTGTAAACTGCTGTACAGGCACACGGCAGGGTGCAGAAGGAAAGGAATGCCATATGTTTTTTGGAAGGCAGATTTCACTGGGTTAATTTTAAGCTATCATGTCACATTTGATGCACCCCTAGAGTAGAAACTCTCAAAAAATTACCCAATTTTGGAAACTACGGGATAAGGTGGCAGTTTTGTTGGTACTTTTTCAGGGTACATATGATTTTTGGTTGCTTTATATTACACTTTTTGTGAGGGAAGAAAAAAAATAGCTGTTTTGGCACAGTTTTTATTTTTTGTTATTTACAATGTTCATCTGACAGGTTACATCATGTGGTATTTTTATAGAGCAGGATGTTACGGACGCGGCGATACCTAATATGTATACTTTTTTATTTATGTTTCAGTGTCTCCATATTTTGAGAGCCCTAGTTTTTATATTTTTTATTGTTTTAGTTAGGGTCTAATTTTTTACGGGATGAGATGACGGTTTGATTGGTACTATTTTGGGTTGTGTATGACTTTTTGATTGTTTGGTATTACACTTTTTGTGATGTAAGGTGACAAAAAATTGCTTTTTTGACACTTTATTTTTTTTTACGGTGTTCACCTGAGGGGTTAGCTCATGTGATATTTTTTTTTTTTTTTACATTCAACACGATAAAAGCATTTTTGAAACAATAAAATCATGTTTTAGTGTCTCCATAGTCTGAGAGCCATAGTTTTTGTATTTTTTAGGCGAATGTCTTAGGTAGGGGCTCATTTTTTATAGGGATGAGGTGATGGTTAGATTGGTAATATTTTGGGGGGCAAAAATTGACAGTCTTCATCTGAGGGGTTAGGTCATGTGATATTTTTATAGAGCCGGTAAATACGGATGCAGCGATACCTAATGTATACTTTTCTTTTTTTCCCTATTTTTTTTTTTTAATTGTTTACTTTAATTTGGGAAAAATACGCTTTTTTCTTTTTTACTTGAAACTTTAATTTTTATTTATTTTTTTACTTTATTTTCACTTTATTTTTTTGTCCCACTCTGGGACTTCAACTTTTGGGGGTCTGATCCCTTTTACAATGCATCACAATACTTCTGTATTGTGATGCATTGGCTGTTAGTGTATTACAGTAATAGACTTACAGCCTGCTTGCCTGTGAGATCGAGGGGGCTGGATTTCACAGACTCTCCCGGAAGGCAGCCACGATGCTTAAGGAAGGCATCAGGCTGCCTTCCCTGCCATCGGGTCCCCGTCACAGCATCGCGGGGACCCAATGGCTGCTTCCTCCCTGCACAGACATCGCACGTGCTGCGGTCAGCGCTGATTGCGGCAGTGCAGGGGTTAATGTGTCGGCGCATACAGCAGGGGTCCGGCTATCAAGTCACTGTAAGGTCACGTCCAGTTGCGCCGTACATGTACGGCGCTGGGCGTTAAGGGGTTAAACACAAATCATAAAATCCTTGCCATTGACCACAAAGAACAATAAAAGGCGCCACCTTATGTACAGATCACTTTTCTACAGCTTTCTGCTTTTCTATACACAGACATGATATACAGTGGGATGCGAAAGTTTGGGCAACCTTGTTAATCGTCATGATTTTCCTGTATAAATCGTTGGTTGTTACGATAAAAAATGTCAGTTAAATATATCATATAGGAGACACACACAGTGATATTTTAGAAGTGAAATGAAGTTTATTGGATTTACAGAAAGTGCTATAATTGTTTAAACAAAATGAGGCAGGTGCATAAATTTGGGCACTGTTGTCATTTTATTGATTCCAAAACCTTTAGAACTAATTATTGGAACTCAAGTTGGCTTGGTAAGCTCAGTGACCCCTGACCTACATACACAGGTGAATCCGATTATGAGAGAGTATTTAAGGGGGTCAATTGTAAGTTTCCCTCCTCTTTTAATTTTCTCTGAAGAGTAGCAACATGGGGGTCTGAAAACAACTCTCAAATGACCTGAAGACAAAGATTGTTCCCCATCATGGTTTAGGGGAAGGATACAGAAAGCTGTCTCAGAGATTTCAGCCGTCTGTTTCCACAGTTAGGAACATATTGAGGAAATGGAAGACAGGCTCAGTTCAAGTTAAGTCTCGAAGTGGCAGACCAAGAAAAATCTCGGATAGACACAAGCGACGAATGGTGAGAACAGTCAGAGTCAACCCACAGACCAGCACCAAAGACCTACAACATCATCTTGCTGCAGATGGAGTCACTGTGCATCGTTCAACCATTCGGCGCACTTTACACAAGGAGAGGCTGTATGAGAGAGTGATGCAGAGGAAGCCTTTTCTCCACCCACAGCACAAAAAGTGCCGCTTGAGGTGGGCTAAAGCACATTTGGACAAGCCAGCTTCATTTTGGAATAAGGTGCTGTGGACTGATGAAACTAAAATTTTGTTATTTGGCCATAACGTGGCGGCGTTATGCATGGAGGAAAAAGAACACAGCCTGCCAAGAAAAACACCCGCTACCTACAGTAAAATATGGTGGTGGTCCCATCATGCTGTGGGGCTGTGTGGCCAGTGCAGGGACTGGGAATCTTGTCAAAGTTGAGGGACGCATGGATTCCACTCAGTATCAGCAGATTCTGGAGACCAATGTCCAGGAATCAGTGACAAAGCTGAAGCTGCGCCGGGGCTGGATCTTTCAACAAGACAACGACCCTAAACACTGCTCAAAATCCACTAAGGCATCTATGCAGAGGAACAAGTACAACGTTCTGGAATGGCCATCTCAGTCCCCAGACCTGAATATAATTGAAAATCTGTGGTGTGACTTAAAGAGAGCTGTCCATGCTCGGAAGCCATCAAACCTGAATGAACTAAAGATGTTTTGTAAAGAGGAATGGTCCAAAATACCTTCAACCAGAATCCAGACTCTCATTGGAACCTACAGGAAGCGTTTAGAGGCTGTCATTTATGCAAAAGGTTCCCAAATTTATGCACCTGCCTAATTTTATGTAAACAATTATAGCACACTTTCTGTAAATCCAATAATCTTCATTTCACTTCTCAAATATCACTGTGTGTGTCTCCTATATGATATATTTAACTGACATTTTTATCGTAACAACCAACGATTTATACAGGAAAATCATGATTATTAACAAGGTTGCCTAAACTTTCGCATCCCACTTTAATTACAGGCAGGATTAAGGCTCGTTCACACGAACGTGTGCTGCCTATTTCCGTATTGCGGACTGCATTTGCTGAATCGCAATACACGGGCTCCGTTTCGTGTGTATTCCTTCACTTCAATGGGTACGCAAATCCGGAGATGCGGAATGGAAGCACGGAACGGAACACTACGGAAGCACTACGGAGTGCTTCCTGGGGTTCCGTTCCGTGCCTCCGCACCGCAAAAAGATAGAAGATGCTCTCTTTTTGCAGTACTGAGGGATCGTGGACCCATTCAAGTGACTGGGTCCACGATTGCCATGCGGCTGCCCCACAAACGGTGCCCGTGCATTGCGGACTGCAATTTGTGGTCCACTGCACGGGTTTTACACGTTCGTGTGAATGAGCCCATAGAGAGACAGATAAGACAGGATCCACCATTCACAATAGGTAGTTGTCAGGTCACAGAGCATGCCTAGAAAACTCTCACATCGAAGTCAATGAGGTTCCCTCCTGTCCATTGTGCCTATGGACTATAGGGCTGCCGCAAGGCACATTTTTTAATCGGTGTAAGTGCTGTTAAGAACAGCTCAGGCAAGATGGCCACCGCCATAATCAATAGAATAAAAAATCTGTAATCAGAAAATAAAAAGAGATTAGAAAAAAAGGAAATGTTTTAACTGTCAGAAAAAAAAATTGGTGTGTTTCTGATGATGCCTTTCTTCTTGACTTCTATTATGACTGAATGAATAACAGAATGTCTCTAAAGGCATTTCGTCATAGAATTGCGTTATGGTCCGTGGTAACGGAATCCATAACGCAATTCACCTTTTACTACCAAACGAAGTGTGAACGAATTTCAAAATATGAAATTCGCTCATCTTTAATTACCATACTCTGACCCGCATAACCATTTTATATTTAATTCTATGGAGCTGTTTGAGGGCTCATTTTTGTGGGGTGATCTGTATTTGTTTTGGACTGTGTATGACTTTTTAAATCACTTTTTATTTAATTTTTGTGGGCGTTGAAGCGATCAAAATCGATGAATTGCCTATTTTGATTTTTTTTTTTTCCGTTTTGGCATTCGCCAAACGGGATCAATACTTTTATACGCTAAAGCACTTTGGGATGTGGTGATACTAATGATCTTTATTTTTTTTTAAATGGTGATTTGATTTTTTTTGGATATTTTTAAAAACTTTTTTTTTTTTTTTTTAAACATTTCCTTGAAGTCCACATAGGGGACATGTGATCGTCTAATCGTTTATTCCACATACTGCAGCGCTCTTGGAAAATAAACGCTCAGGTGCCGTGTTTTGTTTGCAATTGCCCACAGCATTTGAGGGGTTAAAAGTCTGTAATTTGCATTATCGACGATCAAGGGCTCTGCCACCAGCTGTCTGCTGTGTAAAACAGCAGGGCCCTGGCGGCTGTGATGCCCACTCAGCTGTTGAGCAGGCCCCATCCTTAGGCTACTTTCACACTAGCGTTCGTCGGTCCGCTCGTGAGCTCCGTTTGAAGGAGCTCACGAGCGGACCCGAACGCAGCCGTCCAGCCCTGATGCAGTCTGAATGGAGCGGATCCGCTCAGACTGCATCAGTCTGGCGGCGTTCAGCCTCCGCTCCGCTCGCCTCCGCACGGACAGGCGGACAGCTGAACGCTGCTTGCAGCGTTCGGGTGTCCGCCTGGCCGTGCGGAGGCGTGCGGATCCGTGCGGATCCGCCCAGACTTACAATGTAAGTCAATGGGGACGGATCCGTTTGAAGATGCCACAATATGGCTCAATCTTCAGGCGGATCCGTCCCCCATTGACTTTACATTGAAAGTCTGGACGGATCCGTACGAGGCTATTTTCACACTTAGCTTTTATATGCCAATATAATGCAGACGGATCCGTTCTGAACGGAGCCTCCGTCTGCATTATTATGATCGGATCCGTTCAGAACGGATCCGATCGAACGCTAGTGTGAAAGTAGCCTAAAAGACCCAACATCAGGTGTACTTGTATGTCTGATGTCCTGAATGAGTTAAGGGAGCAGTAAGTAAACAAGTAAAGCAAAATTTGCGGTAGTGAGTATTACATGTTGCTGTTTTTTTCATGACGACGTTGGAAAGGAGGTCTGTATGCTGCCTTTTAGTCTCAGTCCAGCCATGGTTGTGGGGATATCAATTATGTTTCTATTTGTTTTGTTTTTTGTTTGGTTTTATAAAAATTGGAAAGGGGGTGATTTAAATTCTTAATACAGTCCTGATCAAAAGTTTAAGACCACTTGAAAAAGGGCAAAAAATCATATTTTACATTGTTGGATCTTAACAAGGTTCCAAGTAGAGCTTCAACATGCAACAAGAAGAAATGAGAGTGAGACAAAAAATTTTTTGAGCATTCAATTAATTAAAAATAACGATTAAACTGAAACAGGCGGTTTTTCAGCTGATCCAAATTTTAGGACCACATGCCTTGAAAAGGCCAAATCTGAGCAAAGATGTGGATTCATTGTCATTTTCTGTCAGGTAGTCACACGTTGTGATGGCAAAGGCAAAAAAACTCTCCCTTTTTGAACGTGGTCAGGTTGTTGAACTGCATAAGCAGGGTCTCTCACAGTGCGCCATCGCTGCTGAGGTGGGACGCAGTGAGACAGTCATTTGGAATTTCTTAAATGATCCTGAGGGTTATGGAACAAAAAAGTCAAGTGGAAGACCCCAAAAAATGTCATCAGCACTGAACCGGACGATACAATTGGCTGTCCGTCAAAACACTGGACGATCCTCGACCCAAATTAATGCCCTTACTGGTGCTGACTGCAGCCCCATAACTATCAGACAGCATCTGAGACTGAAGGGCTTCGAAAACAAAAAACGTCTTCAAAGACCTCGTCTCCTTGAACGCCACAGAACTGCTCATTTGGACTTTGCAAGAGAGCACCAAACATGGGACATTCAAAGGTGGAAGAAACTTTTATTCTCTGATGAGAAAAAATGTAACCTTCATGGTCCTGATGGTTTCCAACGTTACTGGCATGACAAGCAGATCCCACCTGAGATGTTTTCTACGCGCCACAGTGGAGGGGGCGCCATAATGGTCTGGGGTGCTTTTTTCTTCAGTGGAACAATGGAGTTTCAGGAAGTGCAGGGGCGTCAAACGGCCGCTGGCTATGTCCAGATGTTGCAGAGAGCATTCCTCATAACTGAGGGCCCTCGTCTGTGTGGTAATGACTGGGTTTTTAAACTGGACAACGCTACAGTACACAATGCCCGCAGGAGAAGGGACTTCCTCCAGGAGAATAACATCACTCTTTTGGCCCATCCTGCGTGTTCCCCTGACCTAAATCCAATTGAGAACCTTTGGGGATGGATGGCAAGGGAAGTTTACAAAAATGGACAACAGTTCCAGACAGTAGATGACCTTCGTGCGGCCGTCTTCACCACTTGGAGAAATGTTCCCACTCACCTCATGGAAACGCTTGCATCAAGCATGCCGAAACAAATTTTGGAAGTGATGAACAATAACGGCGGAGCTTCCTATTACTGAGTTCATGTTTGGAAGTTGGATTTCTGTTTTGGGGGGGTTTCGTTTTTTTGGGGAGGTGTGGTCCTAAACTTTTGATCAGCTGAAAAAACAGCCTGTTTCAGTTTATGCGTTGTTTTCATTAAATTGAATGCTCAAAAAATGTTTTGTCTCACTCCCATTTCTTCTTGTTGCATGTTGAAGCTCTACTTGGAACCTTGTTACGATCCAGCCATGCTAAATATGATTTTTTGCAATTTTTCAAGTGGTCTTAAACTTTTGATCAGGACTGTATTATTGTATTACTTTAAATTTTAGCCCCAGTTTGGGGACTCATATCACACAGACTGCAATAGTTTACTATCGCAGTCTATGGTATTTCTGCCGACTTGTTTGCTATGGAAGGCCTTGGAGCCTTCCAATGCCCCAGTCTCCCATAGCAACTGAAAGCAATTACAATTTTACAGTTGCTACTGATTGCGACATCTGAGGGGTTAAATGTTAATAATTAGTCACTAACACTGCAAGCAGCTGTCTGCTGTATAACGCCGCTTTTTATTTTTTCAGTGATTAAGCTGTGTAAGGGCTCAGCCACACAAACGTATTTTCTTTCCGCTTCCGTAATAAATTTTTGCGGACCGTAGGCGGAACCATTCATTTCAATAGGTCCACAAAGGTACTCCGTGTGCATTCCGTTTCCGTATTTCCGTTCTTCAAAAAAGTAGTGCATGTCCTATTATTGTCTACAAATCACGGTCCGAGGCCCCATTCAAGTCATTGAGTCCGCAAAAAATACGGAACGCACACGAAACACATCCGTATGTCATCTGTATTTTGCGGATCCATACTGTAGAAATGCTAGGCCCAGCCCATATTGCTCATGTGTTTGGTGATTAATAAGTTACTGTTTCCATTTCCGATCCGCAAAAAACAGATTGCATATGGAAACCATACGGAAACCATACGGATATGTTTTGTGGAATAACGGAACGGAGGAGGACTTAAATCAGAGAAAAAAAAACTCAGATATGGAACAACGGATCAGTGAAAAACGGACAGCAAAACAACAACGGGCCATTTTTTTTCTTTTTTTGTGGCACAAATAAACGGACATGGTGCATTGTTCATACACTTAATTTTACATTGGTGGCTATCATATTTTAACATAATAAAGCAATTTTAATGGAGGAAATGGTGTTTTGTGTCCTTTTGTTTTAAGCATTTTTATTGACTTTTATGTTAGTCCACTATCATGCACGGTCATACTTCCTCATTGCATAACTTCGCAGAAGTTCACCAAGAAATTTGATTCGTTCTGACATAATTCGCCATGAATTGCTATAAATCAGGTATACCCAGGCCACCCTGCCTAATCATATTCTTCCCACTTGGTGGCCCAATCTCAGTGTGAAGGCTTGGAAGTTAACAGGGCATTTAAAAATGGTGCCCGCTGGTGTGTGCAGAGGGAGCCAAGGCTACTGGGTGTCTGCTGTTTTAAAGAGCAGACACCCGGCACTAAAGGCACTTTTTACTCTTCAGATGCTGTGGTCATCCGGGTGTGCTCTGTCTCTCCCTGGCGGGGATCGGGGAGCCGGAGCGGCAGAGCGTGTATGCAGCAACTTCTGTTCTCCTGCGTGATGGTGCCAAAGATGATACACAGCATTTAGGCAGGAAACCCCTCCTCAAAGCAATAAAATTGAGGGATCCACAACAGCGAAGACCATAATCCCATGTGGATCCCTCCATAAGGTCCGGGATCCCACCCTACTATGAACCTTGTGGTATTTTTACCACTAGGCTTTTAAAATTATTAGGGTAAACCCAGATGCCGAA
Source organism: Bufo gargarizans (assembly GCF_014858855.1). Taxonomy (NCBI): domain Eukaryota; kingdom Metazoa; phylum Chordata; class Amphibia; order Anura; family Bufonidae; genus Bufo; species Bufo gargarizans. The sequence continues at coordinate 88,932,620 of NC_058089.1, read as the reverse complement.
CATAGTGGATGGATTAAACATCGCTGCCGGATTATTGCAGCAATACTGTCCCTAGTGCATGAGTGCTTGCTACATTTCTCCCTATGCTGAGCTCACAGGACAATGGCGGAGACTGCGCGGGATGACCCTTTTACAGTGGGATGCGAAAGTTTGGGCAACCTTGTTAATCGTCATGATTTTCCTGTATAAATCGTTGGTTGTTACGATAAAAAAAATGTCAGTTAAATATATCATATAGGAGACACACACAGTGATATTTGAGAAGTGAAATGAAGTTTATTGGATTTACAGAAAGTGCTATAATTGTTTAAACAAAATTAGGCAGGTGCATACATTTGGGCACTGTTGTCATTTTATTGATTCCAAAACCTTTACAACTAATTATTGGAACTCAAGTTGGCTTGGTAAGCTCAGTGACCCCTGACCTACATACACAGGTGAATCCGATTATGAGAAAGAGTATTTAAGGGGGTCAATTGTAAGTTTCCCTCCTCTTTTAATTTTCTCTGAAGAGTAGCAACATGGGGGTCTGAAAACAACTCTCAAATGACCTGAAGACAATGATTGTTCCCCATCATGGTTTAGGGGAAGGATACAGAAAGCTGTCTCAGAGATTTCCGCTGTCTGTCTTCACAGTTAGGAACATATTGAGGAAATGGAAGACCACAGGCTCAGTTCAAGTTAAGGCTCGAAGTGGCAGACCAAGAAAAATCTCGGATAGACAGAAGCGACGAATGGTGAGAACAGTCAGAGTCAACCCACAGACCAGCACCAAAGACCTGCAACATCATCTTGCTGCAGATGGAGTTACTGTGCATTGTTCAACCATTCAGCGCACTTTACACAAGGAGATGCTGTATGCGAGAGTGATGCAGAGGAAGCCTTTTCTCTGCCCACAACACAAAAAGTGCCGCTTGAGGTGAGCTAAAGCACATTTGGACAAGCCAGCTTCATTTTGGAATAAGGTGCTGTGGACTGATGAAACTAAAATTTAGTTATATGGCCATAACAAGGGGCGTTATGCATGGAGGAAAAAGAACACAGCATTCCAAGAAAAACACCTGCTACCTACAGTAAAATATGGTGGTGGTTCTATCATGCTGTGGGGCTGTGTTTCCAGTGCAGGGACTGGGAATATTGTCAAAGTTGAGGGACGCATGGATTCCACTCAGTATCACCAGATTCTGGAGACCAATGTCCAGGAATCAGTGACAAAGCTGAAGCTGCGCCGGGGCTGGATCTTTCAACAAGACAACGACCCTAAACACTGCTCAAAATCCACTAAGGCATTTATGCAGAGGAACAAGTACAACGTTCTGGAATGGCCATCTCAGTCCCCAGACCTGAATATAATTGAAAATCTGTGGGTGGTGTGACTTAAAGAGAGCTGTCCATGCTCGGAAGCCATCAAACCTGAATTAACTAAAGATGTTTTGTAAAGAGGAATGGTCCAAAATACCTTCAACCAGAATCCAGACTCTCATTGGAACCTACAGGAAGCGTTTAGAGGCTGTCATTTCTGCAAAAGCAGGATCTACTAAATATTGATTTCATTTCTTTTGTGTGGTGCCCAAATTTATGCACCTGCCTAATTTTGTTTAAACAATTATAGCACACTTTCTGTAAATCCAATAAACTTCATTTCACTTCTCAAATATCACTGTGTGTGTCTCCTATATGATATATTTAACTGACATTTTTTATCGTAACAACCAACGATTTATACAGGAAAATCATAACGATTAACAAGGTTGCCAAAACTTTCGCATCCCACTGTATATGACGGTTTTATAGGGCCATCTGCGGATTGACTGGCTGCACGGTATTATAGGTGGTCTCATGTTCCCGGGCTTCTTACTTTTACTTTGTAACACGTGCAGCTGCCATTTTAGGAATAACTGATTTGTTACCACGAAGCGGAAGGAATTTCTAATTTTTCCTAAACTTTGGACCGAATTCCGTTAGCAATGCATCAGCATGCAGTGATTGCCTTGTGGAGGGACCAGTAGGGTGACAGAGGGAGCCCACTCTTTCTGTCTAACCCTTTAGATTCCACAGTTAACGCAGCCATGGCATCTATGGGTTGAATAGTATGAAGGATTGTGGGTAGTTGTGTACCAAAGGAAGAGTAAATTTAGCAGTCCTTCACCCTAAAATTCATAAACATTATATATTCTATAAAGAGGTATTTCCAGCATAGGTTATTTTATTAAGCAGGCGAGGCATTTCACAGGAAGGGTTTATGAGATCCCTTTGAAAAGTGTCAAAAGTTATTTTTGATGGGAGAAAAGGTACTTTTTGCATGAAATTTGTATTTTCTCCCTGCATCTGGGTGGTTACAATACATTGATAAGTTAAAGGGGTTTTGCAGGGAACTTATTTTTTCAAACAGGGGCGAAATGATAATTAATCAATACTCACCCTCACCAATCCCTTCATGTTGCCGCTCTGACACTGCTGCGGACCCCGCTGCTCTCTACTGCTACCCTCCCAGCCAATTACTGGCTGAGGCGGATCACTACGGCCAGTGGAAAAGGCTGCAGAGCCAGTCACTGCACATGCCCTCCCATACTGGCGCCATACCTCCCCTTTTATCTGCACCGCAGTACTCCCAGCATGACTATGCAGAGCACAAGCCTCGCCATGCACATCTTCCCTCCAGGACCCTGCTGGGCCACTGGGCATTGTGACCTGCCCTTTGAACAACAAAAATCAAAAATACTAAATTATATTTATTATATATTTATATATATTTATATTTATTACTAGCAGAAGGACCCGGCTTTGCATGGGTATATTTAATCTATTTCCTTTAATGAGTGTGTGTCATTAAAAGATATCGACAGTATCTACTATAACAGTGACATCTACAGTACCCTGCCCATTTAAAGCTGACCTACAGCAGTGAAGAACAATGGCTGGGTTGTTATGAAAACCTGGTGTAAAACTGTGTGTATGTTGAGACTAAGGGCCTGCGAGCTTCTATTGGCTGATAAGGGTCATGTGACCAGGCTTCTATTGGCTAAAGCATTTTTGGGGGAATCTCACGCTGTGGTCATCCGGGTGTGTCCTTTTGAACAGCTCACTCTCAGACAGCAGCACTGTGCTGTCTAATCGTGACCTGCAGGGAGAAAGTCACTGTCCCTCCCACCCCTGAAGCTGACAGAAGTTGTTTACCTTCATTTTTTCAATCCCTGTCGGCTGCGGAGTGGGAGGGTGTGTGACCTAACCAGATTGGGGGCGTGATTTAGCGGATCCTAGGGGCGTTTTTTTTTTAAGTCCTGAATGGCCACCCTACCCGCTCCCTGAACGGTCACCTCCACAGCACTCCGCTCTCTTAACAGTGTCATTCATCCCTTTAAAGCTGGCCTGCAGCAGTGAAGAAAAATAATTGGGTAGTTATTAGGGTGGCCAGGTGTGACGGTCACGTACACTACACACAGGGGGGAGGATAGTGACCACTGCGCTCCACCCTCACCCCTGGCCCTGCCCACTTGTCTCGCAAGTCCTAATGACAGGGGACAACTAGACGGCAGTCCCTAACTTAGGATACGTGCTGGGAAGACAGACAAGACAAATAACGGAATGTGAACGGACCGGGTCAATACCTAGAGAGCTACGCAGCACTAAGGAATGAGCAGAAAATAGTCAGGAAAAGCCGAGGTCAAATACCAGGAGAGAAACAAAGTACCAGAGGAGTCCGCAAAGAATCGTCAGGTGGAAGCCGGGGTCAGGATACCAGGAGAGACGCGCAGTACAGGAGGAGCAGGCAAAGGATCGTCAGGGAACAGGGTCAGGTAGTATTCAGTAGTCCAACAAAATGCCAGGAACCTAGAATTAACAGGCAACCTGTGGCCAGCAGGCCGCCTGTATTTATTGTGGGGTCTGAGGGTCATGTGACGTGGCCAGCGTCACATAACCGACAGACAGACAAGTCGAGCACAGAGTGATCAGCTCGGTGCTCAAGGCAGACCTAGGAGCAGGGAGCCTCCCAGCTAGCAAAGCAGCCCTGGGAACGAGGCCAAACACAGATCCTTGCTCCTGAAGCTAAGCAGCGGGTCTGCGGCTGATGGGAGACTGAGTGCGCCCTTGGCACCCCGTGACACCAGGCGTCCGGTTTTTAGACTCCTGGTCCTCTGCCCGGCGCAAGGCCAGGACAGACGTGCAAGTGTCAGTCACGTGAGGATCGATACCACGTGTTTAGGTGAATGACATCGACTGAGGAAAATGAAAGAGGTCAGCGCATAGTTCAAAACTCTGCCAGGATCCCAAAAAGGGAGTGTCCTGTGCCCTTTATTTATACTCCATTCTAAGGGTGTAACCTCTTAAAGTATTGACATCATTGGTTTACAAATATTCCGACAATAACTTCTGATTGGTACACAAATAATACTTCTAATTGGTCAGAACTGAATCCATCTATTGATTGGTTAGAATTCTATATTCTACTAATGGGTTAATAGCTAAGAGTACTTTTTCTTTAGCAAGAAATGCATATTGGCTACTTAGCACATACAAACCTTATCTTATCACAACACACTCTTTATAATATCCAGTTTTCAAGAAAACTGGGTTTTCCTTAACATCTCCCTCCTCTTGTTTCAATTTCTGTGAGCGCTGAAGAATCTCTTCACATGGTAGATGTTTCCTCTGAGTCGATTGTATCATTTGTGTATCTAATGTGACACAATGAGACGTTTGGTCTGCGGTTTACAATCCGCAAACGGACGGTCTGGTAGAACGGTTTAAACAAACATTAAAAAACATGTTGAAAAAGGTAGTGTCTAAAGATCGGAAGGACTCGGACCTCCTTCTGCCCTATCTCAGGTTCGCAGTGCGAGAGGTACCCCAAGCCTCTACTGGGTTCTCGCCCTTTGAACTGCTATTTGGCAGACACCCTCACGGTCTCTTGGATGTGGTCAAAGAGGTGTGGGAACAACAACCCACTCCACATAAAAGTGTCATTGAGTACGTTACCCAGATGCAAGATCGGATAGACACAGTGTTGCGTCTTTGTTAGGGAGCATATGGAGGCAGCTCAGCGAGCCCAGAGTCGGGTCTATAATCTGCAAGCTCGGGTCCGGATCTTTAACCTGGGTGATCGGGTTTTGGTTCTGGTGCCGACTGTGGACAGTAAGTTCCTGGCTAGGTAGCAGGGGCCCTACGAGGTACTCGAGAAAATTGGAGATGTAAACTACAAGGTACACCAGCCAGGGCGGCGAAAGCTGGAGCAGGTTTACCATGTGAATTTACTCAAACCGTGGAAAGATAGGGAAACCTGTACAGAAGACAGGCCGCGGCCGGGTTTTCAAGGAGAAGAGGTACCGGACCCTCTGTCTGATGCAAGAGAGGCGGCTGCCACAGTAAAAATGGATGACAGCCTCTCCTCTAAACAGACTGAGGAGGCCAGGCAGTTTGTTAGTTGGAATACGGATGTGTTCTCGGACCTCCCTGGACGCACTTCCATTATCCAGCATGACAATGCCACTAAGCCTCAGGCAAAAGTCTAATTAAAACCATACCGAGTGCCTGAGGCTCGACGACAAGCCATATCGGAAGAGGTGCAGCTAATGTTGAAGCTAGACGTCATTAAGGAGTCAAAAAGTGAGTGGGCCAGTCCTATAATATTGATACCCAAGCCGGGCGGGACGTTGCAATTTTGTAACGACTTTCGAAAACTTAACAAGGTTTCCAAATTCAATGCGTATCCCATGCCCCGGGTGGATGAGCTCATCAAGAGGTTAGGACAAGCCCAGTATTTTTCTGTTTTGGACCTCATGAAAGGGTACTGGCAGGAGCCCTTAACGGAGGCTGCCAAAGAGAAAACTGCCTTCATCACACCTGAGGGGCTGTATCAGTATAATGTCTTACTCTTTGGTCTGCATGGCGCCCCGGACACTTTTCATCGACTAATGGACATTGTGCTTCGTCCACATCATCGGTATGCTTTGGCTTACCTGGACGATATTGTCATCCACAGTACCGACTGGGAAAGTCACCTACCCAAAGTTGTAGTGGACTCCCTTCGGAAAGCTGGCCTAACCGCTAACTCAAAAAAATGTGCGATAGGGTTAGAAGAGACTAAGTACCTGTGGTATGTCATTGGGCGCGGAGTCATCAAATCCCAAGCGAACAAAATAGAGGCGATATGGAATTGGCACCGACCTGTCACCACTAGGCAAATAAAGTCATTCCTGGGAATGGTGGGCTATTACATGAGGTTTGTTCCCCACTTTGCTACTCTAGTCGCGCTCTTGACAGGACTCGGCCCTGTCCGGGTCCCCGGTTTTGGTGACGCCCGACTTTAAAAGGGAGTTTATAGTACAGACCGATGCCTCCGAAGTAGGCCTCGGTGCTATACTGTCTCAAGAAGGCAACGCGGAGGAGCATCCCGTTGTCTTCCTCAGCCGTAAGCTCACCCCAGCAGAGACCAGGTAAAGTATAGTGGAGAGAGAGTGCCTGGCTATCAAGTGGGCACTAGAATCTCTCCGCTATTATTTATTGGGGAGAAAATTCCGCCTGGTGACAGACCACCCCCCTCTCAAGTGAATGAGTCAGGCCAAGGACAGAAATGCCCGGGTCACCCAATGGTTTCTCTCCCTACAAAACTTTAAGTTTTCGGTGGAACACAGGGCAGGCCGGTTACAGGGAAACGCGGATGCCCTGTCCCGGGTACACTGTCTGACATGTGTTCACCCCCTCAGGGTTGAACAAAGGGGGTATGTGACACAGTGAGAGGTTTGGTCTGGGAAAACAGGTATTTTCCACCCAGCATGTGCTGCTGGGCTGATTTACAGCCAGATGAGGACAAATACTTGACCGGATTTTAAATGCTGGTCCGGGTTTTGGCAGCACCTGGCTGTCCTTAAAAAGGCAGCTGGGCTCAGAAGCCAGGTCTCTGTGTTGGGATCTGGGAGCCTTGTGTCTGGATGAAGGCTTGCTACCTGTGTGGTGTGAAAACAGGTTAGTGCTGCTATCAGCAAGAACTCTTTGAGGCAGAATTGCTGCATGGTGTGAATTACCACCAACACCGCAAGGTGACTTTTTGTTTGAATATGACTGTTTGTGTTGTCACTTGCCTAAAGTGTGAATAAAACACTGAACTGTTTGATCCAAAGAACTTGTTGTTGCCTCTATACTTCGTCTTTAATCCTGTCTACCAGAGCGAGTCCCCACACTAACTACTAACCTATCTAAGCAAACAAATGAGACCTTAGACAGTCTGTACTTCACAGAGTATACAGATAAGCTGCATAGACCATGCAATGCAAGCATCGATTCCCGACGGTCTAGTAGTTGTTATTTTTTCTAAGCATTCATACATTTTATTAAAACCACGCAAGGAACACAAACATACACTAAGTGTATGTAGGTGCAGCATTGTTGTCCCATGCATCATTGTCCATAGTTCTGGATACACCTTCTTCTGCTCCTGTGTTGGAATCTCTAGGAGCTGGTAGGTCAGCTATACCGCTAGGAGCATCAGCAGTAAGCCTAAACGTTTCTGTGTAACTGTGGTCCTCTGTTGTACAGTAGAATCAGAAAGGTGAGCATCATCTTGGGCGATCAGCAGTAAGCCTAAACGTTTCTGTGTAACTGTGGTCCTCTGTTGTACAGTAGAATCAGAAAGGTGAGCATCATCTTGGGCGTTGCTGTCACTTGGTTGGACAGTGCTGTCAATCATTGCATATCCCTTGACCAATATGGTGCGGTCTGGAAGTGTAGCTACTTGGAGTAGGCCTGGAATCACCCTGAAGTTCCACCTCCGTCCTCCTCTGGTCACCACTACGAACACTTCGGTGATGGGAAGCCTGGGACGGACACTTCCTTCCTGCCAAAGATGCGCCTCCATCCAAACTTCCACTTAGGTCCCGGAGCTACTTAATATAAAACAGAAAGTGATAAACGCAGTAACAGTACCACCTGGGTGATTCCATTTGGGACCACCACTATAGTCTCTATACTGTTGAGAGTGTGCAGGGCGAGTGGGTCCGCAATTCCGTTCCGCAAAATGTAGAACAGAATTGCAGACGTGTGAATGGACCCTCAGGATTAGATAATGGTATTTCAGTAACATTGGGTAACCCTTTTGTTTCTGCAATCATCAATTCATTACAGTTATGATTTGCAATTGGATCAGACATTTCTACTACTCCCACTCCCCCCTCCTCTTCTAAATCCACTGGCATCAAAGTAGCCGGATTTAGAACTGTACATCGCTGTATAAGGTAATGTGGGGACTCAGTAGTGTCATCTCTTATTTTGTAATTCTGGCTTGAGACAAATGTTTCAGCTTGGTGGTGTGTAGTAGTTCACGTTCGCCTAACATGACTGTTTCTGTAGTGTAGTGGTTATCAAGTTCGCCTAAGGGCCCATACCCCTGAAGACGCCAACGAGCTTGGCCAAACATGTCGGGGGGCAGAGTGTGATCGATGTCATTTTAGCCAGTTAGAGCGCCGCTTAACTCCTCATGATTAATAGTATAAACTAAGTAAAGTGGATCTTAGACAGGACTCTCACAACCAATAGGCAGCTAACTGTGAAAAGAAAAGAGAACAGAGAGCACACAAATAAAGTGCTGAGCACTGTGTTAATACTCAAGAGAGAACCAGGTAGTGAATAGTGCAGTTCCAGTCCAATCCACAGGCACTATTAGGTTACTAGCGGCAGTGTACCTAACTGAAAGTTCTAGCCAAATTAGATTCATATCAATAAATGTTAAATTTTAGGTAATATAAAAGTAGCACGTGTCAATCAAGAGACAATTATTGGTCAAAGTGGTCATCTGTAAATAATAAAATTTAGAAGTCTCAACACGCGCGAGTGGGTCTAATGTAAATTTAGCGGGGAAAGACAGTCCCATTCTCTCCCCAGTGAAATGAGTACCTCTGTCTGACTCTATCACCTCTGGAATCCCATATCTGCAGACTACTTCTGACAATATTTTCTTAGCAGTGTTTTTGGCTGTAGCCGTAGTTATTGGCCAGCCTGAGAATACATCAATGGTGGTGACATACTCATACGTGCCCACCTTGGGTAGCTGTACCTTGGGTAGCTGTATGTAATCCACCTGCACTCTTTGAAATGGGAACAAAGGTTTGGGAGTGTGTTTCCTGAGGGTCTTTACGAACCTCCTAGGGTTTTGTCTGGCACATGTAAGACAACTTTTCAAAGAGGGTTTGAATTCCAGGTGCAAACCAATGTTCTAACACTAGTGCGCTCATAGCTCCTTTTGGCAAAAATGGCCATCATAGGATACAAACTCCGAAGCAAACATGTTCTACCATTTACCTTCCAGAGTTCTCCTGCCTTTGTGGCCCCCGCCTCCATTCATCCTCCACCTTTTTGTCTTGAGGCATTATCTGAGCCTGTAGTTCTTGCAAGAGCGATAAGTCTGGCGTAGTTGGCAAAGACAATGTCAGAAGTGGCAGACCAGCTGCTTGTTTGGCTGCTTGGTCTGCTTGAGCATTTCCCATGGCTAGCGGATCATCTTTCTTCACGTGGGCTGGTACTGTCACAAGAAGGGGAATGGGGAAGATGCAAACTGACTCCACCCAAGCCCCTGTCCCTGCCTACTTGCACTTACCCGTCCTAGGTAACGGAACGCAAGTGGGCGGCAATCCCTAACCTGAGTAAGTGCGGGAAGACAAACAACACAGACAAACACAGAGAGGTGAAACTAGCAAAAGGTCAAAACCAGGAGGTCAAGGCGGAAACAGGGGACAAGCAGAGGTAGTGTTAATATACAAACGAGAGTTAATAGCAGTAGAAGCAGTCGGACAAAGGGAGCAGGCGTGGACAGGTCTAAGTCAAAGCAGAAGTCAAATACCAGGAGTAGCAACAGTACAAAAGGAGCAAGCAAGAGACAAAGTCAAATAACAAGCCGGAATACAAATACTAAGTCAAATGTCGAATGAAAGATACACGAGGTATAGGACCTTAATGGGCCACCAGGTTTAAATAGGGGAAAGAAGGAGTCATGTGATGTGGCCAGCGTCACATGACTCATCCCCCTGCAAACTGCTAAACGCTGAGTGCCCAGTTCGGCACTCAGACTTTCAGCCGAAACTGCGGGAGCAGAGGACGCCGACCACGCTAGGGAGGCCTGTGCAGCCGGGTCCTCTCTACGGCTACAGCCAAAAACATTGCTAAGAAAATATTGTCAGAAGTAGTCTGCCTTGGAGACGAGGACGCAGCGCACGTCCTCACTCTGAAGTTATCGCAGGGCGCCGGCGGCACCGAAGGAAAGGAGCGTAAAGCCGGCGCCCTGTGACAGGTACTTTAACAATGGCTACCTCTGTGGGCAGCTCTAGGGCCTCTATGAGGCTCTGTACTGCTTCTGAATTGTTTTATTGGTTTGCCCGATGAAGTCAGAAATCCCCTAGTTTTCTGGATAACACCAAAGTCATGTGCTACCCCGAAAGCATACCTGGAATCTGTGTAACAAGTAATTCTCAGACCCTTACCCAATGTACATGCATCAATGAGTACCTTAAATTTTTTCGGGATCGGAATGGTGGACCCGGAAGTGCGGGTCTGCATACCCGGATCCGGGCTGCACATTGTGCGGCCTCATAGAAATGAATGGGTCCGCAATTCCGTTCCGCAAAATGTAGAACAGAATTGCAGACGTGTGAATGGACCCTCAGGATTAGATAATGGTATTTCAGTAACATTGGGTAACCCTTTTGTTTCTGCAATCATCAATTCATTACAGTTATGATTTGCAATTGGATCAGACATTTCTACTACTCCCACTCCCCCCTCCTCTTCTAAATCCACTGGCATCAAAGTAGCCGGATTTAGAACTGTACATCGCTGTATAAGGTAATGTGGGGACTCAGTAGTGTCATCTCATATTTTGTAATTCTGGCTTGAGACAAATGTTTCAGCTTGGTGGTGTGTAGTAGTTCATGTTCGCCTAACATGGCTGTTTCTGTAGTGTAGTGGTTATCAAGTTCGCCTAAGGGCCCATACCCCTGAAGACGCCAACGAGCTTGGCCAAACATGTCGGGGGGCAGAGTGTGATCGATGTCATTTTAGCCAGTTAGAGCGCCGCTTAACTCCTCATGAATAATAGTATAAACTAAGTAAAGTGGATCTTAGACAGGACTCTCACAACCAATAGGCAGCTAACTGTGAAAAGAAAAGAGAACAGAGAGCACACAAATAAAGTGCTGAGCACTGTGTTAATACTCAAGAGAGAACCAGGTAGTGAATAGTGCAGTCCCAGTCCAATCCACAGGCACTATTAGGTTACTAGCGGCAGTGTACCTAACTGAAAGTTCTAGCCAAATTAGATTCATATCAATAAATGTTAAATTTTAGGTAATATAAAAGTAGCACGTGTCAATCAAGAGACAATTATTGGTCAAAGTGGCCATCTGTAAATAATAAAATTTAGAAGTCTCAACACGCGCGAGTGGGTCTAATGTAAATTTAGTGGGGAAAGACAGTGACCTAAGAAAGTCACTGTAGATTCACAAAGTTGCAACTGCTCTTTGGAGGATTTACAACCATTTTCAGCAAGGAAAATAAGCAACGATAAAGTTTCCTCTTTACACTGTTCAGGACTGTGACAACAAAGTAACAGATCATCAATATATTGCAGAAGAACAGCGTCCGGATAGGCCGTCTGCCAGGACTGCAACACAGAGTGTAAAGCAGTGGAGAAAATATCAGGAGAAATGGCGGCCCCTTGTGGTAAAACGACCCATGCATACTGCTTGTGGCCGAAAGTGAAAGCAAAATAGGGCCAGCATTCTTCATGTAAAGCAGTGTTTCTCAAATAGTTGGGGGGGGGGGCGCCCCCCAGGGGGGCACCAGGCTCCGTAAAGGGGGGCTCGCAATGTAATATGCGGCAGGGAGATAAGCGCTTCCATTGTGGAAGCGCTCATCTCCCTTCCTCTGATCAGAGGCCGGCGCAGGCGCTGAGGGACTGGGAGGAGGAGCTGGGGGCCGGGAATAGCGGCGGGGCGGTGCAGTCAGTGTACTATAGCCCCGCCGCTCCGGTATAGCAATATAAAATATCTTATTCAATTAAAATGTATTAGATATGCCCCCTCACTCCTAAATTCCTAGTACCTTACATCCTATACCTAGGTTCTGTAATGCCGGCAGGTCGGGCGGGCGGCAGCGTAACTCCCTGGTGTCACGTGCCTGCGCCGCCTACTTTATGAATGAAGCAGGCGGCGCAGGCAAGTGACGTCAGTGAGTGACGCGCCGGCCTGCCGCAATTGTACAGAACCTAGGAATAGGATGTAAGGTACTATTAGGAATTTAGGAGTGAGGGGGCATATCTAATACATTTTAATTGAATAAGACATTTTATATTTGAATACTGGGGGGCGGCGGCGGGGGGGGGGGGGGGGGGGGTTTAGGCTGATCCGTGGATGGCACAGTTAAGGAGGGGGGGGGGCTGTGGATGCCACTGTTATGGGATGGGGGGGTCTGTGGATGGCACTGTTATGGGGTGGGGGGTCTGTGGATGGCACATATATAACAGTGCCCGCCACAGATCCCCCACCCCATAACAGTGCCATCCACAGATCCCCCCTGTAACAGTGCCATCCACAGATCCCCCCTGTAACAGTGCCACCCACAGATCCCCCCTGTAACAGTGCCATCCACAGATCTCCCCTGTAACAGTGTCCGTCATCCACAGAACCCCCCCGTAACAGTGTCCGTCATCCACAGATCTCCCCTGTAACAGTGTCCGTCATCCACAGAACCCCCCCCGTAACAGTGTCCGTCATCCACAGATCCCCCCATAACAGTGTCCGTCATCCACAGATCCCCCCCATAACAGTGTCTGTCATCCACAGATCCCCCCATAACAGTGTCCGTCATCCACAGATCCCCCCATAACAGTGTCCGTCATCCACAGATCCCCCCATAACAGTGTCCGTCATTCACAGATCCCCCCCATAACAGTGTCCGTCATCCACAGAACCCCCCATAACAGTGTCCGTCATCCACAGATCCCCCCATAACAGTGTCTGTCATCCACAGATCCCCCCCATAACAGTGTCCGTCATCCACAGATCTCCCCCATAACAGTGTCCGTCATCCACAGATCCCCCCATAACAGTGTCCGTCATCCACAGATCCCCCATAACAGTGTCCGTCATCCACAGATCCCCAGTAATAGTGCCACCCACAGACCACCATTAGTTCCAAACCCACCAAAAGCACACCTTTTGGTTAAAAATATTTTTGTTGTAAATTGATCCACATTTCTTTCTTTTTTTATTCTCTTATACGTTAATAAGGATACAGTGTTATGCAGAGGTGTACTTATTAATTATAACAATTTTATAGACAAATGATACTATTTACAGTCGCGCGGGGGACGCGAAATGTTTTCTTCTTCCTAGGGGGGGCATGACAGAAAATAATTGAGAAACACTAATGTAAAGGGACAGAGAAGAAAACATTTGCAAGATCAATGACAGTAAAAGATGTGGCATCTATAGGTACATGGTTTAACAGCATGTGTGTTACAGCATTTACTGCCTTTAAATCATGTACCATACAATAGACTGGAGGCTGACTCTTCAGTCTGTCTCTTCTTCACAGGAAATAGGGGCGTATTGAAGGGGCTTTTTAATAGGGATTATTAACCCTTTCCCCAGCAGATCTTATAGATTATTTGCAATAGCATCTTCCTGTGAAGAATTTAGTGGGTACTGAAGTACACATGGCGGTTTAGTGCCAGGTTTCAGCTGCACAACTACCGGAGTTACTAGTAGTCTGCCCACGTCTGTCTTGGAAGTCGCTCGCAAATGTGATGGCACTTCAGACATCCAATCTGGGGGTGTAAATTTAGAGGTAGAGGAGGCACTAAATGTCATTAAGGACATAAGTGCACACAGAGTCTCTTCAGGCACAGGGGTTGTGATTTGGGGTTTTCCGGAAGAGAAATCCACAGATGCTTTCATGGCACTAAGCATGTCAGTCCCCAGCAAATTGTATGGACTATCTGAGCTTACCAACACATGTGTGACAATAGATAAGGCATCATGAATGTTAAGTTTAACAGTCTTTGTTAGTGGGAGTTTAACAGACGTTCCCTTAACCCCTTGACAATAGATGTAATCTGGGGAGATAAGCTCCTCAGGCACATATTTGTCTTGTATTAGGGTATGGGCTCCTGTGCCTACCAAAAAGTCAATTGAATTCCCCGTGTCCTCACATGTGGATATGATGATTAGTTGTGGACCTGGGGATGTGTCAAGGGGGTAGTTAACGTTGAGGGAACTCACAGTATTGCCATCACTTCATTGAGAGTTCTGGGCAGTACCCTCACCTCTCTGGGGACATTTGCCTGAGTAATGCCCCTTTTTCCCACAATTCCAACATGTTACTTGGTCCCAGTTACGTACCCTTTTCTGGAACCCACCCTTTGGTTGGAAGGGTTGGTAAGCCATTATTGGCTTCTTTTTATTTTGTAAGTCTAGCTCAGCTGCCTTTGCTATGGCCACTAGGTCAGGAAACTGGCAGGTCCGCCAATCAGGGCGAGCCTTCTTTACAGCATCCTGTATGGGTGCTTTTAATCCAGACATGAATGTATGTTTTAGTAGTCTCTTGTCCTTACTGTCTCCTGTCTCATACCCATAGGCAAGCCAGAGCTGTTCTAAAGCTGTGGCGTAGTCAGCTACCGTCTGCTTAGCGTCTTGTGTTTGCGTCATAAAGGTATCAGTCTGATTGTCCTGTTGCTCTTTCACCTAGGGTTTAAGGGCCATGATAAATTCCTGGCCCAACTGGTCTGTGGCCTTATCTATAGGGACAGCACCAGGGGTCTTTGCCAACATTTGATTCTTAAGTACCTCCCCTTCTTTTGTTTCTAGAAGACTCTCCAGATCCTCCCAAGTGGCTTTATATGCTGTCTGGATACTTTCCAATTTACAAAGTGTAACACATAGCCAGCAACTCATTAGCAGTCCATGGACGATAATACTATTAAAGTGCTGAACCTGATTCACCATGCTAAATTACAGCGTTCTGTGTCTCTTGTCCACGGAAAGGCATTGACAGAGTGAGTTGACCATGGCTCTTCGCAGTCTTAAAGCATGTGGGCATAGGTGACTCCATGATGGCCTGGATCCATTCCCTCTATACCTCCCCTACTGCCTCAACGAAGGTTAATGGTGTACTATCGTCCGCTTTTGACATACGAAACGGGACACGCCAGGGATGTCCTCTCTCTCTCTTGATTTTTGTTCTTACCTTAGCGCCCCTACTCCGAACAGTGAGGATGAATCCCAATACTACAGGCCTCTCAGTGGGTGCCCAGGAATTTTTGATTGCAGCATATGTGGATAACCTGATGTTTACAATCACTAGGCCCCTAACCTGTTTCCCGAATCTGATTGCTGAGTTTAATATGTTTAACGGTCTAGCCAATCTGAAAATGAACTTTCAAAAATCAGAAACTTTCAAAAATCAGAGGCTTTAAATATATCATTAGCAAGCTCGCTGGAATCCACCATAGCTGCCTCTCTCCTATTTAGATGGACAGTCGGAGCCATCAAATAACTGGGGACTTGGATACCAAGGGATCTGAGAGAGGTGTACAGCAGGAATTATGCCCCCCTTTTAGGGCGGGTTAGAGTGGATCTCAATAGATGGTCAAAGAGGCTTTACACATGGTTTGGCCGTTGTGCCATATTTAAGATGAATGTTCTTCCTCGTCTGCTGTACCTCTTTCAGACTCTCCCCATAAAATGACCTCCAAGTTTCTTTATCACTGCTCACCGAGATCTTTTTAGGTTTATCTGGGCGGGTAAGAGACAGAGACTAGCCCATTCTCTACTTCATACCCCGAAGGAGCAGGGGAGCCTGGGGATACCCGATCTTCGCAAATATTATGCAGCCACCATGCTCCAACGGGTCATGGACTGGTGCCATCACCCTGCTTTTAAACAATGGTTCCCAGTCCCCCCTTGCTCTCTTACCTTTGGCGATGTCCCAGATTCCTAGATTGCTCTCTACCCACCCTACCATAGGCCCTACCCTGCTTCAATTTCACAAAAACACTAGTGTGACCACGATCTCGCCAACACCATCCCCACTGTTTCCAGTCCTAGGACACCTGGATTTCCCAGCTGTTCCCTGATGATCCTTTGCCTGCTCCTCCTGTACTGCGCTCAACCCTCACCCATGGCCCTGCCTACTTGCCTCACGAGTCCTGATGACAGGGGACAACTGGACGACAGTCCCTTACTTAGGATATGTGCAGGGAAGACAGACAAGACAAAATACGCAACTTGAACGGACCGGGTCAGAACCAAGCGAGCTACGCAGTACAAAGGGTTAAGCAAAGAATGGTCAGGAGAAGCCGGGGTCAAATACCAGGAGAGTAGTTAGTACAGGAGGAGCAGGCAAAGGATCGTCAGGGAACAGGATCAGGTGAGTATTCAGTAGTCCAACAAATTGCCAGGAACCTAGAAATTAACAGGCAACCTGTGGCCAGCAGGCTGCCTGTATTTATAGTGGGGAGTGAAGGTCATGTGACGTGACCAGCGTCACATGAACGATAGACCGACCAGTCGAGCACCGAGAGATCAGCTCGGCACTCAAGGCAGACCTAGGAGCAGGGAGCCTCCCAGCTAGCAAAGCCGCCCTGGGAACGAGGTCAAACACAGATCCTCGCTCCCGAAGCTAAGCAGCAGGTCTGCGGCTGATGGGAGACCGAGTGCGCCTTCAGCACCCCGTTACAATATTTGTAGACGAGTCATGCCATGTTGAACAAGAGTTAATGTACTGCATTGGTTATTCAAGTGGCCTCTCATCATTTATATTTGTTACCCACCATCATTATTGAGAGTTGAGACTATTGTATCAGTTTTTTCTAATTTTCTTAAATAAATAATAAAAAAATGAATGAAAAGTAACAGGCAGTATTTTATGCGAGATTTAGGGCTCATGCACACGACCGTGAGTGGGCCATATGTCCCGGAGCGGCATACATCGTGCGCATGGGACATATGGGTTACTATGATGCTGTGAGCATCGAGCCGCCCGCGGGACTATTGTCCCGCACTCATATGATCTTATAAGTGCGGGACAATAGCCCCGCGTGGGTGGCCCGATGCGCACAGCATCAAAGTAACCTATAATACTGTGCGCTCCCGTGCGCACGATGTATGCCGCTCCGGGACATATGGCCTGCTCACGGACCGTATGTCTTGGAGGGCATACGGTCTTGTGCATGAGCCCTTAAAGTAGCTTGTCACAGGCAAAAAGACGTGTAGCAGACATTTGACATGTTACATACCGCTGAGATAAATGTCTATTTAATGTTTGCTACACCTCCACATCATTATAATTTGTACTGATAGTACATTGGAATACTCTTCGACAACAGATAGAACCAATCTTTCCATATACAGTACATGTGATAAAACGTAGACACAATTTGAACAGTAAAAGTCGAATAGGAGGACTGGTTGTGAAGACTAAACCAAAAGGTTCACCTACATGAAATCTCTTCTAGATGTATGGAAAAGACATCATACTATAGAATATGCTGCCTTCCAAACCACATACAATATAGAGGAATATGAGATGTCAGAGCACCCTCTAGTGGAAGGCAACAGCAAATAGTTAAAGAATCGTTAACCCCTTAAGCCGCACCCTGGAACAATGTCTGTCTCAGTACACATTTTTACCATAATTTTAATGCCTTTTTTTTAATCAAGTTTCTGCATATTTTTTCTGAAATGAATCTAAATAGAGCAGACATTTTTTATTTTATTTTACTCTTACTTATATAGCGCTGGCATATTTCGTGGCACATTATCATCCCAATAGGGCTCACAATCTAAGTTACCTATCTCTTAGGCCTCCTTCACACGAACAAGTTTTCCGTCCAGATGAGACGAGTGTAGTGATTGCATTGCATCCGGACTGAATCCCGAACCATTCAGTTCAATAGGTCTGTGCACGTTTTTCACGCATCATCTCTGCGTTCAGGAAATATTGCAGCATGTTCTATATTGTGCGTTTTTCAGCCCTGGCTCCATAGAAGTGAATGGGTCTTGCATGAAAAACTGAAGGCACCCGGAAACAATGTATTTTCCCTGAGGATAGGTCATCAATATATATTATCAGATAACCCCTTTAAGTATATTTGGCCCTTGCCAAACATGGATGAACAACTGAACAATGGGAAGGAATTTTATGTTTAAAAAAGTTGCACACATCCCATAAATACTGTAAAGTAAACATCCTGTGACAGTCCAACTGCATAGAAGTAGCACTTAAAGGGGTTGTCTCATCTGAGACATTGGTGGCATATTGCTAGGATATGACACCGATGTCAGATAGGTGGGACCCGCACCTGTCTCCACGGCCACCCTCCGGGCATGCACGGCTACACTCCTTTCAATTCTATGACAATTAGATAAGCTGCAGTCTCCGAAACGTGTTGCAATTTTTACTCAAATAAAGAATATTATTATAATGACAACTTGGTGATCCCTTAACATCTGCAGCAGCGTCAACCCAAAAATGTCCATCTTTTCCTCTGTACAAGCCTACAGGAATGAAGATAAGAATTTGGTAGACATGGTTTCATATTACAAAAGAGATCTTTAATATCACTGACATCACAGTCGAGATTTTGAAGGAGAGTCCTACATCCAGTCTAAAGTGTCTGATTTTTAAATAATCTGGCAATTGGAGCCTGAGAGATGAGGAAGTAGGTAGTAGTGGAAACCAGGCCATATGAGGCCAATGGAAGAACAAGGAACATTACTGTAGATTCTCTTCTGAGATCCTGAGGAAGGATGAACAGGACATGGTAGCTTCAGCTGAAACAGAGATGATCAACCAGAAGATCAGCAGCTTGTAAGGGTGCAAATTTTCCAAACTACAATTAAGCCATTTGGCCATACACGTCTTTAGAAAATAGAATCAAATAAAACCAATGAGAATTTTATGTGGTGCTTCTCATATAAGGTGTGAATAGTTTAGAACAGTGTTCCTCAACTCCAGTCCTCGGGGCCCACCTACCGGTCATGTTTTTAAGATTTCCTTAGTATTGAGCAGGTGATATAATTAATGTCAATGCATTAGAACTTACCACAGGTGTTCATTCTGTGGGATATTCTCAAATCCTGACTGGTAGGTGGGTCCTGAGACCTGGAGTTGGGGAACTCTGGTTTAGAATATAGAGCAAACTCAACTACAAAAAGTACAAGACAGCTAACCAAGAGACTACTGCCCTCAGGATTGTCTGCTTGGAGCTTGGCTATGCTATGAACCATGCATACATCGGTTTACCAGATAAACACAAAGGGGATCATTTATTAGAACCGGCGTTTTAGACACCGGTCTTAATAAATCCCTGTGCTGGGTGTGGATCTGCCGGAGTTATAAAAGAGGCGCCGGCCTCTTCATAACTTTGGCGGATCCACCGCCGCTTTTAAATGCAGGACAGCTTCCGAGCTGTCTTCATTTAGACCTTATTCTACGTCACATCCAATTTTTACACCGGACGTGAGTGGGGAAATACGCCTAATATAGGTGTATTTCAGCTTTATAAATGACCCCCAAAATATCTGACTCTGTGATGTCTGAAAACAAAGAGGAAAAGCTGTTTAGCTGAAATTCCTCACATCTGCCTGTATTTTGTATATTACTACATAATGTTCTATGCATATTGAACGCGATTTTATTGACACAGTAGATAGCTGCATTTGTCTTCTTATTCTACCATTTTTCGACTGACTTTTATGGATGATACATTTTCAACATGTCATAGTTTTCTTATGTACACACACACCTTTTGTCCTCCTAATTTTTTTAAATATTTTTTCAAATTCACACATTACTGAAAGAAGGAATTAGCTTGGCTGATCTACTTTTCTCAGTGGGGTTTGATTCTGGATAGGTATTCCACTTGAGCACTGTTGTTCAAATAGCTAAACATAAGAGCCCAAAGGCATTCTTGGATCCAGTATCCTAAAGATAACTAAAAGAAAATGTTATTAGTAAAGTCCTTACTCCTTTTATTGTAATATAATACATTATGCCACCTTGAAACCTGATTTTACCTGTCCCACATATACAATCTGACTTAAAGGGGTTGTCCCATGAAGACAACTTACTGCTGGACTCTCCACTGATCACGAGAACGGAGGTCTGTTTTTTCCTGTTTGAATGGGGTGGTGGCCACGCACGCAAGCTGTAACTCCATTCGCTTCTGTTGGGGTGCCGGAGATAGCCAAGTGATTGAGGAAAGTTGTAATGCGAAGCCACGATGTAATTATGGAGAAAGGATAAATCTATGTATATGTTTATATTATAATTTATTAATATATAGGGGTGTGCCTCTGCTATTTATATCAGGTCTCCTTTTCCACCCTCATGCATCAGTAAGGGGTGGAGTCTCCCAAAACATCACGTGGTAGGGGAGGAGGCCTAGAAGATGTTGAGCTTGGCGTCCTTCACAAACTGAAATCTACCAGCAATTTTGTATGCAAAAAAAACATATGAAGATGTTTCCCTATGAGTTGTGAGTATGACATAATGACTTACTAAACAACAGGATGAATTTTATCTTTGAAGTCCATATGATCAAATTGCAGTCCTATAGATTGCATGGAATGGTGGTCATACTACTCTATTCACACATGGGACTTGGAATCCTTTGTTCTTGTGATCGGAGGGGGGTCCAGTGCTGTGACCCCCCCCCCCCATCCTTTTTTTTTTACTTAGATCCATGTTTGCTCCACTATGTTCTGTGTTCAACTCAAAGCCCAATTTTCAGAAGGACAAGACTTGCCCAACAATTTATTACTTTTGCATTTCCAGTGGTACATACCATATGTGATGCCAATTGCCATCTTTGCCCAGTCAGGAAAAACCAATGTATGCTTTGGTTGTGAGTTTGAATAGGGTTAGATCCATCTGAAGAAAAAGGCTCCTGCTTGATCTGCAGTGATTGTTGTGGTGAGCAGCTCAATGTGGGTACCATCACAAGTAGTGGACACCACTGCACCATTACATTTCATTAATACTTCAGCCTGTCCTTATGGTCCACATGTCCCATTTACTATATTTACCTGGATGGCTTGAGACCAGTTTCCTGCTGTTCTCCTATACTCCGATTGTTCCCACAGCACTGTGTACATATTCTTTTGCCAGTGGTATTAACAAGGATTGTTTTAAAGATTTCAGCATATTTTACTAACAAGGAATCAGGCTTAGCGTATATATTCCCCGGGAGACATATTCATATTGCAAAGCTCTGATTAAGCGATCCAGAAAGGTCTACAACAAAAGGGCAATTTCTACAAAATTACCATGCATCCTTAAAGGGGTTGTCCAGTTTTCTGGTACTGATGACCTACACTCAGGATAGGTCATCAATTTCATATCATGGGGGTCTGACTCCGGGACGGTCAGCTGTTTGAGGGGGCCACTATACTCGCATAGCTGAAATTATGAAGTTAGTTATACATGAAAAAAAAGTCCAGAGATGTTAAGCAGTTCCAGGTTTATCCACTGAAGCAACGACGCTCTAAAGAAGCCTTGGTTTTTTAGAACCTCCTTGGAGAAGATACCCATCTATAATCTAATCAGCTATAGCAATAAAATCAAAAGCCTAATTTTGTGTAGTTCCCCTTCTGCAGCTCTGATCTGTCATGATTCATCAGACTAGGTCACATTCTTCCATTGCTCCACAGGGCTGATCAGGGGGGCTGCATGCAGGGCGGTTTCTGCCATGAGGTGAGTCGGGGGTCGACCTGCTTCAGAGGGAGGTGGCAGTGCACGGCAGGACACAGGAGCCTATGGCTCCAATCCCCGTTGTTCAACCTTATGGCCCTCAGGCCTATGAAGCAGTTGAACGGAGCAGGAGGTCATAATGATATCATTGCAACCTCCTGCGCTGGGTAATGGGTAGCACGGCCACGTGGTTACGAACGTGTTCATGCCATCATACAGCCTGTGACCCGGCGCAGGAGGTTGCAGTAAAGTCATCGTAACCACCTGTGCTGTGACTCGGCTCTCCAGGGCCTGAAGAGCAGCATGGAGCTGGACATAGGTATTTTTTTTTTTTTATATATATATATATATATACACATGTTGGCACTACTGGGGGAGCGCATACAGGTGTGGATGGGGGGCTACAGGGGAGAGCATTATATATATTATCACTAGAGCAGTGTATTATAGTATGGGGGGCTACAGAGGGGAGAGCATTATATATACTATTACTAGAACAGTGTATTATAGTATGGGGGGCTACAGGGGAGAGAGCATTATATATACTATTACTAGAACAGTGTATTCTAGTATGGGGGGCTACAGGGGAGAGAGCATTATATATATTATCACTAGAACAGTGTATTATAGTATAGGGTGGGCTACAGGGGAGAGCATTATATACACTACAGGAGGTGCACTGGGCCACCACACGTCTGCTGTTTCTCTTTTAGTTGGAAACCTGTTGTAAACATCTGAATCCCTCCCCTGTCCTTTCTTGCCATCGTGACCAGACAGACACTGGAACCCATTCCTTTCACACTTCAGATCCATTGGACGGGGCTATACTGTGAGTGGGTCCGCAGTATTCCTACTGTGAATAGTTGAAGGATGAAACATGTACTGTATGTCGACCTCAGTGTGCTGGGCAGAGAAGTTAGAAAAAGGGCAAACAGCAGGTGGCGCTATACAGATAGATTTCAGTGAATAACTGCAATTACAAAAGTATTCAGATCCAGGGGCTGGTATGAAAAATGTAGAATATTTTCCGTGGGACGAGCTTTTATTAGCTCAAAACGCATCAGAGTTTTCTATGTCTGCATTTGGTTTTAACAAGACGTTGACGTTACAGAAAGAAGATGCGCTGAGCTTTCTACGTATTTTATCAGACATATAGGGCATATCCCATGAATGTCCAGATGGAAATACTCCTATAATTTTATTATCAGATTTTTGGTATTTTAAAAGGCATCTGTCAGCAGATCTGTTCCTATGACACTGTCTGACCTGTTACATGTGCGCTTGGCAGCTGAAGACATCTGTGTTGGTCCCATGTTCATATGTGCTGAGAATAATAATGATGTTTTAATATATGCAAATTAGCCTCTAGGAGCAACGGGGGCGTTACCATTACACCTAGAGACTCTGCTCTCTCTGCAACTGCAGCTCCCTCTGCACTTTGATTGACAGGAGCAGTCATGAAGTTTTCACTGCCTTGTCCTGTCAATCAAAGTAGAGAGGCCTCAGCAATTGCAGAGAGAGCAGATCCTCTAGGTGTAACAGCAACACATATATTAAAACATCATTTTTCTCAGCACTGCAGACACATAGGAACATGGGACCAACACAGATGCCGTCAGCTGCCAAGCGCACATGTAACAGGTCAGCCGGTGTCATAGGGACAGATCTGCTGACAGATGCTCTTTAAAATTCACAAACTTAGTTAAAAATAAAAATAAGTCCTGTTTTACCATTTACCTTTTTGCTTTGTTTTACAACAATATCCACGTCCGCAAACCAGAAAGGAAAAAATAAGAAACGCACACACCGTTTGATGCTGAAAACTGTTGTTAATAACGGTTTGTTTTTTAAACTTTCATCAAAAACCTCTCAACAGAGGCAGCTGTAGAACACAACCTGGTTATACATTTGTAAAACCTTACAAACAAGGTAAATAATAATAATAAAAACCTTAGACTTGTACTGCTGCTCCTTCCAAGCGGACTACAAGTCCCATAAAGATAAAATCTAGACTCTCTATACAGCACTGATAGTGCTCAGCAGCAGTAATAATAGGCAGTATGTACAGTCATATCTGCAGAACCCGCCACTTAATTCAGCAATCGGCGCGCATGTGGACAAACAGGCCAACGGCCGTTTCATGTGTCTCCATGCTTCAAGGCCTTTCAGAAGGGTGGAGACACAAGAACCAGCCGTTGGCCTGTTCGCCCACATGCATGCTGACTGCTGAATAACAGGTTATACAGAGAGTGGCGAGTGCCGCAGATTTCTTCTTCTGGATATTAATTCACAATTAGGGTAAAATGTCATCCAAGTGCAAAAATGCAATAGCCATTTTTTTCTGCAACCACTTTGGCTTCAGATGGCCGTGTGTGGTCTGGGAAAAAAGGTCTGTGAGATACCTGCATTTCCTGGATTGACAGTAGCTCACCTGACACGAACAGTGACTTCCTACCCAACCACCGGTCTACTATCCCCTATTCACAGCGTGATGTGATCACAGTACAGTAGATCCGTGGTCTGGCAGGAACTCACAGCATAATAAATCACTACGATGCTGTGAGTTCGGGTCACACGAGCAGCAGTCGGTCCAGGAAACGCGAGCTTCAGATGGTTCTTTTTTCCTAAACCACAGATAGCCTAAAATATATACCGACAACATGCCTCAAAAAAGGCCTCGTGCCTTGTAGAGGAAACATATAAATCTAAAATACGGTAGGATAGTTGTCTTTAGAGGTGCTGGAATACTTGTCCGGATGAGGACGGGACATAGGTACTGCCTTGTTCTTGTGCTGGGTAGACTCCTGGAAAATTATCTGAAGCTCCACGATAGCCTTGAGGATTTGGTGGTGGGACAGGGGAAACAGGCTGCAAATGTGATAACTGTGGTGTTGCTCGAGTGTGTGTGTACGGTGCTGTGTATGGAAGACACGCGGCTTGTTGGGTACGTAGAGTACTTTGAAAGTGTGAGTGTGTCTGAACGCCTGGGATGTACGGGTGCTGGACTGAAGGAGCTGAATGGCTTAGTAGATCGCGGAGTGCGGCATTTACCCTGTCACGAAATATCAGCCTCTTACTGATCGACAGTTGTTTCATCATGGGCACCAGGGAATTGCAGAAGTCAATGCAATCGTCGGGATAATCCTTAACCCTCTTCCCGAGCAATTGCTGGAATTTCAATTCCATCTTAAACCACATGGTTGCCTGACCTTCTTCCAATCTACGGATGGCATCTATATAGATGTCGTCCTCTTTGCTTTGTTCATGATGACGTTTACGTCCACCTCTCTCCTGTTTCAGACTGGCCACCATGGCTTCTGTTACTGGCAGATACGGATGAGTGGTAGAGACGGATGAGGAGGCAAGTGGACAGGGGGAAGCTTTGTCCCCTTTGGCTGCTGGACCTGCACCTTGCCCCTGAGACATGGTTGTTAAAGGCGCTTCTTGGGAACCTTGAGGATGACGTTGTTCTGTAAAGAGGATAAAAATATTAACGCAACTAAATTTTTATTATTTTTTTAAACTTATTAAATTTAATTTTTAATGCTAACGGGAAACACTTGTGCTAAACACAACATGACCTTTTGGTTTGGTGAAACGATTTCTAGCAATGCGTATATATAAAAAATCTGTAAAACAAAACAATGAAAAAAAATATAAGAATCACATACTTGCTAAGCAGGACTTGCGAATGCCCGCTATAACGGTAGTTGGTCTTGCGAGTGGGTGCAAATCCACCTGGGGCACAGGATTGCTCATTCAAGTCTTACAAAAATCTGTCCAGCATCAAATCTCCACCTTGTTTGTATCTCCTTTCCTGTAAGGAAACAGATGAATACAAGGGAATATGCCACCACATGAATGGCAGAAAAAAAGTCTGCAAAAAGTTTCACATATTTTTAAAGCAAAGTGCATGTTCACTAAGGAGTTGGCATCTGCATTCCATAGATACCAATGTTACTAAACCATGCAGGACACAATAGTGTGGAACAGTATAATGGCTATTCTGTCCTTAAAATTAAAAGTGTAGCAATGGAAAACAATGAGTCCAAAATGACATATTCAGCCTCATTCACACGTCAGTGTTTCATGGTGTTCTCCACGGACAGCACACGACACACGTCCCCAATTATTTTAATGTGTGTATTCAGACATCAGTGTTATAGCACGGTCCGTGGGTCAGTGTTTTTAGCACGGATGCATGCTCTATTTTGACCGTGTTCGCGGATCCAGCACGTCCATTATAGTCTATGGGTCCGTGAAAACCACAGACACACAGACCCAACACAGATCCTTCACAGACAGCTTCACGGATTTGTGCACGGACACAGACGTGTGAATGAGGCTTTATAGACACCATTTACCACTGGCTGACCTGTAGTCAGCTGAAGACATCTGTGTGGGTCCCATGTTCATATGTGCCCGCATTAATGAAAAAAATTAAGTTTTAATAAATGCAAATGAGCCTCTAGGAGCAATGGGGGCGTTGCCGTTACACCTAGAGGCTCTGCTCTCTCTACAACTATCTCGCCATTTTTACTTTGATTGACAGGGCCATGCATTATTACTTTTTCACTGCCTGACCCTGTTAATCAAACTGGAGAGAAAGTGGCATTCCCTCTACACCTCTGCCTCTAGGTGTAACGGCAACGCCCCCATTGCTCCTAGAGGCTCATTTTCATATAATAAAACATCATTTTTCTCAACATTGCGGGCTTATATGAACATGGGACCAGAGGTCACACTACATTTTTCCGTAAATTGAGGATTACAAGTATTACAAAGCAAAAAAAAAATATATATATACACAAGTATGGTATTATTCTAGTGAACCAGAAAATGAAGGTAACAGGTCAATTTTTACCATATAGGGAAAGCCGTAAAAACTAAACCCATAAAACTGTGGCAAAATTGCGTTGTTTTTTTGTTTTTTTTCCAATTCCACCTCATTTGGAATTTTTTTCCAGTTCCCGGCTTTGTGAATGGACAAATAAAAAGGTTATAGCCCTGGGAAAGTGGGGAGGGGAAAAACAAAAAAAAACGCAACAATGGAAAATTGCAATGTCCTCTAAGGGTTAAAGTATTAAAACACACACAAAAAAACTAATACAAATGTGATATCTTTGTAATTGTACTGACCCAGAGAATAAAGGGCACAGGTCAATTTAACACCGTAAAAACGAAACCCGTTTTCTGCAATGTGTAATATAAATGGTGCCAATAGAAAAACTTGTCTTGCAAAAAAAAAGCCTTCATACAACTATTTAAACATAAAAATAAAAAAGTTATGGCTCCAGGAAGACAGGGAGTAAAAAATAAAGATGAAAAATCACTGCGGCATTTGGGGGGATAACCCGTTTAACTGCCTAGATGCTGCAGCCGCTATTGACTGCATCATCTATGGAGTTAAATGGTTTGGAGTTATCCCCTATCCGGGGCTGGTGATCTCGAACGCTGTATCAGCGCAGTCTGATGGGGTGTCTTCAGTCCCTGCAGCCCGTACCATGATGAATGGCAGGGGCTGACCAGAGTACACAGGCTGTGCTGATATAGTACTCCTGATGAAAAAAATTAGAGTATACAATAAAAAAATAAAAATAAATAAGAACTATATCACAGGGCACAAAAAGGGTAAATTAATTGAATACATTTGTTTAACGGCTTAGCCCTGGTAGATATATTTGAAAGCTGTATCTAACCAGCAGAAACACAGTGTGAACCCAGCCTAGGGCCTCATGCACACGACAGCGTTCTTTTCTGCAACCGATCCGCATTTTTTGCGAATCGGATTTGTGGATCCATTAATTTCACTGGGTCCTCAAAAAATGCGGAAAGAACCCTGCGTGCTGTCCGAATCTGTAAATCTGTGCATCTATTCTATTTTGCAGACAAGAATAAGCAGTTTTACAATAAAGTGCCAGACGCATTGCAAAGCGCAAAATGGATACGGTCTTCTGCATGAGGCCTAAAAAAATTGAGGGGCAGATTTACTAATCTTGTCTAATTTTCAGAAAGGCAGTCTAAAAATCCACCAGATTTATTACACTGGCTGATGCTGGATGATAAAGGCTATTTTCACACTGGCGTTTTGGCTTTCCGTTTGTGAGATGCGTTCAGGGCTCTCAGCAACGGTCCAAAACGGATCAGTTTTGCCCTAATGCAGGAGGCGGACACCAAAAAACGCTGCTTGCAGCTTTCTGGTGTCCGCCTGATGAAACTGAGCCAAAATGATCCGTTTTCTATGACACAATCTGGCACAATAGAAAACGGATGCGTCCTCCATTGACTTTTTAATGGTGTTCAAGATGGATCTTGGCTATGTTAAAGATAATACAAATGGATCCGTTCTGAAGCTGAACGGATGCAGACGGTTGTATTATCTGAACGGATCTTTCTGTGCAGATCCATGACGGATCCGCACCAAACGCGAGTGTGAAAGTAGCCAAATTCTGCACACGGTGCAGATTTGTATGCAGAAAATCCACACCAAAACTGCACCCAAGTTCGCACTATTTATTGCGGTTTTGGCGCATTTTATGTTGCGGATTTTCTATTGATGGTGACAAAATTTGTCAAACCTCTCTCACTTTGCTGGCACTGTAATAAAATAAATCTGCGTGGAAAAAAACGCACGTAATCCGCAACGTGTGCAGGTAGTCTTAGGGCTCATGCACACGAACATATTTTTTTTTCCTTGTCCGTTCCAGTGGGTTTTTTTTGCGGCCCGTATAAGGAACCATTCACTTTAACGTGGTCGCAAAAACGGAAATGACTCTGTGTACATTCCCGTTCCGCAGAACATGTCCTATTAGGGCTCAAGCACACAACCATTGCTTGGGTCCACATCCGAGCTGCATTTTTTGCGGCTTGGATGAGCACCCCTTCACTTCAATAAGGCTACAAAAGATGCGGACAGCCGTCCGTGTGCTGTCCACATCCGCTGCTTCGTTCCATGGCCCCGCAAAAAAATAAAATAAATAGAACATGTCTTATTCTTGGCCATTTTGCAGACAAGAATAGGCATTTCTATCATAGGCTATTTGTTCCATTCTGCAAAATCCGCAATCTGCAAACTGCAAAACATGGCGCAGTCGGCGCATTACGGACAAGGCTAGGATCATTCTATTAGGGGCCAGCCCTATTAGGGCAATGCACACGGCTGGTATCCCTGTGTTGCGGATCCGCAAAACATCCAGCGGTGATGTGCATGAGCCATTACGGTAGTTTTTCTAGTCTAACTTTGTTCCACCTATTGTCTGGCGTACGGACTTGCATGAATTTTGTCAATTGTCAGCCTGTATTTTGGGGAAAAGCTTGGAAAATTGCCGGATACAATTGATTAGCAGTTACCTATGCTAGTTAGTGACGTTTGGTGGATTTTTTTCCACCTATACCCATGTATATACACGCTGGAATACACTTTCCTCTACCTACACATAGGGTTACATATGGGTACATACAGTAAGTGTCCATGTATATACACGCTGGAATACGCACACTTTCCTCTGCCTACACATAGGGTGGTTACATTGGGTACATACAGTAAGTGTCCATGTATATACACGCTGGAATACGCACACTTTCCTCTGCCTACACATAGGGTTACATATGGGTACATACAGTAAGTGTCCATGTATACTGTACATACCATAATCCTTGGTCAGGTCTCTGCATGCAGTTTTGGAAGCCAAAGAAAGGAGTGAATTCAAAAGAGGAGAAGTTTTATCTGTCCTTTCTACTTTCCCTCCTTTAATGATCCACTTCTGATTTTAGCTTCCAAAACCGCATGCAGAAACCTGATGGTGTGACCGTGCCCTAAAACTTAGCTAAAAGACATTCAGTTGGAAAGCTGGGTGACCAGTGAGCTGAGTCTGAAGATGGTTGGAGCAGGTGCAGTCACATTACCACTGCAAAGAAATGGGAGCAGACATGTAAAAACAAAAAAAAAGTGGTGGCGGAGATATCTGCAGACAGAAGCATAAAGGAGCACTGGGGCTACTTACCTACTGAGGGCTGGACAGAGGCTCTGGGCTGCAGGGATCTTCTGGTGCAGAGTTTCCAAGGAAATCCCCCACTTCCTGTGATGGCTAGACTGCAGGCAGAGGACAGCCAGTGGTACAGAAGGGAGACCCCTAGTGGTACAGAAGGAATACCCCTAGTGGTACAGAAGGGAGACCCCTAGTGGTACAGAAGGGATACCCCTAGTGGTACAGAAGGGAGACCCCTAGTGGTACAGAAGGGAGACCCCCAGTGGTACAGAAGGGAGACCCCCAGTGGTACAGAAGGGAGACCCCCAGTGGTACAGAAGGGAGACCCCTAGTGATACAGAAGGGATACCCCTAGTGGTACAGAAGGGAGACCCCAAGTGGTACAGAAGGGAGACCCCAAGTGGTACAGAAGGGAGACCCCAAGTGGTACAGAAGGGAGACCCCTAGTGGTACAGAAGGGAGACCCCCAGTGGTACAGAAGGGAGACCCCCAGTGGTACAGAAGGGAGACCCCCAGTGGTACAGAAGGGAAACCCTTAGTGGTACAGAAGGGAGACCCCCAGTGGTACAGAAGGGAGACCCCCAGTGGTACAGAAGGGAGACCCCTAGTGGTACAGAAGGGAGACCCCTAGTGGTACAGAAAGGAGACCCCAAGTGGTACAGAAGGGAGACCCCAAGTGGTACAGAAGGGAGACCCCCAGTGGTACAGAAGGGAGACCCCTAGTGGTACAGAAGGGATACCCCTAGTGGTACAGAAGGGAGACCCCAAGTGGTACAGAAGGGAGACCCCAAGTGGTACAGAAGGGAGACCCCCAGTGGTACAGAAGGGAGACCCCTAGTGGTACAGAAGGGATACCCCTAGTGGTACAGAAGGGATACCCCTAGTGGTACAGAAGGGAGACCCCAAGTGGTACAGAAGGGAGACCCCAAGTGGTACAGAAGGGAGACCCCCAGTGGTACAGAAGGGAGACCCCCAGTGGTACAGAAGGGAGACCCCCAGTGGTACAGAAGGGAGACCCCTAGTGGTACAGAAGGGAGACCCCCAGTGGTACAGAAGGGAAACCCCTAGTGGTACAGAAGGGAAACCCTTAGTGGTACAGAAGGGAGACCCCCAGTGGTACAGAAGGGAGACCCCCAGTGGTACAGAAGGGAGACCCCCAGTGGTACAGAAGGGAGACCCCTAGTGGTACAGAAGGGAGACCCCTAGTGGTACAGAAGGGAGACCCCTAGTGGTACAGAAGGGAGACCCCTAGTGGTACAGAAGGGAAACCCCTAGTGGTACAGAAGGGAAGCCCCTAGTGGTACAGAAGGGAAACCCCCTAGTGGTACAGAAGGGAGACCCCTAGTGGCCCTCACTTTACAGTCATTTTGGTAAATGAAGTGTTTTGGAATTTTGACCGTGGTTATACTGGCTATTAAAAGGGTTTTCTGAGATTTTTGTACTGATGACCTATCCCCAGGATAGATCATCAGTGTGTGATCAATGGGGGTCCGACACCTGGGACCCCCGCCGATCAGCTGCTGTGTGCATGAGCCTTTAGTCTGTCTAGTCTAGCTTTATGCCACCTATCTGCTGGCGTACTGACTTGCAGAATTTTGTCAACCTGTCATTTGGGGAAAAGTTAGAAAACAGTGCCTGATACAATTGGTTAGCAGTTATCTATGCTGGTTAATGAAGTTTGGTGAATCTTTTTTCCCCACCTACACACATGTATATACGCGCAGGAATGTGCATACTTTCTTATGCCTACACATTGGATTACATATGTGTACATAAGTGTAATCCGCACGCACTGTACTGTATAGGTCTTTGGTCAAGTTCAGGGTCGGCTCCAGGTTCATGTGGGCCCTTGGGCGATAAATCTTAGTGGGCCCCTTTGCGGCATTTTTTTACAGTGATATGTCCCCCTGTGGCTCCCACACAGTATAATGACCTCAAGTGCCCCTCAGAAAGTATAGTGACCCCCTACAGTATAATAACCCCTAGTGACCCCCAATATACTGTATGGGGGTCACTGGGAGTCATTAAGTCATTATACTGTATGGGGGGTCATTGGGGAATCATACTGATGGGGGCACTGGGATCATTACACTGTGTGTGGGGGGCACTACTCATTATACTGTGTAAGGGGCACTCACACAATATAATGGCCTCCTCACTCAGTATAATAGCCTTGGCCCCCTCATAGTGTAATGACCCCCCAGTGGCCCCATAGCTATCATTGCTGGAGCACAGTCCTTTTATTCACTTACTGCAGCTCATCTCCCTGCACTCCGGCCCAGCAGTGACACACGTCATAACATTACCGCTGGGCCGGGCCTGGAGGAGAGAAGGAGCGCAGGGAGATGACTCCCCTGTGCTCCAGCAACGAGATAGAAGCGCACATAGCAGCCGGCACCCGGGGTCTACCGCCCCCCTTGGAACGCCACTGTACAGTGGGCCCAGGGTCGGTTTTAGACAAAATGTGGCTCTGGGTAAAATCAAAAGTGGGGCCCCAAATATACGGTAGTAATAATATACTAACAGTCACATTTTGTAGATTCCGGCCCTCTCTTACACAGTTACACCCCATAAAACCACACACACAGATCTGCACCCTAATGGCCCCCAGAATACGCCACATGCCCACTTCCGTCACAGGAATGAGCTCCCCTTCCTCACAAAAAGCTACAGCAATGGAGCGGGTGGTGATACAGCATGTACCCCAGGACTGCACAGCACTAGACCCTCCCTCACCCGGTGGTGATACAGCATGTACCCCAGGACTGCACAGCACTAGACCCCCCCTCACCCAGTGGTAATACAGCATTTACCCTCAGGCCTGCACAGCACTAGACCCTCCCTCACCCAGTGGTAATACAGCATTTACCCTCAGGCCTGCACAGCACTAGACCCTCCCTCACCCGGTGGTGATACAGCATGTACCCCAGGCCTGCACAGAACTAGACCCTCCCTCACCTGGTGGTGATACAGCATGCACCCCAGGACTGCACAGCACTAGAACCCCCCCTCACCCGGTGGTCATACAGCATGTACCCCAGGACTGCACAGCACTAGACCCTCCCTCACCCAGTGGTCATACAGCATGTACCCCAGGACTGCACAGCACTAGAACCCCCCCTCACCCGGTGGTGATACAGCATGTACCCCAGGACTGCACAGCACTAGACCCCCCCTCACCCAGTGGTAATACAGCATTTACCCTCAGGCCTGCACAGCACTAGACCCTCCCTCACCCAGTGGTGATACAGCATGTACCCCAGGCCTGCACAGCACTAGACCCTCCCTCACCCAGTGGTCATACAGCATGTACCCCAGGACTGCACAGCACTAGAACCCCCCCTCACCCAGTGGTGATACAGCATGTACCCCAGGACTGCACAGAACTAGACCCTCCCTCACCTGGTGGTGATACAGCATGTACCCCAGGACTGCACAGCACTAGACCCTCCCTCACCCAGTGGTGATACAGCATGTACCCCAGGACTGCACAGCACTAGAACCCCCCCCCCCCTCACCCGGTGGTGATACAGCATGTACCCCAGGACTGCACAGCACTAGACCCTCCCTCACCCAGTGGTAATACAGCATTTACCCTCAGGCCTGCACAGCACTAGAACCCCCCCTCACCCGGTGGTGATACAGCATGTACCCCAGGACTGCACAGCACTAGACCCCCCTCACCCAGTGGTGATACAGCATGTACCCCAGGCCTGCACAGCACTAGACCCTCCCTCACCCAGTGGTCATACAGCATGTACCCCAGGACTGCACAGCACTAGAACCCCCCCTCACCCAGTGGTGATACAGCATGTACCCCAGGACTGCACAGCACTAGACCCTCCCTCACCCACTGGTCATACAGCATGTACCCCAGGACTGCACAGCACTAGAACCCCCCCTCACCCAGTGGTGATACAGCATGTACCCCAGGACTGCACAGCACTAGAACCCCCCCTCACCCAGTGGTGATACAGCATGTACCCCAGGACTGCACGGCACTAGACCCTCCCTCACCCAGTGGTCATACAGCATGTACCCCCCAGGCCTGCACAGCACTAGAACCCCCCCTCACCCAGTGGTGATACAGCATGTACCCCAGGACTGCACGGCACTAGACCCTCCCTCACCCAGTGGTCATACAGCATGTACCCCCCAGGCCTGCACAGCACTAGACCCTCCTTCACCCGGTGGTGATACAGCATGTACTCCAGGACTGCACAGCACTAGACCCCCCCCCCCCCCCCCGAATGGAAAAACGGAATGGAACTGGAAACACTACTGAATAAAAAAAAAAATCAGTTAAAAACTGCCCGCAAAACACTGAAAAAGCCATACGGTCGTGTGAACAAGCCCTAATGGAGCAATTTCCATTATTCTGTATAATTTGCAATCTGATGATTGCAAGTTGTGGTCCACTTGGGGACCTAACAAAAAGTAATAGAAAAAGTAAGATTTTTTTTTTGAATATATATAAATATAAAAAAATTAAAAGTAAAATCACCCCAATTTATATTATTGGCATCGCCGCATGCGAATACACCCATACTATAAAAATATTTTTAAAAAGTTAGCCCATATGGTGAAGGATGTAATTGCTGTTCTTTCATCACTTTATCTCCCAATAAAAAATGGAATAAAAAGTGATCAAGTCATACACGCCCCAAGATGGTATAGTCAAAAAATACAGATTTTCACTCAAATGAGCCCCCACACATCTCCGTAGACATAACTATATAAAAGGTATGGGGGTTACCGGGGACCAGGGGTTCTGTTAGGGTTGCCACCTTTCCCAACAAAAAGTACTGGTTACACAAATTAAAAAGGTTGGCATTAGTGTTGAGTGAACTTGTGTTTTAAGTTCGGCGTCTAAAGTTCGGGTTCCGGTTATTGAAGAATCGCTTTATGGATTCCACTACCACGGACCATAACGGAATTTAAAATCCATAACGCGATTCTTTGATAACCCGAACGTTAGACGCCAAACTTAAAACACAAGTTTGCTCAACACTAGTTGGCATGTGTACTTAAGTTTTATTTAGCCTCCATTTTTTAAATGATTCTGCTGGGATTCAAACTCACAGCCATCTACAGTCAAGAACATTAACCACTGGGCTATAGAGCTTCACGTTAACCTGCTGTAAATATATTATGGCTAAAAACCTTAGTAGTAGTTTCCCACATATTATGCATTCATATATATCAGAAGTATGATTTTATATATACTGTATATATATTTTTATTATTATTATTATTATTATTATTTTATTTTTTTCACTGGCTCAGTGACAGAAAACAGAGGGTGGTTATTAATGGTACACACTCAGATTGGGTCACTGTCACTAGTGGGGTACCTCAGGGGTCAGTATTGGGCCCTATTCTCTTCAATATATTTATTAATGATCTTGTAGAAGGCTTGCATAGTAAAATATAAATTTCCGCAGATGACACTAAATTGTGTAAAGTAATTAACACTGAAGAGGACAGTATACTACTACAGAGGGATCTGGATAGATTGGAGGCTTGGGCAGAGAAGTGGCAGATGAGGTTTAACACTGACAAATGTAAAGTTATGGGAAGGAATAATGCAAGTCTCCCGTACATACTAAATGGTAAAACACTCGGTAACACTGACATGGAAAAGGATCTAGGAATTTTAGTGAACAGCAAACTAAGCTGCAAAAACCAGTGTCAGGCAGCTGCTGCCAAGGCCAATAAGATAATGGGTTGCATCAGAAGGGACATAGATGCCCGTGATAAGAACATAGTCCTACCACTTTACATATTACTAGTCAGACCACACATGGAGTACTGTGTACAGTTCTGGGCTCCTGTGAACAAGGAAGACATAGCAGAGCTGGAGAGGGTCCAGAGGAGGGCAACTAAAGTAATAACTGGAATGGGGCAACTACAGTACCCTGAAAGATTATCAACATTAGGGTTATTCACTTTAGAAAAAAGACGACTGAGGGGAGATCTAATTACTATGTATAAATATATCAGGGGTCAGTACAGAGATCTCTCCCATCATCTATTTATCCCCAGGACGGTGACTGTGACGAGGGGACATCCTTTTGAGCCTCGAGGAAAGAAGGTTTGTACACAAACATAGAAGAGGATTCTTTACGGTAAGAGCAGTGAGACTATGGAACTCTCTGCCTGAGGAGGTGGTGATGGTGAGTTCACTAAAAGAGTTCAAGAGGGGCCTGGATGTATTTCTGGAGTGTAATAATATTACAGGCTATAGCTACGAGAGTTATTCTGATTGCCTGATTGGAGTCGGGAATTTTTTATTCCCCTAAAGTGGGGAAGATTGACTTCTACCTCACAGGGTTTTTTTCTTGCCTTCCTCTGGATCAACTTGCAGGGTAACAGGCCGAACTGGATGGACAAATGTCTTTTTTCAGCCTTATGTACTATTTATTTTGTGGCATACATTTTTTTACAATTACTAAAAAAAATATATAAAATGATACTTTGCTGTATAGAAATAACTGATACATGAGAAACTACTATGAGGTTTTTCTGGCACAGTTCTTTAGCTCAGTGGTTAAGGTTCTTGCCTCTAATGTAGAAAGAGCTCAAATCCCAGCAGAAACATTTCAGAAATAGAGGCTAAATTAGACTTAAAGAGATTCTGTCACCAAGTTTTGGGCTATAGAGCTGCGGACATGCACGGCTAGATCGCCGCTAGCATGTCTGCAATATATCTGTCCTATAGGGCTGTGTGGTTTTAATTTCTTTAAAAAAGGATTTTATAGATATGTAAATGAGTCTTGTATGTGTCCAAGGGGCTGTACTAACCTTCCTGGAGCCCAGCCGTGCCGAGACACGCCCGCCTTTCATCAACTATAGACTGCCGTAATGTCGCGATGAGCGAGCTTGCGCATGCGCAGTGCCGGTATAGTGTTCCTTCCCTGTGCTGGCATCAGCCTCATCGCAAGATTACGGCAATATATAGTTGATGAAAGGAGGAGATTCGAAGGACATAGGCGGTGCTGGGCTCCTTCACAGGGGGCGTGGCTGGGCTCCAGGAAGGTTAGTACAGCCCCTTGTACACATTCAACACTCATTTACATATCTATAAAATCCTTTTTTAAAGAAATTAAAACCACACAGCCCTATAGGACAGATATATTGCGGACATGCTAGCGGCGATCTAGCCGTGCATGTCCGTAGCTCTATAGCCCCAAACCTGGTGACAGAATCCCTTTAAATAAACTGGGTGTCCCCAAGCATACTGACAATGCTTGGGGATACCCCCCTTCATATTCATAGCACTGACTTCATATATCGACATAGCCATACATGGAGTCAGAGCAGGGACTCCTAAGCCGGAGACTGGAGTCCTGACTCTTCAGTAACACTGGGGATTCCCCACTGTACATCGATCTTCCCCATAGACCTGAGTGGACCCCCCCAGGAGCAGTTGTCACGACCCTTGGTCATGGTCGTGACTCTTTGAGCCGCATGCAGTTGCCCGTGGTTTAGTGTTGTGTCAACCGCAGCTGGGGGCACTTAGTGGTTTGCCTCAGGTGCGGTTGCTGCGGACAACAGGCATGCGTGCGGTTGCCTTTGGCAACGTGTGTTTGTGTGCACTTCCTTGTCTGTTTGTTGTGCACGAGGTGGTGTTTAGTATGCACTTGGACTCCTCCCTTCACCTGCGGTGGTCCGCGGCAACGTCTGTTGTTGTTTGCATGTAGTGGAAGTGTCTCGGCCTGTTGGCTGTTCTTTAGGACACGGTTGCCGCGCATGCCGTTGCCGGCGGTAACGGGTGAGTGAGTTTGTATGCTTTCCCCTTTATGTGTGTTTTCCCTTTCCTGTGGTGCTGGAAGGGTTAACTCTCTTCCCAGTGTGTGTGATGTCACTGGGTGTGTTCTGACCGGTGGGTGTGGCCACTTAGGCCTATAAAGCCTCTGTCTCTGGCTTGGCTCAGTAGGTTGCTTTCAGCCAGGCATAGCTGGAGCAGCCTCCTGTATATTACAATCTACCAGTGGGGGCCTCCCTTCTGGTCATAAATCTTTGTTACACGGTGTTATCTAGGTGTGTGTGGGGTTTTGTGTTATTGCAGCTTATGGTCCAGGGTTCCTGTGTGATGTCTGGTGTGTGCTGTGTTCCTTGGTGTCTTGAACTAACAGCACCTGCACATGGGTTCCTGGTTGTGTTGTCTGTGGCAGGTGAGTGTTGTGTGGATTACTTTTGCCTGTCACTGCCATAGCTGTTTCTGTTTCCCTTTGTAGCTTGGCCACATTAGACTCCTGTTTCTCCGTCTCCAGGAGGAACGGGCTGTCTACCGTGTTCTCTAGTTCAGGGCTGACTTGAGGGCTTGTAGGGACTATAGGTTCCAGCGTATGAGCCCTCCTACCATCAAGGTCGGCTCATACTGACAGGAGACAGGGTCAGCGTTAGGGACGCAATAGGAGGTGACCTGCTCCCTAATTCTGTGGTCCTGGCCCAAGTGGTGACCCTACCATCTCCTGGCACCGCACGGCTGGGGGTTTCCCCCACCTCTTGCCGTGACAGCAGTGGGCCCCAGCACTTGCTCGGGTTTGCTGGGTGCTGACACCGGCCCTGGTCAGGTTTCCTGATGTAGTTTTGGAAGCCAAAGAAAGGCGTGGATAAAAAAAAAAGAGGAAAAGATGTAACTGTCCTTTATACTTTCCCTCCTTTTATGATCCACTCTTCATTGTAGCTGCCAAAACTGCATGCAGAAACCTGACAATGTGGTTCCGCACTTGGCCTCATGCACACGACCGTACATTTTTTGTGGGTCAGACTGTCCTAGGCCTCATGCACATGACCGTGTGCCGGAATTGCCCGTGCTGTGGACTGCATTGCACACAGACTCTCATTAATGGGAGCATGCTATGCTAAATGATATATATACAGTATATTGTCTGGGGCACTTTATTTGTTTTTATCCTTATGGTGGCCAACCCCTTCACCGGTGTCAGACAGTATTGGGTATTTTGAAGTCCACAATGCCCAACCCTGTTTTGCCTCGTCTGTCTTTGGGGGAGAGTCAGCTCACCCCCTACACATGAGATAGCTGGTTCAGCCAACTTAGTTGTTATGTGTATTGCCACCATTTTACTGTTAATAGGGTTTATGAGATTAGACAAACACGGTTGCTTTCTGGCAGAAACAGTGCCTCTCTTGGCAGCTGGTGGTATCCTGTATTGCAGATCAGTCCCATTTACTTCAGTAGTAATGTAATGCAGCTACACAGTTAGGCCTCATGCACACGACCGTATTTTCTATCCGTGTCCAATCCGTTTTTTTTGCTGATAGGATGCGGACCCATTCATTTCAATGGGTCCACAAAAAATGTGGACAGCACACCGTGTGCTATCCGCATCAGTATGTCCGTTCCGTAGCTCCGCAAAAAAAATTGTGCTTGTCCTATTTTTTTATGTTTTGCGGACAAGGATAGGCATTATTACAATGGATCTGCAAAAATAACGATGTTGTCCGTTTTTTTTTTTTTTTGCGGACCGCAGTCGTGTGCATGAGGCCTTACTGAATTTTTCTGGAGAGGTATCTCCCACATTACAGGGATAAGATATGAGAACTATAACTCCCAGCATGTCCAGGCTGTTATTACGGGACATCAGTGGACATTACAGGGAGAGGGGTATGAGAGGAGAGAACTACAAGTCCCAGCATGTCCAGACTGTTATCAGATCTGCAAAAACGCTTCCGTTACAATAATATAACCGCATGCATCCGTCATGAACAGATCCGGTTGTATTATGTCTTCTATAGCCATGACGGATCCGTCTTGAACACCATTGAAAGTCAGTGGGAGACGGATCAGTTTTCTATTGTGCCAGATTGTGTCATAGAAAACGGACCTGTCGCCATTGACTTACATTGTGTGCCAGGACGGATCCGTTTGGCTCAGTTTCATCAGGCGGACACCAAAACGCTGCAGGCAGCCTCCAAAGCGGAATGGTGACAGAACGGAGGCAAACTGATGCATTCTAAGGCTACTTTCACACTAGCGTTCGGCTGTCCGCTCGTGAGCTCCGTTTGAAGGGGCTCACGAGCGGACCCGAACGCAGCCGTCCAGCCCTGATGCAGTCTGAATGGAGCGGATCCGCTCAGACTGCATCAGTCTGGCGGCGTTCAGCCCCCGCTCCGCTCGCCTCCGCACGGACAGGCGGACAGCTGAACGCTGCTTGCAGCGTTCGGGTGTCCGCCTGGCTGTGCGGAGGCGTGCGGATCCGTCCAGACTTACAATGTAAGTCAATGGGGACGGATCCGTTTGAAGATGCCACAATATGGCTCAATCTTCAGGCGGATCCGTCCCCCATTGACTTTACATTGAAAGTCTGGACGGATCCGTACGAGGCTATTTTCACACTTAGCTGTTTTTATGCTAAAATAATGCAGACGGATCCGTTCTGAACGGAGCCTCCATCTGCATTATTATGATCGGATCCGTTCAGAACGGATCCGATCGAACGCTAGTGTGAAAGTAGCCTAAGAGGATCCTTTTCGATTCAGAATGCATTAGGGCAAAACTGATCCGTTTTGGACCGCTTGTGAGAGCCCTGAACGGATTTTACAAACAGAAAGCCAAAACGCTAGAGTGAAAGTAGCCTTAACTGTATTGTATACACTGTAAAAAAAAAACAATGGCAGAACTGCTTTATTTCCCCTGCAGCACCTGAGGGAGAGGGAAGCAGCTGGAACCCACCGCAGGTCCGGCCACACTGGGGAGATCTGCATTACCCTGGGTTCACACCTGAGCGTTTCTCAAACGCGCGTTTTTGTCGCGCGTTTTTATGCGCGTTTTTTGTAATAGTAAACGCGCGTTTGAGTCATTGACTGCAGTGTCCTATGGCCACAAACGCGCGTCAAAACGCCCCAAAGAAGCTCAAGTACTTGTTTGAGCGTCGGGCGTTTTACAGCGCGTTCGTACGCGCTGTAAAACGCCCAGGTGTGAACCATTCCCATAGGGAAGCATTGGTTTTCATGTCTTGAGCGTTTTACAGCGCGTTTGAACGCGCTGTAAAACGCTCAGGTGTGAACCCAGCGTTAAGGCTAGGGATACACGGCGACTTCGGTCGTGGCCAGGATTGCTGAGTAGCAGTGAACCCATAGAAATCAATGGGATCGTCACAGCAGTCGCAAGAAATCCATCACGGCTGCCGTGTCCATCCCATCCATTTCTATAGGATCACTGCTGCTCAGTGATCCTGGCCACGACCGGTGTCGCCGTGTATCCCTAGCCTAAAGGTCTCCAGGGGTGACATCTCTTTAACTCCTTCCTGACCCACGCCGCACGGCACTGGCCGGGTCTTTAAATGCCTGTTTTTTCATACAGCAGGCATCCACAGCTCATTATAGCCAGTCGCAGACATTTAACACTTCAGATGCCATGGTCAAACACTATATATATATATTTTTTTTAAACAAAATACAAATTATAATCACCCCCCCCCCCCTTCTCCAAAATAAAAAAGTAAAAAAAAAAAATATACACATCATGGGTATCGCCACATACGAAAACACCCATACTATAAAATCATCTTCCCCATACGGCAAAAAATATCAAAATGGCCAATTTGCCGTTTTTTGGTCGCTTCATTTCCCACAAAACAATTAAATAAAAAGTAATCAAAAAGTCGTACGCACCTCAGAATGGTATCAATGAAAAGTACAGATTTCCCCGCAAAAAATGATCGCTCACACAGCTCCGTATACATAATTAAACGAGCCCTAACTGGTCAGTTTTATTGCACTGAATGTCGTAAATAAAAAGCCTATAAAACTGTGGAATTGCTTTTTTCCCCACTCAAATTGGTTTTTGTTTCCCGCTTCCCACTACATCTTATGCAATATTAAATGGTGGCATTGGAAAGTACAACTTGTCCCGCAAAAAAAAAAAAAAGCGGAAAAATAAAAAAAAGTTATGGCTCTGGGAAGGTGGAGAGCACAAAGCGAAAAACGCCAACGCCTCTGAGTTAGGGCTCATACACACAAACTTATTTTCTTTCCGTGTCCATTCGTTTTTTTTTTTTCGCAGACTGTACACGGAACCATTAATTTCAATGGGTCCACAAAAAAAAAACTGAAGTTACTCCATGTGCATTCCGTATGTTCGTTTTTCAGTTCCGCCAAAAAACGGACCATGCCCTATTATTGTCCGCATTACGGACAAGGATAGGACTGTTCTATAAGGCTCCATTCAGACGTCTGCAAATGGCTCTGCATCCGTTCCACAATATCGGGAACAGGTGCGGACCCATTCATTCTCAATAGGGCAGAATGGGATGCGGAGAGCACA
Organism: Bufo gargarizans; assembly: GCF_014858855.1. Lineage (NCBI taxonomy): Eukaryota > Metazoa > Chordata > Amphibia > Anura > Bufonidae > Bufo > Bufo gargarizans. The sequence continues at coordinate 88,890,602 of NC_058089.1, read as the reverse complement.
CTATGTGCTCTCCGCATTTCCGGAGCGCGGCCCCGAACTTCTGGGACGCGGCTCAGCAAAAAAAATAGAACATGTCCTATTCTGGTCCGCAATTGTGGACAAGAATAGGCAGTTCTATGGGGGGTGCCGACCGGGTGTATTGCTGATCCGCAATACACCACGGATGTGTGAATGGACCCTTAGGGGCCAGCTGTTCTGTTCCGCAAAATACAGAATGCACATAGATGTCATCCGTATTTTTTGCGGATCCGTTTTTTGCGGACTGCAAAAAAAATTACAGTCATGTGCATGAGGCCTTAGAAAGTGTTAAATGGGTGGGCAGGACTAGAAAAAGATGGCTGCCACCTTCCAAAAAACAGCCCCACACCTGTCCATGGGTTGCGCCTCCTACGGCAGCTCAGCTCCACTGAAGTGAAGGGGGATAAGCTGTAATACCACAGGCAACCTGTGGACAGGAGTGGGGCTGTTTTGGGTAGAAAGCCGCCATCTTTTCCCAGACCTGAACAACCCCTTTAATTTCTATACTGCTTTTCAGCTGTCAATGTCTTGCTGATACAGGACTGCTGAGGGAAGTGGCGGCAAAACACTGACAATAACGTCTCTGTCTTGTCCCAGACTAGGAGCGACGCCCGGGCGCATGCGCCGCTGGCTGTGGGCGGAGTCTCCGCGCGGAGCCTCTTTTTGTCGTTACCAAGGGCAGTCGTTGCTAAGGAAGACACTGGCTCCGCGGTGGCTGATGGGATATGCGTCGTTAGTTTCCATGGTAACGCCGGACGCCCAGAGTTTATCCGAATTAAACGCCGCTAAAAGTTTCTCCTATGTGCAGACTGTGAGGACCAGTGCGCGTTTTGTACAGATTTACCTACAAGTCATTTAGTCGGTTTCGGTTTTCGGGAGGGTAAAATGCAGCCACCGATAGAACAGTGTCCGGCCGCTGAAAAGCAAGAGGAGTGCAACCGGGAGAAGGACTGTACGGTCCCAGCAGTGACATGTACCGGAGATGTGACCCTGCCCGGTAAGTGACGGTTTGTATAAATGCACAGACATAGCCCTGACCAATAGTGTCGCTGTGCCCACAGCAACCAATCATATGGCTGCTTTCCTTTTTAAAACGTCTAGACTCAAATGAAAGCTGGATTCTGATTGGTTATTACACTGATACTGTTGGTTGGACCAATTTTGTAGTTTTTTGCCCCTGATCCATAAAAAAAATCAAAAAAAAAATCACTTGATTAAAGTTGGTTGATTTTAAATCAATTCTTGAAGGGGTCCCTGACATAAAGAGCAAAATAACAGCATCTGCAGCAGGATGATCTGTCTGACTTGTTGCACCATTCATATAGGGGTCCTAGGGACCCTTGTTTCCGTAATCAGTGGGGGTTCCAGGTGTTGGACCCCAGACATTATTCATTTATCAGCTATCATGTGAATGTATCCTTATTTTGTGGGTTCAGTCAGTATAATTTTTTTACCATGAGGCAAAGGTGGCTACAGTTTCCCAGGATGGGGGTTGATTTCAGTTCCTCTGGGTCAATCAGCCAGGTCTGAGAAGGGTTAAACACCTGTCAGCAGCTCCCTGACGTCTTCTAACACTGTACTGGTATAGAAAAGGGGTCTTTCCAAGACTAAGATATTGATGACCTGTCCTCGGGACAGTTAATCAATATCAGATTGGTAAGATTACGACACCCGGCGGCCTACTCGCAGCTTATGGTACATTGTTTAGCGGCTGTGCTTGGTATTGCAGCTCAGTCCCATTCACTTGATTAGGACTGAGCTGCACTTTGGCTCTGTGACCGATGAACGTGATGTCAGTGTCCTAGGATAAGGCCGGAGCTCTCACCGGTGCACCACGGTGTCTTCAAACAGCTGATCGACAATGATGCTGGGGGTCAGACCCCCTCCATTCTGATATTGATGACCTACCCTGAGGATAAGTCATCAGTATTCTACTCCCAGAAAAGCCCTTTAACCTCCACATTTAGGGAGACCAGAGGCCTGTGCAGGGAGACCAGAGGCCTGTGCAGGGAGACCAGAGGCCTGTGCAGGGAGACCAGAGGCAGGCTGAGAAGCCTCCGCATCATACAGTTATCTGGCGTCTTCAGCGTTCAGCTGACCATGGATTCTCCTTAGATTCTCCATAGATACCCTCCATTAGAAGGTCGTCTTTACATACAGTTCTCTAATAAAAATGTACATATTCCCTTAATAAATTCTATTACAGGACAGTTATACTCACTGCCCCCGACACATTACAAAAATGAAATGACATATACTTTCACTGATATCCACGTTCGCTTTCTTGAAGAAATTTGCAACTGTTTTTGCTTCTCATAAAAACTGTGTCATTTAATAATTGTTACTCATTTCTCAAAGGTGAAAACCCCATCTGTACTGAAAGTGGGGATCACAAAGACCTAATGAGCTCGGAAAGTACTCCGAAGGAGAAGGACAGTGGCCCCAGGTAACTATCTGTACATTGACCCCATACACTCCCTACTGCTGCATGCAGGATTAAAGGGGTATTCCCATCTCAGACAATTGGGGCATATCACTAGGATATGCCCCATTGTCTGATAGGTAGGACCCGAACCTATCTCGTAAACTGAGCTGGCAAAGTGAAGGAGGGTGCACTGCGCATGCGCAGCCGCTCTCCATTGATTTCTATGGGACCACTGAAAATAGCCAGCTGAATGGAAGCACTCAGGTATTTTCGGCGGCCCCATAGAAATGAATGGAGGCCTCCTTCACTTTACCAGCTCAGATTACAAGATAGATGCAGGTCCCATAGGTAGGACCTGCACCTATCAGACAATGGGGCCATATCCTAGCGAGGTTCTAGAAGTACATTTAAAGTATTGCTATAGCATTACACAGATTTTCCCAGCAGCCAAATGGCTATTGAAACTAATAATTACTAGCAGTTGGGCTACTACTCCATATACTCCTATACTCTGTTGTCCCATAGACATTGAATGGTCATGTATCACCTCTCCAATCACATAGGGGACTCAGAACCCGGTTCCCAGCAGTTGGACCCCCAGGGATCGTACATTTGTTACCTATACTTTATGTTCATGGACCAACACTGCCTTCATTCAGGACCTTCATCTGATAACCAGACCGGAGACTGGTTCCAAAGAGCAACTTTCTCCCTGGATAAACCGCCATGTCCACACAGTGTATACACAGAACATTGCTATAACAGATCACTGTGTACGGTCTCATGCACACGACCGTGTCCGTGTGCGTCCACGTTTTTTTGTGTGGACCAATTGGTCTTTTTGCAGAACGGACATACAGATGCAGAAAGCACACGGATGGTTTGTGTGCTTTGCGCTTCCATATGTCTGTTCTGCAAAAAGAATGTGTCCTATACTTGTCCTCAAAATGTGGGCCAAAAATTGCGGATGCGACATGGACGGTATCCATACTTTGCGGATCTGCAATTTGCAGACTGTAAAATACATCCAGTTACCTAAAGTCTCATGCACATGACCCTAATTTTAGTCAACGCCCGACCTGCATTCTCTGTTTATGGCCTCATGCACACGAACGTTGTTTTGGTCCGCTTCCAAGCCGCAGTTTTTGGGACTTGGATGCGGACCCATTCATTTCAATGGGGCCACAAAAGATGCGGATAGCACTCTGGTCCGCAAAAAAATATAACCTGTCCTATTCTTGTCCGTTTTGCGGACAAAAATATGCAGTTATATCAATGGCGGAATGCACACGGACGCCATCTGTGTTTTGCGGAACCGCATTTTGACGACCGCAAAACACACAATGGTCGTGTGCATGAGGTCTATCACTCACGGACCTATTCATTTATATAGGTCCACCAAAAAATGCAGAGAGCACACGGCCGCTATCCGCACTTTGCAGATCCGCAGTTTGAAGACCGCAATGCGTGCATGAGGCCTAATGCTTCGATTCCACTGCGGTGGTACTATGGGCAAACTGATCACTTCAGTATTGACTGGATCCACCAGTGATTTAATGCTTATCAGAGGCCTCCCAACAAGAGGATCAGGCATGTTGGACTTCAGCTGGGGATAAGATGCGGTAGACATGTCTGGCTATAGCTCGTCGCATTCTCTCCATTGAAACAGACGTGCACACTTGGCTGAGCGTACACGTTTTTGGTGAATGGGAGTAGAGGGTGAAGAACGAGTGACCGGCTGACGGCTGCGCTATGTGTGGCTTTAGTTTGCAGGCCCTGCTTTCAAACAACCGCATGTGGTCCACGAAACATGGTCCTTGTGACATCTGCATTTCCTGGACTAAGCGAGGCTTGTGCGAGTGAACTCGCTGCATCTTAGTGACTTATAATGCTGTAAGCTCCAGGTCTACCGTCCTGCATGTAAATTATGCTATAGGACAGTAGACTCGCCGCGGTCAGGCTGGAACTCACATCATGGAGGACTACGATGCAGTGAGTTTGGCTCCGACAAGCCACAGTCGGTCCAGGAATTGTGGCCATCACAGGGACTATGTTTCACAAGCAACACAGCCATAAAAGTAGCTTTAGTTCTTTCTGATTGGATAATAATTGCACAACGATTATTTTCTCATCCCTTTTGTCTTGTCCTAGGATAACCAAAAAGTACTTGAGAGAACTGTGCAAGCAGCAGAAATTGTATGTCACACCATATCTCAACGACACCTTGTACTTACACTACAAAGGTAATCACAATCCTGTACAATCGGGGGGTTTATGTACAAACAGTCATAAAATAGCAGAAAACAAGTCAACAGAAGAGGAATGAGGGCCCTGCTCGCAAGAGCTTACAGTCTATGAGGAGATAGGGGTGACACAGAAGGTAAGAAGAAGTGCAAGTTGTATACAATGGTCCAGCCATCCTAACACATTAGGGGAGTAGATATAAGGCCACCTGAGCCGTCACCAGCCGGTATCTGTAGTGCTTCTGAGTACATGGGGTGTGGTGGATACAGATGGATCAGGTTCAGAATGATGATGGGGGTTCCGGTGGATGGAGGAGAGTTAGATCAACGGATGTGATAGGCTAAACTAAAAAGATGGGTTTTTAGGGAGCACCTAAAACTGGATGTGGTAATTAACCTAATTGCTTGGGGTAGGGCGTTCCAGAGAGCTGGTGCAGCTCGGGAGAAGTCTTGGAGACGGGAGTGATGGGTTCAGATTATGGTGGATGTCTTTGCTGAACGGAGAGCAAGGGTAGGATGGTAAGGAGGAGCTCTGTCCAAGCGGCTCCTTCATGGGACAAAATAAAGAGATGGAGGCAGCACCAATGAAGTAGTAGTGAAGGAAGAGTCTTCTTTTAAGCTATATTTTGGCAGTCCAAACACATGCAACGTTTTGGTGATACCTTAGCCTACCCGAAGCTTGAGGAAGGATAAGGTATAGCCGAATCATCACATGTCTTTGGACTGCCAAAATATGGATTAAAAGAACAGTCTTCCTTCACTACTACTTCATTGGTACAGGTAGGATGGTAGACAGAAATGAAGAACGAGATGTAGGGGGTGCAGCACTGTGTAGAGCTTTGTGATTGAGAATGAGAAGGTTGAATTGAATCCTGTACTGTATGAGCAACCAGTGCAATAACTGGCACGGGGCTGAGGCATCGGAGTGGTGACCGGCACGGGGCTGAGGCATCGGAGTGGTGACCGGCACGGGGCTGAGGCATCGGAGTGGTGACCGGCACGGGGCTGAGGCATCGGAGTGGTGACCGGCACGGGGCTGAGGCATCGGAGTGGTGACCGGCACGGGGCTGAGGCATCGGAGTGGTGACCGGCACGGGGCTGAGGCATCGGAAGTAGTGGCAAGATAGATAGATTAGCCTGGCTGATGCGTTTGGGATAGGTTGGGGGGAAATTCTGGTGAGGGGGAGGGCAATTAGTAATTAGTTACAATCAAGATGGGAATGGATCAGGGCGACAATGAGAGTTTTTGTTGTTTCCACAGTAAGAAAGGGGCAGGTTCTAGAAATGTTTTTGAGGTGCAGGTGGCATGAGTCGGAAAGCAACTGAATATGGGGGTGAAGAAAAGATTAGTGTCAAACATAAGACTGAGACAGCGTGCTGCCTAGGCGTGATGGAAATGCCGCACACTGAGATGGGATATTAGGTTTAGGTAGGTTAATATATGGTGAAAGCACAAGAAGTTCAGTTTTTGAAAGATTCAGTCACTGGTGTTCTGTAAGGCTCCATTCACACGTCCGCAACGCGTTTTGCGGATCGACGAAGCCACCGATCCGCAAAACGCGGAAAGCGGCAATGTGCGTTCCGCATTTTGCAGACCGCACATTGCCGGCACTAATAGAATATGCCTGTTCTTGTCCGCAATTGCGGACAAGAATAGGACATGTTCTATTTTTTTGCCGAACGGAAGTGCTGATCCGCAATTCCGTTCCGCAAAATGCGGTATGAAATTGCGGATATGTGAATGGACCCTAATACAGCAGCGGTGAGGTCACCAGATGAAGTGTATAGTTGGTGTCAGTGGCGTACATAGAGAAGTAAGGGTCCCATAGCAAGGTTCAAACCAGGCCCCCCACACAGGACAGAAGGGTTGCCGCCTAACCCTCTTTCAATGACCCTTGGGCCATTTTTCCACTGCCTCATTTGCTAAAGATTGTTCCTTTTAGGGTCCATTCACAGTCTGCAAAATTGGTCTGCATCCGTTTCACAATTTTGCGGAACAGGTGATGACCCATTCATTTTCAATAGGGTCGTAATGTGCTGTCTGCATCCGTACTTCCGGATCTGCAAAAAAAAATAGAACATGTCCTATTCGTGTCCGCAATTGCGGACAAGAAAAGGCATTTTCTATGAGAGTGCCGGTGATGTGCGGTCTGCAAAATGCGGAACGCACATTGTCGGTGTCCGTGTTTTGCGGATTCCCAATTTGTGGATCCGCAAAAGAAATACGGACGTGTGAATGGACCCTTAGAGGGTAAAGTCCTGACCAAGTTTTTTTACCTCCAGTAGAAGAGGCGATGATCCCAACTAAGACTGGGCCCCCTCTTGCCCTGGGCCCCATATCGGTCGCATAGTCTGCCGCTATGGTAGTTACCTGGATGGTGTCATCAGCATAGAGATGACAAAATCCGCTCATAGTCTGTTGGATCGGGGCTGTGTGGAGAGAAAAGAGGAGAGGACCTAGGACTGAGCCCTGGGGGAGAGGACCTAGGACTGAGCCCTAGAGCCAGTGACCCATACAATAAAAGGGCTGCCAGAGAGGTAAGAGAGCAATAGACGGGAGCTGGTGAGTAGGAGATGGTGGTCTACAGTGTCAAATGCTGCAGAGAGGTCCAACAGAATGAGCAGAGAAAAGTCAATGTTGTATTTGGTCGTCAGCAGCTCGTCTGTCACTTTGTTGAGGGCAGCTTCAGTAGGGTATAGAGTTCAGAAACCAGATTGTAATGGGTCAAGGAGAGGTTTACCAGAGAGGTAGTGCATGAGGCAAAAGGCACAACTACAAGACTTGTAAATGGAACAAAAAAATCATTCATAACTGGTTCTTGCGTAGGTCGGGTCCTAATGGACAATCTCTCAATGATGTGCTATCCCTTGTACCGTTACATTTCATCCTCCTGATGAAGAGGCTTATTTTTACATTTTTTGATGTCATAATACCGTTTTTACAGACGTGTATTTTCCCTTAAGCAATGGACTGATCTTAATATTGGTTTTGTTCTCTGCACTTTAGGTTTTATGCGTTTGGAAAATCTGGAGGAATACACAGGCCTGAAATGCCTTTGGCTGGAATGTAATGGTCTTCAGAAGATTGAGAATCTGGACGCGCAGACCGAACTACGTTGTCTTTTTTTACATCAGAACCTCCTACACAAAATCGAGAATCTTGAACACCTTCAAAAACTGGACTCCCTCAACTTGTCCAACAATGACATCAGAACTATAGAAAACCTATGTGAGTGCTGAGCTCGGCATTCATCTGTATGTTTATGAGTACTGAGGGGTGTTAGTGGAAATTTTATGGATCTGTCTTAGGGCTTGTGGATCCGCAAAACACAGATGGCGCTTGTGTGCCTTCCGCAATTTGCAGAAGGAAACAGGAGGCCTATTATAGAAATGCCTATATTTGTCCGCAAAACGGACAAGAATAGGACAGGACTAAAAATTTTTGCAGGGCAACAGATGCGGACAGCACACAGAGTCCTGTCCGCATCTTTTGCGGCCCCTTTGAAATGAATGGTACCGTATGCGGAACTCAGAAAATGGCCCGTATTCGGAGCGCAAAATACATTTGTGTGAACGAGCCCTTACAGTGTAAAAGAAGCAGAAAACTGAAGATGGTAATCTCTTAAAGGGAATTTGTCATCCCAACTCTGGACTATTATCTTCAGAAATATATAGTATTGCAGAGTAGAGTAGTATTGCAGATAAGGAGTCCATATCACCATTTTTTTTATTTTCTACTGCCCCCCGGTTCCCTGTTGTCAGCATTCAAAGCTGCACTGAAATACAGTCAGGACTGCTGAGAGGACTCATGTGCACATGCGCTGCAGTCCTGACAATGTATTTCAATGCAGCAGGAAAATAAAATATCGACTCCATATCCGCAGTACTACTCATGTATTATTGTAGATAATGGTCCAAAATCAGAGCAATAGATTCCCTTTAAGCTGGCCTTTCACATTAGATAAAAATTGGTCGAACCCACCATATTTTTGCGAGAATGGTCATCCATTGTGTATGCAGTCTCTTGCCTATACCTGGACAGCAGATGTTAGGTGAAGGCAGAATTGGGCAGGTTGGATTTCAACAGGCTTCATCTTTTGTTCCTGCTCTCTTATCTGTCTGACATTGGCTTATTTCCCTTTCCTCGTTTAAAAAAAATGCATGCATTAGTTGGAAGAAATTGCTGTTGGCTGAATGGACGTCAAGTGTATGGCTAGCTGTGGTCTGCACTCACTACTTGCAGTCATACATGGACTATGGGGTGCATTTATTAAGACCGATGTTTTAGATGCCGGGTTAATAAGCCTTATACCTGGCGGTGAATCCGCTGCAGTTATGTAGAGGCGCCCGCCTCTTCATAACTTGGACGGATCCACCTCCGCTTCTAAATGTAAGACAGCTTCCTTGTAAGACCATTTTCCACACCTAAAATAGGCGTAGAAAATGGTAAATGAGATGGGCATGACGGCCTGTCCCCTTCTCCGCCCACTTTTTTAGACCCGGCGTGAGCGAGAAGAAGTCGCAGATTGTGGCACAAAGGACCTTTGCGCTGCAATCTGCGCCAGAAATATGTCTCATTTAGGCGTATTTCTGTGTAATAAATGACTATGTATTTATCACATTTTATTTAGTAATACTTAAAGAGGTTCTCTGGGCTTTTTCATATTGATGACCTGTCCTTAGATCAGCACCCCTGAAGATCAGCTGTTTGAGGAGATGGCGCGTTGTGCGCCAACTTACCCTCAGGATAGGGAATGAGACTGCTCTGTGGGGGTCCAACTGCTAGGAACCCCCATTGATCATGATTGGCGGTCCTGTATCTTCCCGTTCGAATAGAGCAGCGGTGGTCCATCACTGGAGATTGTGGGACTTCTGAAGAGAAGTAAAGGCAGAGTTGAATTGAGTGTTGGAGCAGCAGTCCAGGATGCACACTATTTATACAAGGAAACACGGGGGTCCTGTGACCACCCACAGATCAGATTGGTTTGGTTTGGAAAAAAAAACTTGGCACAAACCCTTTAAAAGGACATGGTTGCTGTAGAATACTGGAACCACCTCCAGTTTGGAGAATGAAGTTTCCTTGACCTGGATGTGTAAGCACAATGGATAACAGCCGATGAAATAGGGAGGAGAAGAAAGAAGAGCGTAGGCCTGGCGTGTGCACCGCTCTCTCCAGTGTGTGGGAGGTATGGGGACCACCATGGCGCATGATCAGGGTATGTGGAAAAAGTCTGGAGCTCAGTTCTAACGTGATTCCATTTTAATGTCATTGGGGGAGATTTATTAAAATTGGCATAAAGTAGAACTGCCTTAGTTGCCCATAGAAACCAATCAGATTTCACCTTTCATTTTCCAAAGGAGCTGTGAAAAATGAAAGGCGGAATCTGATTGATTGCTATGGGCAACTAAGCTACTGTAGTTTCCCTTTACGCCAGTTTGATAAATCTCCCCCGTTGTTTGTTTCCAGCTTGTCTTCCAGTTCTGAACACTCTACAGATCTCTCACAATCAGTTACAGACCGTAGAAGATGTGCAGCACCTACAGCAGTGCCACAGCATTAGCGTCCTTGATTTATCTCACAATAAACTGGATGATCCTGCCGTAATTGACATCCTTGAGAAGATGCCAAACTTGGTAAGTTGTCCTAGAGGCAAGTACCGTTCATGCACAGGTGACTTTCAGTACCAGGCGTCTGTGAGACATGTGCCTTTGGTTTGTCGTATGGTTCTTTTCTTTTACCAGCACTTGGAAGTACTTCTTAATTTTGGAAAGTCACTGGTATCATGGGGAATCCAGTGAGATTTTTGATGGACTTAAATTTTTTTTAATTCAAAGAGGAATCTTTTAAAGGGCACCTGTCAGCAGTTCTGTCCCTATGACACTGGCTGGCCTGTTACATGTGCCCTGAAGACATCTGTGTTGGTCCTATGGTCATATGTGCGCGCATTGCTGAAAAAATATTTTAACATATGCAAATACGGTTCTAGGAGCAACGAGGGCGTTGCCGTTACACCTAGATGCTCAACTCTCTCTGCAACTGTGATTAACAGGGCCACGTGTGATGGTGTTTTCACTGTCTGGTCCTGTCAATCAGAGTACAGAGGGTGCGGCAGTTGCAGAGAGAGCAGAGTCTCTAGGTGTAATGGCAACGCCCCCATTGCTCCTAGAGGCTCATTTGCATATAATAAAACATCATTTTTCTCTGCAATGCGGACACACATGAACATGGGACCAACACAGATGCCTTCAGCTGCCAAGCGCACATGTAACAGGTCAGCCAGTGTCATAGGGACAGATCTGCTGACAGATGCCCTTTAATTAAAAAAAACTTTTGCCCACTTTATCCGACTTCTGTGTTGTGGAAAAAGCGAAAAAGTTGCTTTAGAAATATGGTGTTCATTCTAAGCATTGTATTTCTTGACAACTGGCATCAATACATTGATAAATCTTCCCCCAATAGCCGCCTCACACTAATATACCGTATATATATTTATAGATAGATAGATAGACGTATATACAGTATGTATGTTCCGCGATCACTGAAAAACGCAACCATCGATTTCAACTAAACTTGGTATACACATCCCTTGCTACCTGGAAAGAAATCTTGTGGGGGTCATACGCCCCCCACAGCAGCTGCATGGAGTTTGTATGCGTCAACTGTTTTTGCTACACACATATTGCTCTGTAACTCATCGATCAATTTCTACTAAACTTGGTGCACATATCACTTACTATCTGGGAAAGAATACTGTGGAGGTAACATGCCGGTACACAATGAGTTTCTGTCTGTCTCTCTGTTCTTTATGCGCGACCAAACGACTGGACCGATCTTCACCAAATTTGGAACACGTGTACATCAGGTGTCCGGGAAGGTTTGAAACCGGGTCTCAGATTTCTAGGACGTACCAATACAGGCCTGCGAGTCTTTCTCTTCATATCCCAACTGCCATACACACGGTAACATGACCCTTATCAGCCAATAGAAGCTCGCAGGCCCTTAGTCTCCACATACACACAGTTTTACTCCAGGTTTCCATTTTTTACCCAGCCATTTTTCTTCACTGCTGTAGGTCAGCTTTAGGCTAGGGTACACGACAACAATAAGTCACACAACTGCACTGCTACATGTGTCGCGCAATTTTTTTTATAATGATAGTCCACGGTGTTGCACTGCGACATGTGACATGCTGCGACGCGACAGTCACAGAAAAATCCATCTTGGATGGATTTTTTGCAACGGTCATGTCGCAGTTGCAGCATGTCACATGTCGCAGTGCGACACCATAGACTATTATTATAAAAATTGTTGAGACAAATGTCGTTGTGTAGCCCTAGCATTAATGGGGCAGGGCGCTGTGGAGGTCACTGTTAAAGAGGCGTTCACTGTAGATATTACTATTAGGGGGCAGGCCGTTGTGGAGGTCATTATTAAAGGGGCAGACACTGTGGAGGTCACTGTTAAGGGGGCAGGGGCCACTATTTAATGGGCAACTGCTGTGGAGGTCAATGTTAAGGCAGCGGGGTACTGTAGAGGCCACTGTTCAGGGGGCGGCCCCTGAGGAGGTCACTGTCAAGGGAGTGGGGTGCTGTGAAACTCACTGTTAACCACTTCAGCCCCGCTAGCTGAAACCCCCTTCATGACCAGAGCACTTTTTACACTTCGGCACTACACTCCTTTCACCGTTTATCGCTCGGTCATGCAACTTACCACCCAAATGAATTTTACCTCCTTTTCTTCTCACTAATAGAGCTTTCATTTGGTGGTATTTTATTGCTGCTGACATTTTTACTTTTTTTGTTATTAATCAAAATGTAATGATTTTTTTGCAAAAAAATGAAATTTTTCACTTTCAGCTGTAAAATTTTGCAAAAAAAACGACATCCATATATAAATTTTTCGCCAAATTTATTGTTCTACATGTCTTTGATAAAAAAAAATGTTTGGGCAAAAAAAAAAAATGGTTTGGGTAAAAGTTATAGCGTTTACACACTATGGTACAAAAATGTGAATTTCCGCTTTTTGAAGCAGCTCTGACTTTCTGAGCACCTGTCATGATTCCTGAGGTTCTACAATGCCCAAACAGTAGAAAAACCCCACAAATGACCCCATTTCGGAAAGTAGACACCCTAAGGTATTCGCTGATGGGCATAGTGAGTTCATAGAACTTTTTATTTTTTGTCACAAGTTAGCGGAAAATGATGATGATTTTATTTATTTTTTTCTTACAAAGTCTCATATTCCACTAACTTGCAACAAAAAATAAAAAATTCTAGGAACTCACCATGCCCCTCACAGAATACCTTGGGGTGTCTTCTTTCCAAAATGGGGTCACTTGTGGCGTAGTTATACTGCCCTGGCAATTTAGGGGCCCAAATGTGTGAGAAGTACTTTGCAATCAAAATGTGTAAAAAATGGCCTGCGAAATCCGAAAGGTGCACTTTGGAATATGTGCCCCTTTGCCCACCTAGGCTGCAAAAAAGTGTGACACATCTGGTATCGCCGTACTCAGGAGAAGTTGGGGAATGTGTTTTGGGGTGTCATTTTACATATACCCATGCTGGGTGAGAGAAATATCTTGGCAAAAGACAACTTTTCCCATTTTTTTTTTATACAAAGTTGGCATTTGACCAAGATATTTTTCTCACCCAGCATGGGTATATGTAAAATGACACCCCAAAACACATTCCCCAACTTCTCCTGAGTACGGCGATACCAGATGTGTCACACTTTTTTGCTGCCAAGGTGGGCAAAGGGGCATATATTCCAAAGTGCACCTTTCGGATTTCACCGGTCATTTTTTACACATTTTGATTGCAAAGTACTTCTCACACATTTGGGCCCCTAAATTGCCAGGGCAGTATAACTACCCCACAAGTGACCCCATTTGGGAAAGAAGACACCCCAAGGTATGTCGTGAGGGGCACAGCGAGTTCCTAGAATTTTTTTTTTTTTGTCACAAGTTAGCGGAAAATGATGATTTATTTTTTTTTCTCTTTTTTTCCTTACAAAGTCTCATATTCCACTAACTTGCGACAAAAAATAAAAAATTCTAAGAACTCGCCATGCCCCTCACGGAATACCTTGGGGTGTCTTCTTTCCAAAATGGGGTCATTTGTGGGGTAGTTATACTGCCCTGGCAATTTAGGGGCCCAAATGTGTGAGAAGAACTTTGCAATCAAAATGTGTAAAAAATGGCCTGCAAAATCCGAAAGGTGCACTTTGGAATATGTGCCCCTTTGCCCACCTTGGCTGCAAAAAAGTGTCACACATCTGGTATCGCCGTACTCAGGAGAAGTTGGGGAATGTGTTTTGGGGTGTCATTTTACATATACCCATGCTGGGTGAGAGAAATATCCTGGCAAAAGACAACTTTTCCAATTTTTTTATACAAAGTTGGCATTTGATCAAGATGTTTATCTCACCCAGCATGGGTATATGTAAAATGACACCCCAAAACACATTGCCCAACTTCTCCTGAGTACGGCGATACCAGATGTGTGACACTTTTTTGCAGCCTAGATGCGCAAAGGTGCCCAAATTCCTTTTAGGAGGGCATTTTTAGACATTTGGATCCCAGACTTCTTCTCACGCTTTAGGGCCCCTAAAAAGCCAGGGCAGTATAAATACCCCACATGTGACCCCACTTTGGAAAGAAGACACCCCAAGGTATCCAATGAGGGGCCTGGCAAGTTCATAGAAATTTTTATTTTTCGCATAAGTTAGCGGAAATTGATTATTATTATTTTTTTTTCTCACAAAGTCTCACTTTCCGCTAACTTAGGACAAAAATTTAAATCTTTCATGGACTCAATATGCCCCTCAGCAAATACCTTGGGGTGTCTTCTTTCCAAAATGGGGTCAGTTGTGGGGTGTTTGTACTGCCCTGGCATTTGAGGGTCTCCGCAATCATTACATGTATGGCCAGCATTAGGAGTTTCTGCTATTCTCCTTAGGCCTATTGCACACGGCCGTTTTTTTTCCCATTTACTGGCCGTTTTTTGCATTCCGTATACGGTCCGTATACGGAACCATTCATTTCAATGGTTCCGCAAAAAAAACAGAATGTACTCCGTATGCATTCCGTTTCCGTATTTCCGTTTTTCCGTTCCGTTTTAACATAGAACATGTCCTATTATTGCCCGCAAATCACGGTCCGTGGCTCCATTCAAGTCAATGGATCCGCCAAAAAAACTGAACACCTATGGAAATGCATCCGTATGTCTTCTGTTTCCGTTCCGTTTTTTCCTGAACCATCTATTGAAAATGTTATGCCCAGCCCAATTTTATCTATGTAATTACTGTATACTGTATATGCCATATGGAAAAACGGAACGGAAAAACGGAACAGAAACGGAAACGCAACGGAAACAAAAAACGGAACAACGGATCCATGAAAAACGGACCGCAAAACACTGAAAAAGCCATACGGTCGTGTGCAATAGGCCTTATATTGAGCATACAGGTAATGAGATTTTTTTTTTTCGTTCAGCCTCTGGGCTGAAAGAAAAAAATGAACGGCACAGATTTCTTCATTCGCATCGATCAATGTGGATGAAAAAATCTCTGCCAAAAAAAAAAAATGGAGGGGAAAGGCGTCTGCCAGGACATAGGAGCTCCGCCCTACATCCATACCCACTTAGCTCGTATGCCCTGGCAAACCAGATTTCTCCATTCACATCAATCGATGTGGATGAATAAATCATTGCCGGGATTTTTATTATTTTTTTATATATATACAAAGTGTTTGCCAAAGCATAGGAACGCCGCCTTCTCCTCAGCTCGTATGCCTCGGCAAACATATCTGTTACTGCAGAGGAGAAAATCCCGTCTTGCAGCGCCGCATACACCGACTTGCGTGTAATCTGACAGCAGCGCAATGCTTCTGTCAGAATGCACATCGGTGCTGCAGCTAATCGATCGGTTGGTCCACCTGGAAGGTAAAAAAAAAAAAAAAAAAACAGGCCGCAACGCAATAATTTTATTAACTTTGCAACAGAGCATATAAACTTTAACTTTTTTAACTGAACATTAACCTGTTTGCTTACTGGTGTTTTTTTTTTTTTTTTTACCTTTTATAGAACAAACCTCTCCTTCCCCATGGGTCAATGTGCAAAGCGCAAATCGCCCAAAGATGTGGCGAAGTGCGTTATGCACTTTGTCCCAGGTGAAAGGAGACATTTGCAGCAGCTGTGTGAGTGAATGGGCCCTAATAGCCCTGTGTGCCTGTCCTGGTGAGATGATCCCTATGCTAATAGTGTACCTGTGAGTGGTACTTCCGGAAACACTCTCCAAAGCATAGGGCAGGGTGGTCAGGACAGTCAGGACAGAAATAGCGGGTGTCACGCCTTATTCCACTCCTGCTACAGACACGACATCTTTTTCGGGGTGACGGTTGGGTTGAGGTACCAGGAACGACATTGGGGAAATGTCGCTCGTGTAGACGGCTAACTACACTGGTGGATGGGGCCACGGAACCTCCTGGGTACAGGAGGTTCTCGATGATCTCTTCCTGAAATTTGAGGAAGGATCCAGTTCTCCCAGCCTTACTGTAGAGAACAAAACTATTGTACAGAGCCAATTGAATTAAATATACAGACACCTTCTTATACCAGCGTCTGGTTCTGCGGGAAACTAAATACGGAGACAACATCTGGTCATTGAAGTCCACCCCTCCCATGAGCAAATTATAGTCGTGGACTGAGAGGGGCTTTTCAATGACACGGGTTGCTCGCTCAATTTGGATTGTCGTGTCTGCGTGAATGGAGGAGAGCATGTAAACGTCATGCTTGTCTCTCCATTTCACCGCGAGCAGTTCTTCGTTACACAGTTCGGCCCTCTGCCCCCTTGCAAGACGGGTGGTAACGAGCCGTTGGGGGAAGCCCGCGCGACTAGTTTGTGCGGTACCACAGGCGCCAATCCGTTCTAGAAACAAAGGGCCGCACTTGTGTAAAAATTGTCCACATAAAGATGGTACCCCTTGCCGAATAAGGGTGACACCAAGTCCCAAACTGTCTTCCCACTGCTCCCCAGGTAGTCAGGGCAACCGACCGGCTCCAGGGTCTGATCTTTTCCCTCATAGATCCGAAATTTGTGGGTATAGCCTGTGGCCCTTTCACAGAGCTTATACAATCCCGGGCGCGCTTGCTTGGGATGTATTGTTTGAAGCCAAGGCGCCCGGTAAAATGTATCAGGGACTCGTCTACGCAGATGTTTTGCTCTGGGGTATACAAATCTGCAAATTTCAGGTTGAAATGGTCTATGAGGGGCCGAATTTTGTGGAGCCGGTCAAAATCAGGGTGGCCTCTGGGACGGGAGGCGGTGTTGTCGCTAAAGTGCAGGAAACGCAGGATGGCCTCAAAACGTGCCCTGGACATAGCAGCAGAGAACATGGGCATGTGATGAATTGGGTTCGTGGACCAATATGACCGCAATTCATGCTTTTTTGTCAGGCCCATGTTGAGGAGGAGGCCCAGAAAAGTTTTTAATTCGGAAACTTGGACTGGTTTCCACCGGAAAGGCTGGGCATAAAAGCTTCCCGGGTTAGCGGTGATAAATTGTGTGGCATACCTGTTTGTTTCGGCCACAACTATGTCTAAGAGCTCCGCAGTCAAGAACAGCTCAAAAAATCCCAGGGCCGAACCGATCTGAGCTGTCTCAACCCGAACTCCAGACTGGGCAGTGAAAGGGAAAACTACAGGTGCGGCTGAAGTTGGGGACTGCCAATCAGGGTTTGCCAGCACCTCAGGGATTCTAGGGGCTCTACGGGCACGTCTTTGCGGTGGCTGCGACGGGGTCACTACTGCATGTGCCACCGTACCAGCTTCAACTGCCCTTCTGGTGCTCGCTACTTCACCAGGTTGTACGGCAGTGCTGGTACTAGGTCCAGGGACGGCTGGGCTGCTGGTGTATGCCTCACCACGTAATCCGACAGCACCAGCCCCACTCTGCTGCTCTTGAAGCGGATCCTGCGCAACCTGTGGTCTAGCGACACGGGGCCGGGTACGCCTGGTGGTATCAGGGACCTCAGCCTCCTCATCCGACTGGGTCAGAAGCCTGTAGGCCTCTTCAGAGGAATACCCCCTGTTTGACATTTTGGGCAACTAAATTTAGGGGTATTCCCTGAGACTACCCAAGAAAAAAAAGCAAGCCTGTCTTACAAAGGGGAGGCTAGCGAAGTACCGGAGGCCGCTGCGGTTGATAAAAAATATCAAAACTGATTTTTTTATCGCCGCAGTGCGTGTAAAGTGAATGTACAGTGATCAAAAAAAAAATTTTTTCTGTCACTGCGGTGGGGCGGGCGTGGGCGAACGCACGTGTGGGCGACCGATCAGGCCTGATCGGGCAAACACTGCGTTTTGGGTGGAGGGCGAACTAAAGTGACACTAATACAATTATAGATCTGACCGTGATCAGTTTTGATCACTTCCAGATACTATAAAAGTACAAATGCTGATTAGCGATACGCTAATCAGCGAATAACGGACTGCGGTGCGGTGGGCTGGGCGCTAACTGATCGCTAAACTACCTAACCAAGGGGCCTAAACTATACCTAAAACCTAACGGTCAATACCAGTGAAAAAAAAAAAGTGACAGTTTACACTGATCACTTTTTTCCTTTCACTAGTGATTGACAAAGGGGTGATCAAAGGGTTAATTGGGGTGCAGGGGGGTGATCTGGGGCTAAAGTGTGCTGTTTGGTGTACTCACTGTGTAGCCTGCTCCTCTGCTGGATCCAACCGACGAAAAGAACCAGCAGAGGAGCAGGCAGCCATATAACAGATCATATTTACAAATATGATCTGTTATCTGGCACTGTGATTGGCTTTTTTGAAAATCATCAGCTTGCCAGCCGCGATCATTGGCTGGCAAGCTGATGACGAAATGGTCCTCTACGAAATGCCGGCCCGAACTGCGCGGGCCGCATAGCGCGTCATCTCGCGTCTCGCGAGATGACGCGTATATGCGTCGTTGTGCGTAGCGCTGCCGCCTCCGGACCGCACATCTGTTAGGCGGTCCGGAGGCTGTTAAAGGGGCGGGCTGCTGTGAAGGTTAAAGTTAAGGGGATGGGCTGCTGTGGAGGTCCCATTTTAAAGTGGCGGGGCACTGTGTGGGGTCAGTATTAAGGGGTGGGGGACTGTGGAGTTCTCTGTTAAAGGGGCGGGGTGCTGTAAAGGTCACTGTTATGGGGGATACTGTATCTTTTAAGGACACATACAGATGTAGCAGGGTTAACGCACAAACTCTTAACTCAAATTTCTTAACTCCCCGTGTTATCTTGAATGAAAAGCAATCGAAGGTGTTTGCTTAAAGCATTTAGTTTAGATAACACGTCTCATAAAGCATGAGTGTTAACTCTACTACATCTGTACAAACATTAAATGAAATAGACCCGTGCGAAGCCGGGTGCTTCTGCTTAGTATATTCTAAAATTGGCGGTCTGCTTCCACCATTTAAGGCCTATTGCACACGGCCGTTTTTTTTTCCCATTTACTGGCCGTTTTTTGCGTTCCGTATACGGTCCGTATACGGAACCATTAATTTCAATTGATCCGCAAAAAAAAAATGAATGTACTCCGTATGCATTCCGTTTCCGTATTTCCGTTTTTCCGTTCCGTTTTAACATAGAACATGTCCTATTATTGCCCGCAAATCACAGTCCGTGGCTCCATTCAAGTCAATGGATCCGCAAAAAAAACGGAACACATATGGAAATGCATCCGTATGTCTTCCGTTTCCGTTCCGTTTTTTCCTGAACCATCTATTGAAAATGTTATGGCCAACCCAATTTTATCTATGTAATTACTGTATATGCCATACGGAAAAATGGAACGGAAAAACGGAACAGAAACGGAAACACAACGGAAACAAAAAACGGAACAGCGGTTCCATGAAAAACGGACCGCAAAACACTGAAAAAGCCATACGGTCGTGTGCAATAGGCCTAATGGAAACTGGAAATATCTCTATGCACTGGGCTCCCCCTAGTGGTAACTGCAGAAAAATGCAGGAGGCAGGAATTCAGTGTAGGTATATTATCAATAAATCAGCAGCACAACTTGAGCCTCCACCTCAGTGGATTCATTAAATTGAAATCTAACGATGCTAGGAGTGTGAGGCTCCAGCCCACAGGCCTCAGTTAATGCACACTGAAAAACCGCAGCAACATTTCGACTATACAAAGTCTTTAGGAAGTCTTGCTTGCTTGATAAAGACTTTGTATCGTCAAAACCTCTGTGTTTGGTGAATAAAAACCTTATTGTTGCATTAGAAGAGGAGCGGTTTTACAGTGTGCACACCCCGTAGCAGTGGCGTTGTCTGCCTCCATGGTAAGTACGCCATTACTTTTTTTTTTATTACCCCAAGCAAATTCTTTCCAGTTTTCGGAAAGCCGTGCATCTTCAACTTTTTTCCTAGCTGTCTGCCGGAGATTCTGCGTGAATAATGTAAAATAACAAGAAGTCCACTTCTCCTCTCACATTAATTGCCATCATTCTGTCTTCCCCTGCAGCATGTATTAAACCTGATGCGAAATGAACTCATTAAGAAGATTCCTAATTACCGAAAAGTACTCACAGTACGGTTAAAAGGGTTAACCTATCTGGACGACAGACCAGTATTTCCAAAAGACAGGTAAAAATATATAGAAACAGATTTAAAACTGTGCTTTTAACAAACTTTGCATTAATCACTAGTACAGTGTATGTAAATGGGGAATAGCACTATTTCTGTCCATTATATGACTTGTATCTGGCATTTTTCTAGCAGTTTTACCTGTGTGCTTGCTGAATATCTAGTTTGCAGCCCTCAGACATGGTGGGCGGAGACTAGCTGCCATCCACTGTGCACAGAAAGTAGAGGAGAATCTGCATCCTAACTGTCTCACAGTCACTCAGAAGCAGGATAATGGAGAACATTACAGAGAAGTAGTGAGAGCTAGACGTTTCTCACTGATAAAACATATTACACAGTTTTTTTGTGATCACTTGTAGTATTGATTTATGAAAAGTTGTGTGAAAAGTTAGTGACCATTTGAAGCTCATTCAGTGCCAGAAAGAGAAAGGAGAACCAACAACTCTATGATTATATTCCTTTGACAGAGCATGTGCAGAAGCCTGGTCCAGAGGAGGCAGAGAAGCTGAAGCAGAGGAGCGAGATCGATGGGAGACCAAAGAAAGGAAGAAAATCCAAGATAGTATTGACGCTTTATCTGAAGTCCAAAGGCAAGCTGAGGAGAGAAAGCGCAGGAAGGAGATGGAAAAAGAAGGTATAAAACACTATAGATCCTAGAGGTGCATTTGCATATTGTAAAACTTCGGGGCACATTTATTAAGACCGGCGTTAAAGACGCCGGTCTTAATAAGCCCTATAGCTGGCGGTGGATCGCTAAAGTTATAAACAGTCATCGGCCTCTACATAACTTCAACGTATCCACCGCCGATTCTAAATGTAAGACTGCTTCCCTTCTGTCCTACATTTAATCCATTTAATCTTGAATGAGACGGGCCTGCCAGCCCGTCCCCTTCCCCGCCCGCACCCACTTTTTTAGACCTGGCGTGAGCAGGGATTAAGTTGCAGATTCTGCCGCAACATGATGTGCAACAGAATCTTGTGCCAGATATACACCATTTTTGTGGTATATATCTTGTCATAAATGTCCACCTTAATTTTTCTCAGCAATGCTGGCACAGGTGAACATGGGTCTGAGAGACATGCATTTAGCTGCCAAGCGCACATGCAGGAGATCAGCCAGTTTTATAGGTACAAATTTGCTGACAGATGTCCTTTATGGGGTTTTCCGGTAGCAGAATATTGATCAATATCTGATCATGGAGGTTTGTCACCCGGCATCCCTACGATGAACTGTTTGAAGAGGCCATGGTCTTCTCACAGCGCCGTACATTGTATAGTCGCTGTGCTTGGTATTGCAGCACAGATCCATTGACTTGAATGGGACTGAGCTGCACGTAGGCCATATGATCAATGAACATGACATCAGCAGGAGCGGACTGGTCATACATACTAGCAAGCAGTGGAGGTCTCAGAAAATGGACCCCTGCCAATGTTACATCAATAACATGTCTGAAGATGCAGGTGTCCATCATTACCTTTGCTTTATTTTAGTTAAAGGGGTCGTGCCACAAAAAAATACTCTACGTTTTGCATTATTCATATGTTGTCTTTTGTTGCTTAGGAAATCAGCAGATAGATAACTCAACAAACCATGAGGTGGAGGAGAAACACTGCAGAAATGAAGAGTCTCAAGAGAAGATCCAGAGATTCGTTGAGGAGACTTTAGAGGCTCATGAAGAGTTGACCACTGACATAAACAGTGACTGTCCAAGAAGTTCACATATACAGATTCTGGATGCTGATGAGCAGAAGCAGGTTCAGATATCTCCTGGCATGGATGCTGATCACCACACATTTACAGAAAGAGACCACAATGCTAGGAATAAAGACAAATTATGGCGTGTGGATACAGATTCTAGATATCTCATAAATGGTAAGCAGAATGATGACCAATGGGTGACTACTATAAAGATTTAATTTATAATACCCTAGCACATGCTATGAAAAAAGTCATTTTCAACATGAAATGGGATTGAGATTATTAATGCCTATGTACACATTTGCGGGCAATTTTATATTACATTGTACTCATTTTGAGCTAAAAATCATTTTTTTTCAGTTGGTTTTCATTAGAAATTTTGAACCCTTGTCTTTGTGCAGACCTGAGTTTCTCTAGTAGCATGATCTGAATCATCACTCTGTTCCGTCAGGCAACTCAGCGGACGGCTTCTTATCTCTTATCTCTTCTTATCTCTAAATCCCTTTCCTTGGTATCTGAGGAAAGGGATTTAGGGGTCATTATTTCAGAAGACTTAAAGGTAGGCAGACAATGTCATAGAGCAGCAGGAAATGCTAGCAGAATGCTTGGGTGTATAGGGAGAGGCATTACCAGTAGAAAGAGGGAGGTGCTCATGCCGCTCTACAGAGCACTAGTGAGACCTCATTTGGAGTATTGTGCGCAGTACTGGAGACCATATCTCCAGAAGGATATTGATACTTTGGAGAGAGTTCAGAGAAGAGCTACTAAACTACATGGATTGCAGGATAAAACTTACCAGGAAAGATTAAAGGACCTTAATATGTATAGCTTGGAAGAAAGGCGAGACAGAGGGGATATGATAGAAACTGCCTAATACATAAAGGGAATTAACAAGGTAAAAGAGGAGAGAATATTTAAAAGAAGAAAAACTGCTACAAGAGGACAAAGTTTTAAATTAGAGGGGCAAAGGTTTAAAAGTGATATCAGGAAGTATTACTTTACTGAGAGAGTAGTGGATGCATGGAATAGCCTTCCTGCAGAAGTGGTAGCTGCAAATACAGTGAAGGAGTTGAAGCATGCATGGGATAGGCATAAGGCCATCCTTCATATAAGATAGGGCCAGGGGCTATTCATAGTATTCAGTATATTGGGCAGACTAGATGGGCCAAATGGTTCTTATCTGCCGACACATTCTATGTTTCTATTATCTGACCTTATAAACACTCATTATAGCTCAATTATTATCTTACTGATAAGAATGTTACTTAAATAAGTGTTTATGACTTTTTAGTAATTTACAGATCAGGGTTCTGAGATGACCGGCACAATGTGAAAGTAAAAAGTACGACTCACACAGCTAGAAAAACCAGTTAATCTTTTGTGACAGAACTGCTCAATATTTTTAATAAAGGCCAATTAAAAAATTATTTTTAGCCCAAAATGAGTAAAATGCAATCATAAGAAAATTGCCCCCGAAGGTGTACATAGCCTTTAAAGTACCAAACAAAGCGACAAATCAGAAATGCCCAAGTTTATTAAAGGTGCCCATAGACCTTTAACTGTTGGCCAAATGTTTGATGTCCTCATACACTTGGCCAAGTGTGTATGGGGAAAGATAAGAAAGCCGCTTCCAGATACCTCTGGTGGCAGCTTATTTCCTGGGAGGACATAAGAATCAGGCTTTGAAATTCAACATGCTCGATCCTTCTGTTCCCTGATATAGGGCTGCCAGTGTCACTCTGCAAGGAGACGCACCCACAACTGGTAACACCCATCTGGACCTTCACTGCAAACTGCTAGTAATTCAGTCCTTACATCTAGCAGGAATAATAAAGGAATGGCACATTATAGCATCATAAGAACAGATGCTCCAGATTTGTTATTAAACAGGGAATGCAAGTAGCTACTAAAATAACAAATCACTGAAAATGTCAATACTAAGGGCATGGTCCAAAATTATTTACTGAAAGTAGAGCCCTATCTTAAATTGTAACCTTTATTCTAATCAAATTAAAGCCCCCAATAAACCTAAGTCAGTGGAGAAGAAACTAGACGTGAGGGTGACTACCAAGTTCATGGGAGTACAACCATATAAGATACTGTTATGCCTTGGGACAAAATAGCCATGATGTCACATCCACAACTTTATAAGGATCCACCACTATCCGCCACGAAAAATAGCTTTACTCCCAATCCGACACAATCTTGTCGGGAATGTGATCCATCCAATTCACCCTTTTCTATGTCAGGTTAGAAGCTGGTAACGCACAATGGTTGCGCCTATGTGGTCAAACATTCTTCTTCTTGAGTTAGTCTTTTATCCCAGTCGGGTCATAAGCTCTTGGTGCACGGTGATTGTGCATATGTGACAAGGTGTTCTTCTTCTATTGGTCCTAAGAGCAGACAGGTCCGTAGGTGATAGCCTTCACTTATTAGGCGTGGGGGTCATAGGACTGGTAACCTTTTTGCTGACAAACTTTCCCTGCCTAAAAGAGGAGTAATCGGCCTGAAAGGGACGGCCCCACTTATCAGTGGTTTTCCCTATTGCTAAATCACCCTTCCTACAATAGTAGAGTTCTGACGCGTTTCCCCTGTGCGTTTAAGACACTGGTTCATAAGCGGACTACCGCCTGGTGGTAAACATCGTATAGTGCCCACATAAAGATGTGTGGTGTGGCAAGTAGTTTAAAGATAGGGCTTTACTAATGACTAAAATAGACATGTCAGGAGAGGTTATGGGTCCTTCTTGTAGACCATGCTCACCTTTCTGGTCTGCGGCATGATGAGAAGAGTCTCAAATTTATACTGCTAATTTGTCCCACATCGCTGTTTCCACCAAAATATGGTGTAATCTGCTTAGTTTGTGTGGGCCAAAGTGTGAACCCGGTTTTAGGGTTTTGTGGCGTTTTTTGAGTCAAAGTCAGAAGGAAATGAAAAAACATAAAGGAAAGACATCTACTTCTATCTGCTGGATCCACTTCTAGTTTTGGCTAGAAAAACCTATGTCTGAGGTGTGTTTTTTTTTTTTTTGCAGAAACAGTGCCATTGATGTTGTGCTTCCTCTCTAGTGTATGCTCATCCATATTCTCGATCATCAATTTCCCTTTATTTTGTCCTTAGACTCACAGGAGGAGATGAACAAGGAAGGTTCTCTGACCACCGGACTGGTTGATGCTGAAGATCTAGAGATTGTTCCTCTGAACACCACAGAAAAGCTGTATATCGATGTATGTGAGACTGACTACACACTCCCCTAAATATCGGCCATCGTGCTTCCTTTCAACGCCCTGTAAAGTATACACTACTACAGAACTGGATACTTTAGCATTTACCTAATGTAATGTTATCAGATTTACTTTAGCAATGTGAAGAACATAGTAGTGAGAACTAGATTGAATTTAACATCTCCAATGTTCAGAGGGGGGAGAATTATTAAAAGCTACAGTATGTACACCTTTGGGGGGAGGGGATTTTTTTTATTATTGCATTGTACTCATTTTGAGCAATTTTTTATTTTTATTTTTTTATTTATTTTTTATGAATATGGCATCCTTTTTTCTGTACAGAGCTGAGGGGCTGTAGTAGAAGCCTCTGGATTTTCTCTCTTTTTCGTCAGTTGGAGAGCTGACGGGCTCCTTATCTCTGATCATTGACATTATAAACACTCATAGCTCAGTTCTTATCTTACTGATAAGAATGTGTCTTAAATAAGTGTTTGAGCCTTTAGTAGTTTAGAGATAAGGTTTATTAGACCACCCCAAAGTGAAAGTTAAAGTACCAGTCACACAGCTAGAAAAACCAGTTAACCCTTTGTGACAGAACAGCATAATATTTTTAATAAAGGCCAATTGAAAAAAATTAGACAAAGACTGGCACGCTGCCATGTTTCAGCCTTGACCCTTGTGTGCCGGAGTGAGAGGCGCCTAATTTATTAAGAGGCACATGCCTAAATAATAAATTACTGCAAGAAAATTTAGACAAGCACATCCAAAGTCACAGGTGCACATCCATAAAGCTAACATACAAACAGAAAACAATACACAGCAGCACACTGTTAGACATGCAAACAATAGAATTAGGGAATATTCTGGAGTACAGTGGTACTATACATGAAGGATGGAAGATCTTCGCACACATTTTTGATCAAACGTGTGTCGGGCCCATCTGCCAACGTCAAGGTGGCTTCTGCAGATGGGTACCTAACACTAACAGGACTGCCTCTCCTGGGCCTAACCTAAGCCTACAATGTTCACGACGGTGTAGAAACCAGCTATATTTATACTTTATTTAGAAGCCCTGGGCAGATGGGTGGGGAGTGCTCAATATAAAGGAGGGAGCTACTCTCCAAACATACTACAAGAAAATTTAGACCTGCACATCCAAAGTCACAGGAGCACATCCATAAATGTAACGTACAAACCGCACACTGTTATACATGCAAACAATAGAACTAAGGATTATTCTGGATTACAGTGATACTATACATGAAAAATGGAAGCTCTCTGCACACATTTTTGATCAAACGTGTCCGGCCCATCTACCAACGTCTGCAGATGGGTACCTAACACTAACAAGGTAGCCTCTCTTAGGCCTAACCTAAGCCTACAATGTTCAGGGCGGTGTGGGAACCAGTTATATTTATACTCTGCTGAGAAGCCCTGGGCAGATGGGCGAGGAGTGCTTAATCTAAAGGAGGCAGCTACCCTCCAAACACACTGTAAGAAAATTTAGACTAGCACATCCATGGTCACAGGTACACATCCATGAAGCTAGCATACAAACAGCAAACAAAATATGCCCTGAACATTGTAGGTTTAAGTTACACCCAGGAGAGGCAGTACTATTAGTGTTAGTTACCCATCTGCAGAAGCCACCTTGATGTTGGTAGATGGAAACACGTTTGATCAAAAATCTGGGCACGAAGAGCTTCCATGTTTTCATGTATAGTAGGTATAGAACCACTGTAGTCCAGGATAATCCATAGTTCTATTGTTTGCATGTATAAGAGGGTGCTACCATATTTTGTTTGCTGTTTAAATAATAAATTAGGTGTTCTATGGCATTCTGTGCGCCAAAAACTCATTTTTATGCCATCTAGGGATGATAGACTTGAGCTATAACTTGACACCAGTTTCTGGTGTAACAAAAGAGTGACCGAGCATTCGTAAAATGTAGAACCTTTATTGAGATGAGATAAAAATCCACAGCGGGAAAAACGGTACCGCTTACGTGTTTCCACCGACACAGAGGTCTTAGTCGTGCCGAGGGAGTGGTGTATGGATTCATAGGCAGTCCATAGACTTTCTATCAATCCATATGCAACTCGCTCTGTTCTTCGTGGAAAGCCATACAGACATGAAGAGGCATGGCGCAGAGCAGAGTGCTTTTGCCAGCTAAATTTAGTGAGAAGTCTTCAAGACCCCAAACAATCAAAACTTCAGAACATTGTAAAAATTATCGATTATCCTTTAATTTTCATTCATTGTGAAACATTTCTCCAAAGCCCCTTCAATATTAAAGCGGCACTGAGCTTTCAACCAACTTTGCATTAATCATTAACCACTTACCGCTACTCTAACGCCGAAAGGCGTCATCTCTGCGGCGCTCCCAGGCTACGCTAACGCCGATTGGCGTCATCTCGCGTGAGCCGAGATTTCCTGTGAACGCGCGCACACAGGCGCGCGCGCTCACAGGAACGGAAGGTAAGCGAGTGGATCTCCAGCCTGCCAGCGGCGATCGCTCGCTGGCAGGCTGGAGATCCGAATTTTTTAACCCCTAACAGGTATATTAGACGCTGTTTTCATAACAGCGTCTAATATACCTCCTACCTGGTCCTCTGGTGGTCCCTTTTGTTAGGATCGACCACCAGAGGACTCAGGTAGGTCAGTACAGTCGCACCAAACACTACACTACACCCCCCCCCCCCCCGTCACTTATTAACCCCTTATAAACCCCTGATCACCCCATATAAACTCCCTGATCACCCCCCTGTCATTGATCACCGCCCTGTCATTGATCACCCCCCCTGTCAGGCTCCGTTCAGACGTCCGCATGATTTTTACGGATCCACGGATACATGGATCGGATCCGCAAAAAGCATACGGACGTCTGAATGGAGCCTTACAGGGGGGTGATCAATGACAGGCGGGTGATCACCCATATACACTCCCTGATCACCCCCTGTCATTGAGATCACCGCCCTGTCATTGATCACCCCCCCTGTCAGGCTCCGTTCAGACGTCCGTATGATTTTTACGGATCCACGGATACATGGATCGGATCCGCAAAAAGCATACGGACGTCTGAATGGAGCCTTACTGGGGGGTGATCAATGACAGGCGGGTGATCACCCATATACACTCCCTGATCACCCCCTGTCATTGATCACTTCCCTGTAAGGCTCCATTCAGACGTCCGCATGATTTTTACGGATCCATGGATACATGGATCGGATCCGCAAAACACATGCGGACGTCTGAATGGAGCCTTACAGGGGGTGATCAATGACAGGCGGGTGATCACCCATATACACTCCCTGATCACCCCCCTGTCATTGATAACCCCCCTGTAAGGCTCCATTCAGACGTCCGCATGCGTTTTGTGGATCCGATCCATGGATCCGTAAAAAATCATGCGGATGTCTGAATGGAGCCTTACAGGGGGGGTGATCAGTGACAGGGGGGTGATTACCCTGATCACCCCCTGTCATTGATAACCCCCCTGTAAGGCTCCATTCAGACGTCAGCATGCGTTTTGTGGATCCGATCCATGTATCCATGGATCCGTAAAAAATCATGCGGATGTCTGAATGGAGCCTTACAGGGGGGGTGATTAGTGACAGGGGGGTGATCACCCTGATTACCCTGATCACCCCCTGTCATTGATAACCCCCCTGTAAGGCTCCATTCAGACGTCAGCATGCGTTTTGTGGATCCGATCCATGGATCCGTAAAAAATCATGCGGATGTCTGAATGGAGCCTTACAGGGGGGTGATCAATGACAGGGGGGTGATCAATGACAGGCGGGTGATCACCCATATACACTCCCTGATCACCCCCTGTCATTGATCACCCCCCCTGTAAGGCTCCATTCAGACATCCGCATGATTTTTTACGGATCCATGGATACATGGATCGGATCCACAAAACACATGC
The DNA here is from genome assembly GCF_014858855.1 of Bufo gargarizans. Lineage (NCBI taxonomy): Eukaryota > Metazoa > Chordata > Amphibia > Anura > Bufonidae > Bufo > Bufo gargarizans. The sequence goes on along the minus strand of NC_058089.1, from coordinate 88,861,428 downwards.
GGATGTCTGAATGGAGCCTTACAGGGGGGGTGATCAGTGACAGGGGGGTGATCACCCTGATTACCCTGATCACCCCCTGTCATTGATAACCCCCCTGTAAGGCTCCATTCAGACGTCCGCATGCGTTTTGTGGATCCAATCCATGTATCCATGGATCCGTAAAAAATCATGCGGATGTCTGAATGGAGCCTTACAGGGGGGGTGATCAGTGACAGGGGGGTGATCACCCTGATTACCCTGATCACCCCCTGTCATTGATAACCCCCCTGTAAGGCTCCATTCAGACGTTCGCATGCGTTCTGTGGATCCGATACATGTATCCATGGATCCGTAAAAAATCATGCGGATGTCTGAATGGAGCCTTACAGGGGGGGTGATCAGTGACAGGGGGGTGATCACCCTGATTACCCTGATCACCCCCTGTCATTGATAACCCCCCTGTAAGGCTCCATTCAGACGTCCGCATGCGTTCTGTGGATCCGATACATGTATCCATGGATCCGTAAAAAATCATGCGGATGTCTGAATGGAGCCTTACAGGGGGGGTGATCAGTGACAGGGGGGTGATCAGGGAGTCTATATGGGTGATCACCCCCCTGTCATTGATCACCCCCCTGTCATTGATCACCCCCCCCCCCCCCCCTGGTAAGGCTCCATTCAGACATTTTTTTTGGCACAAGTTAGCGGAAATTTTTTTTTGTTTTTGTTTTTTCTTACAAAGTCTCATATTCCACTAACTTGTGTCAAAAAATAAAATCTCACATGAACTCACCATACCCCTCACGGAATCCAAATGCGTAAACATTTTTAGACATTTATATTCCAGACTTCTTCTCACGCTTTAGGGCCCCTAAAAAGCCAGGGCAGTATAAATACCCCACATGTGACCCCATTTCGGAAAGAAGACACCCCAAGGTATTCCGTGAGGGGCATATTGAGTCCATGAAAGATTGAAATTTTTGTCCTAAGTTAGCGGAAAGTGAGACTTTGTGAGGAAAAAAACAAAAAAAAATCAATATCCGCTAACTTATGCAAAAAAAAAAAAAATTCTAGGAACTCGCCATGCCCCTCATTGAATACCTTGGGGTGTCTTCTTTCCAAAGTGGGGTCACATGTGGGGTATTTATACTGCCCTGGCTTTTTAGGGGCCCGAAAGTGTGAGAAGAAGTCTGGGATCCAAATGTCTAAAAATGCCCTCCTAAAAGGAATTTGGGCACCTTTGCGCATCTAGGCTGCAAAAAAGTGTCACACATGTGGTATCGCCGTACTCAGGAGAAGTTGGGGAATGTGTTTTGGGGTGTCATTTTACATATACCCATGCTGGGTGAGAAAAATATCTTGGTCAAATGCCAACTTTGTATAAAAAAATGGGAAAAGTTGTCTTTTGCCAAGATATTTCTCTCACCCAGCATGGGTATATGTAAAATGACACCCCAAAACACATTCCCCAACTTCTCCTGAGTACGGCGATACCACATGTGTGACACTTTTTTGCTGCCAAGGTGGGCAAAGGGGCACATATTGCAAAGTGCACCTTTCGGATTTCACCGGCCATTTTTTACAGATTTTGATTGCAAGGTACTTCTTACACATTTGGGCCCCTAAATTGCCAGGGCAGTATAACTACGCCACAAGTGACCCCATTTTGGAAAGAAGACACCCCAAGGTATTCCGTGAGGGGCACGGCGAGTTCCTAGAATTTTTTATTTTTTGTCACAAGTTAGCGGAAAATGATGATTTTTCTTTTTTTTTCTTTTTTCCTTACAAAGTCTCATATTCCACTAACTTGCGACAAAAAATAAAAAATTCTAGGAACTCGCCATGCCCCTAACGGAATACCTTGGGGTGTCTTCTTTCCAAAATGGGGTCACTTGTGGGGTAGTTATACTGCCCTGGCAATTTAGGGGCCCAAATGTGTGAGAAGAACTTTGCAATCAAAATGTGTAAAAAATGCCCTGCAAAATCCGAAAGGTGCACTTTGGAATATGTGCCCCTTTGCCCACCTTGGCAGCAAAAAAGTGTGACACATCTGGTATCGCCGTACTCAGGAGAAGTTGGGGAATGTGTTTTGGGGTGTCATTTTACATATACCCATGCTGGGTGACAAAAATATCTTGGTCAAATGCCAACTTTGTATAAAAAAATGGGAAAAGTTGTCTTTTGCCAAGATATTTCTCTCACCCAGCATGGGTATATGTAAAATGATACCCCAAAACACATTCCCCAACTTCTCCTGAGTACGGCGATACCAGATGTGTGACACTTTTTTGATGCCAAGGTGGGCAAAGGGGCACATATTCCAAAGTGCACCTTTCGGATTTCACCGGCCATTTTTTACACATTTTGATTGCAAAGTACTTCTCACACATTTGGGCCCCTAAATTGCCAGGGCAGTATAACTACGCCACAAGTGACCCCATTTTGGAAAGAAGACACCCCAAGGTATTCCGTGAGGGGCATGGCGAGTTCCTAGAATTTTTTATTTTTTGTCGCAAGTTAGTGGAATATGAGACTTTGTAAGGAAAAAAGATAAAAAATAAAAAATCATCATTTTCCGCTAACTTGTGACAAAAAATAAAAAATTCTAGGAACTCGCCATGCCCCTCACGGAATACCTTGGGGTGTCTTCTTTCCAAAATGGGGTCACTTGTGGCGTAGTTATACTGCCCTGGCAATTTAGGGGCCCAAATGTGTGAGAAGTACCTTGCAATCAAAATGTGTAAAAAATGGCCTGCAAAATCTGAAAGGTGCACTTTGGAATATGTGCCCCTTTGCCCACCTTGGCAGCAAAAAAGTGTCACACATGTGGTATCGCCGTACTCAGGAGAAGTTGGGGAATGTGTTTTGGGGTGTCATTTTACATATACCCATGCTGGGTGAGAGAAATATCTTGGCAAAAGACAACTTTTCCCATTTTTTTATACAAAGTTGGCATTTGACCAAGATATTTTTCTCACCCAGCATGGGTATATGTAAAATGACACCCCAAAACACATTCCCCAACTTCTCCTGAGTACGGCGATACCAGATGTGTGACACTTTTTTGCAGCCAAGGTGGGCAAAGGGGCACATATTCCAAAGTGCACCTTTTGGATTTCACCGGTCATTTTTTACACATTTTGATTGCAAAGTTCTTCTCACACATTTGGGCCCCTAAATTGCCAGGGCAGTATAACTACCCCACAAGTGACCCCATTTTGGAAAGAAGACACCCCAAGGTATTCCGTGAGGGGCATGGCAAGTTTTTAGAATTTTTTATTTTTTGTCGCAAGTTAGTGGAATATGAGACTTTGTAAGAAAAAAAAATAAAAATAAAATCATCATCATTTTCCGCTAACTTGTGACAAAAAATAAAAAGTTCTATGAACTCACTATGCCCATCAGCGAATACCTTAGGGTGTCTACTTTCCAAAATGGGGTCATTTGTGGGGTTTTTCTACTGTTTGGGCATTGTAGAACCTCAGGAAACATGACAGGTGCTCAGAAAGTCAGAGCTGTTTCAAAAAGCGGAAATTCACATTTTTGTACCATAGTTTGCAAATGCTATAACTTTTACCCAAACCATTTTTTTTTGCCCAAACATTTTTTTTTTTATCAAAGACATGTAGAACAATAAATTTGGCGAAAAATGTATATATGGATGTCGTTTTTTTTGCAAAATTTTACAGCTGAAAGTGAAAAATGTCATTTTTTTGCAAAAAAATCGTTAAATTTCGATTAATAACAAAAAAAGTAAAAATGTCAGCGGCAATAAAATACCACCTAAATGAAAGCTCCATTAGTGAGAAGAAAAGGAGGTAAAATTCATTTGGGTGGTAAGTTGCATGACCGAGCAATAAACCGCTAAAGTTGTGGAGTGCCGATTTGTAAAAAAGGGCCTGGTCACTAGGGGGGTATAAACCTGTGGTCCTTAAGTGGTTAATACAGTGTGTGTACATGAGGAATAACACTATTTCTGGCCACTGTATGACTTATCTGGCATTTTTATCTACTTGTATCTGTGCTTGCTAATATCTAGTTTGCAGTTCTCAGAGATGGTTTCTGGAGACTAGCTGCTGTCCAATGTACACAGATAGTAGAAGAGAATCTCCTTCCTAACATTCTCACATCACAGTCACTCAGATGCAGTCCCAGGATAATAGAAGACATTAGAAGTTGAGTGAAGTGAGTGAAGCACTTGTGCTGAGCTATAACCTTCCTATGAAGCTATGCAGTCCCTCATTATCTGCGCCTGTCTCCTCTGCTCCTGCTCACCCCTCCCCTCACCCCTGTCCATAGACTTGCATCGACATGTGTAATATGATCCGACTGCAGAGATGATCCATCCAGGATGGGAAATATGCATTTTTTAAAGTGAAAAGCGGGGTGGGTGGGGGGAGCTGGTACACAGCAGATAATAGGAGAACCAGACATTTCTCACTGATAAAACCTATTACAAAGTTTCTTGTGGTCGCTTGTACTATTGATTTATGCAAAATTGTGTGAAAAGTGACCATTTAAGCATTATTGGGGTCATTTATCAAACTGGTATAAAGTAAAACTGGCTTATTTGCCCATAGCAACCAGTCAGATTACACTTTTCATTTTCCAAAGGAGCTGTCAAAAAAGAAAGGTGGAATTTGGTTGCTATGGGCAACTAGGCCAGTTCTACTTTACATCAGTTTGATAAATGACCCCATATGATTCAATTTTTTCATTATGTCTTTTTCATGTTATGTTGCTTTTTTTACATCTAGATTTATGTAGATTTTCAGTACAGGGTCGACAATAAAAATATACAAGAGGAGTGTGAATTCACCCATTGAGCCCTTTTACATGGATTGATGCCCAGGCAATTATTGGGTATGATTTAAACATTCCCGATAATTGCCTGATCATGAATGGAGATGATATGTGTTTACCTACATGATCGCTCGCCCTCCTCCAAATACATTTTTTGCCAGATGATTTTATGTGCCCCATAAAAGATGTGATCATCCGATAAACGAGGCTTTGCTTGCTCATCATGTGATCTGCAGCACATAAAGAATGGGCGATTATCGGGAACCAGCATTTGCACCAGAGCTATAATTGCCCTGATCCTCAGCCCATCTGAAAGCGCCTTTAAATATTTTCTTCATGAGATTACTGTACAATGTCTTGTGTAAAGATTAGGATTAAAGTGTAACACTTCTCAGAATACAAATCACAACAGTAATCTCCTAATCTCTGGGGGATTTCCTCTGCAGATCTGTACTCAAATCGTAAACTCTTAATGATAATGAAGGATGTAACCCAAAATCAGTGCAAGATCTGTAATGCATTTACAATATGGCCAGGTTTTACCGATAAACCATCTCTGCTGTGTTACATAGCTTTAAGGGTAATATTTTTCTCCCTAATTGTTTATTGTACAGGATTTGCCAGATTTAGAAGATGTGGACCTTAATGAGCTGCCCCCAGACATGAAGGAGAACATCCCTACTAATAAGGTGAGTATTACTTTTGGAGATTTCACCTTTTGAATGTGTGAAAAGATAAGTCTTTCCTCGGATGTCTACACAAAATTATAGAGTTTCTAATTACTCAGCTGACTTGATATGTACTGATGGAAAGATTACAGGACAAGGAGGGTTCCAGCGTGCATTAAAGAGCATCTGTCAGCAGATCTGTCCCTATGACACTGGTTGACCTGTTACATGTGCGCTTGGCAGCTGAAGACATTGTGTTGGTCCCATGTTCATATGTGCCCGCATTGCTGAGAAAAATGATGTTTTATTATATGCAAATGAGGCTCTAGGAGCAATGGGGGCGTTGCCATTACACCTACACCTAGAGTCTTATTGCAACTGCCGATCCTTCTCGATTATGATTGACAAGGCCAGATAGTGAAAACGCCCCCGTCAATCAAAGTGAAGAGGGCGTGGCAGTTGCAGAGAAAGTGGAGCCTCTACTTGTAATGGCAACGCCCCCATTGCTCCTAGAGGCTCATTTGCATATATTAAATCCATTGTGCTGCAATGGACAATAATCTCCTATCCCCCTGATCACTAAAAAAGGGGCCCCAAGTTCTTCCTCTCTGCGTGACTATAGTTAGAGGAAGAGTTGAAATATCAAACATGTGACCACCGCTCCATGCAATCTGTGGGCCCAACACAAACCGCCAAGTGCGTCCGGTGGGTAGGTGATAAATGTCCATTGTGGCACAACCCCTTTAGCTAATGTAAAATATAAGGGTTCAGTATGTTCACACGGCAGACCTTTCATGCGGATTTCGATTTGTATCCAACCCTGAAATCCCCATGTCTCCAGCGTCTGATTTCAGTGGGAGTCCGTGCCGAATTTTTCACTCTAGGTTTTAAATTTGTGTCATGAAAAAAAGAAAGTAATGTCACATCTTGATGTGGAATCCATATATGAAATCCACTAAGCAAGCGTCTCTGGATAGCAGCATGTGAATTAGTAACATTGAATGAGGCCAATATGTCTGCGGCTCTGCGGCACATCATGTATTTTCTGGGGAAGTTACATTAAGGCTCCATTCACACGTCCGCAATGTGTTTTGCGGATACACGGAGCCACGGATCCGCAAAACACGGAAAGCGGCAATGTGCGTTCCGCATTTTGCGGACCACACATTGCCGGCACTAATAGAATATGCCTGTTCTTGTCCGCAATTGCGGACAAGAATAGGACATGTTCTATTTTTTTGCGGAAACGGAAGCACGGATACGGAAGTGCGGATCCGCAAATCTGGATGCGGACAGCACATTCCGGCCCCATTGAAAATGAATGGGTCTGCACCCGTTCCGCAAAATTGCGGAACAGATGCGGATCCATTTTGCGGACGTGTGAATGGACCCTAAAACTGTCTGGCTGTGGTGTCCTCGTCCCCTTCCACTAAGTCCTTTCTACTTTTTAAAGGGGTTTGTCTCACTTCAGCAAGTGGCATCTATCATGTGGAGAAAGTAAATACAAGGCTTACTAATGTATTGTGATTGTCCATATTGCTTCCTTTGCTGGCTGGATTCATTTTTCCATCACATTATACACTTCTCGTTTCCATGGTTACGACCACCCGGCAATCCATCAGCAGTGCCGTGCTTGCACACTATAAAAGGTGCTGGCCTCTCTGGTAACCCAGACTGCGGGAGTGCGCATAGGCATATGCTTTTTCCCTGTAATGTGCAAGCACGGCTGCCATTGCTGGATTGCTAGGTGACCGTAACCATGGAAATAGGGAGTGTATCATGAAATGGAAAAATAAATGAAGCCAGCAAAGGAGGCAATATGGACAATGACAATACATTAGTAAGTGCCTTGTGTTAACTTTCTCTACCTGATAAATGCCACTTGCTGGAATTAGACAAACCCTTTAAAAACAAAGTGATAGAAGTGTCAGAAAAAACTATGGGGGTCATTTATGAAACTGATGTAAAGTAGAACTGGCTTAGTTACCCATAGCAACCAATCAGATTCCGCTTTTCATTTTTCACAGCTTCTTTGGAAAATCAACGGTAGAATCTGATTGGTTGCTATGGGCAACTAAGCCAGTTAAACCTTACACCGATTTGATAAATCTCCACCATAATGTTGCAAATTTTTATTTTATTTTTTGAAAAAAGGGCATGTGCCAAATGACTTTTGGGTGCCAGAAAACTGGGGAATGGGATTTAGTAATCCCCCCCCCCCCCCTCCCAATATCTTTTATGACATTTATTTTACTGTCTGTAACAGGTTTATCGACCGAAGATTGAAGTGATATCAGGGGACAGTGATGAGAGTGACAGCGAGTGGGAGAAAGAAGTGACTGCAGGCCTGGGGGCCGATGAAGAGCCTACACGCCATCTACTAAGTATAATCTCTAATAATAAGGGATTGTCAGAGTCTACGGCGTACAAGCCTACAGGACCTCTCATTCAGGAAATGGCCGATGGTCACATGGAGGAAAACAGTCCATATAGGAATACCGGTCTGGATTCAGTGGACGTAACACCGCGGGGTAATTAATTATAGTTTATGTAATACAGCATCAAGGAGGACTGAACGACGGCATAGTCACAAATATTTCCCCTGAAAACATTGCTTCTAGAGCAACCTCGGTCTGATTCATGGCACCCAATGTAGCATGCGGCTGTTTATATGCAGACACCTCATAAAAGCAATCCTCATTCACCACAATATGGTCAATTATAGGGGTTGGCTGCTTTATGTCATGTCGTAATGTGTGAAAGTTAATGTACATTATATGGCGCTTACTAACATACTGCTGTAAAGTAGAACTGGCTTAGTTGCCCATAGCAACCAATCAGATTCCACCTTTCATTTTTGACAGTTCCTTTGGAAAATGAAAGGTGGAATCTGATTGGTTGCTATGGGCAACTAAGCCAGTTCTACTTTACACCAGTTTGATAAATGGCCCCCACTGGATCTTCTTTGGGGTTTTGTAGATAATTGAAGCCATGTCCTATAAAAACCCTCCCCAGCTCCTCTTTAAACTGTCTTAAAGTCTTCAGTATTCCGATACAGTTAAAGGGGTTATCCAAGACTATAAAATGCCCCCGCATATGTCGGGCCTCTCACAATGAATATACTTACATGGCTCCCTACGCCGCTCCCACAGAGAGTGGAGAGCCAGGTAATTATATTCAATGTGAGGGGCCCAGGAGTACGGGGGACATTTTATAGTCTTGGATAACCCCTTTAACACCTATGGCAAGGCAGGGAGCCATAGACTCTCCGTGCTGCCATTCTCTTGGCAACAGGCCGCTTTAGGCTTGTGGCCTAGAAAACTACAGAGTAGTGCTTTACTGTATGGTGGTATCATCTGGTCCCAGTATAGAATACAACCGACCAGCTAGTTAAAAGGCAGGAAGAAAATCTATAAACCGCACCTCCAAGAACAAGAAGCGACTGCTTATGGGAAAGGTAATTTACCAACAAGCAACACCTGAAGCAAGGGGTGTGGCAATCACCAAAACACAGACACCATAAGATCCTCAGTGAACTTGTCAATTCAACCCACGAGTTGCCAGTCTCTCCGATCTCCTGCTACCTGCCACGGGAACGTCCGTGACACGTGGCTTATGAAATATAGAAAACCGCATGGAATATTAACAAAAGCTCTATGGAGAGATAAATCCTCTCCCTTGCACCAGAAAAGTGGCTTAAAAAGTCGCAAGCTGCGTGTTTGTTCCTTTTTAAACAGGACTTGTTGAAAAGAAAAAGAAAATCACAAGTTCCTCTTTTTACACTGCCCTCGCCACTTTTCCAAAGGGGTGTGACCACTACTCGAAAAAAATTTATCTACATTGTTAGCTATTTTTCTAGGCAGGTTTATGATGGTTATATGGAGGCATCAGACCTCATACCCGTGACTATTTCCCGGTGCAACGAATATCCCATTTGCTTCTGATCAGAGAGATAAGACAGCCCTGACTCAACATAGGTTGTCAATATCTGAAATCTTTATTCTCCCAGCACATAGTTTATAGGGTTTGTTGGGGGTGGGAACATAGTGTCCTTCCAGATTCAATTGGACCAATCCTCCTAGAATTCAGCAGGCATTTGGGAAACATGTGTTTGTGAATATACAGTTGAAACTTTGATAAACAATGCTGACATCTGCTATATACAATACATGAAAGGGTTATTTTACATTGAACAGGTTTCTTCTCTCCATGCTAACAAGTTAAATAGGAAATCGCAGGTTCCTGTGAGGTGAGGTGTTAAATGGCCCTTTGGTCAGGAAGGCTGCTATTGTCCCGGACTGGCAGAGGGTGTGATATGTTAATGCAAGGTACTGCATTTCACAAGAGAGGAGGCTTGTATAATATATGTCTAATCTGTGATGTATCAAAAGTAAGATTATGAAAATCCCTTTCAATCCAACCATTGATCCCAACTTTTATATATATATATAAAAACGGGATCACTGTATGTTTTCCTCCTTCTAAGGCTGTGTGTGTGTATATGTATATATATATCTAAATATGTGTGTGTGTGTGTGTGTGTGACCCATGAAGACACTAAAGACTATGAAGGAGATGAAAAAAAAAACCTTCTGTGTAATTTGGCGCACAGTAGGAAAAAATCTCCTGCATAGTGAAAAGAGAGAAGAAAGAAAAGTAAGAAAAAACATAAGGCATGCAAGCTCTACACATAGATAGGATATTCGGGTTAGACATTTTACTGGGCTAACCCCGCCCTCCATGGCACATGGCTGCCCAGTAATATTACAGATAGGCAGGTACATTACACCTTATGCCTTGACCAATAGAAATTCTTTTTAGACCTGGAAGGTACACATTTGCACATTTCCTGAGAGTGCCGGTGGGTGGCGCTCAAACACTCACCATCCACCACCACACCCAGAACACGCGCAAATGAATCAGCCTTTTTTTAAACAAATGTGTCCCTAATCGGACAGCATCTATTTAATCTGGTACAAAGATGCTACTAACCCACAGTGAATCTCTGTTAGACATGGTTCCAAAAGGGGGGATCAGTCCCTGAGGAAGGTCTTTTAAAACAGAGTCGACCAAGAAAGGTGATATAGCATTCACATGGACACCAGTCTCACCAACCAATGTTTCATGTTGGGGCGCCCATGGTTCAGTGAGACTGGCATCAGCGTGCCATACCCCACCGTTGCTGATGAGGACCCGCTGGTAGCTTTCACTAAGAACATTGCTCTCAGAGCCAGCAGCCATTAGATCCCTCTCAAACCAACGGTGGCGGCTTTCACATGGGAAGTAGGAACCAGAGTGCTGATCTATAGACCTACATACCATTCCTAAGCCAAAAAGAAAGTCTACTATAGTCATCCTATGCTTAATAAAACTTTCCACGACAGTTCCCTCCTCTCTGCAATATGTCCACTGTGTTCTTATAGTCTCTTGCTGAATCTTCGGTTTCCTCAGCTTGCCCTCGTCGATTGTGGTGCTCCTTGGGTGTTATTGCCTCCATGATGATGCTCCGTCCTTCGGTTCGATTCTTCAGGGAGTTGACTCTGAGCCCTGATGTGGTAAGGTGTGACGTGGCGATGAACGTTTAGTTGGACATCGATTCCATCAAAGACATAGGTTGATCCGTGGTGTATCTGGGAGCTGCGATGAGGATGTGATTATCTGCACGTGACTGGGCCATCCGATCGATCAAACAGCAGGAGCATCTCACCAGGATATATATGATAAAGAGAAAAACAACAACATGAGGATATATACTCCTATTTCCTTCAACCAGTTACCTATGGAAAACAGGAAATCTCTAAAACCACCCAAAGCTGTGAAAGGATTCTATCTCTCATTAGTAATAGCCCTATCTATGCCCTGAATTACAATGACTTTATCCATATGGGCCTGGACTTTATCTCTGGTATCTGCAGTCCTCAATTATAAACTCACAGAAACCCCCCCCCCCCCCTTAGAAGCTAAAAGATAATCCAGTGCCATCTTTTCCTCTAAGACGAGGGTTGGGTTGGTGCACCTGTTGGCAAGGGAAACAAAAGCGAAATATCATCATAATCAATGTTTTTATTTTTTCAATCAGTTTGGTCATATATTCCTCTTGTATCTGCTGCAAGTATCTAGGCATCAGAATTAATGGACTCATTGTCCATGGGGCTGGGAAAGGTATGCCCATACTACTCCTCCCTTTGAGCATAGACCCATTTAGTGTCTTTGCTCATCCCTTGAATCTTTGATGCCCTTGCATATATTGTTCTACTGGGCTGTTTAGCATGCCCAGACAAAACTTGTTCCTCAGGTTCTGTAAAGTCAGGAACCTGTGGTAGAGTCAAGTGTGCGCACATCTCATCATCTGATTCTGTTGTTAATATTGTTGCTACGGGATACAATAGCACGTATGGGGGTGGGGCAGGAGTTGGGGATTCTACTTTGATTCTACTTTGTTGTTTTGTATTTGAACTGCACAAGTCAGTCCAAAACTTCTGCACATAGCCATGCTTGGCCACAAGTATTCATATACATTTTATTCCAATGAGGGTCTCCTTTGTACCATGGAAAAGTGTCCATGTCATTCAGACATAGGCCCTTGATCATGGCCATATGAAAGTCTGAAAAAGACCCTTCTTTTGGGAACGGGTCAGTACATTTCATTCCTTCTGTCCATTTAAACATATTATCAACCCAAGGATCAGTACAAAATGGACCTAAACACCTCTGGACAAACATTTTTTAGACTTTTCCCCAATTCATTTTTAGGAGACAGTTTCGCCATAGAGATTTGCAGCAGACTCAGGGTACATGATTTTCAGTTCCAAATTTTAAAATTGTTTCTTTATGGGATCCTTCTTACCATAAGAATTGCCCATTTTTTTACTTAGCTAAAATATACAGTGAGATCAGCTGAATTTGAAGGTTTATCTAAGGATAATTATGTTTGTGTTCAGTGCGAAAATACTTACTGATAAACCTTATGCTTATCAGTTTATGTGTTTTTTTTTTTATCCTATTTCTTCTAATTCAGGTTCATAACTACTCCTGAATTTATGGCAGATTTTTTAACTATTCTGGATGGTATTACTTCTAATTCAGGCTCATATTACTCCTGAATCTATGGCAGATTTTAAACTATTGATGGCCAATTTTATACCTTCAATTTCAGCATGAACTCGCATACAATCTATACATAATCTATACACAGTCTATACAGTAAAATTCAACCTTATACATATATATAACGACTAAAAATGCTTAAGCAACTATACAGCTATTTACAGGTTTAGCCAAGGATATTCGTTGCACACAATACTGTTTTTCAAATTAGGGGAATACACACCCCATTTTTTCTTCAGGAATATCAGATTCCTGCGGGATTTCAGATCCCTCTATTACTTTAGGAATATCAGATTCCTCTGGGATTTCAGATCCCTCTATTACTTTAGGAATATCAGATTCCTGGGAGACGCTTATCAGAAGCGCTTACCGGGTTCAAATAATCCACTCTTACAGTATAGGGCAGTAATAATATATATCTTAAATATAGAATCACTTACCCGATACTGCTTTGGTGGATCCCACCTTCTGACACCAAACTGTTAGCTATTTTTCTAGGCAGGTTTATGATGGTTATATGGAGGCATCAGACCTCATACCCGTGACTATTTCCCGGTGCAACGAATATCCCATTTGCTTCTGATCAGAGAGATAAGACAGCCCTGACTCAACATAGGTTGTCAATATCTGAAATCTTTATTCTCCCAGCACATAGTTTATAGGGTTTGTTGGGGGTGGGAACATAGTGTCCTTCCAGATTCAATTGGACCAATCCTCCTAGAATTCAGCAGGCATTTGGGAAACATGTGTTTGTGAATATACAGTTGAAACTTTGATAAACAATGCTGACATCTGCTATATACAATACATGAAAGGGTTATTTTACATTGAACAGGTTTCTTCTCTCCATGCTAACAAGTTAAATAGGAAATCGCAGGTTCCTGTGAGGTGAGGTGTTAAATGGCCCTTTGGTCAGGAAGGCTGCTATTGTCCCGGACTGGCAGAGGGTGTGATATGTTAATGCAAGGTACTGCATTTCACAAGAGAGGAGGCTTGTATAATATATGTCTAATCTGTGATGTATCAAAAGTAAGATTATGAAAATCCCTTTCATACATTTACACCAGTGTTCTGGTGTATAGTTGCACGGACTGCCGGAGGGTGGGCTTAATTTATGACCATGCCTGCGCCTCGTCATAAATTTGGCGCACCCGCCAGCAGCGCAGGGGATATCAGGACTGGCGCAGAAAGTGCCAGTCTTGATAAATCTCCACCTATAAAGGTTCATGCACAAAACCATATTTTTATTCCGCATCCAATACACATTTTTTGCAGTTCAGACGCGGACCCATACCACACGGATGTGATCTGTTGCTGTCCGCATCCGTCCGTCCATCCCACAAATTATAGAACACGTCCTACTGTAATCTTTTTTGCGGGCAAGAATAAGCATTTCTACTATTGGACCTGTGAAAAATGCGGCATGCACGTGGCTGGTATCCTTATTTTGCGGGTCTGCAGTTTTCCTAAGTAAGGGTACTTTCACACTAGCGTTGTTTGAATCCGGCGGGCAAATCCGTCACCGGAGCTGCCCGCCGGATCCGTAAAAACGTGTGAAAAAACGGATTACATTTGAATCCTGATCAGGATTCTGATCACAATGAAAAAACGGATCCGCCATTTATGGACTTTACCTTTTTTTGCACATTTTTCGGGTTTAACATGCAAAAGCCGGATCCGGTTTAACGGAACACACGGCGCTGGATCCGGCATTAATGCAAGTCAATGGGAAAAATGCCGGCGTTCAGTCAAAGTGTTCCGGATTTTTGGCCGGAGGTAAAAATACAACATGCTACGGTTTTCTGAAAAGCCTGATCAGTCAAAAAGACTGAACTGGAGACATCCTGATGCATCCTGAACAGATTACTCTCCATTCAGAATGCATGGGGATAAAACTGATCAGTTCTTTTCCGGATTTGAGCCCTTAGGACGGAACTCAGCGCCGAAAAGAAAAACGCTAGTGTGAAAGTACCCTTAGTGCCATATGGTCATCTTACATACACATAGGTCAACAGTAGCCAGAAAGTGGCCAACCGCTTTCAGTCGCTCTGTAGTGGTAAATTGTAATAATCATGGTGTAGCAGTATTATTTGGGCCTTGTATAGTGGTATTATTGAGGATATTGGTCTTTATATACAGTATGAGTTTTTTGTTTAGTCACAGTATGGTGGTATTTGATAACCATATATTTATGTAAATTATTTTTTGGGTGGGGGACAAATGCGTTAAAGCTTGTGCCCCTAATCTTTTGAGATCCTGGCAAAGGTTCACTTATTTCACAAATTGCTCCAGAATCGTGCCACAATGCAGTGATTTTACCATATATTGCTACAACATGTCAATGCACTCTTTGATTAAGTCGCTGGTGGAGTTACTTGTAGGGGCTCCCTGGAGGCTGCACCTTGTATTGCAGAAAAAGTTTTGAATGCCAAACGTGGGGTTCTGAAATTGCACAGTGAATAATAGTAGGCAGACACAGTACTGAACAAAGTGCAGGGCAGCCTTACTCCGAAAGGACATGTAGCGGTTATACTGTAGTAGGTACTACAGACAGGTGCAGTGCTTTGTGCTTAAAGGGGTTATCCAATCCCTATAATGACCCTCAGAATGCCCGGGGCCCCTCCTCTAGACCATACTTACCTGCTCCCTGGCACAGTGTCCCTCCGGATCCCTGCACGGCCGCCGCTGCATCTCCACGTCGTGTGGATAAAAAGATCCGGTAATGGGGGGAGCAGCCAATAGAGGGCCGCAACGGTGACCAACCTCCCTAGTGCCACCCGCTTTTACAGCACCTGAAAAACTCCGGAGACCAGCAGAAACCTGCCAGGCAGCTGATGCTTTAGGGTGCGTTCACACACGGCAGAATGTTCTATGACTGAAAATCTGTTTCATTAATGTAAGTGAAGCTTGCAGAAAACCATGTGCTTGCCGTAAAAACAACCCCCATCAGATAGTGCCGGGGCACACACTGCCGGCCAGGTTAGCTTGCACTGGGCATGTATTCATCTGCTCAATAGAAATAAAAATCAATGACAGGAGTTTTTTCTGAGGGAAGCTATAGATGGTGTAAACGAAGACCTGTTCTTACAGACTGTCCGTAATTAACAGACGGTTGGCAACAAAGAAATAATGTATCCACAGTCACATAAAAGATGGTGAAATCTTTTATAGATGGAAGGATGTTTTTCTCATCAAATAAAGAAAAGATGCAGATTTTTTTTTATTTTTTTTATTTTTTTATGGGGATTGATGATGAGGAAAGGGTTGAGATGAAAATGAATGATGGAGATGGTTTGTTTTGTTTTTATTTTTTGTTATGGGGGATTGATGATGGGTAAGGGATGAAGATGGATGAGGATGAGATTTTTTTTGTTTTTCTTTATGAGGGATTGATGATGGGGAAAGGGTTGGGGATGAAGATGGATGATGAGATGTTTATTCTGTTTTTTTTTTCCTTTTTTTTTATGAGGGATTGATGATGGGGGAAGGGTAAGGGATGAAGATGGATGATGATAAGATGTGTTTTTTTTATGAGGGATTCATGATGGGGAAAGGGTTGGGGATAAAGATGGATGATGATGATGAGATTTTTTTATTTTTTTTTCCTTTTTTCAGTTTTTTTTATGAGGGATTGATGATGGGGAAAGGGTAAGGGATGATGATGAGATGTGTTTTTTTTTTAATGTTTTTTTAATGTTTTTTTTTTATGGGGGATTGATGATGGGGAAAGGGTTGAAGAATATGATGATAACAAAGACTCTTCTGGCCTTGGCTCCTCAATGCTCATAGCTTAGTAGATGAGGTGTCCAGATGTTGTGGACTTGCCAGGATCTAGGAGTCTGATGATGACATTGAAGATAATGAAGACGATGATGATGTTGTTGAAGATCGTCTTCTCCTTTCCATTTGTGGACTGTGAGATGGTTGCTGTAAGAGGACACACAGACATCTCCAGATCAGTATCTCATATTATTTATTATTTGTCTACAGCCATGAAGGTAGATCATGGGCCATAATAATAATTCTACTGTATATGTGGATATCACAGAGTGGGATGATAACACTATGGGTGTCACTATGTATTACACTTACAATGTCCATATGGAAAGGTGGGTGGATGCTGCCGGACTCCACATCAGCCCAGTTTACTGGTCTGAAGAACGGGTGGGATCTGATGTTAGATGTTACTGCCAGGCGGCTACATGGGGACTTACTGAGGAGCTAAAAACGTAATGAGAGACCATTAATCAATATCCTTTTGGGTTATAACTGATATATATACACTGAACAAAAATATAAACGCAACACTTTTGGTTTTGCTCCCATTTTGCATGAGCTGAACTCAAAGATCTGAAACATTTTCTACATACACAAAAGACCCATTACTCTCAAATATTGTTCACAAATCTGTCTAAATCTGTGTTAGTGAGCACTTCTTCTCCTTTGCCGAGATAATCCATCCCACCTCACAGGTGTGCCATATCAAGGTGCTGATTAGACAGCATGAATATTGCACAGGTGTGCCTTAGACTGCCCACAATAAGAGGGCACTCTGAAATTTGCACAGTTTTGCATTACTGGGGGGTCAGAAAACCGGTCTGTATCTGGTGTGGCATCTCCGTTGCATAGAGTTGATCGGGTTGTTGATTGTGGCCTGTGGAATGTTGGTCCACTCCTCTTTGTGTGAAGTTGCAGAATATTGGCAGGAACTGGAACACACTGTCGTATACGCCGGTCCAGAGCATCCCAAACATGCTCAATGGGTGACATGTCCGGTGAGTATGCTGGCCATGCAAGAACTGGGATGTTTTCATCTTCCAGGAATTGTGTACAGATCCTTGCAATATGGGGCCGTGCATTATCCTGCTGCAACATGAGGTGATGGTCGTGGATGAAGGGCACAACAATGGGCCTCAGGATCTCTGTGCATTCAAAATGTCATCAATAAAATGCACCTTCGTTGTATGTTCGTTGTCCATAACATACGTCTGCACATACCGTAACTCCACCTCCACCATGGGCCACTTGATCCACAACGTTGACGTCAGCAAACCGCTCACCCACATGATGCCACACACACGCTGTCTGCCATCTGCCCTGAAAAGTGAAAACTGCGACTCGTCTGTGAACAGAACGCCTCTCCAACGTTCCAGACGCCATCGAATGTGAGCATTTGCCCAATCAAGTCGGTTATGACGACAAACTGCAGTCAGGTCCAGACCCCAATGAGGACGACCAGCATGCAGATGAGCTTCCCTGAGACGGTTTTTGACAGTTTGTGCAGAAATTCTTTGGTTATGCAAACCGATTGTTGCTGCAGCTGTCCCGGTAGCTCGTCTCAGACGATCATGGAGGTGGACATGCTGGATGTGGAGGTCCTGGGCTGGTGTAGTTACACGTGGTCTGCGGTTGTGAGGCCGGTTGGATGTACTGCCAAATTCTCTGACACGCCTTTGGAGACGGCTTATGGTAGAGAAATGAACATTCATTGCACGGGCAACAGCTCTAGTAGACATTCTTGCAGTCAGCATGCCAATTGCATGCTCCCTCAAACGTTGTGAGATCTGTGGCATTGTGCTGTGTGATCAAACTGCACATTTCAGAGTGGTCTTTTATTGTGGGATGTCTAAGGCACACCTGTGCAATATTCATGTTGTCTAATCAGCACCTTGATATGCCACACCTGTGAGGTGGGAAGGATTATCTCGGCAAAGGAGAAGTGCTCACTAACACAGATTTAGACAGATTTGTGAACAATATTTGAGAGTAATGGGTCTTTTGTGTATGTAGGAAATGTTTCAGATATTTGAGTTAGGCCTCTTTCACACGACCGTTTTTTATTTCCGTTTTGCGGGCCGTTTTTTGCGGTCCGTATACGGTCCGTATACGGAACCATTCATTTCAATGGTTCCGCAAAAAAAAGGAATGTACTCCGTGTGCATTCCGTTTCCGTATTTCCGTTTTTCCGTTCCGTTTAAAGATAGAACATGTCCTATATTTGGCCGCAAATCACGTTCCGTGGCTCCATTAAAGTCTATGGGTCCGCAAAAAAACGGAATGCATACGGAAATGCATCCGTATGTCTTCCGTATCCGTTCCGTTTTTTGCGGAACCATCTATTGAAAATGTTATGCCCAGCCCAATTTTTAATATGAAATTACTGTATACTGTATTTGCCATACGGAAAAACGGAACGGAACAACGGAACGGAAACGGAACCACAACAGAAGCAAAAAACGGAACAACGGATCCGTGAAAAACGGACCGCAAAACACTGAAATGGACATACTGTCGTGTGAAAGAGGCCTTAAGCTCATGCAAAATGGGAGCAAAACCGAAAGTGTTGGATTTATATTTTTGTTCAGTGTATATACACAGTCTATATGGCAATAAATTGAGATTCCACCATCATATTAATTTCTCTTCTCACTTATTGTCCAAATCTATCCTTCTACTACTTCTTCTATTCCCTGCCTCATTCTTCTCCAGATGATCCTACTCACCCCTTCTAGGATGTTGATGGCATCTGGGCACATCCATGCTGGATAATAAGGCTCGTCCTTTTGCAGCGATTGTTTGTACTGCATCCTTGTCCCGTAGCTGTTGAATGGCTGATCACCTGTTAGCATCTTAAATAAGGTGACGCCAAAGGCAAAGGAATCCACCAGATGATTGTAAGGTTCTCCGTTCATCATCTGTAATGACATCAGTTTAGAGATGAGTTGATGCAGATACTGTAAGTGTAAATGCCCAAAGGAACATCTTGGATTATTGTTATTTCTTAGATTACAAGGATCCTGTCTCTCACCTCTATCGTTATGAGTATAATGCTATACTGACCGTATCTACCCTCATACAGACTCAGAAATGGGGCTGCAGACATGGTAGCACTTCTACAGTCCTCAGATACTAAACATTACACAGATAGATGTGATCTCATCCTCCATTACACATTGACAGCTCTCTTTTCATAATGAATGCTCCTTACCTCTGGGGCGATATATCCAACTGTCCCTGCATAGCCTGTCTGCATGTCCTCCCCAAATACGCCAATGGCACATAGTCCAAAGTCAGCGATTCTGATGTGTCCGATGTTATCCAGGAGGACGTTAGCAGGCTTTATGTCACTGTGGAGAGAAACATTGTAAAATTATTAGACGGGGGATTAGATGAAACTGCTTTACAATCCAGGAAAAGATAAAAGAAGCCAAGTTTGGAGAAATATATACTGTAAATGTCTTCCTCTTTTGGCCTATCATGAAATGTAACAGTTGTACTTACCGGTGGATGATGCCGTGTTCATGCAGGAACTGGAGTCCGCAGACCATTTCTGATGCAAAGAATCTGTAAAGTGGAGAAGAGAGTTGATCAGTGTTATATACAGGAACATACACAGAACACACAATGATGAGACATCTATTTCCAGTCATATTCAAAACATGTTTCTTTCATTCTGAAACTTCAGTGCAAGTACAGTATATGAGTAAGACATTTACCTTGCTGTGTCCATATTTAGGGGCAGTTTTCCTGCCATAAATTGGCGCAGGTCTCCTCCGGCCATATAATCCATGACAATGATGAAATACTTTGCTGTCTCCATAGATGTTCGCAGGTAGGTCAGGAAGCGACTCCTGATAGCCAGTTCCATGATCTCAAGCTCTACTGAGATTTTGGTGTTCATGAGCTTTTTCTCCATTATTTTGACAGCCAGAAGCTCCTCGGTGTCTGGATCTTGTGCCAGGAGAACCTGTAGAAGACACAAAAATGATCAGACCAGGCACAATGAATAATGATTGGAATACATAGTATAACCACAATGACTACTCAGAAATGAAATTGTATTTCTGCATCTCCAGCCACTTAACAATGTTAGTTGGGGCTTTGATGATTCTTGAGTATTATGAACACACAGGTATCATGCACTTACCTTTCCATAGCCTCCCTTTCCAAGCTCTTTAAGGAAATGGAAGTCCTCATGGTCAATAGATGTTTTGGTGGTAATAAGACCAGATGAAAGGCTTTCTTTTACTGGCACGTCCCGGTTCTTGAAAGAGCCATTTGCTGGCATGTCCTGGTTGTTAGCGCCCTTTGATGGCATATCCCAGATATCAGAGCTGTCAGCTGGCATGTCCCAGCTGTTTGGGCCTTCACCTGGCATGTCCATGACATTAGAGTGCTCCGATGGCATGAGCCAGATGCCAGAACATGGCTTTAGGCTTGCACCTGCTGAGATAATAATTGCATTATTAAATATACTTCAAGGTCCATTATCAGGATAGTTACAATTTATTTTTAACGTAATGATTGAAAAACGAGTCCGATAAAAGTGGAAGATTTTCCCATAGCATCCACATCTGATGGCGTCTATTTATATATGTATGTAATGGCTGGAAATGCTCTCTATAATAGACCCTCATTAAAACATCACTTTAAGTGTAATTACTTTAAAAGGAGCTACAGTACAACGAAATATACATTTTCATAAATAGCATAAAAACCATACATATGTATAAAAACCTTAAAATTAGCCACAAACATATGCCCTTCGCTGTCCAGTCAGTGGTCTCACTATCATAACCAGTCAGTGTGTCTCTCCTAGCCATTATAGCAATGATATCAATTATGCTGATAATTTGTCTCCATAAGGTAAATGTAGGGTCTAGTCTGTGGGGTCAAACTTTACAGGGCAGATTCTCTACAAGGTTCGGTGCAGAGACACTTGCCTAGGGACGGTGATATCACCTTATCTAAAGGCATGGCAGGATCTATGAACTTCTACCACCCGCCCGTCTACCATATACCACTACTGGAGATCTGGAGATGTTTACAACTTCACATAGTCGGTGTTAAGAAGAGAGGTCTGACCACTGGTAGTAGCATACTGACTGGTTGGGCATAATTTTATTATAAATCGCCAAATCACCAGCAGTGTTGGAAAAACATATTATATGTGCTACCCTGTTACTAATTATCATCATTATTGATATTACTGCTATAAGGGCGAGTAGTGACACACTGACTGGCTGGCTATTATTCTCTGACCTCCGGACATGCCGTAGCCTATATTTGTGGGTAATTGTAAGTTCTATACATGTGTACGGTCTTATTGTACTGTAGCTCCTATTCCAGTAATTTATTATTTGATTTGAGGTGCAATTATTGTGTACTGCTGACATTTCTGTGCATTGTATTATTCGCTGTCTACACTTGATACATTATGTAATGATGAAACAAGTATCAGTACAACCCCCATCATCAACCTCCAGGCTGATTCTGTTTCCCTGTTCCCCTCTTACCTGATGTATTGGCTGGAGACACCATGCAGCTGTGATGTTCGTA
Source organism: Bufo gargarizans (assembly GCF_014858855.1). NCBI lineage: Eukaryota > Metazoa > Chordata > Amphibia > Anura > Bufonidae > Bufo > Bufo gargarizans. The sequence goes on along the minus strand of NC_058089.1, from coordinate 88,839,532 downwards.
TTGTCTGGATGTGATGTTGACAGATGATGGCCTGGAGCTGTTTGCGCCATTTTTGTCTTCCACTGGGCTCAGATATCTGAGTCTCCTCCTACTCTGGAGAACCCAGTCTCTGTTGTTCTTAATCCTCTTCTGGGTTTCCAATCTTCGGAGGTTTAGACTCTCTGAGATTTCAGATCTGGGGCAAGTGATGCTTTTTGGTGTTATTTGGAGAAACTCTTCCGGTTCTAACTCTGCGCTGTTAATATCTCTGCGCAGTTTGAGGATGTTCTCCTTGTTGATCCTCCGTCTTGCAGGGACCTCTTCTCTGATGTCCTTTCTGTTGTTGAGAATGGTCTTCTGCAGTTGTTTATAGGCAGAGATTGCAGAGTCTGCCTCTTTGAAGTTCTCCATTTTCCTCTTTTCGGTGAGGATCGCATCTCTTGATCTTTCTTTCTCTCTCCAGATCTTTCCTTTTGGACACCACTTCTGAGGTGTCGCTATCCATATCCAGTGGTTTCTGACTACTTTGTCCAAAAGTGAACAAAGCTTTAGGATCTTCCATGATCCTTCTCCTCCTCTGAAGAACCCTTTCTCTTAGGATTCTTCTTCTCTCCTCCATGAAAGTCATTGTATATATCAATAATCGCTTCGTTTATAACGAAACACAGAGCGACCACCTCTCCTGTAAGAGTCGCAAGAGGCAGTGATTTTGGTGAAGTAGTTTGACTTGGAAGTAGAACGTGATGATGTCATCACATCACTTATGGCATAATTCCTGGTGATTGTGAGGTCACAGTACTGAAGTTCTACAAGTGCCGAGACATATCTCTAACTGTGAGGTCACAGTTCTGTGGTTTACAAGTTTTTTTTAATGATATAGGGACACAAAGTGTAATAATATACAATATCAAATATTTATTTATTTTTAAATCATATATAATATTTTGCCTGTGGAATTCAAAGAGGTTGAAAGGGAGGCTTTTTTATCTCCAAAACCAATGTCTGACTTGTCCATCATTTATTGCGATACCATTACCTTATGTATGAGCAAATATTTTATAGCTAAACTTTTATTGCTACAAATTGCAAGGAGGCTCTAGTACCTGTTGGACCTTCTCTAGTCTGGATAGTAGATGAGATACGGTTGGACATGGAGGCATACAGGTTCTCTATGGTATCGTGCGGCACTTTTGCCCACAGATGTTGCAGCTGGACCTGTAGATTCTCCACGCTCGTAGGTTGCTGAAGCTGGTGACCCAGCTGCTCCTATAAATGCTTGATTGGAGATAAATCTGTGCAACCAAGAAAGTGTTCTTGCTGAAAACATTCCTGGGAAAGCCTTGCTGTGTGTGAGCATTAGGGTCCATTCACACGTCCTTTGTTTGTTTCCTGATCTGTTCCGTTTTTTGCTGAACAGATCTGGACCAGATCTGGACCCATTCATTTTCAATGGGTCCTGAAAAAAAACGGACAGCACAATGTCAGATTTTTTTTCAGGACCCATTGAAAATGAATGGGTCCAGATCTGGTCCAGATCTGTTCAGCAAAAAACGGAACAGATCAGGAAAGAAACAACGGACGTGTGAATGGACCCTTATCCTGCTGAAAAATGCTACTTGTCATTTGTTTTTAAAGGGCTATTCACACAACTGTATTTGCAGTCCACATCCAATCCATATTTTTTGTCTATCGCAGACAGATCTATTCATTTCAATAGGGCCGCAAAAAATACGGAAGGCACACAGTGTGTTGTCCGCACTCTTATGTCCATTCCTCAGCCCCATAAAGAAGATAGAACATTTCCTGTTCTTGTCCGTTATGCTGACAAGAATAGACAGTGGGGCCCGAGAAAAGTGATGCACACTGGCCACATTCATATTTTGCGATTCACGGACCACAAAATGGATACAGTTGTGTGAATAGCCACTTATATAGTGGATTTCGAATATGACCTTCCCCACCAGTAAATTAGTATTTATTGCTTCATGAACTTTACATTGTGTTTGTTTTGCAGAGAACTGTAACAATGTGGACAGGACTCCTGAAGACCCCTCAACTCTTGGGAAGGAGACTACAGAAGATTGTACATATGATTTGGATAAAAACCTTAAAAACCTTAAAATTAAATAAATACTTATTTTTTTTTCCATATTTTCAAATTTTTCTTAAGCTGTTGATAACAGTAAAATGTGTGACTGGCCAATAACTGCAATGCTGTATGCGCGGAATACTTTCCACTCAGTAAATACTGTACATAACTATAACTCTTTGGGGGTTGGAGTTAAATAAACACTGACCCAGGGCCATAGACTAGCTGACATTCATTTGGCGGAAAGACATCAACCCCAACTCCTCCAATGACTTGCAGTTATCACCTCAGGTGTCAGTTAAAAGGGTTGTCTCATTTATCATGTAGAGAAAGTTAATACAAGACACTTCCTAATGTAATGACAAATAAATAGAAAAGTAGACATATTAGGAATCACCGCGTCTGTAAGAATCTGCTCTATAAAAATACCTCATGACTTAAACCCTCAGATGAACAAGGTAAAAAAAAAGGTGCAAAAAAAGGCTTTTTTTTTTGTCACCTTACATCACAAAAAGTGTAATAGCAAGCGATCAAAAAGTCATATGCACCCCCAAATAGTGCCTATTAAACCATCCTCTCATCCCACAAAAAATGAGCCCCTATCTAAGACAATTGACTAAAAACAACAACAAAAAATGACTCAGACTATGGTTATACTAAAATGTTTTTTTAAAAAAAAAGGATAATATAGTGTAAAACCAAAATAAGTTTAAAAAAAGTAGACATATTAGGTATCACATCTCTCTAAAAGACAACTTTTCCCATTTTTTTTTTTTAATACAAAGTTGTCATTTGACAGAGAGATTTCTCTCACCCAGCATGGGTATATGTAAAAAGACACCCCAAAACACATTGCCCAACTTTTCCTGAGTACGGCGATACCACATGTGACACTTTTTTGCAGCCTAGGTGGGCAAAGGGGCCCAAATTCTAAAGAGCACCTTTAGGATTTCACAGGGCATTTTTTACACATTTGGATTTCAAACTACTTCTCACGCATTAGGGCCCCTAAAATGCCAGGGCAGTATAAATACCCCACAAGTGACCCCATTTTGGAAGACACCCCAAGGTATTTTTTGATGGGCATAGTGAGTTCATGTTTTTTTTTATTTTTTGTCACAAGTTGGTGGAATATGAGACTTTGTAAGAAAAAAAAAGAAGAAATAAAAAATCATCATTTTCCGCTAACTTGTGACAAAAAATAAAAACTTCCATGAACTCACTATGCCCATCAGCGAATACCTTAGGGTGTCTACTTTCCGAAATGGGGTCATTTGTGTGGTGTTTCTACTGTCTGGGCATTGTAGAACCTCAGGAAACATGACAGGTGTTCAGAAAGTCAGAGCTGCTTAAAAATGCAGAAATTCACATTTTTGTACCATAAATATACACTTATTGCATTTTTTTTAATCAAAGACATGTAGAACAATAAATTTTGAGAAAAATTTATATAGAAATGTAGTTTTATTTGAAACATTTTACAACTGATGAGAGTGACAGCGAGTGGGAGAAAGAAGTGACTGCAGGCCTGGGGGCCGATGAAGAGCCTACACGCCATCTACTAAGTATAATCTCTAATAATAATAAGGGATTGTCAGAGTCTACGGCGTACAAGCCTACAGGACCTCTTATTCAGGAAATGGCCGATGGTCACATGGAGGAAAACAGTCCATATAGGAATACCGGTCTGGATTCAGTGGATGTAACACCGCGGGGTAATTAATTATAGTTTATGTAATACAGTATCAAGGAGGACTGAATGGCGGCATAGTCACAAATATTTCCCCTGAAAACATTGCTTCTAGAGCAACCTCGGTTTGATCCATGGCACCCAATGTAGCAGACACCGCATAAAAGCAATCTTCATTTACCACAATATGGTCAATTATAGGGGTTGGCTGCTTTATGTCATGTCGTAATGTGTGAAAGTTAATGTACATTATATGGCGCTTACTAACATACTGCTGTAAAGTAGAGCTGGCTTGGTTGCCCATAGAAACCAATCAGATTCCACCTTTCATTTTCCAAAGGAACTGTCAAAAATTTAAGTGAAATCTGATTGGTTGCTATGGGCAACTAAGCCAGTTCTACTTTACACCAGTTTAATAAATTACCCCTACTATATCTTCTTTGGGGTTTTGTAGATAATTAAAGCCGTGTCCCATAAAAACCCTCCCCAGCTCCTCTTTAAACTGTCTTAAAGTCTTCAGTATTCCGATACTGTTAAAGGGGTTATCCAAGACTATAAAATGCCCCCGAATATGTCGGGCCTCTCACAATGAATATACTTACATGGCTCCCCGCTCCCTGCGCCGCTCCCGCAGAGAGTGGAGAGCCAGGTAATTATATTCAGTGTGAGGGGCCCAGGAGTACGGGGGACATTTTATAGTCTTGGATAACCCCTATGGCAAGGCAGGAAGCCATAGACTCTCAGTGCTGCCATTCTCTTGGCAACAGGCCGCTTTAGGCTTGTGGCCTAGAAAACTACAGAGTAGTGCTTTACTGTATGGTGGTATCATCTGGTCCCAGTATAGAATACAACCGGCCAGCTAGTTAAAAGGCAGGAAGAAAATCTATAAACCGCACCTCCAAGAACAAGAAGCGACTGCTTATGGGAAAGGTAATTTACCAACAAGCAACACCTGAAGCAAGGGGTGTGGCATTCACTAAACACAGACACAATAAGATCCTCAGTGAACTTGTCAATTCAACCCACGAGTTACCAGTCTCTCCGATCTCCTGCAACCTGCCACGGGAACGTCCGTGACACGTGGCTTATGAAATATAGAAAACGGCATGGAATATTAACAAAAGCTCTATGGAGAAATAAATCATCTCCCTTGCACCAGAAAAGTGGCTTAAAAAGTCACAAGCTGCGTGTTTGTTCCTTTTTAAACGCGACTTGTTGAAAAGAAAAAAAATCGCAAGCTCCTCTTTTTACACTGAAAAATGTAATTTTTTGCTAAAAATTTGGTAAATTTCGATTAATAACAAAAAAGTAAAAATGTCAGCAGCAATGAAATACCACCAAATGAAAGCTCTATTAGTGAGAAGAAAAGGAGGAAAAATTCATTTGGGTGGTAAGTTGCATGACCGAGCGATAAACGGTGAAAGTAGTGTAGTGCAGAAGTGTAAAAAGTGGTCTGGTCATTAAGGGGGTTTAAGCTAGGGGGGTTGAGGTGGTTAATCAAGAAAATGCCGTCCACCTGGCAGTCGCACACATCAGTTAGTCGCACACATCAGTTGTGCTGCACTCAGGGCTCGGGCTGTTGTGTGCTCCTCCAGTCCCAGGCTGTAGAGAACAGAGAGCTGCTGATTGGTGGATTAGAATCTGATCAGCCAATCAGCACTTGCCCTCAGAGACATGAATGATAATTGCTGTTACAAACTGTCATTCCTGGTTGCCGGCTGCAGGAGGAGGAAGATGTCTCCCAGCTTTGCTGTATCACCCCCTCTGTCTGCAAGAGAGAAGCAGCCGTGTGTCTGTAGTGACGTCTGCGACCCCTCTTTAGATCCTGGTAAGTTCTCAGTCAGACATTGCAGGAGGGGGTCATTACTGGACCAGGGAACTGTATGGGATGATTTATGTGTATGAAGAGGTTCATCTAAACCCCTGCATAAGACCAGTGGAGCTGTTCATAGCAGCCAATAAGGTCCCAGTGCCTTTGGTTCATCTATTCACTGCCCCCTTTATCGTACTGGTCACTTCCCACCCTAATTTACAGATCACTGCCTTATCTTACAATTCACTTCCATATATTACTGGTCCCTGTCCTAACTTACTGGTTATTACCCTACCTTACTGGTCTCTATCCGCCCTATTTTACTGCTAACTGTCCTATCTTCAATTCACTGAGATTGATGATATAGAACACCAAAGAAGATATGTTGGGAATTATAGGTTATGTCAATGTCCTGTTTTTGGGTATGGTCATGAATCGGTAAAATCCGTTTTTTGATACTACAATTGGGGTTATGGATGATATTTATTGTGGGTGACTCTCACCACTTACCCATTATTAATTACTGTATTTCCCATTATCATATGTATCAGTGGTCTTAATAGTCTGACATTTCCACTGTTCTGTCTTACTGGTCATTACCCTGTCATACTGGTTATTATTCATCCTATCTTACTGGTCCCTGTCCTATCTTACTGCTTACTATCTCCCCTCTCTTCCTGGATGCTGCGCTATCTTACTCGTCAATGTCCCCCCTATTTCACTGGTCACACAAACAACAGCAACCATGATAACACCAAGGTATGGAGAGGCGATGTTTAAGGCTACTTTCAAACTGGCGTTTTGGCTTTCCGTTTGCGAGATCTGTTCAGGGCTCTCACAAGCGGTCCAAAACTGATCAGTTTTGCCCTAATGCATTCTGAATGGAAAAGGATCCGATCAGAATGCATTAGTTTGCCTTGGTTCTGTCTCCATTCCGCTTTAGTGTCCGTCTGACGAAACTGAGCCACAATGTAAGTAAATGGAAACGGATCCGTTTAATATGACACAATCTGGCACAATAGAAAACGGATCCGTCCTCCATTGAGTTTCAATGGTGTTCAAGATGGATCCATCTTGGCTATGTTAAAGATAATACAAACGGATCCGTTCAGAACGGATGCAGACGGTTGTATTATCTGAACGGATCCATTGTGCAGATCCATGACGGATCCGCACCAAAAGCGATTGTGAAAGTAACCTAATTATTATGTCCACTGCTTTTGGTAGTTCACAGCACAAGGAGAGATTTATCATTCCTGTACACCAGAAAACTGATAAACAAAAGTTGCAAATTCTGTTTAACCACTTAAGGACCACAGGTTTATACCCCCCTAGTGACCAGGCCCTTTTTTACAAATCGGCACTCCACAACTTTAGCGGTTTATTGCTCGGTCATGCAACTTACCACCCAAATTAATTTTACCTCCTTTTCTTCTCACTAATGGAGCTTTCATTTGGTGGTATTTCATTGCTGCTGACATTTTTACTTTTTTTGTTATTAATCGAAATTTAACGATTTTTTTGCAAATAAATGACATTTTTCACTTTCAGTTGTAAAATTTTGCAAAAAAAACGACATCCATATATAAATTTTTCGCTAAATTTATTGTTCTACATGTCTTTGATAAAAAAAAAATGTTTGGGTAAAAAAAAAATGGTTTGGGTAAAAGTTATAGCGTTTACAAACTATGGTACAAAAATGTGAATTTCCGCTTTTTGAAGCAGCTCTGACTTTCTGAGCACCTGTCATGTTTCCTGAGGTTCTACAATGCCCAGACAGTAGAAAACCCCCACAAATGACCCCATTTCGGAAAGTAGACACCCTAAGGTATTCGCTGATGGGCATAGTGAGTTCATAGAACTTTTTATTTTTTGTCACAAGTTAGCGGAAAATGATGATTGATTGATTTATTTATTTATTTTTTTCTTACAAAGTCTCATATTCCACTAACTTGTGACAAAAAATAAAAACTTCCATGAACTCACTATGCCCATCACGAAATACCTTGGGGTGTCTTCTTTCCAAAATGGGGTCACTTGTGGGGTAGTTATACTGCCCTGGCATTCTAGGGGCCCTAATGTGTGGTTAGTAGTTTGAAATCAAAATGTGTAAAAAATGGCCTGTGAAATCCGAAAGGTGCACTTTGGAATATGTGCCCCTTTGCCCACTTAGGCGGCAAAAAAGTGACACACATCTGGTATCGCCGTACTCGGGAGAAGTTCGGGAATGTGTTTTGGGGTGTCATTTTACATATACCCATGCTGGGTGAGAGAAATATCTTGGCAAAAGACAACTTTTCCCATTTTTTTATACAAAGTTGGCATTTGACCAAGATATTTTTCTCACCCAGCATGGGTATATGTAAAATGACACCCCAAAACACATTGCCCAACTTCTCCTGAGTACGGCGATACCAGATGTGTGACACTTTTTTGCAGCCTAGGTGGGCAAAGGGGCACACATTCCAAAGAGCACCTTTAGGATTTCACCGGCCATTTTTTACAGATTTTGATTTCAAACTACTTCGCACACATTAGGGCCCCTAAATTGCCAGGGCAGTATAACTACCCCACAAGTGACCCCATTTTGGAAAGAAGACACCCCAAGGTATTCCGTGAGGGGCATGGCAAATTCCTGGAATTTTTTATTTTTTGTCACAAGTTAGTGGAATCTGAGACTTTGTAAGAAAAAAAAATAAAAAAATAAAAATCATAATTTTCCGCTAACTTGTGACAAAAAAATAAAAATTCTAGGAACTCGCCATGCCCCTCACGGAATACCTTGGGGTGTCTTCTTTCCAAAATGGGGTCACTTGTGGGGTAGTTATACTGCCCTGGCAATTTAGGGGCCCTAATGTGTGAGAAGTACTTTGCAATCAAAATGTGTAAAAAATGGCCGGTGAAATCCTAAAGGTGCTCTTTGGAATGTGTGCCCCTTTGCCCACCTTGGCGGCAAAAAAGTGACACACATCTGGTATCGCCGTACTCAGGAGAAGTTGGGGAATGTGTTTTGGGGTGTCATTTTACATATACCCATGCTGGGTGAGAGAAATATCTCTGCAAAAGACAACTTTTCCCATTTTTTTATGCAAAGTTGGCATTTGACCAAGATATTTATCTCACCCAGCATGGGTATATGTAAAATGACACCCCAAAACACATTGCCCAACTTCTCCTGAGTACGGCGATACCAGATGTGTGGCACTTTTTTGCAGCCTAGATGCGCAAAGGGGCCCAAATTCCTTTTAGGGGGGCATTTTTAGACGTTTGGATCCCAGACTTCTTCTCACGGTTTCGGGCCCCTAAAATTCCAGGGCAGTATAAATACCCCACATGTGACCCCATTTTGGAAAGAAGACACCCCAAGGTATTCAATGAGGGGCATGGCGAGTTCATAGAAATTTTTTTTTGGGGCACAAGTTAGCGGAAATTTTTTTCTTTTTTTTTTTTTTCTCACAAAGTCTCCCTTTCCGCTAACTTGGGACAAAAATGTAAATCTTTCATGGACTCAATATGCCCCTCACGGAATACCTTGGGGTGTCTTCTTTCCGAAATGGGGTCACATGTGGGGTATTTATACTGCCCTGGCTTTTTAGGGGCCCTAAAGCGTGAGAAGAAGTCTGGAATATAAATGTCTAAAAAATTTTACGCATTTGGATTCCGTGAGGGGTTCATGTGAGATTTTATTTTTTGACACAAGTTAGTGGAATATGAGACTTTGTAAGAAAAAATAAAATAAAAAATATTTCCGCTAACTTGGGCCAAAAAAAATTCTGAATGGAGCCTTACAGGGGGTGATCAATGACAGGGGGGCGATCAATGACAGGGGGGTGATCAGGGAGTGTATATGGGGTGATCACCCCTCTGTCATTGACCACCCCTCTGTCATTGACCACCCCTCTGAAAGGCTCCATTCAGACGTCTATATGTTTTTTACGGATCCACGGATACATGGATCGGAACCGCAAAACACATACGGACGTCTGAATGGAGCCTTACATTGGGGTGATCAATGACAGGGGGGTGATCAGGGAGTGTATATGGGGTGATCACCCCCCTGTCATTGATCACCCCCCTGTAAGGCTCCATTCAGACGTCCGTATGCGTTTTGCGGATCCGATGCGTGGATCCGTAAAACACATATGGGCGTCTGAATGGAGCCTTACAGGGGGGTGATCAATGACAGGGGGGTGATCAATGACAGGGGGTGATCAGGGAGTGTATATGAGGTGATCACCCCCCTGTCACTGATCACCCCCCTGTAAGGCTCCATTCAGATGTCCGTATGCGTTTTGCGGATCCGATCCATAGATGCATGGATCCGTAAAACACATGCAGACGTCTGAATGGAGCCTTACAGGGGGGTGATCAATGACAGGGGGGTGATCAATGACAGGGGGGTGATCAGGGAGTGTATATGGGGTGATCACCCCCCTGTAAGGCTCCATTCAGACGTCCGTATGTGTTTTGCGGATCCGATCCATAGATGCGTGGATCCGTAAAACACATACAGACGTCTGAATGGAGCCTTACAGGGGGGTGATCATCCCATATAGACTCTCTGATCACCCCCCTGTAAGGCTCCATGCAGACGTCCGTATGTGTTTTGCGGATCCGATCCATGTATCCGTAAAAATCATACGGACATCTGAATGGAGCCTTACAGGGGGGTGATCAATGACAAGGGGGTGATCAATGACAGGGAAGTGATCAGGGAGTCTATATGCGTGATCACCCCATTGTCATTGATCACCCCCCTGTAAGGCTCCATTCAGACGTCCGTATGCGTTTTGCGGATCCGATCCATGTATCCGTGGATCCGTAAAAATCATACGGACGTCTGAATGGAGCCTTACAGGGGGGTGATCAATGACGGAGGTGATCAGGGAGTCTATATGGGTGATCACTCCTCTGTCATTGATCACCCCCCTGTAAGGCTCCATTCAGACGTCCGCATGTGTTTTGCGGATCCGATCCATGTATCAGTGGATCCGTAAAAATCATACGGACGTCTGAATGGAGCCTCACAGGGGGGTGATCAATGACAGGGAAGTGATCAGGAAGTCTATATGCGTGATCACCTCATTGTCATTGATCACCCCTCTGTAAGGCTCCATTCAGACATCCGTATGCGTTTTGCGGATCCGATCCATGTATCCGTGGATCCGTAAAAATCATACGGACCTCTGAATGGAGCCTTACAGGGGGGTGATCAATGACAGGGGGGTGATCAATGACAGGGGGGTGATCAATGATAGGGGGGTGATCAGGGAGTCTATATGGGGTGATCAGTGGTTCATAAAGGGTTAATAAGTGACAGGGGGGTTGTAGTGTAGTGGTGTTTGGTGCTACTTTACTGACCTACCTGTGTCCTCTGGTGGTCGATCCAAACAAAAGGGACCACCAGAGGACCAGGTAGCAGGTATATTAGACGCTGTTATCAAAACAGCGTCTAATATACCTGTTAGGGGTTAAAAAAATCACATCTCCAGCCTGCCAGCGAGCGATCGCCGCTGGCAGGCTTGAGATCCACTCGCTTACCTTCCGTTCCTGTGAGCGCGCGCGCCTGTGTGCGCGCGTTCACAGGAAATCTCGGCTCACGCGAGATGACGCCTATTGGCGTTAGTGTGACCTGGGAGAGCCGCCGCAATGACGCCTTTCGGCGTTAGCGTGGCGGCAAGCGGTTAAAATGTTTGTAAATGGCGTTTTACTGCCAGTCTCTCCATTTTTTGAAAGGGGTGGGCTTGGACATCAGCCCCAGAAGATTTATTTAAAGGGGTTATCCGAGTTAATAAAAAAAAATAAAAAAAATCTCTTAAAACCCATCTGGATATACATATAATTTGGTTAAGCTAGATTTCATCCAGTTAAAACCATATGTACACCTTTTCATGGTTCTGTTATTGCTTTGTTTACATGCTGAGGGGGCGTATAACAACAATGCCTGAGCCCTCCCTCATGAATATTTCTGGGCGTGAACAACCTGACCTTTCCCTCGCGCTGGTCTGCACTTTGCATAGAAAAAAAAACACACACGATCATCTCCTAGCTCACACTGGCAGAAGATCTTTTCATGCGGATGGGCGGATCCGTGTGGCAGTCTTTTTCACAGTTTTCCCGGTTTGTGCATGCGCATACCGGAAGGACGGATCCGTCTATCCGCTTGTCATGCAGATGAACGGATCCCTCTGGCAGTCTTTTTCACAGTTTTCATGGTCTGCTCATGCGCAGACCGGAAGGACGGATCCATCCTTCAGTTGTTTTGCAATGCCGGATCCGGCAGGCAGTTCCATCATCGGAACTGCTCGCCGGATCACTATGCTGCAAGTGTAAAAGTAGACTTAGTCCTGCGACCTCCCGCCGTGCTGCGCCGGAGCTCCAACCCCGTCCCCATTATAGTCAATGGGGATAGAGCGGCAGTCCAGCGGCACGGCCAAATAGCGTCAGGGCAGATCCGACAGGGTGAACAGCCTGTCGGATACGTCCTTCCGCTAGTGTGAAAATACACTTACGCTACTGTGAAAGTACCATTAGCATTATTTGTATCTAAGCAATATCTATATTATTCTAATATATATTCAATATAGATATTGCTTAGATAAATATATATATTGGTGGCAGATATGGATTATGTATAGCTGAATAAAAAAATATGATGGACAATTATTTATTTATTTTTCCCAGGGGGTGTTCAATGTGGAATGTGTACTAGTGGGGGGAACAGGGCTGTAAGAACGATCCCCAGACGCAGAGGGGAACGTGTACAAACTGGCACCTCTAACCCATGTGAGTGCAGGAGCTATAAACATACCCTGCTGCTGGAGAAGAGATCGCCTCGGCTCTGGTATGTACCGCGCATGAGCGATCGCATACCATCGCCAAGGCTGTGTGAGGAGAGGGAGAGAGGGGAGGGAACCAGAGGCTCTGACATCTCGTTTACAGAGCCTGGCCACTCCCTCAAGCAGGGAGAAGCCTGTAAACGAGACGTCATCACCAGAGCCGGCTTGCTGACGTCGGGGGTCACATGACCCAGAATTGAACTGGCCAAACAGTGAAAGATAGCTAATGTAAGTGATTTGAAGATACTTTCAATGGACTATATCAAGAGTAATTAGAATGAATTTATTTAAATCGGATAACCCCTTTAATGTATGCCAGTTTTCTGCTGTAAATGAGGACCGAAATCTATGGCAGCTGTGAGCTGGCCAATAATAAATTCAGGGCGCATAGACTGTCAGAGGATGCACTTCATTTTTAACCAGGCATGAACTTCATGATAAATTAAATGCATCCCCCTGCTCTTGATACATTTTCCCTGAGATGTTTGGTGAATGGAAAACAACTCCAAACCTGTTCTGACAGTTGCTGGCTATTATGGGATGATGGGAGTTGTATTTCTACAACAGCACTTGCTGAGCCAGAGGTTGGAGACCATTGTTCTAGAAGTTGAAATAATTTTGCATCAATCGTTATCAGGATTTTGGTTAATTTTACATGAAATTTTATATTTCTCCTCTTTTTCCTCCACAATTGCCTGGAAATGATTTATATGTTGTATTCTACCTTGCAGGTGTGCACGTGTCCATTTTGAAGGAAGGATGACATCACAGCTACAGAGTTGACCGTCTGATAGCCCAGCTCGACTGCCCACCTCTCCTGAAGACCCCTCAGTCGAGTGGAGGACATCATCTCTGAAAGAGGGTCCCACAGATGCATCCTAGCAGTTTGAGCACCACTCCTACAAGAGTCAATGCCCTGAGTGATTTCACTGGGGAATTACACCAGGGTGGTACTTGTGTTGGGATGCACCTCTGGCTGACTATCATCATTCTATAAGATAATGATGTAGATGTGTGTTGTCAATAACCCCATAAAGATTTGTGAATGCTTAGATGAAATGGCTACTATCAGACTACCAGGAATGGATGTCTAACATCCCATGATCTATGCAGCTTATCTGGATACTTCATGCAGTACGGGAAGTCTAAGTGGCCATTGATGGACAGGTAGGAAAGATAGTTAGCTAACAAATGAGAAATGCATATATGAGTGATAATGTAATAATCAAAAGAGGAGAAAATTTGTCAGGAAAGAATTAACTCTGATTTTTTGTATCAATCATTATCAGAGTTTTGGTTCATTTCTGGTTTCTTTCCACTTTCCTGCTTCTCCTCTATTGATATAACATTCAATTATTGCCTCAAAATGATTAATATGTTATATTCCTAGTTGAGGGCGTGGATATGCCCATTTAGTAGAAAGGATGACATCACAGCTACAGAGTTGACCGTCTGATAGCCCAGCTCGACTGCCCACCTCTCCTGAAGACCCCTCAGCTTTTTGAGAGTTGGGTGGAGGACATCATCTCTGAAAGAGGGTCCCACAGATGCACCCTAGCAGTTTGAGCACCACTCTTACAAGAAGAGTCAATGCCCTAAAAGCGTGATTTCACCGGGGATTACTCCGGGGTGGTCCTTGTGTTGGGATGCACCTCTGGCTGGCTGTCGTCATCCTTTTAGGTAGATAATGAAGTGAGTGCTGTCAATAACCCCATAAAGAAACGGAATGTTCAGATGAAATGGCAACTATGAGGTGGTCAGGAAGGGATATCTAACATCCCATGATGTATACAGCTTACCTAAATACTTCATGCAGCACATGCAGTTTAAGGGGCCTTTTTTAGACAGCTAGGACAGATAGTTAGCTAACAAATCAATGAGAAATGCATATATGAGTGATAATGTAATGATCAAAAGAAGAGAAAATGTGAACGGAAAGAATTAACTCTGATTTCTTGTATCAATCATTATCAGGGTTTTGGTTCATGCCTGGTTTATTTCCACTTTCCTGCTTCTTCTCTATTGATATAACATTCAATAATACCTGAAAATGAGTAATATGTTATATTCCTAGTTAAGGGCGTGGACATGTCCATTTTGTAGGAAGGATGACATCACAGCTACAGAGTTGACCGTCTGATAGCCCAGCTCGACTGCCCACCTCTCCTGAAGACCCCTCAGCTTTTTGAGAGTTGGGTGGAGGACATCGTCTCTGAAAGAGGGTCCCACAGATGCACCCTCGCAGTTTGAGCACCACTCCTACAAGAAGAGTCAATGCCCTAAAAGCGTGATTTCACCGGGGATTACTCCGGGGTGGTCCTTGTGTTGGGATGCACCTATGGCTGGCTGTCGTCATCCTTTTAGTTAGATAATTATGTGTGTGTGTTGTCAACAACTTCATAAAGATGTGTGAATGTTCAGATGAAATGGCTACTATGAGGCGGCCAGGAATGGATGTCTAACATCCCATGATCTATGCAGCTTATCTGTATACTTCATGCAGTACAGGCAGTCTAAGGGGCCTTTTCTAGACAGGTAGGATAGATAGTTAGCTAATAAATCAATGGGAAATACATATGTGTGATAATGTAATGATCAAAATGGTGAAAAACTTTAAAGAAATAAATTATTTCTGATACCCTGCCTCCCTGTAACTTAATTTCAATCATATTAATAATATATTCTGTTGTTCTTGAGAAAATTATACTTATATACGCATAAAAACCTTTTTAACAATAAGACCTCATATCTTGAGGACCCGTCGAGCCTACCATCAACACCCCCACATTCCAAGAAGACAGAACACAAGGACACATATCTCTGGAATATGACTGCTCGCATTCTAATTAGTTGTTTACCATGTTCAATACTACATGCTTTTTGCATGCTGTATGTGACTATATTGTCATATTACAATATATTGCCATATTACTTTATTGTAATCCCCTGCTGGGACCTTTAAAATGAGTGGAGAGGCAATTCTTCTTGAACTAGATGATAGCGTTAATTGTCTTATGAAGAATGCCTTCATTAAAGTGTGCAACGTTAACCAGTTGTTGACTGCCCATTTATATACATCTGTCGGGGTGTTGCATTAAACTCCACAAGGACATTTCTGAGTGTCCTTGCAGAGTTAGGATACTTTCACATCTGCGCTTTTACTTTCAGCTATTGAGATCCGGCATAGTGGGAAAACGCTTCCATTTTGTCCCCATTCATAGTCAATGGGGACAAAACTGAACTGAAGGGAACAAACAGCACCAAAATGCATTTCGTTCCATTTCATTGTGTTCCAATGACGCACACAAAAACACTGCAAGCAGAGTTTTTGAGTGCGTCCTGGGATGCAGAGCAAGACGGATGGTAAATTAATTTATGGCATGCATTCGGCTGGGATCCGGCTTTTGCGAATCCGCCATTTACAGACAATAAAACACTTACGACCGTGTACATGAGCCCTAATATGTATATTTACTCATATTCCTATGTAGTCCTACAGCCTGTCCACCTCATGCTGTGAGTAGAGACTTTATCTCTAGACCTCCATACATTTCCATGGGATTGAGTGATTTGCTTGTGTGAAGATTGGTGCTTATCTTATTAAACAATACCACAAGGGCCCAGTTGACCCAACATCTAGTATTAGCATAATTGAATTGGATTAAACAATAGATGTTCCCAAATTCAGCAGAGCCGAAATTTATCCTTTATCAAATACAGAAGGATCAGAACAATATGTGATACAACTCACACAATAAGATATATAATACACGCTACAGGATAGGCCGTCTGTCTATCGCAGGTCCGATTCTACCTAACTGGTCAGAAAATTCCATACTGGATAAATAAATTCAACCCGAATTCAAAGTCCTCCAACTGTCCTGAAAATTCTTAGATGACACTTAACCAGTTCTGTTTCAAAATAAAAGTCATAGCTTTCGTCAGTGTAAGTGGTCATGGGGAAAACAGCAGGACACTTTTATTTGAGCTCCTTATTAGTGTTGAGCGCGAATATTCGAAAAGCAATATTTTTTTTGCAAATATCGTCACTTTCGCGATTTCACCAATATTTAGAATATAGTGCTATAAATTCGTAAAAATTAATTAGTTTTTTTTTCCACAAAATTACTGTACACATATAATTGATTGTGTCCCAAAAGTCCAAAAGCTCCAATCTTACTCACATTGCCGAGTAAGTGATTGAGGCGCGAATCTTCGTATTGCGATTTTATTAGAGCTGATGCAAATATTGGCACTTATCCCAGAAGAGAGAGGCAAAGAGCTTAGCTTTCATATAGCACCATATTCGCGAATATGTAGAACTTTGAAATATTCGATTTACGAATATTCCGCTTTTTTTTTTGTTTCCACTGTACAGATTACAATGATCTGTACTCTGTAAACTACTGTCATCACCCCCCACTGTATCTTGATTGTGTCCCAAAAGTCCAAAAGCTCAAATCTTACTCACATTGCTGAGTAAGTGATTGCAGCGCAAATCAGTGTCTGTGCCCTTTGTTAGTTAAAGAAAAAAAAAAGGTTGTGTCCGTTTTTTACAGTTTAGTTGGTGTATTATCCGCATCAGTGTCTGCGCCATTTGTTAGTTAAATAAAAATAAAAAAATGTTTATTTCAGTGTTAGCTTTTTACTGTTCAGTTGGTGTAGTGTCTCCGTCTTTTGTTAGTTCAATCTAAAAACTTAAAAAAGAAAAAAAATATATTGTTAGTTTTTCAGAGTAAATTTTGTATATTGTCTGCATATTGCAGTATCTGTGTCTTTTGTCTGTTAAATAATAAAACAAAAAAAAAGTTTTTTTGGAATTATTATATATAATTTTTGTTTTATTTATTGGACCACAGTCCCCATCCAATAATGTTTTTCCCTAATTCCCGTTTTATATATATTTTTTCTATAATCCAATAAATATGAGGTCTTCACGATCGAGCAGCAGGGGTAAGAGAGTAGTTAGTCCCAGTGCTGGACCGCTGCCAGCACGGGGCCGCTCCTCTACCCACCGAGGTGCGGACGCAGGTGTCAGGGGCGTTTGCCTTATTCGATATTTTTTTGGCACTGGCAGCAGGCGATTTTCCTCTCAGGATGCCGAGGAAGTAGTGTCTCTCGTGGAACAAGCCAGTTCGTTTCCTGTAGGACCATAGGCGTGCACACGGGGTGTGCCTGGGCACACCCTAATCAAGCCGACTTGAGGTTTACAATATGCGCTCAGCCGCCGATTTCACTGTTCATTAGCGCACTGAGCACTGTGAGTGGCACTGTAGGCAGCAGAGCAATACAGCTGATGCCTGAAATCTCCAATAACAGAGCTCTGTTATAAGGGAGGAGGCTGCTGATTGGCCAGTATCAGCTGGCTGCCCTGCCATTGGTTGATCCTCTCACACCTCCTTCTCTCGGGAGCTTAACACAGCAGCGGTAGCTTTCTTTTCAGTTATTTTGAAAACAGGAAGCGCGCCACCCCTGCTGCTGATGAAGTGCCAGGGACAGCATAGGAATGGAGCCATCACCATGTGCCCAGGTGATGTGACAAGGTGAAGTGTCCTGCAGGCTTCTATCTACTGCTGGGTGGGAGGTCAATGTGGAGCTTTATGAATTGAAAAACTAATAGCCAAGACAGAGGCTAAAAAAAAAAACTGCTTCTGACCCTTATGTTAAAACATAACTTTCATTTGATTGCTTTAACACCTAAAAATCATTTTAAAAAAGCTGTTGTTTCTCTAGATGACATTATAGTAGTGGTAATAGAGTCTCAAGGGTCTATAAAAGCAGCTACACTATTTTTACAGACCTTTGAGACTCTATTAACATAAGGTCATCTAGAGAAAAAGCATTTTTTTTAATTCTTTTTTTTTTCTTCCGTTTAGGTGTTAGAGCAATCTAATGAAAGTTATGTTTTAACACCTAAAGGAATTTTTTTTTTTAAACTACTGTTTCTCTAGATGACCTTATGTTGATAGTAGTGTTAAAGGGGAGTCTCAAAGGTTTGCAAAAATTGTGTAGCTGCTTTTATAGACCCTTGGGACTCTATTTTCACTACTATCAACATAATGTCATCTAGAGAAACAGCAGCTTTTTAAAATTATTTTTTTTCCTTTAGGTGTTTAGGTATTAGAGCAATCAAATGAAAGTTATGTTTTAACATAAGGGTCAGAAACAGGGTTTTGTTTAGCCTCTTGGTTATTAGTTTTTCTATGTAAGTTCTTTGGATCAATGAGATTTTTTTCCCCCGTATGGTTTATATATGGAGGGCAATGTCCAGTGATAACAGAGAGGACTATACTGTATATTGTATGGGATGGTGCAGGGATTATACTGTATTGTATGGGATGGCGCAGTGGTTTTTATGCTCTTTGATTTGACAATTATCTTAGGTTTTCCTATCGCCCACCTTTGATGGCGCTGTGCCCAGCTCTGAGCCGAACCCGCTCAGCGGCTGCCAAGGCTTATAGGTAACACTGGTTCTGTCACCCCCGTGCTGCACTTTTTCGCCCCATAAGATGCATTTTTTCCCCCAAAAGTGGGGGAAAAATGCCCCTGCGTCTTATGGGGCGAATACTAATCAAGTTATTAGTACTAGAGGGCCAGGAAGCGCTATACTCACCTCTTCCTGGTCCTCATGCGCTCCACTGTGAAGGCTGCACACAGTGTGAGGCCACGCTGTGACCTCACACTGTGCGTGCCCACACAGAATACTGTACAAGAGGATTACCGAGTGCGAGCGGTGAGGAGCGGCAGCGTCAGGAGTAGAAAAGTTGTTGTTTTTTTTTATATGGGGGCACGGGGGGTTGATCTGAGGCACTGGGGGCTGATATGAGGCACTGGGGCTCTTATCTGAGGTCTGATTGGGGGTCATTTACATTGGGGTCTGACCTGAGGTCTTATTGGGGTCTTATTGACATTGGGGGTCTGATTGGTGGTCTGACCTGAGGTGTAATGATTTTTTTTTTTTCTTATTGTCCATCTCTAAAGCCTAGGTGCGTCACCTTTTGGGCCAGAGCGTCTTATAGGGCGAAAAATACGGTAAGTTTTAAAATTATTTCTTCTCCCTTCATTATATTGATAGTGCAGGTCTGTATGTATGTATACAGAGTGTATTTGTGTATATATATATGTGTGTGTATGTGTATATAATATATATATATATATACATACATACACAGGTGCGTGCGCTGCATCTGTGGTTGTGCCTTAGGGTGCACACCCTAATGCAATAGGCTGCGCACGCCTATGTGTAGGACCAACCCCCAGCCCCCAAGAATCGTCCCTGCCCCTGTTTGACAGCGACAGTGAGAGGGACACCTTGGGGGAGTTAATGCAGGAGGCTGACTTGCAGTTCAGTCCTCAGGGTCAGGACCTTATGGAAGGGATGGAGGAGGAGATGGAGGGGGTACTGCCTGTATGTACCCCAGGGACATCCCTTCCAACAGGTGCGGGCAGTTTCAGCCAGCGAAACCCCACACCTAGTCAGACCCAGGCGTCAGCGAGGGGACAGAGGATCCAGGTCAGGGGCCCCACGTCTGCTGTTTCCCTCAGTCCACCACTGGTTGGCCCTGTGTCTGACATATCGGGGGACGAAGAGGAGGGTGACAGAGAATGGGTGCCACCTCCCTTGTCAGGCATCAGCAGCACTGATAAGGAGGAAGGTAAGCACCAGAGGCAAATGGTGCGACAGGTTGCCAGTGAGCCCAGCGTCAGGGGCTCCACTGGTAATGGCAGTAGGAGGAGGCAGCAGCAGCCAGCTCCACCTATGCGCACCAAGCCTGAACAGACGCAAGTCAGCACCACCCCATCTGACAGGAGGTCGGTGCGTAAGTAGCCTGTTTGTGCTTACTTCACCCTGGCACCAGATGATGCCACAGTTGGCATTTGTAATCTGTGCCATGCTAGGGTGAGGAGAGGGAGGTCTGCGGCTCGGCTGGGTACCACTACCCTCACCCAGCACATACAGGTCAACTACTGGCGGGAGTGGGAACAGATGTGGGGTGGTCACAGCAGCAGCGCCACCAGCAGTGCGCAGGAGACAGCAGCTCCTGCCACTGTCCTGCAGCCACCCCAACCACTTCCAACAAGGCATTCCCACTCGCCCGCTCTCTCTCCTAGAGGTACTGGTACCAGCAGCCAGACCTCTGCCTCCACCGCACCCTCCTCTATGTCCTCCACTGCCGTCCGGCGCCAGCCCACGGTTGTTGACAGTTTTGAACGCACCACGCCCTACGCCCCCGGGGACCGACGAGTGCTTTCACTCAATGGGCTCCTGGCAAGGGTTATCGCCCAACATCTGCTGCCCTTCAATCTTGTGGACAGCGATCCATTCTGGCAGATGTTGGAGCAGGCACAACCCAGATGGCGTGTCCCCAGCCGCCATTTCTTTGCCAGGATCGGCGTCCCTGCCCTACACCAGCGCATTGTGCAGAATGTATCCCTGTCGTTGGATCACGCTGTCAGCGACAGGGTGCATCTCACAATGGATGCTTGGACCAGCAGGCATGGGCAGTGACACTATATCAGCTTTACTGCCCATTGGGTATCCCTCCGAGGCGCCGGGGAGGGATCAGCGGCATCTGACTTTGTGGTGTCGCCCCGGGGTGTCCAGGGGAGAACTGCTGATATCCACCCACAAGCCACTGTCTCCACGGCAGCTGAGCCCCCCAGCAAGCGTCCCCGTAGCTACGCAAGTGTGGGGCACGTCCGCTGCCAGGCCGTGCTCTAGCTTGTGAGCTTAGGGGAACGGAGACACACTGGACCTGATGTTCTGGCCGCACTTCAGGCTCAGATCCAGAAGTGGCTGACACCCCGCAGGCTAGTGGCAGGTATGGTTGTCTGCAACGGCAGCAACCTACTCGCCGCCCTCCATGCTGGCAGTCTAAAAACACGTGCCCTGCATGGCACATGTCCTCAACCTTGTTGTACAGAAATTCCTCCGAACATACCAAGGGTTGAGTGACATTGTGCCAAGGGTACAGAGGATTTCCAGCCACTTCAGACACTCCTGCAGCAGCACAGCAGCCTGCCACCTCACAGGCTGATTGTGGACAGTGTGACACGGTGTAACTCCACCCTCCACATGCTGGAGAGGTTGTAGGAGCAGCGAAGGGCGGTGAGGGAATACCTGCTGGACCAAGGCACTCCAGGGCCAGCCCACCCACTCCCCTACATCACTAATGTGGAGTAGGGGCAGATACAGCAGGTCTGCCATGTGTTGGCCCCATTTGAGCAGGCGACCAAGATGGTCAGCGGGGAGCATGTCGGCCTCAGTGACGTGCTCCCCATAGTGTTCCTACTGGACAGGACACTAGATTGTCTGCTCGAGGCTGGGGAGAGTGCCTTGTTGGAGCAAGAGGAGGCAGCAATGCTCCAACAGGACCAGGCCCGGGACGAGGAGGAGGAAGAATTTGTAGACATCCAGGAGCCTGGGCCTGGGAACACTACATAGAAGGGCTGAGTGCGCTATATTGAGGTCACCACACAGCAGAGCTGAGTGCGCGATATTGGGGTCACCACATAGCAGAGCTGAGTGTGGGATATTGGGGTACACCACAGAGCTGAGTGCTGGATATTGGGGACACCACAGAGCTGAGTGCTGGATATTGGGGACACCACATAGTAGAGATGAGTGTGCGATATTGGGTTCACCACATAGCAGAGCTGAGTGTGAGATATTGGGGGACACCACATAGCAGGGCTGAGTGTGCGATATTGGGGTCACCACATAGCAGAGCTGAGTGCGCGATATTGGGGTCACCACATAGCAGAGCTGAACGCGCGATATTGGGGGACACCACAGAGCTGACTGCTGGATATTGGGGTCACCACAGAGCAGAGATGAGTGCGTGATATTGAGGGACACCGCATAGCAGAGCTGAGTGCGCGATATTGAGGGACACGACATAGCAGAGCTTAGCGCGTGATATTGGGGTCACCACATAGCAGAGCTGAGTGCGGGATATTAGGGTACACCACATAGCAGTGCTGAGTGCGCGATATTGAGGGACACCACATAGCAGAGCTGAGTGTGCGATATTGGGGTCACCACATAGCAAAGCTGAGTGCGCGATATTAGGGGACACCACATAGAGCTGAGTGCGCGATATTGGGGTCACCACATAGCAGAGCTGAGTGTGGGATATTGGGGGATACCACATACAGCCTTTCTTCACAGGTGAACTTTCCCCATGCTGGATACCACACTCTGGCTTTTCTCGGCCAGTTTCCTAATTTTGACTTTCATATCTTTTTCACTATACAAATGAAGTCTAAACTGCATATTAACTAAAGTATATTTCTTTTCTATGTCAGGCTCTGCCAACATCAGGTCCCTCCTGAGCACACATTTTGGATTCCCAACGGAAAGCAGTAACTCAATGCTTATCTATAGGGTTTTGGAAGATGCTGGTTGTCCTCATGTAAAGCTTGAAGCTGCCCAGTGTCATTTCACGTAGTTGGTTCCGTTAAGGACCTGAAGCTCCTGTAGTGGCTGTCTGGTACACCCATGTCCTCACCTTAGGGTATCTTATGGTGCTCCTAACCAAAAAATTAGAACACAACATTTATATTTACATTATGGTATATTATTTTAAAATGCCATGGAATGTGTATTTTCACTTTTAAAGTTTCAAGTAAAAAGAATAATAATTGAACAAAATAGGGAAAAAAAAGGAGACATATTAGGTATCACCGCGTCCGTATCGACCGACTCTATAAACATATCACATGACCTAACCCCTCAGATGAAGACCGTAAAAAATTAAAACTGTGCTAAATAAACCATTTTTTTGTCACCCTACTTCACTAAAAGTACAACAGCAAGCGAACCAAAAGGCTTATGCCCGCCAAAATAGTACCAATCTAACCGTCACGTCATACCGCAAAAAATGAGCCCCTACCTAAGACAATCACCAAAAAAATACAAAAAAATATGGCTCTGAATATGGAGACACTAAAACATCTTTTTTTTAAAAAAAAAAAGCTGTTATTGTGTAAAACTTAAGTAAATAAAAAAAAGTATACATATTAGGTATCGCCACGTCTGTAATAACCTGCTCTATAAAAATATCACATGACCTAACCCCTCAGGTGAATAGCTTGAAAAAAAAGTGTAATAAAGCTATTTTTTTCACCTTACATCACAAAAAGTGTAATAGCAAGCGATCAAAAAGTCATACGCATCCCAAAATAGTGCCAAACAGTCATCTCATCCTGAAAAAAATGAGCCCCTACACAAGACAGTCGCCTAAAAAATAAATAAAACTATGGCTTTGTCATATTTGGTATTGTCGCGTCCGTGACATCCTGCTCTATAGAAATACCACATGATATAACCTGTTAGATGAATGTTGTAAATAAAAAAAATAAAAAATGGTGCCAAAACAGCTATTTCTTGTAACCTTGCCTCACCAAAAGTGTAATATAGAGCAACCAAAAATCATATGTACCCTAAAATAGTACCAACAAAACTGCCACCCTATCCCGTAGTTTCTAAAAGTGGGTCACTTTTTTGTAGTTTCTACTCTAGGTGTGCATCAGGGGGGCTTCAAATGGGACATGGTGTCAAAAAAACAGTCCAGCAAAATCTGCCTTCCAAAATCCATATGGCATTCCTTTCCTTCTGCGCCCTGCCGTGTGCCCGTACAGCAGTTTATGACCATATATTTGGTGTTTATGTAAACTACAGAATCAGAGCCATAAATATAGATTTTTTTGGGCTGTTGACCCTTGCTTTGTAACTGGAAAAAAATTATTAAAATGCGAAAATCTTCAAAAAAAGTGGAATTTTTAAATTTTATCTCTATTTTCCTTTTAATTCTAGTGGAACACCTAAAGGGTTAACAAAGTTTGTAAAATCATTTTTTGAATACCTTGAGGGTGTAGTTGGGTGGTTTCTATTATGTAAGGCTCACAAAGTGACTTCAGACCTGAATTTGTCCCTAAAAAGTGGGTTTTTGAAAATGTCAGAAAAATTTCAAGATTTGCTTATAAACTTCTAAGCATTGTAACGTCCCAAAAAAATAAAATGTCATTCCCAAACATGAAGTAGACATATGGGGAATGTAAAGTAATAGCTATTTTTGTTGGTATTACTATGTATTATAGAAGTAGAGAAATTGAACTTGGAAATATGCAAGTTTTTTCAAATTTGTGGTCAATTTGGTATTTAAAAAAAAATAAAAAGTCAACTTTTTTTTACTTCATTTTACCAGTGTCATGAAGTACAATTTGTGATGAAAAAACATTCTCAGGATGGCTTGAATAAGTCAAAGCGTTTTAAAGTTATCACCACATAAAGTCACACTCGTCAGATTTGCAAAAATGGCCTGGTCCTTAAGGTGAAAATGAGCCCGGTCCTTAAGGAGTTAATAATGAACACAATTCATGCTTGATTGGATCTATGAGGATTTTCAGTATAAATTCATATTTGCTTGATAATGCGTTGATGCAGTTAGTGGTAAAACTGACCTTTATACTGCAGCAGGGCAGAAGCTATTTCCAGTCTTGCATTAGCGACATCTTCTGCAGAGGTCTTCACAGCATCAATGGTTCTGGTCTTGAGAAACTCCTTTGCAAACTGGAATATAAAATTCTATATTTGTATTTATTTATTTTAACAGCAATTCACATTTATGAGGAATAGCTTTTACAATGGTGCAAGGATGTTTTCTATAAGATCCAAACTCCACAGCTGCAGGTATTCCATTGTGCTCCTTCTGTCTCGGGTATAAACCTCTTCAAAAACAAACTAATAAAAAAAGAAACACAAGTTTTAATTGAAAGTAGGGATCATAAGTAGAGTTGAGCGAACACCTGGATGTTCGGGTTCGAGAAGTTCGGCCGAACATCCCGGAAATGTTCGGGTTCGGGATCCGAACCCGATCCGAACTTCGTCCCGAACCCGAACCCCATTGAAGTCAATGGGGACCCGAACTTTTCGGCACTAAAAAGGCTGTAAAACAGCCCAGGAAAGAGCTAGAGGGCTGCAAAAGGCAGCAACATGTAGGTAAATCCCCTGCAAACAAATGTGGATAGGGAAATGAATTAAAATAAAAATTAAATAAATAAAAATTAACCAAAATCAATTGGAGAGAGGTTCCATAGCAGAGAATCTGGCTTCCCGTCACCCACCACTGGAACAGTCCATTCTCAGATATTTAGGCCCCGGCACCCAGGCAGAGGAGAGAGGTCCCGTAACAGAGAATCTGTCTTCATGTCAGCAGAGAATTAGTCTGCATGTCATAGCAGAGAATGAGGCTTCACGTCAGCCACCACTGCAACAGTCCATTGGCATATATTTAGGCCCAGCACACACACAGGCAGAGGAGAGAGGTCCCGTAACAGACAATCTGGCTTCATGTCAGCAGAGAATCAGTCTGCATGTCATAGCAGAGAATCAGGCTTCACGTCAGCCACCACTGCAACAGTCCATTGGCATATATTTAGGCCCAGCACACACACAGGCAGAGGAGAGAGGTCCCGTAACAGAGAATCTGGCTTCATGTCAGCAGAGAATCAGTCTGCATGTCATAGCAGAGAATGAGGCTTCACGTCACCCACCACTGCAACAGTCCATTGGCATATATTTAGGCCTAGCACACAGGCAGAGCAGAGAGGTCCCGTAACAGACAATCTGGCTTCATGTCAGCAGAGAATCAGTCTGCATGTCATAGCAGAGAATGAGGCTTCACGTCAGCCACCACTGCAACAGTCCATTGGCATATATTTAGGCCTAGCACACAGGCAGAGCAGAGAGGTCCCGTAACAGACAATCTGGCTTCATGTCAGCAGAGAATCAGTCTGCATGTCATAGCAGAGAATCAGGCTTCACGTCAGCCACCACTGCAACAGTCCATTGTCATAAATTTAGGCCCAGCACCCAGGCAGAGGAGAGAGGTCCCGTAACAGACAATCTGGCTTCATGTCAGCAGAGAATTAGTCTGCATGTCATAGCAGAGAATCAGGCTTCATGTCAGCCACCACTGCAACAGTCCATTGGCATATATTTAGGCCCAGCACCCAGGCAGAGGAGGGAGGTCCCGTAACAGAGAATCTGTCTTCATGTCAGCAGAGAATCAGTCTGCATGTCATAGCAGAGAATGAGGCTTCACGTCACCCACCACTGCAACAGTCCATTGGCATATATTTAGGCCTAGCACACAGGCAGAGCAGAGAGGTCCCGTAACAGACAATCTGGCTTCATGTCAGCAGAGAATCAGTCTGCATGTCATAGCAGAGAATCAGGCTTCACGTCAGCCACCACTGCAACAGTCCATTGGCATATATTTAGGCCTAGCACACAGGCAGAGCAGAGAGGTCCCGTAACAGACAATCTGGCTTCATGTCAGCAGAGAATCAGTCTGCATGTCATAGCAGAGAATCAGGCTTCACGTCAGCCACCACTGCAACAGTCCATTGTCATAAATTTAGGCCCAGCACCCAGGCAGAGGAGAGAGGTCCCGTAACAGACAATCTGGCTTCATGTCAGCAGAGAATTAGTCTGCATGTCATAGCAGAGAATCAGGCTTCATGTCAGCCACCACTGCAACAGTCCATTGGCATATATTTAGGCCCAGCACCCAGGCAGAGGAGGGAGGTCCCGTAACAGAGAATCTGTCTTCATGTCAGCAGAGAATCAGTCTGCATGTCATAGCAGAGAATGAGGCTTCACGTCAGCCACCACTGCAACAGTCCATTGGCATATATTTAGGCCTAGCACACAGGCAGAGGAGAGGTTCATTCAACTTTGGGTAGCCTCGCAATATAATGGTAAAATGAAAATAAAAATAGGATTGAATGAGGAAGTGCCCTGGAGTCCAATAATATATGGTTATGGGGAGGTAGTTAATGTCTAATCTGGACAAGGGACGGACAGGTCCTGTGGGATCCATGCCTGGTTCATTTTTATGAACGTCAGCTTGTCCACATTGGCTGTAGACAGGCGGCTGCGTTTGTCTGTAATGACGCCCCCTGCCGTGCTGAATACACGTTCAGACAAAACGCTGGCTGCCGGGCAGGCCAGCACCTCCAAGGCATAAAAGGCTAGCTCTGGCCACGTGGACAATTTAGAGACCCAGAAGTTGAATGGGGCCGAACCATCAGTCAGTACGTGGAGGGGTGTGCACACGTACTGTTCCACCATGTTAGTGAAATGTTGCCTCCTGCTAACACGTTGCGTATCAGGTGGTGGTGCAGTTAGCTGTGGCGTGTTGACAAAAGTTTTCCACATCTCTGCCATGCTAACCCTGCCCTCAGAGGAGCTGGCCGTGACACAGCTGCCTTGGCGACCTCTTGCTCCTCCTCTGCCTTGGCCTTGGGCTTCCACTTGTTCCCCTGTGACATTTGGGAATGCTCTCAGTAGCGCGTCTACCAACGTGCGCTTGTACTCGCGCATCTTCCTATCACGCTCCAGTGCAGGAAGTAAGGTGGGCACATTGTCTTTGTAGCGTGGATCCAGCAGGGTGGCAACCCAGTAGTCCGCACAGGTTAAAATGTGGGCAACTCTGCTGTCGTTGCGCAGGCACTGCAGCATGTAGTCGCTCATGTGTGCCAGGCTGCCCAGGGGTAAGGACAAGCTGTCCTCTGTGGGAGGCGTATCGTCATCGTCCTGCCTTTCCCCCCAGCCACGCACCAGTGATGGACCCGAGCTGCGTTGGGTGCCACCCCGCTGTGACCATGCTTCATCCTCATCCTCCTCCACCTCCTCCTCATCCTCGTCCTCCTCGTCCTCCAGTAGTGGGCCCTGGCTGGCCACATTTGTACCTGGCCTCTGCTGTTGCCAAAAACCTCCCTCTGAGTCACTTCGAAGAGACTGGCCTGAAAGTGCTAAAAATGACCCCTCTTCCTCCTCCTCCTCCTCCTCCTCCTGGGCCACCTCCTCTTCCATCATCGCCCTAAGTGTTTTCTCAAGGAGACATAGAAGTGGTATTGTAACGCTGATAACGGTGTCATCGCCACTGGCCATGTTGGTGGAGTACTCGAAACAGCGCAACAGGGCACACAGGTCTCGCATGGAGGCCCAGTCATTGGTGGTGAAGTGGTGCTGTTCTGTAGTGCGACTGACCCGTGCGTGCTGCAGCTGAAACTCCACTATGGCCTGCTGCTGCTCGCACAGTCTGTCCAGCATGTGCAAGGTGGAGTTCCACCTGGTGGGCACGTCGCATATGAGGCGGTGAGCGGGAAGGCCGAAGTTACGCTGTAGCGCAGACAGGCGAGCAGCAGCAGGATGTGAACGCCGGAAGCGCGAACAGACGGCCCGCACTTTATGCAGCAGCTCTGACATGTCGGGGTAGTTGTGAATGAACTTCTGCACCACCAAATTCAGCACATGCGCCAAGCAAGGGATGTGCGTCAAATTGGCTAGTCCCAGAGCTGCAACGAGATTTCGCCCATTATCACACACCACCAGGCCGGGCTTGAGGCTCACCGGCAGCAACCACTCGTCGGTCTGTTGTTCTATACCCCGCCACAACTCCTGTGCGGTGTGGGGCCTGTCCCCCAAACATATGAGTTTCAGAATGGCCTGCTGACGTTTACCCCGGGCTGTGCTGAAGTTGGTGGTGAAGGTGTGTGGCTGACTGGATGAGCAGGTGGAAGAAGAGGAGGAGGAAGCCGAGAAGGAGGAGGTGGCAACAGGAGGCAAAGAATGTTGCCCTGCGATCCTTGGCGGCGGAAGGACGTGCGCCAAACAGCTCTCCGCCTGGGGCCCAGCTGCCACTACATTTACCCAGTGTGCAGTTAGGGAGATATAGCGTCCCTGGCCGTGCTTACTGGTCCACGTATCTGTGGTTAGGTGGACCTTGCCACAGATGGCGTTGCGCAGTGCACACTTGATTTTATCGGATACTTGGTTGTGCAGGGAAGGCACGGCTCTCTTGGAGAAGTAGTGCCGGCTGGGAACAACATACTGTGGGATAGCAAGCGACATGAGCTGTTTGAAGCTGTCTGTGTCCACCAGCCTAAATGACAGCATTTCATAGGCCAGTAGTTTAGAAATGCTGGCATTCAGGGCCAGGGATCGAGGGTGGCTAGGTGGGAATTTACGCTTTCTATCAAATGTTTGTGAGATGGAGAGCTGAACGCTGGCGTGTGACATGGTTGAGACGCTTGGTGACGGAGGTGGTGGTGGTGGTGTTGGTGGTACATCCCCTGTTTGCTGGGCGGCAGGTGCCAACGTTCCTCCAGAGGCGGAGGAAGAGGCCGAGGCGGCAGCAGCAGAATAGGCCGAGGCGGCAGCAGCAGAAGAGGTAGCAGGGGGAGCCTGAGTGACTTCCTTGGTTTTAAGGTGTTTACTCCACTGCAGTTCATGCTTTGCATGCAGGTGCCTGGTCATGCAGGTTGTGCTCAGGTTCAGAACGTTAATGCCTCGCTTCAGGCTCTGATGGCACAGCGTGCAAACCACTCGGGTCTTGTCGCCAGCACATTGTTTGAAGAAGTGCCATGCCAGGGAACTCCTTGAAGCTGCCTTTGGGGTGCTCGGTCCCAGATGGCGGCGGTCAGTAGCAGGCGGAGTCTCTTGGCGGCGGGTGTTCTGCTTTTGCCCACTGCTCCCTCTTTTGCTACGCTGTTGGCTCGGTCTCACCACTGCCTCTTCCTCCGAACTGTGAAAGTCAGTGGCACGACCTTCATTCCATGTGGGGTCTAGGACCTCATCGTCCCCTGCATCGTCTTCCACCCAGTCTTGATCCCTGACCTCCTGTTCAGTCTGCACACTGCAGAAAGACGCAGCAGTTGGCACCTGTGTTTCGTCATCATCAGAGACATGCTGAGGTGGTATTCCCATGTCCTCATCATCAGGAAACATAAGTGGTTGTGCGTCAGTGCATTCTATGTCTTTCACCGCTGGGGAAGGGCTAGGTGGATGCCCTTGGGAAACCCTGCCAGCGGAGTCTTCAAACAGCATAAGAGACTGCTGCATAACTTGAGGCTGAGACAGTTTCCCTGGTATGCATGGGGGTGATGTGACAGACTGATGGGGTTGGTTTTCAGGCGCCATCTGTGCGCTTTCTGCAGAAGACTGGGTGGGAGATAATGTGAACGTGCTGGATCCACTGTCGGCCACCCAATTGACTAATGCCTGTACCTGCTCAGGCCTTACCATCCTTAGAACGGCATTGGGCCCCACCATATATCGCTGTAAATTCTGGCGGCTACTGGGACCTGAGGTAGTTGGTACACTAGGACGTGTGGATGTGGCAGAACGGCCACGTCCTCTCCCAGCACCAGAGGGTCCACTAACACCACCACGACCATGTCCACGTCCGCGTCCCTTACTAGATGTTTTTCTCATTGTTATGGTTCACCACAACAACAAATATATTATTTGGCCCAATGTATTGTATTCAAATTCAGCGGGATATAAATTTGAGGCCTAGTATTTAGGCGCTGGGTGACCGGTATGGATTTAGTGACAGAATTAGACTTGGAAATGCACAGAAGCGTGTGTGTGAAGTTATTCTGAATGACCCTATGTGCACCTTCAATATGATCTACCCTTTTAGGGATAGATTTCAAATAGCTCTGATATAGCAGAAACGACTAAATTATGAAATTGCTAAATTGGGAATTGTATTTCAACCCAGAACAAAAAATGTGCTTTGACGGACACTAAATAACTTTCCCAGCCACAACAGGACAGCGGTAACGAGAGATTTAGCGGGATATAAATTTGAGGCCTAGTATTTAGGCGCTGGGTGACAGGTATGGGTTTAGTGACAGAATTAGATTTGGAAATGCACAGTAGCGGGTGTGTGAAGTTATTCTGAATGACCCTATGTGCACCTTGAATATTATATACCCTTTTAGGGATAGATTTCAAATAGCTCTGATATAGCAGAAACCACTAAATTATGAAATTGCTAAATTGGGAATTGTATTTCAACCCAGAACAAGAAATGTGCTTGAACGGACACTAAATAACTCGCCCAGCTACAGCACTAGGGACAGATTTAGCGGGATATAAATTTGAGGCCTAGTATTTAGGCGCTGGGTGACAGGTATGGGTTTAGTGACAGAATTAGATTTGGAAATGCACAGTAGCGGGTGTGTGAAGTTATTCTGAATGACCCTATGTGCACCTTGAATATTATATACCCTTTTAGGGATAGATTTCAAATAGCTCTGATATAGCAGAAACCACTAAATTATGAAATTGCTAAATTGGGAATTGTATTTCAACCCAGAACAAGAAATGTGCTTGAACGGACACTAAATAACTCGCCCAGCTACAGCACTAGGGACAGATTTAGCGGGATATAAATTTGAGGCCTAGTATTTAGGCGCTGGGTGACAGGTATGGGTTTAGTGCCAGAATTAGACTTGGAAATACACAGTAGCGGGTGTGTGTGAAGTTATTCTGAATGACCCAATGTGCACCTTGAATATTATATACCCTTTTAGGGATAGATTTCAAATAGCTCTGATATAGCAGAAACCACTAAATTATGAAATTGCTAAATTGGGAATTGTATTTCAACCCAGAACAAGAAATGTGCTTGAACGGACACTAAATAACTCGCCCAGCTACAGCACTAAGGACAGATTTAGCGGGATATAAATTTGAGGCCTAGTATTTAGGCGCTGGGTGACAGGTATGGGTTTAGTGCCAGAATTAGACTTGGAAATACACAGTAGCGGGTGTGTGTGAAGTTATTCTGAATGACCCAATGTGCACCTTGAATATTATATACCCTTTTAGGGATAGATTTCAAATAGCTCTGATATAGCAGAAACCACTAAATTATGAAATTGCTAAATTGGGAATTGTATTTCAACCCAGAACAAGAAATGTGCTTGAACGGACACTAAATAACTCGCCCAGCTACAGCACTAAGGACAGATTTAGCGGGATATAAATTTGAGGCCTAGTATTTAGGCGCTGGGTGACAGGTATGGGTTTAGTGCCAGAATTAGACTTGGAAATACACAGTAGCGGGTGTGTGTAAAGTTATTCTGAATGACCCAATGTGCACCTTGAATATTATATACCCTTTTAGGGATAGATTTCAAATAGCTCTGATATAGCAGAAACCACTAAATTATGAAATTGCTAAATTGGGAATTGTATTTCAACCCAGAACAAGAAATGTGCTTGAACGGACACTAAATAACTCGCCCAGCTACAGCACTAAGGACAGATTTAGCGGGATATAAATTTGAGGCCTAGTATTTAGGCGCTGGGTGACAGGTATGGGTTTAGTGCCAGAATTAGACTTGGAAATACACAGTAGCGGGTGTGTGTGAAGTTATTCTGAATGACCCAATGTGCACCTTGAATATTATATACCCTTTTAGGGATAGATTTCAAATAGCTCTGATATAGCAGAAACCACTAAATTATGAAATTGCTAAATTGGGAATTGTATTTCAACCCAGAACAAGAAATGTGCTTGAACGGACACTAAATAACTCGCCCAGCTACAGCACTAAGGACAGATTTAGCGGGATATAAATTTGAGGCCTAGTATTTAGGCGCTGGGTGACAGGTATGGGTTTAGTGCCAGAATTAGACTTGGAAATACACAGTAGCGGGTGTGTGTGAAGTTATTCTGAATGACCCAATGTGCACCTTGAATATTATATACCCTTTTAGGGATAGATTTCAAATAGCTCTGATATAGCAGAAACCACTAAATTATGAAATTGCTAAATTGGGAATTGTATTTCAACCCAGAACAAGAAATGTGCTTGAACGGACACTAAATAACTCGCCCAGCTACAGCACTAAGGACAGATTTAGCGGGATATAAATTTGAGGCCTAGTATTTAGGCGCTGGGTGACAGGTATGGGTTTAGTGCCAGAATTAGACTTGGAAATACACAGTAGCGGGTGTGTGTGAAGTTATTCTGAATGACCCAATGTGCACCTTGAATATTATATACCCTTTTAGGGATAGATTTCAAATAGCTCTGATGTAGCAGAAACCACTAAATTATGAAATTGCTAAATTGGGAATTGTATTTCAACCCAGAACAAGAAATGTGCTTGAACGGACACTAAATAACTCGCCCAGCTACAGCACTAGGGACAGATTTAGCTGGATATAAATTTGAGGCCTAGTATTTAGGCGCTGGGTGACAGGTATGGGTTTAGTGCCAGAATTAGACTTGGAAATACACAGTAGCGGGTGTGTGTGAAGTTATTCTGAATGACCCAATGTGCACCTTGAATATTATATACCCTTTTAGGGATAGATTTCAAATAGCTCTGATATAGCAGAAACCACTAAATTATGAAATTGCTAAATTGGGAATTGTATTTCAACCCAGAACAAGAAATGTGCTTGAACGGACACTAAATAACTCGCCCAGCTACAGCACTAAGGACAGATTTAGC
Organism: Bufo gargarizans; assembly: GCF_014858855.1. Classification (NCBI taxonomy): domain Eukaryota; kingdom Metazoa; phylum Chordata; class Amphibia; order Anura; family Bufonidae; genus Bufo; species Bufo gargarizans. The sequence goes on along the minus strand of NC_058089.1, from coordinate 88,805,791 downwards.
GGGATATAAATTTGAGGCCTAGTATTTAGGCGCTGGGTGACCGGTATGGATTTAGTGACAGAATTAGACTGGGATATGGCCAAAAAATAAACAGACTATTGCTGGTTAAATGCACTTGGTGTGACAGCTTCACCCTGATGTAGGCTTTAGCCAAAAAACAACCACACCATTGAGGGTTAAATGCACTTGGTGACAGGCGCAGCTTGCCCCTGATTTAGTATATGGCCAAAAAATGAACAGACTATTGCTGGTTAAATGCACTTGGTGTGACAGCTTCACCCTGATGTAGGCTTTAGCCAAAAAACAACCACACCATTGAGGGTTAAATGCACTTGGTGACAGGCGCAGCTTGCCCCTGATTTTGTATATGGCCAAAAAATGAACAGACTATTGCTGGTTAAATGCACTTGGTGTGACAGCTTCACCCTGATGTAGGCTTTAGCCAAAAAACAACCACACCATTGAGGGTTAAATGCACTTGGTCGCAGCTTGTGCTGGCGCACCACAAGACACAAAATGGCCGCCGATCACCCCAGAAAAATGTGACTGACAAACGGTCTGGGCAGCCTAAAAACAGTGAGCAATTGAGGATCAGCAGCTCAATGATCCACAGCTGCAGATCGATCAGTTAATCAAGTCCTTTGGAGGAGTTAATCTGCCTAATCTCGCCCTACTGTCGCAGCCGCAACCTCTCCCTACGCTAATCAGAGCAGAGTGACGGGCGGCGCTATGTGACTCCAGCTTAAATAGAGGCTGGGTCACATGGTGCTCTGGCCAATCACAGCCATGCCAATAGTAGGCATGGCTGTGATGGCCTCTTGGGGCAAGTAGTATGACGCTTGTTGATTGGCTGCTTTGCAGCCTTTCAAAAAGCGCCAAGAAAGCGTCACAAAAGCGCGAAGAAAGCGACGAACACCGAACCCGAACCCGGACTTTTACGAAAATGTCCGGGTTCGGGTCCGTGTCACGGACACCCCAAAATTCGGTACGAACCCGAACTATACAGTTCGAGTTCGCTCATCCCTAATCATAAGTTAAAGTGACAACACATGTTTCCAAGGCACACTACTCACCTCCAGTTTTGTTGTACTCTCCAAACATAGTTTGATTCATTTCCCAGTGGGTCCAATTAGCACAAGAACCTTTTTCGACCTGATGACAATCCAAAACATCATTTTTGAAAAAATATATTTACATAGCTGAAAAGAGACTTGTGTCCATCAAGTTCAGCTTTCCGCATATATGTTTTTGCTGTTGATCAAAAATAGGGAAATAAATCCCACTTTGAAGCACTTCCAATAGCACATGACAACACAAGTAAAGAAAGGTAAATTAACGTAGTCCTATAATAAATACCACTAAAATCCAGTGAGCGCTGAAGTTTAGAGGGCATAGCCAGAGATCTTCTGTGGGAATCCTCATCTGAAGAATACGGAGAAATCACAAAAATACATTTTGTTTGTATATTATATAAATTTAACGATGCATTGACACATTATATTACATACAAAAATATATATATATATATGCACATGTATGTATGTATATGTAATATGTGTGTGTTTATATATATATACACACACACACACACAGTAGTAGTAGAAGGCAGTAGTAGTCCCAGTTGTGATAAGAGCACTCGAGGCTGTGACTCATAAGTTGGGAGAGTGGCTTCAAGAGATTCCAGGTGGTGGGACATGTGAGATTGCTGTCCAGAAGAGTGCACTTCTAGGAACAGCTAAAATACTGTGCAAAACCCTCATTGTCCCAGGCCTCTGGTAGAGGACCTGAGAATGAGGAATAAACATACTTCCCAGGAGGGGTGAGAAAATCTATTTGCTTTTTGTTAGGCCTCATGCACACGACCGTATTTTGTGTCCATGTCCGATCCGTTTTTTTTGCGGATAGGATGCGGACCCATTAATTTCATCGGGTCCGCAAAAAACGCGGACAGCACACCGTGTGCTCTCCGCATCAGTATGTCCTTTCCGTTGCTCCGTAAAAAAAATAGTGCATGTCCTTTTTTTTTTCTAGTTTGCGGACAAGGATAGGCATTATTACAATGGATCCGCAAAAAAAAAAACGGATGCCATACAAAACATCACCCTTTTTTTTGCAGATCCGCAATTTGCGGACCGCAAAACACATACGGTCGTGTGCATGTAGCCTTAATGTGTGTCTATGAATAGCTGTTATTGTGACAAATAACTAACCTTTCCAAGTCTATCGAATTTTCCGGAAAATAATACCAATGGTGAATCCAACTGGTGAATAGGTTCCTGTTACAAAAGATTTAAAGTTGTAATGTAGAATAACATCACAAACATACAGCACAAGCATACACTAATTCACACTTGCCAGATGCTTTTTAATCAAGTGATAATAGTATGCATCAATCACCTGCATTATAGAGAAAGAAAAATAAACAATTTGTTATTTTTTATTTTTGCTTTTTAAACATTTTCAAAAGTGCAGACTCTTACCTCATCAGCTAGCCACTCTGTCCCATGTTGTGTTTTAAAGGACGAGATATACAGTTGGTAGGGTCCAACAACGGCTTGCACCGAGCCGTCATCTTCAGCACTCCACACCCTTTAACTGGAGGAAAAAAAGAAAAAGTTATTGTACTATTGGGAACCAATACAGGTTGAGTATATATTCAAATTCCAAATTAATCAAAAGCATTGGTTCAAAATACAGCATCCAATCTGCATGAGCTCTCCTTATAAATGTAAATATTCTGAAATAAAAATCACCTATGTTTAAAAGCATTTGTGATAAGGTGGTAACTAGAGTTGAGCGGACACCTGGATGTTCGGGTTCGCCGGGTTCGACCGAACTTCAGAAAAAAGTTTGAGTTCGGGACCCGAACTTGACCCCGAACCCCATTGAAGTCAATGTTGACCTGAACTTTTGAGCACTAAAATGGCTGTAAAAATGTCATGGAAAGGGCTAGAGGGCTGCAAACGGCATCACAATGTGGTTAAGAGCATGGCAAGTGCTCTGCAAACAAATGGGAAATGACTTTAAATAACATAAAATAAGTAAAAACAAAAAAATAATAATCTTGATCTAGGAGGACGAGGTCCATATGGAGTAGGAGGTTGAGGAGGCGGTGGATGTGGCAGTGTAGGTGGAAGCGGCGGTGGAGGAGGAGGTAGCCTACACTGCTTTATGGTTTTAAATTTTATTTTTAAAATCAGGGTACACCCCAAAACATTGGGAAATATAACCTGTGATAACCCCCTGCAGTCGTGCTAAACACACGTTCAGACAATACACTGGCTGCAGGGAAGGCCAGCATCTCCAAGGGGTAAAGGGCAAGCTCAGGCCATGTGCCCAGTTTGGAGACCCAGAAGTTGCATGGGCTGACCCCTGTCAGTCAGTTCGTGTAGGCGTGTTCACACTTACTGCCCCACCATGTCGCACGTCCCCGTGATATTCACGATCCAATTTGATATCTGCTCTATCAACTTTCGATGTTCTTTTCTGCGCCTACCATGGTGATCACGGGTGGCGGGGAATCAGGGTTTCAGGCCAGAGAGGGAGCGTGAGAAAGAGAGACCACATCCAAGGGGGGATGCATTTTTTCAAATTTAAATTATAGAGTTAAAATATGGGAGAAATTATTAAAGCATAAAAGTGTGACAACTTTTCAAAGTTTAAGCATTGAATGAAAGGATGTGGCGCGCATTAATTACTGAATAATGTATTACATTTTTCCCTGTCACCTATGCATAGCAGGTGTTTATTAACGTCTAAAATCGTATAATGTCAGCCCAAGAATGTAACAGAAAAATTATTGAATTTTTTTAAGCTGTCAACTAGGTAGAGGAGGGGTATATTACACCACAAAATTGGTGAATTTCATTAAAAATTGTAACAGACAAATTTTTTTTTTTTTTTTTACCCGTCTACTTGGTATAGCAGTGGTATATCACACCCAAAAATCTGTGAATTTCACCAGAGAATGTAACTGACAAATGATTATTTTTTAAACCTGTCTACTAAGTATAGCAGTGGTACATCACACCCAAAAATTGGTGAATTTCAACGGAAAATGTAACTGACTATTTATTTATTTTTTTAACCTGTCTACTAGGTAAAGCAGTGGTACATCTCACCCAAAAATTGGTGAATTTCACCCGAAAATGTTAATTTAATATATTTTTTTAATATAGCAGTGGAACTATACTGGCTGCAGGGAAGGCCAGCATCTCCAAGGCGTAAAGGGAAAACTCAGGCCATGTGCCTAATTTGGAGACCCAGAAGTTGAAGAGGGCAGACCCGTCATTCAGTATGTGTAGGTGTATGCACACATACTGCTCCACCATGTTGGTGAAATGCTGCCTACTGCTAAGACGTTCCATATCAGCTGGTGGTGCTGGTTGTTGTGGCGTGCTGACAAAGCTTTTCCACATTTCAGCCATCCTAACCCTGCCTTCTGAGGTGCTGGCGGTGTCCCAGCTGCGTTGGCGACCTCTTCCTCGTCCTCTGCCTTCGCCTTGTGCTTCCACTGTGCCCCAGCTGTCAGGTTAAAAAGACGACGCCTGCGCAACAAGACTGTTGTAATGGCTTGTCTGAACGCTGAACAAACACCACAGCAGTCTCAGGTATCACAAGCAGCGCACATTCAGCCAAGCAGCACACAAATGAACAGGCGTTCAAATGACCAAACAAATCGTTCTCGAGGCAGCGACTCGCAATCTGACGAAATGTCCGGTAACACAGTCGTCACAGACGAACCCCCTGAACCCCACAACGTTAGAACCGTTTATCTAGAACATGTATTCCATCAACAGCACGACTTAGTGAATTTTAACAGTGCCATGTACACAGAACATTCGCTAACCTCAAAGCCATTCGTTCATTTGTCAACGCTCTTGATGCTATACACGCAGCTAGACAATCTTTGCTAGATAGAGTTTTACAGGCCGGCGAGCTGGGTGATTATATCCAACTTAGACGGTGGCGAGACGTTTGACTCAGTTTTATCAAATAGATATTCTAGAGAAGAATTTAGCGCTGAAACATTTTTGAACAATATCGCTAACGCTTTACAGAGCAACGTGGAGTGCATAGCCGGTAGTTCACTTAAACTAGTCGTCATCATTGTCAGGGACCATCGCGGTGGTGCCCGAAAGCGTTTAAGTGGCGTAGCGTATAGCCGTATTATTGAACGCAAAAAACAACATTTATACGACTTTAACAATTACGATAATAACGTTTGTCTGGCCGCTAGTGTTTACGCTATTTTGTAGGGGGCCGCTTTGAGCGACGCTGTGTTGTTAGCGAAAGCCCAACAACTGCATCGCAATTTACAAATACCCGTTTAGTATCTTTTAGCGAAATTGTTGAGTTTGAAAAATATTTAAACATAACAATTAAAGTTTTGTATCACAATAGAGGCCAGTGGTGTTATTATCATACAGGCAACACCGCTAAAGAAAAGGCGGTTTATATACTGCATCATGAAAATCATTATTGCGGCATAAAAAATCTAAAAGCTTTTATCGGAGCCAAATAGTTATGTGTCCGGTGCAGCTCTGTATACAACAATAAACACCAACACGGCTGCATACAGTTTTGAAAAGCGTGTCAGCGGACGGATTGCGTTTGATCAGGACGATAATGCACGGTGCCTGATATGCATGGTGCTTTGTTGTTCAGGGATGTGCTTTGAAACGCATAGAAACATATCACTTAGTGATAACGCGTTTTGTAAGAAAAAAACTTTTAGCGGTTTTTGTTACAGATATATAGACTGGGGCGCTGAGCACAAGTGTAGCGGTCTAAAATGAAGCATCTGCGGAAGGCTGGTTGGCAAGTTTGAAGACCACGTCTGTTACATGCAGCCCTACAACACCAAACATTCGACTGACAAGTACATCTTTTACAACTTTGAGTGAATGCAAGAAACAGGCATACATATACCCAATTACATTTACGTGACTACATTATACTGCCCTAATTTAGGGCAATTTAGCAGTAAATCCTGTATGCACGATTTTGTACGCTTTTTTATCGACGGAAAGTTTTCCGGCTACATGTTCATAGCGCATAATGCCGGTCGTTACGGCGCTTATTTTGTTATACAGGAGCTGATCAACGAAAATTTTAAATTGACATTATAAACCAAGGCTGACGGTAAATGTGCGTTACCCTGACTGATTTAAAAATTAGATTCATAGATTTGTTGAATTTCATACCGATGAAGCTCAGTAAGATGCCCGAAGCTATGGGCTTTTTAGGCGCCAAGGATCACTTTTAGGCGCCAAGGGTCACATTTTTTAAATACGGAAGAAAATCAAAATTACATAGGCGTCGTCCCGGATGCGCGGTATTACTGCGATTACATGATGCCCGGCGAGAAAAAAGAATTCATGGTGTGGTACGAAGAACATAAAAATGACACCTTTAATTTTCAGGAAGAGCTAAGAGCTTACTGTAAGCAGGATGTTGAGGTCTTGAGAAGGGCTTGTGAATGTTACAGGTACACGATTATGGCCATGACTGAAAAAAAAAGTGACGCAATACTTTAAATGTGAAAAGAAACACAGAACAGTCACTAAATGTATCAACCCATATCAACTTATCACATAGGCGTCAGTATGTATGGCTATGTGTCGCTTTAAATTTCTTCCCGAAAATACCATAGCGATTGTCCCTGCAGATATTTACCACAAGACCCAGAAACGATTCTCAACACACGCTATACAGTGGCTCATGTACGTTGAACACATTGAAGGTATTTCCATACAACACACCTTAAAGGCCGGTGAAAAAAAGGTCGGTAAATACATTTTGGATGGCTATGTGATTGTTAATGGTAAACAAACCGTTTTTGAATTCCAAGGATATTTTTATCACGGTTGCCCCGGGTGCTATAATGAACACGATCGCAATGATCTTACCAAATCATCCTACGGGCAGTTGTACCAATCTTTCCTAGTCAGGAAAAGCCAACTACAGAGGCAAGAATTTATGTTCCGCGTTCTGTGGGAACACGAGTGGAACGAAAATGATCGCGAGTGATGAGGGGGTCAAAAACTTTCTGATTAAAATGAAATTCACAACACCTTTAGACCCTTGTGACTCGCTTTACGGAGGTCGCACTAACGCCATTAAACTTTATCACAAGGTACAGCCCGGTGAGACCGTGAATTATTACGATTTCACGAGTCTGTATCCTTTTGTTAATAAAACTAAGACGTACCCCGTAGGACACCCAGAAATCATTTATGAACATTTTGGGTATGTCAAAAAATACTTTGGCATTGCCAAAGTTAAAGTATACCCGCCCAGAGATAAAAAAAATTCCGGTCCTGCCCGTAAAACTAAATAAAAAACTAATGTTTCCGCTATGCTACACATGTGCCCTAAATTACCAGAAAGACATTTGCGAACATACTGACAAAGAAAGTTCCCTGACCGGTACATGGTGCACCATAGAACTAATTTTAGCCATTGAAAAAGGTTACAGGATCGCCGAGTTCTACGAGATCTGGCATTTCCTGAACACAACAGACGAGCTGTTTGCGCCGTACATCAAGCTACACCTCAGAGATAAACAGGAAGCTTCAGGCTATCCCAGCTGGTGTAAAATTGATTCAGAAAAAACAGCGTACATAAAGGCGTTTTTAAAAAAGAAGGTGTTCGCTCGCGGCCTGATAAAATAGCTGTAAGTCCCGCAAAAAGACAAATTTCAAAACTCTTTGTGGGGGAAGTTTGGGCAGTGTTCTAACTTGCCGCGTACCAGTATAGTCACGGACCCTGACGAGCTTTTCAAATTAGCTTTTGTACCGTATTACGACCTCTCTGAGGTCAATTTCATCGATAAAGAGACGGCCGTGGTCAATTGGCGCTATGTAAAATAACGTTACACCCTCAACAAACAAAAACACAAACATTTTTATTGCCTGTTTTACAACTGCCTATGCCAGACTCGAATTATACAATCTTCTAGACAGACTGCAAGAACGTTGTCTGTACCACGACACATACTCCGTCATATTCGTAAGTAGAGACGGTGATTGGACGCCTTCCCTGGGTGATTTTCTCACTGATCTAACTAGCGAAATACCCGACGACGCATACATTACCGAGTTTGTATCCGCGGGTCCGAAGACGTACGGTTAAAAACTCAACAACGGTAAAACTGTATAAAAGGTTAAGGGTATAACGCTCAACGTCGCTAACACCCGACTTGTTAATTTTGACAGTTTAAAAGACCTTGTACTGGACTACTTATGCAACTCCGATCCCGAGACGCAGAAAACAATAGGTATCGAGCAAAACTGAATTTTCTGAAACAGAAAACGTTTGAACGTAGAGACAAAATTGTTACGTAAAACGCAAAAGTGCGTCAACACAAAGAGACGTTTGACTGACGACTTTACAACGCTACCTTTCGGCTATTAAACATGGCGGCTCAATTTTAACACCCTTTTTCATGTATTTTAGCAGGCCCCTCAAATTCCGGAAAGAGTTTTTTTGTTAAACATTTGTTAATACAAGCGGATACGTTAATGTCGCACAATCCTGATAACGTCATTTGGTTTTACGCTTGTTGGCAGAAATTGTACGATGAACTAACCCGTTTCTTTACAAACATCAGGTTTATCAAGGGAATATCGCAAAATTTTACAGACGCTGATCTATTCCCGCCGGACAAGGTAAATTTGGCAGTCGTTGATGATTTAATGGAGGCGGCTTGTGAAAATCTTGAAATGCAAAAACGCATTCACCAAATACGTACACCACAGAAACTTGAGCATTATGTATCTCGTTAAAAACGTTTTTTGTCAGGGTAAGAAAAGCCGAACCATAAATTTAATTACTAAATACATGGTCCTTTTTAAGAACTCTCATGATAAATTACAGATTATTACTTTGCAAAAGCGTCCGGTGTTGCCATCTGCATGACATTTGATAGTATTATACTTTGCAATGCAAAAGCATTGCAAAGTATAGAACAGCCATCAGCCCCACTGGATCTTCAAGATCCAAGTGGGACTTGATAAAAAAAATAATTGAAAATAATAAAAGTAAAAATAAATAAATAAAAATGTAATGTAAAGAAATAAATAGCCTTTTCCTATAAAAAATTAAATAAAAATACACATATCACCACGTCCATAACGACCGTATTTATAAATATATCACATGATCGACCCCATCCTATAAACACCATAAAAAATAAAAACTGTGTCAAAAAAAGCAATTTTTGTCACCTTACACCACAAAAAGTGCAACACCGAGCGATCAAAAAGGCGTATGTCCCACAAAATGGTACCAATAAAGCTGTCACCTCATCCCGCAAAAAATGAGACCCTACATAAGAAAATAAAAGAACTATAGCTCTCAGAACATGGAGACACTAAAACATCATTTTTTTAATTAAAAATATGCTATTATAGGGTTAAAGTGAAATAAATAAAAAAAGTGTACATATTAGGTATTTCCACGTCCGTAACAACATGATCGATAAAAATATCACATGACCTCAGATGAACACCTTCAGAACCAGTGCCAAAAAGGCATTTTTTTCACCTTACATCACAAAAAGTGCAACACCAAGCGATGAAATAGGCATATGCCCCCCAAAATAGTACCAATCGAACCATCACCTCATCCCGCAAAAAATGATACCCTATTTAGGAGAAACTGCCAAAAAATTAAAAAGCTATGGCTCTCATACTATGGAAACACTAAAACATAATTTTTTGGGTTTAAAAAATGCTATTATTGTGTAAAACCTAAATAAATAACATATTAGACATATTAGGTACCACCACGTCCGTAACGATCTGATTTATAAACCTGTCACATGATCTAACCCCTCAGATGAACGCTGTAAAAATAAATAAATAAAAACTGTTCCTAAACAGCCAATTTTTTTGTCATAAATTGTAATAAAGTGTAATAATGAATGATCAAAAAATCTTATGTACCCAAAAAACGAACCTCTGCACAAGACGATCGGCAGAAAAATAAAAAAAATATGGCATTCAGAAAATGGACACACAAAAACACAATTTATTTTAAAAAAATGCTTTATTATTTAAAACTGAAACAAACAAATTAAGAAAGTAGACATATTTGATATCACTGCGTCTGTAACAACCTGCTCTATAAAAATAGCACATGATCTACCCTGTTAGATAAATCTTGTAAAATATTAAAAATAACAAAACGGTGCCATTTATTGGTTACCTTGCCTCACAAAAAACTTAATATAGAGCAATTAAAAATCATATGTACTTCTGGCATCGCACGGCTGAGGGTGTTCCCCCATCCTCAGCCGTAACAGTATGACCACAAGGGTGGCCCTCACTGGCAGATGGTATACCAACCAGGAGGATGACTCCAGCAAACATGCCTGGAGTACCCTTCAAACCTCTGCTCTCAACTGAGGCTAAATAGCCCATGTAGCCACACCCACACACAGACACACCCAGTGTTCACACAAAGAGGGAGTTAACCCTTCCTACACCAGGCAAGGGATGGAAGCCACTTAAAGGGGAAAGTGCACACATAACTAAAACCCTGTGCACACCAGACATACAAAAGACACACCTAACAAAGACAGGTTGCCAGGTGCAACCGCATGCACATTGCAGCAAGCTGCCTAGCACCAGCTCAGGCTGCTATGCTGCCAAAAAAATAATGTTGCCAGCGGCAACCACAGGTGAGGCAACATACTTCGGCCCTCCCCTGTGATTGACAACCAGACCTAGACCGCAGGCAGCTGCATGCGGTTACAGGAGTCACGACCATGACCATGGTCGTGACAGGAACACCTTATTCCATTCAAGTAAAAGGAGAGACGTCTTTTACCTATTGTATTTTCAAACTATATATTGCTTCATAGTTGCTTAAGCATTTTTAGTCATTATATATATAAGGTTGAATTTTACTGTATAGACTGTGTATATATTATGCATAGATTGTATGCGAGTTCATGCTGAAATTGAAGGTCTAAGCTTGGCCATCCAGAATAGCTTAAAATCAGCCATAAATTCAGGAGTAGTCATGGGTTGGATTAGAAGAAATAGGATGAAAAACATATAAACTGATAAGCATAAGGTTTGTCAGTAAATATTTTTGCACTAAACACAAACATAATCATCCTTAGATAAGCTTCAAATTCAGCTGATCTCACTGTATATTTTTAGCTAAGTAAAATGGGCAATTCTTATGGTAAGAAGGATCCCAAAAAGAAACCGAATTTTAAATTTAGAACTGAAAATCATGTTCCTAAGTCTGCTGCAAATCACTCTATGGTAAAACTGTCTCCTAAAAATGAATTGGGGGAAAGTCCAAAAATGTTTGTCCAAAGGTGTTTAGGTCCATTTTATACTGATCCTTGGGTTGATAATATGTGTAAATGGACAGAAGAAATAAAATGTACTGACCCGTTCCCAAAAGAGGGGTATTTTTCAGATTTTCATATTGCCATGATCAAGGGCCTATGTCTGAATGACATAGACACTTTTCCATGGTACAAAGGAGACCCTCACTGGGATAAAATATATATGAAAACTTGTGGACAAGCTTGGATATCAGTGCAAACTTTTTGGACTGACTGGCAGTTCAAATACAAGACAACAAAGTAAAACCCCCATTGTGACTCAAATTGCCGCCCCACCCCCATATGTGCCATTGAGCCCTGTATTAACTAAATTAACAACAGAATCAGATGACGAGATATGCGCACATTTTAAAGGGAACCTGTCACCCAAAAATCGCCTATTAAGCTGTTTACAGTACCTTATAGTGCTGTATACTCGGTTCTTGATGCACTTTTTGTTCGTTTTCCCGCATGTCTGCTCATTCAGAAATCGTAGTTATATTCAGCTGCTGCCCCGTGCTGCAAGTCAGGCTTGAAGTCACGGGGGCAGCGGCCTCGGCGTCTTACATGGCCCTCTCCCCGCCCCCTGCCTCTGTTACTGACAGCCGAACTCCGAATCCGGGACCGCGCTCAACGGCCGCATGCGCAGTAAAGGGCGGCAGGAGCGCGGTCCCGGCTGCCGCGCGTACTACGCGCCGTCTTACTTTCGCCGCACTGCGCATGCGCCCGACATCCTGTATCAAACGCGCCCGCGCCCGGCATCTGGGCGCGGGCGCGTTTGATACAGGATGTCGGGCGCATGCGCAGTGCGGCGAAAGTAAGACGGCGCGTAGTACGCGCGGCAGCCGGGACCGCGCTCCTGCCGCCCTTTACTGCGCATGCGGCCGTTGAGCGCGGTCCCGGATTCGGAGTTCGGCTGTCAGTAACAGAGGCAGGGGGCGGGGAGAGGGCCATGTAAGACGCCGAGGCCGCTGCCCCCGTGACTTCAAGCCTGACTTGCAGCACGGGGCAGCAGCTGAATATAACTACGATTTCTGAATGAGCAGACATGCGGGAAAACGAACAAAAAGTGCATCAAGAACCGAGTATACAGCACTATAAGGTACTGTAAACAGCTTAATAGGCGATTTTTGGGTGACAGGTTCCCTTTAACTGTACCACAAGTTCCTGGCTTTACAGAACCTGAAGTACAGGTTTTCTCTGAGCATGCTAATCAGCCTATTGTAAAGTCTGTACAGCTCAGTAGAACAATATATGCAAGGGCAGCAAAGAATCAGGAGATACCCCTCCTATAGCAGCTGAAGCATTCCCTTACGTAATAATGGGGGATCAGATGGTAATGAAGCCATTACCATCCACTGTCTTAAATTATATTATTAAGAATTCACCAGACCCCAGAAAGACCCCCGCAGCCACTGTATCTTACTTGAAAAGAATGTGTAAAGGTCAACGGTTTACTGTAGAGGATTATAGATTAATTTTAGAGGGGGTCACAGGATATCAGGATTCAGCAGAAGGCGGTTTTAATTTTGAAACATGTGACACTCTTGCAATACCCAGTGCAGACATCACGCCTGCCAATTATCCTTTACGTACTTCTGTCCAGATAGAGTCAATGTGGACTCAAGTATTGGCACAATTAAAAAAGATGCATGGTGATAGGGAAGATATTGGGATAGCCACAGCGTGTAAACAGAAGCCTGGGGAAAGTGTGTCAGATTTTTCAAAGAGATTTAGACAAATTTGGATAGAGGAAGCAGGTTTGGCAACTGCAGATGATATGGGTTTAGTGTATACAAAGACATTTGTTGCAAATTTACTGCCAGAAGTCGCTAAGACGTATAAAATGATTGTTGATAATTGGCCAACATTGACCCCGACACAAACCATGAGGCAAGCCATAACAAAGGACTCAGCAGGATGTTTTGAGGTCCTAAAGCAGACCATCAAATCATCAGCTCATGATATACATTTCTCCCAGCCCTGCCCTCACCATGACAATAGGGGTAGATGACAGACAAGTGCGGTTTCCAGCAGCACGCAGGACCTAGACAAACCCCATGTGTATGTTTTAGGTGGTAACAACCTTGGCATTTTGTTAGAGATTGCTCTTACCCTCCCCAGACCAGGCTCAGCCAATACCCATACAGACTAGACAATCACAGATTAAATATCCCATTCAGTGGGGAATGAATACAGCAAACCCACCATGAAGGTGCCCAAACTCCGTCAATCTAACCTGCACTGCAAAAGGAAAGCCCACGCACAACTCATTTCAAATCTCCTTGCAGAAATTCAACTCCCAGAAGCCATTGCAGTCATTAAGTGTCAGGCACACTAGTTGCCCAGTGGAACAGGTTAGCAGACAGGAATGCAAAAGCAGCTTCCTGTGTCACACAAAATTGCACGACCGCAGTTTTTATAAATTCCCCGCTAGCACCGCTCACGCCTGAAAATAACACATGTTGTCCCAGCTCCAAACATTTGCAACATCAGCAGACATCGCTTATTGGGAGGTTCAAGGGTTGACCAAAGACGCTAAGGGTCTATGGTCAAAGGGAGGAGTAGTATTTTGATGTGGAGACCCTTCCTAACCCCATGGACAATGGGTCCATTAATTCTGATGCCTAGAGACTTGCAGCAGATACAAGAGGAATATGTGGCAAAACTGATTGAGAAATAAAACATTGATTATGATGATATATATGTTCTTGTTTTCTTTGCCAACAGTTGCATCAACGCAACCCTTGTCTTACAGGAAAAGATGGAGCTGGATTATCTCTTAGCTTCTAAAGGGGGGGGGGGATTCTGTGAGTTTAGAGGAGAGGACTGCTGTACTTGGATCGCAGATACCAGCGATAAAGTCCAGACCCATATGGATAAGGTCACTGTACTTCAGGGCAGAGCTAGGGCTATTCTTAGTGAGGGATGGAATCCTTTCAAAGCTTTGGGTGGTTTGGGAGATTTCCTGTTTTCCATAGGTAACTGGTTAAAGAAAGTAGGAGTATATATCCTCATGTTGTTCATTTTCTCTTTATCCTATATATCCTGGTGAGATGTTCCTGCTGTTTGATCGATCGGATCGCCCAGGCACGTGCAGATGATCACATCCTCACCAGAGCTCCCGGATATACCACGGATCAACCTATGTCTTTGATGGAAAGGATGTCCAACTAAACGTTCATCGCCACGCCACACCTCCCCACATCAGAACCTCCCTCAGAGTCAACTCCCCGAAGAATCGAGCCGAGGGATGGAGCATCATCATGGAGGCAATGACACCCAAGGAGCACCACAATCGACGAGGGCAAGCTGAAGAAACCGAAGATTCAGCAAGAGATTCAAAGAACACAGGGGACATATTACAAAGAGGAGGGAAATGTCGTGGAAATTTTTATTAGCATTGGATGACTATAGTGGACTTTATTTTTAGCTTAGAAATGTTATGTAGGTTTATTTTGTATATGCCTCCCTGTGTAAGGTCTGACCGGATTACGGTTATGAGAGCGTGATCAGGTCAGGTCGTTGCAAGGGAAATTCTATAGATCAGCACTCGGGTTCCTACTCCCCCATGTAAAAGCCACCACCGTTGGTTTGAGGGGGATCTAATGACTGCTGGCTCTGAAAGCAATGTTCTTGGTGAAAGCTGCCAGCGGGTCCTCATCAGCAACGGTGGGGTATAGCACACTGATGCCGGTCTCACTGAACCATGGGGAACCCAACATGAAACATTGGTTGGTGGGACTGGTGTCTATGTGAATGCTATATCACCTTTCTTGGTCGACCCTGTTTTAAAAGACCTTCCTCAGGGACTGATCCCCCTTTCGGAACCATGTCTAACAGAGGTTCAATTCGGGTCAGTGGGATATTTGTACCAGATTAAATGGATGTTTTCCGTTTAGGGCCATATCTGTTTAAGAAAAAGGCTGATTCATTTGGAAGCATTTACGCATGTTCTGGGTGTGGTAGTGGATGGTGAGCTCCACCCACCGGCACTCTCAGGAAATGTACAAATGTGAACCTTCCAGTTCTAAAAAGTATTTATATTCGTCAAGGCATAAGGTGGATTGTACCTACCTATCTGTAATATTACTGGGCGGCCATGTGCCATGGAGGGTGGGGTTAGCCCAGTAAAAGGTCTAACCTGAGTATCCTATCTATGTGTAGAGCTTGCATGAATGATGTTTTATATGTTTCGTATTCTTTCTTACTTTTCTTTCTTCTCTCTTTTCAACTATGCAGGAGATTTTTTCCTACTGTGCGCCAAATCACACAGAAGTTGTTTTTAATTTCCTTTATAGTCTTTAGTGTCTTCATATGTCACACATATATAAATATGTATATATATATATATACAAGGCCTTAGATGGAAGAGAACAAACAGTGATCCCGTTTATATATATATATATATATATATATGCGTATATATAAAAGTTGGGATCAATGGTTGGGTTTAAAGGGATTTTTCATAATTTTACTATTGATACGTCACAGATTATACAAGGTCATCAAGCCTCATCTCTTGTGGAATGCAGTACCCCTAATTAGCACAAATCCCACCCTGCCAGTTGGTGAACACAATAGCACCTTCCTCCCTTAACAAAAGGCTATTCTAAAATCACACCTCACATACAATGCAACCTATGACAAGTCATTCAATTTATTAGCATTTAGATTAAACCTGGTCAATATGTAAAATAACATTGTTGCCTTGGTAGCTTTCACCTGTGATTCTGTCTGGAGGTGCTGTTCTTTCCTTTGGTTATATGTATATATAGTAGAGGAATAAGGCGTCCTCTGTGGAACTTAGCACTCCCCGCCCACCCCCTGGGGCTTTTAGTCAGAGGAACAATGGAGCTGGACACTCCGTGTTAGAGTAGGTCCCATCTGATTAGAAGCCACCTTGACGTCTGGTAGATGGGCCCAACATATTTTTGTCTGTGAAGGTTCTCATTTATCCAGGTCATGGTATATCTGTACATTTCTATTTCTATTACTATTAAGCTTTTAACCCCGCTTAATAGTAAGTATGGGTGTCATGTATTTGACCCTGTTCACACATTCACCTGTTCACCCAGTCTTAGTGCATTTAGTAGTGTGCTGCTACTTTTTTCATGTTTTTATACATTGTTGCCTTGGTAGCTTGTACCTGTGATTCTGTCTGGAGGTGCTGATCTTTTCTTTGGTTTTATATATATATATATATACCCATACTATAGATATATCTTGTTCATTTGCAGTGTAAATGCAAGGGCCTAAAGCAGAATATATTTTGGAGGGAAGAATCTAGATTTCTCCCTCCAAAATGTGATACTATGAAAGTTTCCCTTTGACATATCAGGTGTAGCTATAAACTCATGTCAGGGGAGTTATTTATATGTTTAAAAACTGCTTGGTCATTACTGAATGCAAGCCTGTCACATGCAGTGCATCATTCAAAAATTGTCTGCACAATTTGTCTTCAGACATTTCTCCTCAGAGAACTCGATTCAAGGAAGTAGATTACAGTATCCCAGAGAGGCACCGTACCATCACATCGCTTCCTGTTTTTTTTGGGGGCAATGTATTAGCCGAAAAACCGCGGTGTGCAATAGGGTTCTTCTCGGGCACTTTGCAGTTCTGTATGGGGACGAGTGATGGCATGTTGATCGCTCCTCTCCATGTTACAGAGCACACACAGCATGTAATAGCAGCGTTGTCATACGCTAGCTATATGGCGATAGCTGGGGCGGTTCGGTTCCCTCCCGGCAACGGCTGGTAGTGTCTATATTGCACAAAACAGATTATCTGACCAACATCTGTCCATTCAGACCAATTGACAGCGTGTAATAGCCCATCTGACCAATTATTAGACTATATGACAGTTATGGCCCATTCAGATGGCTGCATGAATGGGTCCCCACCTGTTCTGCAATTTTGCCATCCATTTTAATGGGTCTGCAATAGAATCGGAGAGCGTGTGCTGTCCGCATCCGCCTGCAGAAAGGATACAGCATGTCCTATTCTTGCCCACATTCATGGACAGGAATATACATATTCTCTTATGGCAATGGACATGTGCAGACTGCAAATTGCGCAACGCACACGCCTGGTATCCATGTTTTGCGGATCCGCAAGTTGAGTATCCGATAAACACTACGGTCGTGTGAATGTGCCCATAACCTGTTGGTACAATACAGACCTTATAATATTCATTTGTATGTAACTGCATGTTATATGCTGTCAAAATTATATTTAATATATATATATATGTCTAGAGAGAGAGATATGATATAGAGATATCTTGGTCCTTGTAATTGCATTGCACTAAGTTTTAATGAAGACTGAAACTCTTAATGGACAATCCCTCAATTACCATAAGGGTTAAAATAAGATCACACTTCCTCCCAGACAGCCCGGGGCCATGGTGGGGTTACATATAGGTGACACTCTTCTATTGTTATTCAAAGTCTGACTGTTGTGAGCTGTGGACCAATAACATTCCAGGTGACATATCATTGGTCAGTTTACTGCATATACAAGGTAGCCAGCTATTTGGCCCTCAGACCACTTTGGCCAAGCTATAGGAAGATCTGTTATCTGTTTTCTCCTGTCTTTGCTAGCTGAGCCACCATTTTGAATCCAGCAGAGATGGCCTCTCGCAAGGTAGAAATGCGCACCCGCCTTGTCTGCAAGAACTGCGTCAAACTTCAGGACAAGCTGTCGGTCCATCTCCGCCGAGTGTGCATGAAAACGCAAAGTGATGAAGACCTGAACCAAGCTATGATGGAGGCAAAGGAGAACTTGATGAAGCTGGTTGGGAACTTGAGCATTGTTTCCTACAAAGCTCTAAATTATCGGAACAGCGACTTTTCAGAACCACAGGACTTCTTTGCAAATTTTTTGCAGCGTCACGGTTGCACACTTACAGATCTACCTTCTGAACGGTAAGAGTACACACATTTCCCTTGCTTGCAACTTGCAGCCCTCCAGCTGTTGCAAAACTACAACTTCCAGCATGCCCATATAGCCGTAGGCCAGGGATGCTCAACCTATGGCCTTCCAACTGTTGCAAAACTACAACTCCCAGAATGCACAAAGAGCCTACTGCTGTCAGCCTACAGCAGGGCATGGTGGGAGTTGTAGTTTTACAACAGCTGGAGAGCCAAAAGTTGGGCATCTCTGCTGTAGGCTGTCCAGGCATGCTGGGAGTTGTAGTTTTGCAACAGCTGGAGGGCCGTAAGTTAAGCATTCCTGTCAGGTTTGGCTAAGAACATTGTTATAGGTCAGGGATCAGCAACCTTCGACACTCCAGCTGCTGTGCAACTATAACTCCCAGCATGCTCTTTCCACCTGTGTGGGAGTTTAGAGAGCAGCCAAGCAAGTGTGCATGCTGGGAGGTGTAGTTTCCCAACACCTGTAGTGACGGCGGTTGCTGACCCTTTTACTTGCCTTTATTTAATTTTACTTATTCATAGTTTTTTTTTTATCTAAAGACGTATACAGCTCTGCTACATGCGCACATACAGCTCTGCTACATGCGCACATACGGTTCTGCTACATGCAAAGGTTCTTTAAGGGCTTCTGTCATCAGGTACATGGTTATTTAGTTGGCTGACTTAATGTACCTCAGATTTTGTGAAAAATGTATGTTTTATTATATGCAAATGTGATCTTACGAGTGCGGGACAATAGTTAATGATTAATGATAATACAACCGTCTAGAACACCATTGAAAGTCAATGGTGAACGGATCAGTTTTCTATCGTGTCTGAGAAAACGCATCTGTCCTCATTGACTTGCATTGTGGGTTACGCCGGCTCCGTATCCCATGACGGAAAGAAAACCGCAGATTGCTGCCGTTTCCTCTCTGGTACGGGAACGCAACGCAATTTTTTACACAGCTGTCATAGATACAAGCACAATGCAAAGAGATCATTACAGTTTCCAGGCTAGTTCTATTAATTTCTACTCACTGAGCTTCCCCAATGGTGGCTGCAGGACTCCCTCCCAGCTCTGTCGGTGCTCAGACAAAAAACTGTATGTGCGTTTGCCCGATCATTATGGAAGCGTTCAGGGTGCCTGCCCATACTGCATCTCTGTGACTAAAATATTTTTTATTTGTACGAGATCTGTGTATGGCCCATAGAGTAACCAGCATATGTATAGATGCGTGTGTATGTGTGTGTATATAATCTCATAATAATAGTTTCATTCTGTCCCTAGGCTACTTTCAGATGAAGAGGAACATCCTGAGGGTGAAACCAGTGATGCAGTACCGTAAGTTCAAACTACTCATAAACTTATTTTTGATTTGACTACAGAACCTTTGGTAGTATTCACACTGACAGTGGACTTTCTTTTTGCCATAGGGGGAGCCATGCACCGATGCTGCGGAAGAAACTGTCGAAAGCCGGCCTTCACGAGAAGCACGACCTGGAATGCTCGTTGTTTGCCAACTATCAGCGTTACCTGAAGGATCATTTCAGCGATCCTACCATTAAGCAGATGGTAACTTTTTTTTCTTCTTTCTTTTATTAATGTATTAATTATATTCATGGGTTGACACTGCCTGTTTATTTTCAGATGGAGAATGTTTCCAGATTCCTTTATTTTATGGATCCGGCGAAGATCAACCATGACTTTCTACAAAACATTGATAAGACTAAACAGTTTGTCAGCACTCTGTTAAGTTTCAAAGTATCGCACGGAACGGTAAAAAACTATATCATTCATATAGGTAACTTTGCCAAGTACGTGGTGTCCGAGGACTTTCCGGATGAGATCGAGGAGAACAACAGAGAGGCCTCCGAGGTCTTTATTCGAAGTCTGAAGAAGCTGACAGTGGAAATCAACGAAAAGTCTGCGAAAAGAGGGAAGCGGGTGTAAGTCCTATTAAGTTTAGTAGTGAACAGTTTGGTATACATGTTCATGCCTTAACATAACTCTTGTTTTACCAAACACAGACTTCCGTCTTCTCCCGAGGAGTGCCACAAGGTGCTCCAAGTGGCAAGAAATCAGGCATGCAACCTCTTCTCACGGGCAAATGCAGGCCAAGTGCTGGATGAAAAGGAAAAGATGCTGGCCTGCTATTACCTGGAGGCATTGGTTATGATCAGGCACCTGAGGAAACCATCTGCCGTCCAAAACCTGACGGTAAGGCTCTTGTTACAATTCTGACTAACCGACTTGCCATTCCAATCACTGTCTACTAAAAGACAACCCGAGATGCCTCATCTAACGTAATTTTATATTTTTCCGTTCTCTTACAGGTGAAGGAATGGCTGGAGAGGGACCGCTGCGAATATTCAGGCAACACGGTGACAGTAGTAAAAATGTCGGACTGTGTCATCGTGCTACCTGAAGAGGATGAGCGAGTAAGTGTTAACCCTCTCCTGAAACAACATATACCTGTTTCTTTGTATGTTCTCTCTCTTTTTTTTTTTTCCAACAAATAAATACTGTCAAGCAAATGATTAACACATTCCGCTCTACCTTTACAGCTATTCGATATTTACTTCCGGTGCATCCGACACACGTTGCTGAAAGTGGAGTCGAGTGCTGAGAATCGTTTTTTCCTTTCCACAACGGGAAAACCGATAACAAATCCAAACAAGGACCTGCAGAGGTTTCAAGAAAAGTAAGTTACTCATGGAAACTGAACTCTTCTTTTTTTTTGTTTACAGTACATACATTTTGTCTTATCCATCCATGCTAACAACTCTTACCACCATATCGTTAGATTTCAGCAGGAACCGTTCACTAATAAAGATGCAATAGAGGCCATCGAGAGGTGGGCACTCCAGACTCTCAGCGTCGAAGACAAAGATGCTTTGAAGCAGTATATGCACCTGGGAGATCCTAAGGAAGCAAATCGAGATGTGATAATGAAGGCTGGTTGTATTTTGCATAATTTGGCCAGCGATACACCGGGGTAAGAGTTGATTTTTATCCTTAATTATATTACGTTTTTATGGTTGTTCACTCAGTTCTCACCCACTGTACCCACAAAATTTTTTGCATCTCTCTTTAACTTCACAGAGCTTCATCAAGAAAGAGGCAAAGGAGGGAAGAAGAAGAATCAGAAGAACAGGAGGAAGAGCGACGTGATGTAGAAGATCCTGAAGAAGTTGTGGCGGACGTCAGGGAAGAATGCTTCAAGAGGCTGCTGAGAAGGTGTCCAGTGAGACTGGACCACCCACTTCCATCACTTATGACTTGTAAAGACATCAGTCAGCGCCATTCTCAGTACTGTCAGGACAGATGGCGAAGGAGACAGTACCAGATGCGTATAGCTGACGTCGTCGGTAAGTTAATTTTCTGCCAATTAAAATGAGATGTGGGCATTGTCATTCGGCGTGTATGTTTTAACGGCTTGCTTTAACATCTTTTTTTTGTAACGATTTCTCCTAGAACACTTTAGGAGCCTTCCCACGGAAGAGATGGTCGACATCTACATGGAGCGACAGGGCTGGACAAGCAACCTCCCCAAAGCTGCGGATGTTTTAAAGGCTTGGAAACCCCAGCAGTTGCGAAGAAAGCACGGACACTTTCCAAACTTTGAGGCAAAGGTGGCATCTCAGGACTGGGAAGGACTAGTCGCCGTCGAAGACCAAGCGAAAGGGGGATTCGCCTTAAAGACCACTCGAGTCTTTAAAAAAGGAGAGCTTGTCTGCGACTGTCATGGAGTCTTGATGGATGGGAAAGAAGGAGAGGAAGTGCAGCGCTCCATCACGGACGGGAAGTGCTACATCTACTTCTTCAGACACAAAGAAAAAAAGATGTGTGTGAATGCCATGAAGGCTCCATGCGACTGCCACCCCCATATGTCTTCCACGTTCGGAAGGCTAATCAACCACTCGCGGAAGAGAGCCAACCTGAAGCCGCTGGTAAAGTGCACACCAGAAGGAAGAGTCCCAGTGATTCTCTTCGAGGCTATAAATGATCTTTCTCCGGGGACTGAACTATTTTTTGACTACGGAGTGAGGAGACGCACTTACGGCGAAGCAGCCCATTTGGACTGGCTGGACACTTGAATGTGGAATGGTATTTTGTTGAATTGCCTTGCTGTACTTTTGCTAAAAGGGTCTGTCTGTTTTCCTATATCGATATCCTATCCTCGCGGTAGATCAGCGATATCAGACTGGCAGGGGCCTGACCCCGAGTTCTTGTTGCGGCGGAGAGCAGGTGACATTGCAGCTCCTCCCGCCTCGCCGCCTTCAAGCGACTGGGACAACGAACGAGCTGCAATTACCCCCGCCCGCCCGCCTCCGCAATATCGGCGGCGAGCAGGCGAACAGTGAATAGAGCTCTTTCCAATCCTTGCCCTGATCCGGAAGATAGGCCGTCAATATAGCAAAGCAGGGTTCCAGGGTTCGTAGACGTTCTATGTCTTTTGTGTTCGTTTCTTGATTTTTCAGGTTCTGTTAAAGCGTGATTTATTTATTTTTTAAACGTTAAAGAGTAACTAAACCTTTGAATTAAATTTTAAATAAGATGTCCCTAATGCCCTGATTTTATTTATGTATTTTTATTTATTCCGATCTACTATCTTTACTAATTACTTGCTCTTAAAAGTCGGTTCTCTGTACACCGATGACTGCTCAGCGGGGTACGGAGTGAGAAATTCATGAATGGGGCTGCAGCTGCGCTGTGAGTATGGGCAGGAGTGCATATTGCTTCTCCTGCCCGTGCTCCCTGGAGGTTTACCGACTCCTGGCATAGCACTTCGGTACCCTGTATCATGCCAGGATTAGCTAAACAGTGCGGGCTCCTGCGTGCTCCGCTAAGCTAAGAGAACTGCATGTCAGCACTTAGCCTAGAGAAGCAGCCAGAAGCAGGAGCCCACTACACTCAGCTAGTTAGTAATGGGTACAGAGTTCTCATGTGCTATTCCAGGAGTTAGTAATCCTCCAATGAGCATGGGCAGGAGCAGAAATACGTGCTCCTGCCCATACTCACAGCGATCCTGTGGCCTCACTCATGAATCTCACACTCTGTACTCCGCTGTGCAGAATGGTGCACTTTAGGGAAGTAAAAGTATCATATAAATATAAAATTAGTCAATTAAGTATAGTTAATGGCGCGGCAGGCATTCCGTCTGCATCCAGCAGTGCCGAATCTAGTGGATCACTAATGTAGATGTGAAGGTAGCCTAATACAGAGCCCCATATCTCTTACATCCCGTGATGTCTCCTTCAATGTAGATGGTCTTTTTCCTCATCTTTTCCATTCAGACCAGACCATCATGATGATTTCTTTCAGCCACCTCTCGTCTCTGCAGAGTTTGACAAACAGGCATATTACTTTCCTACATCATCCTCCCACCTTCTCAACATCCCATCACCAATACTGTGCCCGCTGTGCTCCCCAAAACTATACTGCAGAAACAGATAAACCCCCTGAAAATACTAATTACACACATATAGTGCCCCTTCAATTATTATTGGAACACAATGCCCTAATAAAAAAAACTAACAAAAAAAAACTGCACCCAGCAAATAGTGCCCCTAACAGTGCAAACATAATGCCCCCTAAAAATAACTGTACCTAGCTGATACTTTCCCCCTCCCCAACTGTAATATTGCATAAGTCACAATAATATTAATAATTCCCGTGAACAAGCCTGAGAAAGCAGATATGTGTCTGTACACGAGACATCACTGTGCTGGGATTTGTAGTCCTACACATACAACACGCTGATGAGTCTACCATCGGTCAGACAAGTCACTCAGGGCAGGACTTGCATTCACTCCTTTTGCCAGGGGGGGGTGGTTTCCCAAATATTCACGATGAAAACCTCAGAGATTCTTGTTATTGAAGGTAAACAAAGGACGATAACAGAACCAGGGCAATGAGGAAATAGATTTTTTCTTTTTTCGACAAAAACTTGCTTAGCCTACTTATAGATTGCTGTTCATCAGATTTACAGTGCTACAGATTTATTGAATTTTTTCATAACGTGGACAACCCCTTTAAATACCCCCCCTCCGTAGATGCCCCCAACCAACTTCTACATAGAGCCACTTCCCCTTAATATATTAAAAATAATGAAAAAAATAATAATAAAAATAAACACTAATACTTACCCTCCATGCCACTTTCAGCTACGCGATGCAGGCCTCATTCGACCTGTGTCCCTCGCTGTACGTTGCCCGTCTCAGGTGGCGCCATGAAGCCTGCGGCCTATCTGAGAAACTTAGAAAGGAGACGCCCCTCCCCTGTCCCACCATTCATTTGTATCGACAGCGACACAATTGAATATAGAGATATGCGCTTCCACAATGTAAGCGCTCATCTCCCGCACCCCCCCCCCCCCACACACACACACATACACATGGGCCCCTTTTCCGCTGAACCAGCTGCACAGGCTGTATTCCCGTCCCTGATGTTAATGTTACACTTTAATCTATAATCTATAATCAGGATACTCGTCTTTTTAATGCCTAATAATATAGCTTGATGAAATCAGGGAATAATAGAGTTTTTGAAGACCGTGCTTGTTTCTTGGATACAGTTTTTTATTTTTTTTATCAATACAGCCACCACAGGAGCTGTTGCTACTTACAGGATAAGATGTAGTCCTACAAGGCTACCACCATATACAAAAAATCAAAATCTATAGGGGCAGTAGTAAAATATAACTTTTATTAATTAATCTAAAAGATCAAAAGGCCCAAAGTGTAACCATGAAGCCGCACTAGTTAGGTAATAAACATCGCAAAATCCATGTCGGACACGTGTATATTAAATAGGTATACTAGTATATACACTGCTTACCCGAATTAATGTGTAGGTAAAGGTAGAGAGAACCATTTAAATCTCGTCCTCAGACATAGATGACTTGGGGTTCAGTTGTTTTCAATCCTCAAATACGTCGCCCCTTCATCATCTGATTTGATAGTGTAGTGTTTCAGAGGACAGTATAGAGATAGAACCCTATCAATATTGATTCAAAAGGGTGCCAAGAAACCTACCCACAAGTGCTCAGATAAAGAGAAAATATTGCCCCTACGCGTTTCATTTATTTATATAGCCCAAAACTCATCAGAGGACATGGGGCTAATACAACCTAGAGGGGGAAGCAAAGAAAAAAAACAAAGATAAATATATATGTGTGTTTAAAACAGGAGGTAATCCAGCCACCCATTATCACCATTCAAGGCAGCCGTTAGACCTCTCACTCACATCTATATGGGATAGTCCAATCCTGGAATAGTCGTCCTAAGGGGGTGTAAGGTCGCACCTCCAGTAGTGTTCACCCGTAAACGATATGGGTATTATTGACATAGGGTAAGAAGCCACTATAGGTGTGTGGCATCCCCTATCCAATGTGGCGTCATAGCAATCAGGCACCATATTGCGCCTCCTTTTCAATTAAATCTCCGCCCACCATTCCTGACGTCACCCCACTTCCGTGTGTAGCGTCATCGCGCACGTGGGGAGCGTCACATGGAATTGTAACATGCATCCTGGGAGGAGGGCGGGAACCTATTCAGTCAGTTACACCTAGTCCCGCCTACTCCCAGGTCCTGAAAGATCATTATTCCACCAAGCGTCCGTCGGGTGCCGCCCCCTCCCAGGTCCTGGAAGGTCAACACCTCACCTGTATACACAGATCCTGCCGGTACCAACAAGGGGCATCACCATGATAACAATCTATCATAGGTCATTACAAATGGTTACCCATATAAGGCATTAGATAAATAAAATGCCTCAATATGTTATTGTCCTCAGGGGACAAACGATCAGTAGATGCAAGAAACAATTGCAAATAGACATTCAAAACAGTTTTTTCACCATGTCATATCAAAGAGCACATGACAAAAAAATATACTGTTTTAAATAAAACAACCGAAATTCAATTGTTCATTGAGGCCATGGGGGTTGGACGTATCAAGCTCAAAAATCCAACGGCATTCTCTTTGCAAGATACGTCTATTCCAGTTACCTCCTCGTATTGGTTTTAGTACTCGTTCAATACCTGTAAATTTGAGCACCATCAATCGTCCACTATGGACAGTATTTACATGTCTGGCTATCGACGTGTCTCTATTATTCCGGACATCACCAAGATGTTCGCCTACCCGACGGCGCAGTTCTCTACCCATCTTGCCCACATACTGTGAACCACAGGTGCAGGTAACCAGGTAGACAACCCCCCGGGTCCGGCAAGTGATGAAATCACGTATATCATATTGTTTTTGTGTGTTCGTGCTAGTGAAGCTTACTGGTCTTATAAAATCACAAAAACTGCAATTCTCACATCTAAAACAACCCCTAATCGGGTTCTCCAGCCAGTTGCGTGGTTTCTCAAGTGAGACATAGTGACTATGTACCATATGGTCTCTTAAGTTTTCCCCCCCTTCTATAAGTGATCGCTGGTCGGGGGCTAAGGACCTCCTTAAGATCGGGGTCCATTAGCAATATCTCCCAATGATGACCAAAAATATGTCTAACCTCGTCCGCTGCAGCATCATAGGTCCCTATTATTCTAATCATACTGGACCTATCACTTGGACCTATCATATTGGACCAATATTCTAATCATATTGGACCTATCACTTCTAGACTTACTTCTTGGATGTAATAGTGTTGTGCGCGTTTGTGATAGCGCACGTTGATACGCAGCACGTAAAGTTCTATCTGGGTAGCCCCGAGCCCTGAATCTATTTCTCAGGTCCCCAGCTTGTTGCAATGTGGATAGAGGTGCTCATACACCGGCACACCTAGAAACCGTGTAGACAATAAATTGGAAAAATGTAGTTGTGATGGAACACTCTCATCTGGTATAAACTGAAATAGGTTATTATGTTTAAAAACGTATTTATTTATACTTTTGGTATAAAAGCAATTTGATAGACTGGTTGAATAGTTTTATATTTGATATCCAGGTTGCATATATTACTATAGCTGGGTATATACAATGTTAAATACAATGGCTGAGTACAAAAGGATAGAAAGAGAACTGTTGTGTATATCCGGTTTGAAGTGCTGTCTTGGTGTAGGTTCCAAGAACTAAGGTGCTGTATGCAGGCTGAATACACTAAAGTGCTATATGAACTGAATGCACAGAAGTGCTAGATATAGGCTGGGTACAATAAATGCTGTGTGTCAGCTAAAATATGAAAGTGCTAGTGCAAGCTGGATACACTAAAGTGCAAGTGCAAGCTGGATACACTAAAGTGCTAGTGCAAGCTGGATACACTAAAGTGCTAGTGCAAGCTGGATACACTAAAGTGCTAGTGCAAGCTGGATACACTAAAGTGCTAGCGCAAGCTGGATACACTAAAGTGCTAGCGCAAGCTGGATACACTAAAGTGCTAGTGCAAGCTGGATACACTAAAGTGCTAGCGCAAGCTGGATACACTAAAGTGCTAGCGCAAGCTGGATACACTAAAGTGCTAGCGCAAGCTGGATACACTAAAGTGCTAGTGCAAGCTGGATACACTAAAGTGCTGCAAGTAAGTTAAATGTAATAAGTGCTAAATGCAGGCTGGGTACATTGCTATAAATAAGCTGAATATAGTCCATGCTGTAGGCAAATAAGATGTATAAGGTGTTCAGTGTACGCTGAATACATGCAATTGAGTAAAGCTGGATATAAAGGTAAACAATAATATCTAAATATACACACTTGTAGATTGATCAGTGTGCATATAGGTGCTTAAAATAAAAAAGACCACTAGGTAAACTGTGCATACAAATTCAGTGCACTGAAATATTGTTCAGGACAAAAAAGAAATGTCATTTGGACATATATGAATCAGGAATGTCACTAAGATGGAACGTTTAGTGTTGACGTCAACAAAATAATGACTTTATGTTTGGTAGGATTTCGATCATAAATGTTCCCACTTTGTGGGGAGGATAACAACCGGATTGCAGGTGTATACCGGTATATATCTCATAATAAAATTTGATAGTCTAAGTTCAGCTGCTAAGAGCTGTTACCACTCCTCGCCGTTTTTTGTGTTGCTTTTGTCCTGCAAGGACCTTACGCGGCGTCCCACATGGTCTCTTGCTTTATCTTCTGGCGTCCCACGTGATTCTGGCAGGGCGGTGCGTCACTCATTCCGGGATTCCTGATAGGTTCTTTTCTTAGTTACAAAGTTTGCAAGACACTGCGATTTAACTTTTTTCGCTTTGTCGTTCTTCTTCTCGATGAATAATTTTGATATTTAATAGTTGTCCTGGTATTGATGTTCCTCACAGTTTCTCTGTACCAAACGCATTTCGGGAAAAATTCTTGTCCGTTCCTCAGTGGTTAATAGTTGTTTACTGGGAACAAGTGAGGGTTTATATATGGTATCTCCTTCAAAGGGGTGTGTCCCAAATTGAATTGAGTTGTTTATAAGTCCTGGAAAGGGTGATTCATTTAGAATATTTTTGCTTTGATGTACAGTACATATAAGGTTTCATTTAATATATAGTTTAAGACAATATATAGAATATAAGAAAATCGAAAATATAAAAATAAAATAAAAGGAGAAATAAATATATACAATTTGAATATATAGAAATAAGTGTATAAAAGATTATAAAAAATGGATATCTATATTGTATGGGGTTTCTTTCTTATTTTTAATAAAAACTAGAATGCTTGGACTGTATATTTATGCTGGGAATTCTTATCCTTTAATGATTTAAAATGGCAAGACGCCGGTGCGGTTTCTATGTGTTTATTTATTTTATTGTTTTATTGTTTATTACTTTTTGGGTGTGTTTCTTTGTAATCCTTGTAGTATTATTAGTTTTTCTAGGTGTAGAAATGTATTATCTAGATTTTAGCTTATTATTAATTTACTTTTAAAGGATGTTGTATTATTCAGTTTGTTTTTAAAATTCTCTTAGGTCGGTACAATTCCGTCTCAATCTTAGATATTGTCCGGTTGGGATCCCACGCTTCAATGAAGTTGGATGTTTTTTTTTCCTTTTCGTTCTAGATGGAATATCGGCAGTCCTAAGAATGCAGCTGAGCTTCGGCCAATAGACTCCACCGAAGGACCGAGAGCTGCATTTCACAACGTGAGAAGGAGGACATCAAGATCAACACTCTGTCTATGTTTTGTGTTCCTTTTGCTACTTTTCTTTCTTCTCTCTTTTTTCCACTATATAGGAGGTTTTAGCCTACTGTGCGCCCATTACACATTAGTTTTTTTTAATCTCCTATATAGACTCTGTTTCGATATCCTGTGTCAACAAGCCGTTTTCACGCATGTAGGCCGGTGTACGCCTGCCACTATTACCACGATATCGAATGTATTAGTATATATGTTGCCATTAAAGTTGTTTTTATTTACTCCACTTAATATCTGTGCGTTTTCCTTGCGATACCAAGCCAATAAATTGTAGCCTAGGAAAACTGCAGGTTTGACGCCAAGGTATGCCGCCCGTGAGATGTCTGCGGGGCATATTTCCCTGAGGGGCATCCCCCTTTTGAATGGGAGCGGAGTGGACGGCTACGATGCCGTGCAGTCCGGTTCACAGGAGCAATGCTGCACAGTTAAGTATGTCCCGGGCCCGTACAGATCTCACGGGCGGCATGCCCTTCTGTCAAATGAAGTGTGAACAACCCCACAAGCTACCAGTATCTCACAACAGTTTGTACACCCCTCACATTTTTGTAAATACTTTATCATATCTTTTTACGGGACAGCACTCAAGATATGTGAAGTAGTCAGTGTACAGCGTTAAATAACTGTAAATTCGGTGTGCCCTAAAAGTAGATTGGCACACGGCCATTAATGTAAAATCCACCAGGCAACAAAAGTGAGCTCACCCATAAGTGAAAATGGCTAAACCGTGCCCAATTTGCCCCAGTGTCAGGTGACTCGTCAGTGTTACAAGCTCTCAGACGTTAATGCCGAGCAGCAGGCAGAAATTGCACTTCCTTCTTTTCCCCCCAGGGAGAGTAAAAATACTCCTCATACTATTTTTGAGCAGTATATTTATTGGAGGAGGAATACGAAAGTTGCGGTGACTCAAATACATAATACGTAGGACTACACTTGTTCATATCTGCATCGGACGCTCCGTTAGTGGCGTCTGTCGCAGCTTCTGTCAAAAATGACCTGACAAAAAAAGACTCAAATGCAGAACTTTTTTTGTCTGGTAAAAATCCTTCTGAATGGAAACTGAACGCACTCCTTCATAGTCATTGGAGTATGTTCAGCTTCTTCCCTGTCAGTCAGGCTGAGTTCACCTCTCATTTTTGTTATACATTTAAAGGGACACTGACAGGCCCAATAACCATAATTAGCTGTACATATGCATGCACAGGTCTTCTAATGTGCATTAAAAACATATAAGTATCCCCCCTGTCCACATTATGAATACTGTTAACTCACGTTTTATAACCTGAACTAATCGCTGTTCTTTCTGCCCAAGGGGCGGGGTTTCAGCTTCTCTTGCGCCCAGCCAGCATCAGCCCAACCGCCGTTTTTGAAGCGCCGCCCAGCTCATCAATATTCACTTTGCTGGGCGGCTTCTGCAGTCCCAGACCATCCGAGATCCGGCGCATGCCCAATAGAAAGCTATGGGTGCCGGGCGCATGCGCGGAAGCTGAAAGCGAGTCCGATGCCCATAGCTTTCTATTGGGCATGCGCCGGATCTCGGAAGGTCGGGGACTGCAGAAGCCGCCCAGCTAAGTGAATATTGATGAGCTGGGCGGTGCTTCAAAAACGGCGGTTGGGCTGATGCTGGCTGGGCGCAAGAGAAGCTGAAACCCCGCCCCTTGGGCAGAAAGAACAGCGATTAGTTCAGGTTATAAAACGTGAGTTAACAGTATTCATAATGTGGACAGGGGGGATACTTATATGTTTTTAATGCACATTAGAAGACCTGTGCATGCATATGTACAGCTAATTATGGTTATTGGGCCTGTCAGTGTCCCTTTAATGTACAACAAAAACAGTATATATGCTATAAAAAAAAAAATATTATATATATATATATATATATATATATATATATATATACATATATATATATATATATATATATATATATATATAATTGTGTGTTGAATAAATTCTCTGTGTCCGAGCCGAAACGTTGTCTCATTGTGCCACTTGGGCTGAATAAATTATGGTTTTCTATTGGAAGTGCTGTCCATTTCCTTCTATATTTTTGGGTAAGAAGTTACACCCTTGGACATAGCACCCGTGACTATTATTGTGCATTAGTGCTGCCATATATTTTCTTTTTTGTTTTTTATATATAATAATAAATACAAAGTACATGTTTACCTATGCATTTTTTGTTGCACTTTGCAGAGTGGAAAAATGTTGTATAATACGCTTTCCCATCCTGCAGAGTCCTGCATAAAAACATGTTTATGTGTGTGTGTGTATACAGACTATGAAAATTGTAGATTCACATTGAAGGCATCAAAACTATGAATTAACACATGTGGAATTATATACATAACAAAAAAGTGTGAAACAACTCAAAATATGTCATTCTAGGTTCTTCAAAGTAGCCACCTTTTGCTTTGATTACTGCTTTGCACACTCTTGGCATTCTCTTGATGAGCTTCAAGAGGTAGTCACCTGAAATGGTCTTCCAACAGTCTTGAAGGAGTTCCCAGAGATGTTTAGCACTTGTTGGCCCTTTTGCCTTCACTCTGCGGTCCAGCTCACCCCAAACCATCTCGATTGGGTTCAGGTCCGGTGACTGTGGAGGCCAGGTCATCTGGCGCAGCACCCCATCACTCTCCTTCATGGTCAAATAGCCCTTACACAGCCTGGAGGTGTGTTTGGGGTCATTGTCCTGTTGAAATATAAATGACGGTCCAACTAAACGCAAACCGGATGGAATAGCATGCTGCTGCAAGATGCTGTGGTAGCCATGCTGGTTCAGTATGCCTTCAATTTTTAATAAATCCCCAACAGTGTCACCAGCAAAGCACCCCCACACCATCACACCTCCCTCTCCATGCTTCACGGTGGGAACCAGGCATGTAGAGTCCATCCGTTGACCTTTTCTGCGTCGCACAAAGACACAGTGGTTGGAACCAAAGATCTCCAATTTGGACTCATCAGACCAAAGCACAGATTTCCACTGGTCTAATGTCCATTCCTTGTGTTCTTTAGCCCAAACAAGTCTCTTCTGCTTGTTGCCTGTCCTTAGCAGTGGTTTCCTAGCAGATATTCTACCATGAAGGTCTGATTCACACAGTCTCCTCTTAACAGTTGTTCTAGAGATGTGTCTGCTGCTAGAACTCTGTGTGGCATTGACCTGGTCTCTAATCTGAGCTGCTGTTAACCTGCGATTTCTGAGGCTGGTGACTCGGATGAACTTATCCTCCGCAGCAGAGGTGACTCTTGGTCTTCCTTTCCTGGGGCAGTCTGCATGTGAGCCAGTTTCTTTGTAGCGCTTGATGGTTTTTGTGACTGCACTTGGGGACACTTTCAAAGTTTTCCCAATTTTTCGGACTGACTGACCTTCATTTCTTAAAGTAATGATGGCCACTCGTTTTTCTTTACTTAGCTGCTTTTTTTTTTGCCATAATACAAATTCTAACAGTCTATTCAGTAGGACTATCAGCTGTGTATCCACCTGACTTCTCCACAACGCAACTGATGGTCCCAACCCCATTTATAAAGCAAGAAATCCCACTTATTAAACCTGACAGGGCACACCTGTGAAGTGAAAACCATTTCAGGTGACGACCTCTTGAAGCTCAACAAGAGAATGCCAAGAGTGTGCAAAGCAGTAATCAAAGCAAAAGGTGGCTACTTTGAAGAACCTAGAATATGACATATTTTCAGTTGTTTCACACTTTTTTGTTACGTATATAATTCCACATGTGTTAATTCATAGTTTTGATGCCTTTAGTGTGAATCTACAATTTTCATAGTCATGAAAAAAAAGAAAACTCTTTGAATGAGAAGGTGTGTCCAAACTTTTGGTCTGTACTGTGTGTGTGTGTGTGTATATATATATATATATATATATATATATATATTAGTTATATAATTATTTTTTTTACAACGGAACTCCATGAGGACAGATGCCACAGTGTGGCGTCTGTCTGATGCGTCCGTTAATGTATACAGTTTTTGTGTATGCTGTTATTTTCGTTGTTCTGTTCATCTAATGGCGCAGAACAACAGAAATAAATAGCGTTGGTGTGAACGGGGTTTAAGAGATGGGTATGCAGGGAACCGTTACTAATCTAAATAACATCAGGTTGTTATAGTGGATCCTCCATCTCCTTTATCACTTGGCTGAAATAGCCTGCCTTCATTCACTACACATGTCAGTTTACGATGTATGTGGCGCAGGGCGTGATGTGTGTGTTGCAGTGTAGTGTGTGATGTGATGGTCACCCACACTGCACTCCATACATCACACACACACTCACAGATGGATGCACAGAACAAGGTGACAAAGCAGCGTGTACTCTATCTTTATTGTCCTGGCCCTATTTAGCATCTGGGTCCTTGCCACCGTGCCCCGCTTAGTGCAATGACCCTCGGACCGGCGTTACTGCGACCCCTGAGAGCAGGTGAGTTAAATTTGGTGTTATCGCTCTCACCTTCTTTCATACTGGTTCATGAAAGTTCTACATGGCGCTTCGTAGCCCATGGTCACGTGGAAATCGACTTCTGCTCAAACTTTGAAAACTCAGCCCAGAGCTATGGAAGTCATCCCAAGCTTGAAAATGAGCTTGGCCTGCCAGCCCTCTGACTGTTTCCCAGCAGGGGCTGAATCACATCAACGAGGTGACGAGTGCCACTGCATAGCCCATGGTCATCTCGAAGCCGACCCCTGATCAAAGTGGGCAAATTGAGTCCAGAGCTATAAAAGCAATCTCTGGGCAGTGGGTCGGCATCTGATCCTCCCATAACAGTGTCCGCATGTATTCTATTGATTAATCCAACGACTAATTGCATTAACATAACCCCCACCGCCATGAGGCTCCCCCCTTCATGCCCCCAGTGCGATCATCTGCACCCTCCAGATGCCAGGCTCCCCTCCCCCCAGTGCCATCAGCTTCATCTACCGGAGAGCCCCCACCCCCCTGACCTCCCCTCCCAGTGCCATCATCTGCACCCTCTAGATGCCAGGCTCCCCTCCCCTTAGTGCCATCAGCTTCAGCTGCTGTAGAGCCCCCAACCCCCAACCTCCCCTCCCAGTGCCATCGTCTCCCCCCCCACATGCCATCAGCTGTGCCCAGTGCCATCATCTGCACCCCCGAGATGCCATCAGCTGCCTCACAGTACTATTAGCTGCCTCCCAGTACCATCAGGCTGCCCCACCCCCTGCCATCAGCGTTTCCTGCCATGCCATCACGTGTCAGATCCCCCCAAAACTACTGCCCATTGTGCCTGCTTCAGTCATGCACTCAGTGTTAAAAACAAACCAACCAACCACAGTAACTACTTACCTTGTCCCGTTGAAGCTCTCCTATGAAGGCACAGACAGCTCCTCAGCACTTTGTGGTAGGAGCTTAGTCGGGTTTCTGGGCTGCAGGCTCCTCCCACTCAGACCAGCAGCACGAACTGTGTCTGCTGCAGCGGGGTTGCTAGGGTCTGAAAAGAACCAGGGCCCAAGCCCCATTGAATATGGCCCAGTTTTCTAAGTTGCACCCCCACATCCAGGGGTCAAGTCCTGGGGAAAAAAAAGTGTGGGAACTCACTCAAGATCCACTGCCACCCCGGCCCCCCCACCCCCTGAAAAAAAATATATATATATATATTTCGCAGACAATTCAGTGCAACATAAAACGTAAACAAAAACTGGAATTTGTGCTATATGTCTGTTCAGACATAATTTGTCTCTTTCATATTATAAGCTCCCCTTATATATAATTTACTTACAGTTTTGAAGACTCAGGGGTGCTGGCAGGCTTGGCCTCAGGGGTGCTGGCTGGCTTGGCCTCAGGGGTGCTGGCTGGCTTAGCCTCAGGGGTGCTGAAAGCCTTGGCCTCAGGCGTGCTGACAGGCTTGGCCTCAGGGGTGCTGACTCGCTTGGCCGGGCAGAAGGAGTGTGAGAGACTGTGAGGCCTTTTTTCTCCAAGCAGCTCCGGGGAAAAAAAAATATTTCATTACACCTCAGGTCAGACCACCAATCAGACCCCCAATGTTAATCAGACCTCAACTAACAGCCCCAATAAGATCCCCAATGTTAATAAGACCCTAATAAGACCTCAGATCACACCTCAGCACAGACCCCAATATGAATGACCCCCAATCAGACCTCAGATAAGAACCCCATGCCTCATAGCAGCCCCCAGTAGCCTCATAGCAGCACCCAGTAGCCTTATAGCAACCCCCAGTAGCCTTATAGCAACCCCCAGTAGCCTTATAGCAGCCCCCAGTAGCCTCATAGCAGCCCCCAGTAGCCTCTCCATCAGCCCCCAGTGCCTCTCCACCAGCCCCCAGTGCCTTTCCATCAGCCCCCAGTGCCTCTCACCAGCTCCCAGTGCCTCTCACTAGCCCCCAGTGCCTCTCTATCAGCCCCCAGTGCCTCTCACCAGCCCCAAGTGCCTCTCCATCAACCCCCAGCACCTCTTCATCAGCCCCCAGTGCCTCTTCATCAGCTCCCAGTGCCTCTCACCAGCGGCCCCCCAGTACCTCTCCATCAGACCCCAGGACCCCCAGTCAGTGCCTCTCCATCAGCCCGCAGTCAGTGCATCTCCATCAGCCCCCAGTGCTTCTCACCAGCCCCCCTCCCTAGTATTAAAATCATTGGTGGGCAGTGCGCCCCCCATCCCCAGTATTAACCCCTTAGTGACCAAGCCTGTTTGGGCCTTAATGACCAAGCCAAATTTTGGAAATCTGACATGTGTCATTTTAGCTTAGAATAACTTTGTAACGGTTTTGCACATCAAAGTAATTCTGACATTGTTTTCTCGTCACATATTGTACTTTACTTAGGTGGTAAAATTCTACCGATAAAGTATGCGTATCCTTATTAAAAAAGTGAAATTTTATGAAAATTTGTAAAAAACTGCACATTTTCCTATTTTCAACTGCAATATTTCATATACATACATAAATACTATTCAATATTTTTTTATCAGAAATTTATTTCCACATCTTTACTTTATTTTGGCTGCACTCACAAAAATTTTTACTTTTTATTTTTTTTTATTTAGGAGACTTTACATTTTAACATAAATGTTAAAATTTTTTAAGTACATATTTTTTCCTGAAACAAGCCAAGTTTGCAGAGGTTTATAAGTGTCAGAATAATAGAAACCCCCCAAAAGTGAACCCATTTTAAAAACTAGGCCCCTTAACGTATTTATCTATGGGTGTAATGAGTTTTTTGACCCACTAGTTTTTTGTAGAAATTAATGCTAAGAAGGTGAAAAAAAATGTAATTTTCATTTTTTACACAAAAGTGTCAATTTAAAGACAGATTTTTTTCTACAGAGCACATGAAAATGAAGATGTACACTCCAAAATGTATCACCCCATTTCTCCTGTCTTCAGAAATACCCCCATTGTGGCCCTAATCTTATGTCTTGACAAACGGCAGGGCCCAAACATAAAGGAACACCCAGTTGTTTTCAGAACACAAAATTTGCTTGAAAATGGTTTAGGCCCCATTGCACACTTGTAATGGCGTTGAGCTGCCAAAACAATAGAAAACCCCCACAATGGACCCCATTTTGAAAACTAGACCCCCTAAGGTATTCATCTAGGGGTGTAGTGAGCATTTAGACCCCCTAGTTTTTTGTTGAAATTAATGCTAAGAAGGTGAAAAAAATGTAATTTTCATTTTTTACACAAAAGTGTCAATTTAAAGACAGATTTTTTTCTACAGAGCACATGAAAATGAAGATGTACACTCCAAAATGTATCGCCCTGTTTCTCCTGTCTTCAGAAATACCCCCATTGTGGCCCTAATCTTATGTCTTGACAAACGGCAGGGCCCAAACATAAAGGAGCACCCAGTTGTTTTCAGAACACAAAATTTGCTTGAAAATGGTTTAGGCCCCATTGCACACTTGTAATGGCGTTGAGCTGCCAAAACAATAGAAAACCCCCACAATGGACCCCATTTTGAAAACTAGACCCCCTAAGGTATTCATCTAGGGG
Organism: Bufo gargarizans; assembly: GCF_014858855.1. NCBI lineage: Eukaryota > Metazoa > Chordata > Amphibia > Anura > Bufonidae > Bufo > Bufo gargarizans. The sequence continues at coordinate 88,768,405 of NC_058089.1, read as the reverse complement.
TGTAGTGAGCATTTAGACCCCCTAGTTTTTTGTTGAAATTAATGCTAAGAAGGTGAAAAAAATGTAATTTTCATTTTTTACACAAAAGTGTCAATTTAAAGACAGATTTTTTTCTACAGTGCACATGAAAATGAAGATGTACACTCCAAAATGTATCGCCCTGTTTCTCCTGTCTTCAGAAATACCCCCATTGTGGCCCTAATCTTATGTCTTGACAAACGGCAGGGCCCAAACATAAAGGAGCACCCAGTTGTTTTCAGAACACAAAATTTGCTTGAAAATGGTTTAGGCCCCATTGCACACTTGTAATGGCGTTGAGCTGCCAAAACAATAGAAAACCCCCACAATGGACCCCATTTTGAAAACTAGACCCCCTAAGGTATTCATCTAGGGGTGTAGTGAGCATTTAGACCCCCTAGTTTTTTGTAGAAATTAATGCTAAGAAGGTGAAAAAAAATAAAAATAGCTCCACGAACCATCCCAAAGGGATCCCTCCCTCCCTGGAAAGCCCACAAACTAAACAGAAAATGAGAATAAATTGAATTCCTGACCCCCCCCCCCCTGTTCTTTTTGGTATTAAATAAAATTAATAATTTGCAACCGTATGGTACGTTTCAAAGCAGGGGTAATTACAGAGCCCTGGTTGTGATGGGCAGCTGGGGCAGTAAATCCGGGTGTCCCTCCTCCTTCCATGTTTGCTACACACCCGGCATCTTTTCTGTGGATACGTTTTGCTGGTAGTGGCAGGGACGGGGTGAGGGAAATGGCGTTCTAAAAGCCTTCGAACGTCCTCCGATTCGAAGGCTTGCCTAGGTGCGGGGGACTCAAACAGGAGACTCTCAATCACCTTCTCCTGGTACTCGAGGAAGTTAAGGTTTCCCTGGGACTTTTTGAATAAAATAAAACTATTATAGGTAGCAATCTGGATGAGGTAGATTGCTACCTTTTTATACCAGGCCCTGTTTTTTCGCTTCACCAGGTAGGGGTGAAGCGCTTGGTCCGAGAGGTCTACACCTCCCATAAATTTATTGTAGTCTGTCACACAGACCGGTTTGTGCTTGTCCGCCGTAGCCCCCCTCTCCCTAACTGCCACTGTGGTGTCTGCATGCAAGGTGGTCAGCATGTAGACATCCTTCCTGTCCTTCCACTTCACGGCAAGCAGCTGGTCACTTGCGAGGGCGAAGGATGTTCCTTTCTCCAAACGTTTGGAGACCAGCGGTTGTGGGTATCCAACTCTATTTTTGCGGACTGTCCCACAAGCCCCTGTGTTTGCAGCATGGAGGGATTTATAAAGGGGTATACTAGTGTAAAAATTATCGGTGTACACGTGGTACCCTTTGTGCAGGAATGGTGCCAATAAATCCCACACAATTTTTCCCGATGTGCCAATATTTTCGGGGCAGCCTGGGGGGTTAAGTTGGGAGTCTCTGCCCTCATAAATAGACAGGCCACAGGTGTAGCCGGTTGTGCTCTCGCACACCTTATACAACTTTACCCCATATCTGGCACGCTTGGAAGGAATATATTGACGGAAGGAAAGGCGGCCTTTAAAACTAAAAAGGGACTCGTCAACTGATAATTTTTTCTCAGGGGTATATAATTTCAAAAATAAATCTGTAAGGAGGGAAATAAGGGGTCTCAATTTATTTAGGCGGTCGAAGGCTGGGTCAGTTCTGGGGGGGACTTGGGAATTGTCTGAAAAATGCATGAACCGCATTATGACTTCATAGCGGTTACGGGACATAACTGCTGCAAACACAGGGGTTGAGTGGACAGTACTCGCAGCCCAATAGGATCGGACAGAGGGTTTTTTTACAATGCCCATGTCCAGGGTAAGCCCCAAAAATTTTTTTATTTCAGGGACACTTGTGGGGGTCCACCGTCTTACATAAATAGATGTGGGCTTTTGTACAGCAAACTGTGTGGCGTACAAATTAGTTTGCTGCACAATTAACTCAAGGACGTTATCATCTACAAATAAATGAAAAAAATCATAAGGGGTAAAATTGCCAACATCCACATTAATTTGGGGAGTGGGTAAAAATTGGGGTACTTGGGGGGAAAATGAAGTGGCAGGAACCCACGTAGCAGAAGGGACGGGACCGCTGGGTGGAGAATGAGGGGAGGTGGTGACTTCTACCACCATAGGGCTATGGGGTCTGGGGATGGAATCAGAGTCCCCGCTATCTGAAAATATTTCCGCCTCTGAAGCGGTGCCAGATTCAGAGTGGTCAGAGCAGAGGAATTCGTATGCCTGCTCCGCACTTAACAATCTCCGAGCCATTTTTTTTTTCTGTACAGCTCAGAAAAATTCAAATAACTGACCGTCCCTAAAAATGACTGACACCCACCGACTGACGGAGTGACACCCACCGACTGACGGAGTGACACCCACCGACTGACGGAGTGACACCCAACAACTCACTGACTGACACCCACTGACCGCCAGTAACAGACGAACAGGGTCCCTAATAAAGATAAATGACTGTAACTAATAGACGTCTAATGACGGACGCCTAATCACGGACATCCACTGACCGCCAGTTACTGACGGACAGTTTATAATTTGATTTTTTTTCTTTTTTTTTTCACAGTATGTAATCACAGAGCCAGGACAGAAGTCTGATCTCTCTCTCCTCACAGAACAACTGCGCTGAGGGGAGAGAGAAGCACAGCCCCTGTCCTGGCCATGTTTTGTAAATATAATGGATGTGATCTCCATGATAGGTTTATCATGGAGACCACATGATCAGGGACCATTATTATTGGTCCCTGATGGTTACTGTGCTGAAGGCAGATCTTCAGCACAGTAACCAGTGCGCATGTCTGTGCCATTTTTTTTTTTTTTATTAGATGGGGGGGGGGGGGGCCCTAATAACTTTATTAAAATATATCTAAGGGCCCTATTGCCCCGATCGGGGTGCTGGGGGACCCGATCGGGGTGCTGGGGACCCGATCGGGGCATAACTTGAACTTCTCTCTCCTCTCCTGAGGAGAGAGACCTTACAGTAAGCGGCGGCGGCCGGCTTTCAGTCTGCGCATGCGCCGGCCGCCGCCGCCATCTTCCTTGAGGGTAAGGGGGGTGGGGGGGTGAGGATCGGGACCCAGCTTAGGGATAGAAGTGCTGGGGGACCCGATCCTAGCACCGGAGACTTTCTCCCTCCTCTCTCACATGAGAGGAGGGAGAAAGTTTTAGTTCAGGCTTCATTTTCGGTGATCGCCGTGATAAAGTGTATCACGGCGATCACGTGATCAGAGACCGCTTGTCACGGTCTCTGATCACTGCCCCGAGCCCTCAGCTACCTCCGGTAGCTGCGGGCACGGAGCTACTACGCTTGATTTTAGCGTTAACTCGGGCTGAAGTGCCGCCGTAAAAAGGCGGCGCTCCAGCCCAAGGCCCCTTAGTGACCGCCGTAAAAACACGTATGGGTGGTCACTAAGGGGTTAAAATCATTGGTGGGCAGTGCCCCCCCCAGTATTAAAATCATTGGTGCGCAGTGCGCCCCCCCTCCACAGTATTAAAATCATTGGTGGGCAGTGCGCCCCCCCTCCACAGTATTAAAATCATTGGTGGGCAGTGCGCCCCCCCCCATCATTGGTGGGGCTCCGATCGGTTACCATGGCAGCCATGACGCTACTGAAGTCCTGTCTGGCTGCCATGGTCAGTTAGTCAGCAGCATACTTACATGTGCTGTGGCCACCCGGTGCATTTCACACCACCTGCGGCCCACAATTGGCAAATACAATATACCAGTAATGTCAGTACTGTCTTACATTTGGTGCAGAATAGCACATTTCACGCCATCTTCTGTTCGCAACTGGGATATACCATATACCGAAAATGTCGTAATACTGTGTTACATGAGGTGAGATCTGAGCCGCCGGATCGAATCCCTATGTGGGCCCTGCCCCCCAACATATACATAAAATACCCCCAGCGCTCCCCACTCATTGTGTATGGCCCAGCGCAACCCATAACCCGCCCCCATAATGTCCATCAGAAGCCCCTCCCCATGCCCCGCCCTACCCCAATAATGCCGGATAGCCTAGCTTCCTGCCCTGCCCCCGCTTAATAATGCAGGATATTTGAGCGTCCTGCCCCTCCCCCGCCCCACCTCAATAAAATAATGCTGGATGGCTGAGCGTCCTGCCCCACCCCGCCCTTAATTCCTGATGGCCAAACTGTGAGCATAGTGTTAGTTGTAATATACAGATGACACGGTGCTGTCACGGGGGATGGCGGCTGTTTAACGCATTCTATGCCGTAGGTACTGCTGTATGGAAGGGGTTATCAGGGAGATAGGATTGCCACCTTTTCTTCAAGCCAAACCCGAACAGGAGGGAGGGTGGGCGTGTCTGAAGTCAGCGCCGCCCTGGGCTAGCATCGCATCACTCACAGTTGAACGCTGTGCCGGGTCTGAGAAAGGCTTGTACCCGGGCACATGATTACAAACCCGGACTGTCCGGGTCATTCCCTTACGGGTGGCAACCCTACAGGGAGCCCTCCCCCATTTGTGCCGCTTTGCCTGCTGTGCCAGTGTGTTTGAAGTGTGACAGGAGGCTAGATCCCTCCCTTCTACATCAGGTGTCTGCCTGGCAACTGGACGCCTTCACAGGCATCCGGCTTGCAGTGTTCAGTGTAAAATACACTGCATTACACTATACTGTGTACTGCAGTGTATTGTAGAGGCATCAGACCCACTGGATTTTCAAGATTTAAAAAAATAATAATATATATATATATATATATATATATATAAATTAAATAAAAATGATATAAAATTCTGATCCTGTATCCCCACGCCCGTAACAACCTGCTCTATATAAATATCTCATGACCGCTCGGGTGAATGCCGTAAAAAATAAAATAAAATACAAAGTGTCTGAAAAAGATATGTTATTTTGTCACCTCACATCAGAAAGAGCGTAATGCCAAGTGATCAAATAGCCGCATTCCCCCTTGAGATGGCACCAATCACCCCAAAAATTATATAAAAACGGACAGAAAAAGAGCCTTTTTTTGTCACCTTACATCAGAAAAACTGTAACGCCAAGCCATCGTAAATCCCAATATAGCCCTGAATAGCACAAATCACACCTTCACCTTGTCGCACAAACCTAAATTGGACACCCAAAAACATGTTTTGTTACTCAAATATGATTTTACTGTGTGAAACAAAAACAATATAAGAGAAATAGACATAACAGCAGTATATAACCCTTGAATTTCACACGTGCAGATGCAGCAAGGGCTGTAAAATTGTGTATTTTGCCCAAAAAGGGTGTTTTATTAATAGCAGAATAGAACCACAGTATCTAAAGTATGTATCTCACACGTACAGATACAGACTAGGCCGCAATTAAATATTTTTGCCCAAAATGGGTGTTTTATTAATAGCAGAATAGAACCACAGTATCTAAAGGGTATATCTCACAATGACATATGCAGCAAAGGCTGCAAAATTAAGTTTATGACCCAAAATGGGTGTTTCTTTAATAACAGAATATGACAGCAGTATATAACGCTTGAATTTCGCACGTGCAGATGCAGCAAGGGCTGTAAAATTGTGTATTTTGCCCAAAAAGGGTGTTTTTTTAAAACCCAGAAAATTATAGCTGTATTTCTAGCTTAAATTGCACACTGACTAATGCGGCAGAGGCCCGAAAGGAAGGTTATTGCCAAAAATGGGTGTTTTTTCAAAGCCAGAAAATTATTGAAGTATTTCAAACTTGTTTTTAACAATAACAGATGCAGCAAGGGCTGCAATAGGTCCCACTCCAGACCCATTAATTTCAATAGGGCCGCAAAAGAAACGGACGGCACACAGTGTGTTGTCCGCACTCTTATGTCCATTCCTCAGCCCCGCAAAGAAGATAGAACATTTCCTGTTCTTGTCCGTTATGCTGACAAGAATAGACGTTGTGACAGTGGGGCCCGAGAAAAGTGAAGCACACTGGCCACATTCATATTTTGCGGATCTGCGATTCACGGACCACAAAATGGATCCAGTCGTGTGAATAGCCACTTATATAGTGGATTTTGAATATGACCTTCCCCACCAGTAAATTAGTATTTATTGCTTCATGAACTTTACATTGTGTTTGTTTTGCAGAGAACTATAAGGTTACATGCACACGACCGTATGTGTTTTGCGGATCTGCAAAAAAAAAGGATGACGTTCCGTATGACATCCATTTTTTTGCTGATCCATTGTAATAATGCCTATCCTTGTCCGCAAACTAGAAAAAAATCCTATCCGCAGAAAAAATGGAACGGACACGGAAACAAACAACGTTCGTGTACATGTAGCCTAACAACATGGACAAGACTCCTGAAGACCCCTCAACTCTTGGGAAGGAGACTACAGAAGATTGTACATATGATTTGGATAAAAACCTTAAAATTAAATAAATAACATTTTTTTTATATTTTTTTATTTTCCATTTTTTCTCAAGCTGTTGATAACAGTAAAATGTGTGACTGGCCAATAACTGCAATGCTGTATGCGCGGAATACTTTCCACTCAGTAAATACTGTACATAACTATGAGGGCTCATGCACACGACTGTATGGCTTTTTCATTGTTTTGCGGTCCGTTTTTTACAGATCCGTTGTTCTGTTTTTTGTTTCCGTTGTGTTTCCGTTTCCTTTCCGTTTTTCCGTATGCCATATACAGTATACAGTAATTACATAGAAAAAATTGTGCTGAGCATAACATTTTCAATAGATGGTTCAGCAAAAACGGAACGGATACGGAAGCATACGGATGCGTTTCCGTATGTGTTCCGTTTTTTTTGCGGACCCATTGACTTGAATGGAGCCAAGCACCATGATTTGCGGACAAGAATAGGACATGTTCTATCTTTTCACGGTACGGAAATACTGAAACGGAATGCACACGGAGACACTTCAGTTTTTTTTGCTGAACCAGTGAAATTAATGGTTCAGTATATGTACCGCAAAAAAAACAGCCAGTATACTGAACGCAAAATACTGTCGTGTGCATGAGCCCTAACTCTTTGGGGGTTGAATTTAAATAAACCTTGGCCCTGGGCCATAGACTAGCTGACATTCATTTGGCAGAAAGACATCAACCCCAACTCCTCCAATGACTTGCAGTTATCACCTCAGGTGTCAGTTAAAAGGGTCGTCTCATTTATCATGTAGAGAAAGTTAATACAAGACACTTCCTAATGTATTGTGATTGTCCATATTGTCTCCTTTGCTGGCTTCATTCATTTTTCCCTCACATTATACACTGCTCGTATCCATGGTTATGACCACCCAGCAATCCATCACTGGTGGTCATGCTTGCACACTATAGGAAAAAGCGCAGGCTTGTGCACGCCTTACATGGCCCTGGCCAACAGAGAGGCCGACACCTTTTCCTATAGTGTGCAAGCATGAGCACTGCTGATGGATTGCAGGATGGTCGCATTATGGACAATCACAATACATTAGTAAGTGCCTTGTATTAACTTTATCTGCATAATAAATGCCATTTGGTGAAGTGAGACAACCCCTTTAAGAAGCCTTTATCCTTTAAGAAGCCTTGATTTGACCAAGTGAAGAATGAGTCCTTGTTCTAGTCATTAATTTTCAAACCTTTTTGCCATGCAGAGTATCATGTAAAACTGTGTGAGTGCGATCGTGTAATAGATAGTTTGTCAGGCAAACACCCACTGTGGACTCTTCTGTGCTGTAAACGATACACTTGTGGAATTCTGGATGACGAACGATGATTTACCATATTTTTCAGACTACAAGATGCAAATTCCCCCCCAAAAAACGTGCGTCTTATAGTCCAAATTCTAATGACCACTTCCATTATGGAAGCAGTTATCAGCATTGCAGGAGGTGCGGGGAGTGGTGAGGGAAGTGCTGCGCTGTCTCTACTCACCCTGCCTGGTCTTCTTCCGGGCGACACGCTGCACTGGGTCCTGATTGTTTTTTTTATTCATTATTATGTACTCAAGTAACGGAGCTTATAGCGGTCACAACTCAGCCTTGCTGCCGGTATTATAAATGGCACATGGTATTTGGGACCCTTTTATAGATTTTGCATTAACCCTTCCTGTGATTACCCTGAGCTGGATTTGTTCAAGCAGAACAGGCCAATACTGTTTTTAACAAAAATACCTATAGAAGGATTGCCAGACTGCTTGAAATCAATATAAATTTTATTGATAAATAAATTCATAAGTTAAAAACAAATATCACTGCAGGGAAAAGGCGACATCAACCAGAGGAGAACACAATGGAGACAGTTCATATCTGTCCACAGAAAACAGAGAATCAAAAATAAAATGCAAGTGCAGCAAGTGACAATGACTAAATAGATACAGGACAGGAATCAGTTACCCATAATGTGTCTCCTCTGGGATGGCGCCAACCCCGACACGTGTTTCGGCGAACCTTCGTCTGGGGGTGGTGACATCACCGAGGGACACACACTATATATTCCCAAACACCAATTAATACGCTCCAGATACTGGATACAAATACTGTTTTTAACAAGTCCAACTTGGCTGCAGAGTGGCGGGGCTCTATTTCAAGCTAAAAAAATGCTGCTAGAGCTCAAAATGAAACTGCAAGTCATCCCGCCAAAAACATGACCTCATTCGATGTGTATTGACTGAACCTGACGATTTTGGAGGGTTTAGATAACTATATACGGTAAATTGTTTATGGTGGCCTCCCAACTCTCCCTCGACATCAGCCAAGGGAGAGGGTAAGGATCAGGCACGTTGGATTTCCATTCCCCAATCCTTTATTTCTCCAGACCAAAACTTTCTCATGCTTGTTCGTTGGGTGAAAGCATCATTAAAGCAGCACCCAAAATAGTTGTTTCTGGGCAGCAGATTGTTCTGTGTAAGCAGGGATCTGCTGCCCTGAAACAATAAATCTGCTTGCAATTGCTTGTTCCCATACAGTGATCATGATTGCCACGTGTAAATGCAGCTCTCACCTCCGCTAATGAGCAGGCAATTATTGGGAGCAGATAGTTCATTCCCGATAATTGCCTGCACATTCAGCCCAGGTAAAGGGGCCTTTACTCTAGTATTCCAGTATCCTTCCTATGCTTTTCTTGACAATTATTGGAATACACAGAGAAAGACACGAGGGGTGAGGACAGATTTGGTGCGGCAGAGCTGGTACACAGTGGGGCACATTCACTCATTTGTATGCATGTGCTGTCTCCTGGTGCATGTCAATTGTAGCATACTGAACTGCAGACAATCACTGGCCTCAGCAGCCACGTGTCGTATTCTGCTGATGCCTTTAATTGGCTGCACAATGACCTGGTGTGCCCAGGATGTCACCGCTGCAGCCAGGAAGAGAACACTGCTGCAGGACTAAAGCGTAATGCTGGAGAGTGTTTAGTATGACTTCTATAACAGTTATTTTATCACAGTCACTGTTGCTGCCTGTGTTTTTAGCAAAAATTTTGATATGTCGTAGTGAGATATCAAAGGTTTTGATCAGTGGAGGTTAGAGTGCCGAGACCCCCACCAATTGCAAAAATGAGGAGAAGCAAGCACTCTCACAGAACACTTACTGTCTCTCCTCACAGCTAAAGATGGGCTCTATAGAAAGTCTACGTCCCCACCTCGAGTCTGTCTCCTGCAGGGAGGTGAGACGGTGCACTATGTGAGCATTTCTATCTTCTCGTTGTAGGGATCGTCTCAGCACTCGCATTCCTATGAGTAGGTGCTTTGTGCTTAAAGGGGTTATCCAATCCCTATAATGACCCTCAGAATGCCCGGGGCCCCTCCTCTAGAGCATACTTACCTGCTCCCCGGCACCCGTGTTCCTCCGGATCCCTTCACGGCCGCCGCTGCATCTCCCTGACATGCGGATCAAAAGATCCGGTAATGGGGGGAGCAGCCAATAGAGGGCCGCGACGGTGACCAACCTCCCTAGTGTCACCTGCTTTCACAGCACCTGAGAAACTCCGGAGACCAGCAGAAACCTGCCAGGCAGCTGATGCTTTAGGGTGCGTTCACACACGGCAGAATGTTCTATGACTGAAAATCCGTTTCATTAATCTAAGTGAAGCTTGCAGAAAACCATGTGCTTGCCGTAAAAACAACCCCCATCAGATAGTGCCGGGGCACACACTGCCGGCCAGGTTAGCTTGCACTGGGCATGTATTCATCTGCTCAATAGAAATAATAATCAATGACAGGAGTTTTTTATGGGGGAAGCTATAGATGGTGTAAACGAAGACCTGTTCTTACAGACTGTCCGTAATTAACAGACGGTTGGCAACAAAGAAGTAATGTATCCGCAGTCACATAGAAGATGGTGAAATCTTTTATAGATGGAAGGACGTTTTTCTCATCAAATGAAGAGAAGATGCATAAAACATTTTTTGTAATTTTTTTTATTTTTTTATGGGGGATTGAGGAAGGGGAAAGGGTTGAGATAAAGATGAATGATGGAGATGATTTGTTTTGTTTTATTTTTTTGTTATGGGGGATTGATGATGGGTAAGGGATGAAGATGAATGATGATGAGTTTTTTTTTCAGTTTTTTTTATAAGGGATTGATGATGGGGAAAGGGTTGGGGATGAAGATGGATGATGATGATGACATGTTTTTTTTATGAGGGATTGATGATGGGGAAAGGGTTGGGGATAAGGATGGATGATGATGAGATGTTTTTGTTTTTTTATTTTTTTTAATGAGGGATTGATGATGGGGAAAGGGTAAGGGATGAAGATGGATGATGATGAAATTTTTTTTATTTTTTTATCAGGGATTGATGATGGGGAAAGAGTTGGGGATTGAGATGGATGATAATGAGATGGGTTTTTTTTCTTTGTTTTTTTTTTATGAGGGATTGATGACGGGGAAAGGGTAAGGGATGAAGATGGATGATGATGAGATGTTTTTTTCTTTTTTTTCTTCTTTTTATATGAGGGATTGATGATGGGGAAAGGGTTAGGATGAAGATAAATGATGGGGATGATTTGTTTTGTTTTTATGTTTTGTTATGGGGATAGATGATGGGTAAAGGGTAAGGGAGGAAGATGGATGATGATGAGATGTTTTTTTTTTCTTTTTTTATGGGGGATTGATGATGGGGAAAGGGTTGAAGAATATGATAATGATGATTACAAAGACTCTTCTGGCCTTAGCTCCTCAATGCTCATATCTTAGTAGATGAGGTGTCCAGGTGTTGTGGACTTGCCAGGATCTAGGAGTCTGATGATGACATTGAAGATAATGAAGACGATGATGATGTTGAAGATCGTCTTCTCCTTTCCAGTTCTGGACTGTGAGATGGTTGCTGTAAGAGGACACACAGATATCTCCAGATCAGTATCTCATATTATTAGACTTAGGCCTCATGCAGATGACCGTTGTTCTGGTCCGCATCCGAGCCGCAGTTTTTGCGGCTCGGGTACGGACCCATTCACTTCAATGGGGCCGCAAAAGATGCGGACAGCACTCCATGTGCTGTCCACATCTGTTGCTCCGTTAAGTAGCCCCGCCCAAAAAATATAACATGTCCTATATTTGTCCGTTTTGAGGACAAGAATAGGCATTTCTACAATGAGCCGCCTGTTCAGTTCCGCAAATTGAGGAGGGCACACGGGCGGATTCCGTGTTTTTTGGATCCGCAATTTGCAGACTGTAAGAAACTGTACGGTCGTGTGCATGAAGCCTTACAATGCATCAAGTGTGATTCGTCTGCAGCCATGAAGGTAGATCATAGGCCATAATAATGAGAATGATACTGTATATATGGATATCACAGAGTGGGATGATAACACTATGGGTGTCACTATGTATTACACTTACAATGTCCATATGGAAAGGTGGGTGGATGCTGCCGGACTCCACATCAGCCCAGTTTACTGGTCTGAAGAACGGGTGGGATCTGATGGTAGATGTTACTGCCAGGCGGCTACATGGGGACTTGCTGAGGAGCTAAAAATGTAATTGGAGACCATTAATCAATATCCTTTTGGGTTATAACTGATATATATACTGTATATACACAGTCTATATGGCAATAAATTGAGATTCCACCATCATATTAATTTCTCTTCTCACTTATTGTCCAAATCTATCCTTCTACTACTTCATCTATTCCCTGCCTCATTCTTCTCCAGATGATCCTACTCACCCCTTCTAGGATGTTGATGGCATCTGGGCACAGCCATGCTGGATAATAAGGCTCATCCTCTTGCAGCGATTGTTTGTACTGCATCCTTGTCCCGTAGCCGTTGAATGGCTGATCACCTGTTAGCATCTTGAATACGGTGACGCCAAAGGCAAAGGAATCCACCAGATGATTGTAAGGTTCTCTGTTCATCATCTGTAATGACATCAGTTTAGAGATGAATTGATGCAGATACTGTAAGCGTATATGCCCAAAGGAACATCTTAGATTATTGTTATTTCTTAGATTACAAGGATCCTGTCTCTCACCTCTATCGTTATCAGTATAATGCTATACTGACCGTATCTACCCTCATACAGACTCAGAAATGGGGCTGCAGACATGGTAGCACTTCTACAGTCCTCAGATACTAAACATTACACAGATAGATGTGATCTCATCCTCCATTACACATTGACAGCTCTCTTTTCATAATGAATGCTCCTTACCTCTGGGGCGATGTATCCAACTGTCCCTGCATAGCCTGTTTGCTTGTCCTCCCCAAATACGCCAATGGCACATAGTCCAAAGTCAGCGATTCTGATGTGTCCGATGTTATCTAGGAGGACGTTAGCAGGCTTTATGTCACTGGGGAGAGAAACATTATAAAATTATTAGACGGGGGATTAGATGAAACTGCTTTACAATCCAGGAAAAGATAAAAGAAGCTAAGTTTGGAGAAATATATACTGTAAATGGCTTCCTCTTTTGGCCTATCATGAAATGTAACAGCTGTACTTACCGGTGGATGATGCCGTGTTCATGCAGGAACTGGAGTCCGCAGACCATTTCAGATGCAAAGAATCTGTAAAGTGGAGAAGAGAGTTGATCAGTGTTATATATAGGGACATACACAGAACACACAATGATGAGACATCTATTTCCAGTCATATTCAAAACATGTTTCTTTCATTCTGAAACTTCAGTGCAAATACAGTATATCAGTAAGACATTTACCTTGCTGTGTCCATATTTAGGGGCAGCTTTCCTGCCATAAATTGGCGCAGGTCACCTCCGGCCATATAATCCATGACAATGATGAAATACTTTGCTGTCTCCATAGATGTTCGCAGGTAGGTCAGGAAGCGACTCCTGACAGCCAGTTCCATGATCTCAAGCTCTACTGAGATTTTGGTGTTCATGAGCTTTTTCTGCATTATTTTGACAGCCAGAAGCTCCTCGGTGTCTGGATCTTGTGCCAGGAGAACCTGTAGAAGACACAAAAATGATCAGACCAGGCACAATGAATAATGATTGGAATACATAGTATAACCACAATGACTACTCAGAAATGAAATTGTATCTCTGCATCTCCAGCCACTTAACAATGTTAGTTGGGGCTTTGATGATTCTTGAGTATTATGAACACACAGGTATCATGCACTTACCTTTCCATAGCCTCCCTTTCCAAGCTCTTTAAGGAAATGGAAGTCCTCATGGTCAATAGATGTTTTGGTGGTAATAAGACCAGATGAAAGGCTTTCTTTTACTGGCACGTCCCGGTTCTTGAAAGAGCCATTTACTGGCATGTCCTGGTTGTTAGCGCCCTTTGATGGCATATCCCAGATATCAGAGCTGCCTGCTGGCATGTCCCAGATGTTTGGGCCTTCACCTGGCATGTCTATGACGTTAGAGTGCTCCGATGGCATGAGCCAGATGTCAGGACATGGCTTTAGGCTTGCACCTGCTGAGATAATAATTACATTATTAAAAATACTTCAAGGTCCATTATCAGGATAGTTACCATTTATTTTTAACGTAATGATTGAAAAACGAGCCCGATAAAAGTGGAAGATTTTCCCATAGCATCCACATCTGATGGCGTCTATTTATCTATGTATGTAATGGCTGGAAATCTATAATAGGCCCTCATTAAAACATCAATTTAAGTGTAATCACTTTAAAAGGAGCTACAGTACAATTAGTGGCGTCGCTAGAGGGGGGCGAGGGCCCCCCCCCCGCTGATTCCCCCAGGTGAATACTAATGAGTGCTCCCATTATGGAAGCGCTCATTAGTACCGAAGGACCAGGAAGCGGTGAACGCTCTGTACTAACCACTTCCTGGTCCTCGGCTGTCGGCTGTCGGCTGTGCAGGGCTGCGCACAGCGTGAGGGCGCTCTGTGACCACAGTCGACTGAGGAGAGAGAAAATTGCAGGCGGCGTCCAGGAGCAGCAGAGGTAAGTGGTTTTTTATTTTTTTAAAAATGTGGCTGCTGGGGGCATAATGGGGGCTAATTAGAAGCATATGGGGGCTAATTAGAGGCATATGGGGGCTAATAAGGCATAATGGGGCTAATGAGGCATAATGGGGGCTAATGAGAGGCATCATGGGGGCTAATTAGACTATTAGAGGCATATGGGGGCTAATGAGGCATATTGGCGCTAATAAGAGGCATAATAGGGGCTAATGAGAGGCATAATGGGGGCTAATTAGAGACATAATGGGGGCTAATTAGAGACATAATGGGGGCTAATGAGGCATATGGGAGCTAATAAGAGGCATAATGTGGGCTAATGAGGCATAAGGGCTGATATGGGGGCTAATGAGAGGCATAATAACAGTGTCATCCACAGATGCCCCCATAACAGTGTGTCTTCCACAGATCCACCATAACAGTGCCCCTGCACACTGACGAGAGACAGAAAGAAGGGGAAAGATTCCGCGGAAGCAAGCAGAGGACGGCACAGCAGACGACTGAATAGTTTTTTTTTGTAAGTAAATTGCTTTATTATAAATGTATCCCTGCAGACCGCAATTCTCTCGCATTTTGTAATCTTATTTATATATACTTATTTTGTTTTTGCCCCCCCATTTTTGACTGTGGTATCTTTGTGCCCCCCTATATATTGTTCCTAGAGTCACCACTGAGTACAATGAAATATACATTTTCATAAATAGCATAAAAACCTTACATATGTATAAAACCCTTTAAAATTAGCCACAAACATATGCCCTTCGTTGTCAAGTCAGTGTGTCTCTCATAGCCATTATAGCAATAATATCAATTATGCTGATAATTTGTCTCTATAAGGCCTCATGCACACAACCGTGGTGTGTTTTGCGGTACACAAATCGGGTATATGCAAAACACGGATGGCGTCCGTGCGCGTTACACAATTTGCAGAACGGCACAGACAGCCTTCAATATAAATGTCTATTCTTTTCCGCAAAGCGCGGACAAGAATAGGACATGTTATATTTTTTGGAGGGGCCATTTTATGTGAATTAGTCAGCATCCGAGCTAATACGGCGGCTCGGATGCGGACCAAAACAACGGCCGTGTGCATGAGGCCTAAGGTAAATGTAGGGTCTAGTCTGTGGGGTCAAACTTTACAGGGCAGGTTCTCTACAAGGTTCGGTGCAGAGACACTTGCCTATGGACGGTGATATCACCTTATCTAAAGGCATGGCTGGATCTGAGAACTTCTACCACCCGCCCGTCTACCATATACCACTACTGGAGATCTGGAGATGTTTACAACTTCACATAGTCGGTGTTAAGAAGAGAGGTCTGACCACTGGTAGTAGCATACTGACTGGTTGGGCATCATTTTATTATAAACCACCAAATCACCAGCAGTGTTGGAAAAACATATTATATGTGCTACCCTGTTACTAATTATCATCATTATTGATATTACTGCTATAAGGGCGAGTAGTGACACACTGACTGGCTGGCTATTATTGTCTGACCTCCGGACATGCCGTAGCCTATATTTGTGGGTAATTGTGAGTTCTATACATGTGTACGGTCTTATTGTACTGTAGCTCCTATTCCAGTAATTTATTATTTGATTTGAGGTGCAATTATTGTGTACTGCTGACATTTCTGTGCATAGTATTATTGGCTTGTCTACACTTGATACATTATGTAATGATGCAACAGGTATCAGTACAACCCCCATCATCAACCTCCAGGCTGATTCTGTTTCCCTGTTCCCATCTTACCTGATGTATTGGCTGGAGACACCATGCAGCTGTGATGTTCGTATTGTCTGGATGTGATGTTGACAGATGATGGCCTGGACCTGTTTGCGCAATTTTTGTCTTCCACTGGGCTCATATATCTGAGTCTCCTCCTACTCTGGAGAACCCAGTCTCTGTTGTTCTTAATCCTTTTCTGGGTTTCCAATCTTCGGAGGTTTAGACTCTCTGAGCTTTCAGATCTGGGGCAAGTGATGCTTTTTGGTGTTATTTGGAGAAGCTCTTCTGGTTCTAACTCTGCGCTGTTAATATTTCTGCGCTGTTTGAGGATGTTCTCCTTGTTGATCCTCCGTCTTGCAGGGACCTCTTCTCTGATGTTCTTTCTGTTGTTGAGAATGGTCTCCTGCAGTTGTTTATAGGCAGAGATTGCAGAGTCGGCCTCTTTGAGGTTCTCAATTTTCCTCTTTTCAGTGAGGATCGCATCTCTCTTAATCTTTCTTTCTCTCTCCAGATCTTTCCTTTTGGACACCACTTCTGAGGTGTCACTATCCATATCCAGTGGTTGCTGATTGCTTTGTCCAAAAGTGAACAAAGCTTCCGGATCTTCCATGATCCTTCTCCTCCTCTGAAGAACCCTTTCTCTTAGGATTCTTCTCCTCTCCTCCATGAAAGTCATTGTATATATCAATAATCGCTTCGTTTATAACGAAACACAGAGCGACCACCTCTCCTATAAGAGTCGCAAGAGGCAGTGATTTTGGTCAAGTGGTTTGACTTGGAAGTAGAACGTGATGATGTCATCACATCACTTATGGCATAATTCTTGGTGATTGTGAGGTCACAGTACTGGAGTTCTAAAAGTGCCTTGACATATCTCTTACTGTGAGGTCACAGTTCTGTGGTTTACAAGTTTTTCCATGATATAGGGACACAAAGTATAATAATATACAATATCAAATATTTTGCCTGTGGAATTCAAAGAGGTTGTATGGGAATAGAAAGGGGAGGCTTTTTTATCTCCAAAACCAATGTCTGACTTGTCTATCATTTATTGCGATACCATTACCTTATGTATGAGCAAATATTCTATAGCTAAACTTGTATTGCTACAAATTGCAAGGAGGCTCTAGTACCTGTTGGGCCTTCTCTAGCCTGGATAGTAGATGAGATACGGTTGGACATGGAGTCATACAGGTTCTCTATGGTATCGTGTGGCACTTTTGCCCACAGATGTTGCAGCTGGACCTGTAGATTCTCCACGCTCGTAGGTTGCTGAAGCTGGTGACCCAGCTGCTCCTATAAATGCTTGATTGGAGATAAATCTGGGCAACCAAGAAAGTGTTCTTGGTGAAGACATTCCTGGGAAAGCCTTATGTCCATTCCTCAGCCCCATAAAGAAGATAGAACATTTCCTGTTCTTGTCCGTTATGCTGACAAGAATAGACATTGTGACAGTGGGGCCCGACAAAAGTGATGCACACTGGCCACATTCATATTTTGCGGATCTGTGATTCACGGACCACAAAATGGATACAGTTGTGTGAATAGCCACTTATATAGTGGATTTTAAATATGACCTTCCCCACCAGTAAATTAGTATTTATTGCTTCATAAACTTTACATTGTGTTTGTTTTGCAGAGAACTGTAACAATGTGGACAGGACTCCTGAAGACCCCTCAACTCTTGGGAAGTTTGTACATATGATTTGGATAAAAACCTTAAAATGAAATAATTTTTTTTTTTATATTTTCCATTTTTTCTCAAGCTGTTGATAACAGTAGACTGTGTGACTGGCCAATAACTGCAATGCTGTATGCGCGGAATACTTTCCACTCAGTAAATACTGTACATAACTATAACCCTTTGGGGGTTGGAGTTAAATAAACACTGACCCAGGGCCATAGACTAGCTGACATTAATTTGGCGGAAAGACATCAACCCCAACTCCTCCAATGACTTGCAGTTATCACCTCAGGTGTCAGTTAAAAGGGTATCACTTATTGTGTAGAGAAAGTTAATACAAGGCACTTCCTAATGTATTGTGATTGTCCATATTGTCTCCTTTTCTGGCTTCATTCATTTTCCCATCACATTATACACTGCTCGTATCCATGATTATGACCACCCTGCAATCCATCACTGGTGGTCATGCTTGCACACTATAGCAAAAAGTGCAGGCTTGTGCATGCTTCCATGGCCCTGAGCTGGATTTGTTCAAGCAGAACAGGCCAATACTGTTTTTAACTAAAAATACCTGTATAAGGATTGCCAGACCGCTTGAAATCAATATTAATTTTTTTTGCTGGGTCTTTATCCAAAGCCTGGCCTGGAATGTGGGGAGCAGTCACCCACCCTGCACTTTGGCTGCTCCCAGTAACAGCCGGCCCAGATCGGCTCTACAGCCATACTAAATAACTGCCGCTGACACTTTTAATTACCGTCTCTCACCTCACCGAGGCCAGGAATCTCGGTGACACATACCTTCCGTCAATGACGGACCCTTGCGCCTTCCTACATACCTCCCCCCTTTGTTCAATCCTGAAGGGGTGAACACTTGCCAGACAGTGAACATGGGACAGGGCATCCACGTTTCCCTGTAACCTGCCTGCCCTTTGTTCCACGGGAAACGTAAAGTTTTGTAAAGACAAGAAGCACCTGGTGACCCAAGCATTCCTCTCTTTGGCTTGGCTCATCCACTTGAGAGGGAAGTGGTTGGTTACCAGATGGAACTTTCTCCCAAATAATAGCGGAGAGACTCGAGTGCCCACTTGATGGCCAGGCACTCTCTCTCCACTATACTGTACCTAGTCTCGGCTGGGGTAAGCTTTCAGCTCAGGAAAACAATGGGATGTTCCTCCTCATTGATGTCCTGAGAGAGTACAGCTCTGAGGCCTACTGTCTGTACCACAAACTCCCTCTTGAAGTCGGGCGTCACCAATACCGGGGTTCCACACATGGCAGACTTCAAAGCGGAGAAAGCCTTTTCTGCCTGCTCATTCCAGTGGACCGTCACTGACTTGCGTCCCTTCAAAAGGCCTGTCAATGGTGCAGCGACTGTAGCAAAATTGGGGACAAACCTCATATAGTACCCCACCATACCCAAGAATGACTTTACTTGCCTAGTAGAGACAGGTCGGGGCCAATTCCTATTTGCCTCAATTTTGTTCACCTGAGGTTTGATAATTTCGCGCCCAATTACATACCCCAGGTACTTGGTCTCTTCTAACCCTATTGCGCACTTTTTGGGGTTAGCAGTAAAGCCAGCCTTCCTAAGAGAGTCAACTACAGCCTGTACTTTAGGTAGGTGACTTTCCCAGTCGGTGCTATGGAAAATGATATCGCCCAGGTACGCCGAAGCATTCCGACGATGTGGACGGAGTACAATGTCCATTAGCCTTTGAAACGTGGCGGGAGCGTCATGTAGACCAAAGGGTAATACCTTGTACTGATACAGCCACTCTGGCGTGATGAAAGCCATTTTTTTCTTGGCAGCCTCTGTCAAGGGTACCTGCCAGTACCCTTTGGTGAGGTCCAACACAGAAAAATGCCGGGCTTGGCCTAACTTCTCGATAAGCTCATCTCCTCGGGGCATGGGATACGCGTCAAACTTGGACGCCTCATTCAGTTTGCAGAAATCCTTACAGAACCACAATGTCCCGTCCGGCTTGGGCATTAAGACTATCGGACTGGCCCATTCACTTTTTGATTCCTCGATGACACCTAGCTGGAGCATTAGCTGCACTTCCTCCACGATGGCTTGTCGCCGAGCCTCGGGTACCCGGTATGGTTTTAACCGGACCTTTGCCTGAGGCTCAGTGACAATGTCATGCCGAATTATTGACGTGCGTCTAGAGAGGTCTGAGAACACATCCGTGTTTCAACTAATGAACTCCCTGGCTGCCTGAGCCTGTTTAGAGGAGAGTCGGTCAGCAATTTTCACTGTGGCAGCCGCTTCCCTTGCTTCAGACAAAGGGGCCGAAACCGCTACCCCTAGGAACCCTGGTCATGGGCTGTCTTCCGTAAAGGTTTCCCTATCTTTCCAAGGTTTGAGCAGATTCACATAGTACACCTGCTCTGGCTTTCCCTGCCCTGGCTGGTGTACCTTGTAATCTACCTCTCCAATTTTTTAAAGTACCTCGTAGGGCCCCTGCCACCTAGCTAGGAACTTACTGTCTACAGTCAGTACCAGAACCAACACCCGATCACCCGGGTTAAAGTTCCAGATCTGAGCCTGCCTATTATAGACCCTACTCTGGGATCGCTGTGCTGCCTCCATATGTTCCCTAACCAGAGGCAACACTGTTTCCATCCGTCCCTGTATCTGGGTGACGTACTAAACAAGACTTTTGTGCGGTGTTGGCTGTTGCTCCCACGCCTCTTTGGCGACGTCCAACAGACGACGAGGGTGTCTGCCGTATAGCAGTTCGAAGGGCGAGAACCCAGTAGAGGCCTGGGGCACTTATTGCACTGTGAACATGAGATAGGGCAGAAGAAGGTCCCAGTCCCTCCCATCCTTAGACACCACTCTTTTTAACATATTTTTTAGTGTTTGATTAAACCTCACTACCAGGCCATCCATTTGCGCATAATACACAGACGTCTGTAGCTGTTTTATGTGGAGCAACTTACAGAGTTCCCTCATGACCTTGGACATAAACGGGGTCCTTTGGTCAGTCAGAACCTCCTTAGGCAGACCCACTCAAGAAAACATCTCCATTAACTCCTTAGCTATGAGTTTGGCTGATGTATGATGCAGCAGCACTGCCTCCAGGTACCGAGTGGTGTAGTCGAGGACAACTTAGATGTGTTGGTGCCCTCTAGCGGACTTCGGTACTGGGCCTATGAGATCCATAGCGATCCCCTTGAATGAAACCTCAATAATCGGGAGAGGGACTAAGGGACTATGGAAATGTGGCTGGGGGCTGGTTATCTGGCAAGTTGGGCAAGGCTGGCAATACTCTTCCACCTCTCTGAACACACTGGGGCTGTAGAATCCGGTCCTGCGTTTTCTGCTGTCCCAGGTGTCCCCCAAGAACATGTTGGTGGGATAACTCCAACACGAGCTTGCGATACGACTTAGCCACCACCAGCTGTTTAATATGCTCACCCTGAAGTTGATTTATCCGATACAGCATCTCCTGTTGAACCACAAAACAAGGGAACATAGACTTGGCCCCCGGTTGTTTCGGCTCACCCTCAACTACTAACACATTTTCCGATGACCTCGGCCACCTTTTCAAACACCGCCAGATACATCTCAACGTAATCCGATTGGGTCATCTTAGGGATCGCAGCACGAACAGCTTTCCGGGCATCGAGGACATTCTGGAATGCTCCTGCCGCTTGTAATGCCATCATCACATGCTGTAATAGCAGCTGGTTGGCTTCCTGCTGCTTCTTTGCCTTCCGCTGCTGCAAGTTAGCCTCCACGATGGTGTGGAAAAACCAACCTCACCACTGGGTTTTGGAGGGGCCTGTTTGCCAGCCTCTTGCCTCAGGATTATGACCCATACTAACTTTGAAGGAGAAGGTAGACCGGCCGCACAGCTTAAATCTGTGGTACTGTTTTGGGCAGGAAAGCAATGCTTGCGGCCGGCCAAACGTGACGTCCATGGAATTCGGGAACCCCTGCTCGGATCTGGGTGATTTTTGGATATGTTGTTCACCCACATCAGAGCTATCCATGGATGTATACATTATGGGGATATGTGGGGTTTTGAGGTGTTTTCTGTGTTTTGGGAATAATGTGTGGTTTATGTCTGTGAAGGATTAAGTTAGCCCATTATGTTTGGTAATTGTATTTTGTTGATTGCATCTCAGACAATGCCAGTGTGTTAGTTAATTGCGTCTCAGACAATGCCGGTGTGTTAGTTAATTGCGTCAAAGACAATGCCCATTGTATTTTGTTAATTGCGTTACAGACAAAGGGAAGGGGGTTTTGTGTACAATTGCTGGGAAGGTGTCAATACTGTAAATGCATGTGATTGGCTGTTTTTACAAAACCCTGTGGGTGGTAACCTTGTTGGAAGATGGGTATAAATCAATTCTGTGTGTTCAAATAAAGAGTTGCTATTTTACATTCAACATAGAGCCTCGTCTCATGTGTGTGGGGATTGCTATACGTGTATACTCCCCTGGCTATTACTCCTAGCTCTTGTAAGAGCTGTTCCTGGTTCCTGTGGTGGTATTGGTGTCAAGTGGAGTGCCTGGAGTCCTCGGGAGGCACTGGGAGCATCTATCAACGGAGGTACCCAGTCGGGGTGTCAGGAGATCCTTTACAGATGGCTTTCACGACCGCCTCCATTTTGTCAGGGGATACCGGTCGTAACCTTGCCGGCTTGATATAAGATATACACCCGTGCCCGGGTAAAAAAACAAAAACTTTTCGGCCTTCAGGACAGCCTCTCTGCATTTGTCCACATCCTCCACCAAATGTGGGGATTCGCTCTGGTAGACAGGTTAGCGGACGCAGAATAGAGGCAATGGACCAGGTTTTAAATCAATCTTCAGTGTTTATTCACACTCATAACATAACACAAGAGTCCCTTTTAAGGCTTGGTGCTTGTTCACACACAGAAAAAACTAAATACCGTTCACCTGGTATCCTGGATGTCAGTTCACACCCGGCTGAATGCTCAGCCTCAGAATGTCCACTTGCAGGCTGTAAGGCGGCCTGCTCGCCTGACACGCGGTCTTCAGACCTCAGCGCAGAGAGCTCCCAAAACCACAGCGTCTCTGTAGTGTCCCACTAGGTATGGGTGGGCACTACACAAGGGTCAATTGGTGTGCGCGTTGCTCCTACTCACAAGGAACAGAGATGTCATATTTAATTCTGCATTTAATGTATGTTTTAATGTGTTGTTATATGTAATGTACCCCTGTGTAATGCAGTAGCAGGCCTAGTTGGGTGTAGTTAGACATCCCAGACACTAGAGGGAGATAGGGAGCCCCTAGTATAAATGTCCAGGCCCAGATAGGGAGAGTTAGTGCAGAGTCAGGAGTCTGAGAAGACAGAGGCCAGTAAGCCTGCTCCTGACATGCAGCTGGATAGCCCTGGCTGCTAGTGATGTCCAGGAGGCTGTTGAGAAGCTCCAGCCTGCCTGAGAACAAGAGAGCCTAAGTTAGCTCTGAAGAGACACCCCAGTTGCAGGATTCAACCTCCTGGGAGAAACCAACAGTTACCCACCTGATAGGAGGAGGCGACCCAGGGTAAGCAAAGTGACCCTGATAGGCAGAGGAACTTAGGAATCATAGCAAGCAGTATAATACCTGAGGAAGAAAGTAACCAAGGATATAAGCCACCCTTTTAGGCATCCGGGCCTTGGGAGATATAAAGCCAGAGCAGGAGTTCTATAGAGGACACGGTACAGTGATTCTGGGAAAAGTACAACCTGCTGCTGAGTGCTTGTGGAATTTACCCTCAGTGTAACTTGCATGACTATTGCCTGCCATATTTGTGAATAAGCCCCTTTTGTGGAACTGTAATACAGAGACTATACTACTCCCTGCTGTACAAAGTTGGATTGTCCAGTAAAGTTTCCGTTTGGTTCACTGCATACTTGTGTACCTTCATCTTTCCAACCATCAACCGGCGTGCCACCGGCCAAAGGCACTGGCGTCACGAATACCACAGGGACCTTGCCCCAGGCACACAAAATACCTGTAACATCCAGGGCACCTCAACTACCATCAGGCCTGGTCCCTATCTACAGAGCGTGCCCCAGAGGAACTGTGTCTACCTCTCCTTCACTGCCACGCGCCTGCCCAGGGTTCTTCAAATATAGTGAGTACCCTCGATTGCCCATAACTGTGACCTCACTTCGGCATACCCTGCAGGTCTGGCGTGTTGCATCTCCACAGCTTCACTGTGAAGTGGAGGATCATCCACACAACTGAGACTGCTGGCTGGGTTTTTATCCCAAACCAAAACCCGTCCTGGAACGTGGGGAGCAGCCACCCACCCTGCACTTTGGCTGCTTCCAAGAGCCAGCACGAATCGGCTCTACAGCCATGCTAAATAACAAATAGTGTCAGCACAAACTGCGGCTGACACTTTTAATTACCGTCTCTTACCGCACCGAGGCTAGGAATCTTGATGACACATACCTTCCATCAATGAAGCAAAAATATACGCACTGCACTGTTGCAGTTAATTCATGGTGAAAGCGTATAGGGGCGTTTTTCAGTACTACATGAAAAATATATATGCACTTCACTCTTTAAGTCTTTTCTGGTCAAAGCGTATAGGTTCGCATTCCAGTACAACAAGAAAAATATATTCTCAGTGCATTTCTGCAGTTATTTCTGGTGAAAGCGTATAGTTGCCTATTTCAGTCCAACAAGAAAAATATATTCTCAGTTTACTTCTGCAGTTATTTCTGGTGAAAGCGTATAGGGGTGTATTACAGTAAAAAAAGAAAAATATATACGCACTGCACTGTGGCAGTTATTTCTGGTGAAAGCAAATAGTGGCCTATTTCAGTCCAACAAGAAAAATATATTCTCAGTTCACTTATGCAGTTAATTCTGGTGAAAGCGTATAGTGGCCAATTTCAGTCCAACAAGAAAAATACACTGCCCGTCCCAAATAAAAGTCGACACTAAAAATATTTCATTGGACCGCCTTTAGCTTTGATTACGACACGCATTCGCTGTGGCATTGTTTCGATAAGCTTCTACAATGTCACAAGATTTATTTCCATCCAGTGTTGCATTCATTTTTCACCAAGATCTTGCATTGATGATGGTAGAGTCTGACTGCTGCAGAGTCCTCTTTAAGGTCTGGACTCTGTGGTGGCCAATCCATGTGTGAAAATGATGTCTCATGCTCCCTGAACCACTCTTTCACAGTTTGAGCCCAATGAATACTGGCATCTTGGAATATGCCCATGCCATCAGGGAAGAAAAAATTCATTGATGGAATAACCTGGTCATTCAGTATGTTTAGGTAGTCAGCTGACCTCAATCTTGGAGCACATACTGTTGCTTAACCTAGACCTGACCCACTGCAGCAACCCCAGATCATAGCACTGCCCCCACAGGCTTGTACAGTAGGCACTAGGCATGATGGGTGCATCACTTCATCTGACTCTCTTCTTACCCTGATGCGCCCATCACTCTGGAACAGGGTAAATCTTGACTCATCCGACCACATGACCTTCTTCCATTGCTCCAGAGTCCAATCTTTATGCTCCCTAGCAAATTATAGCCTTTTTTTCTGGTTTGCCTCACTGATTAGTGGTTTTCTTACGGCTACACAGCTGTTCAGTCCCAATACCTTGAGTTCCCTTTGCATTGTGCGTGTGTAAATGCTCTTACTTTCACTAGTAAACATAGCCCCGAGTTCTACTGTTGTTTTTCTTTGATTTCCCCAAACGTTTAAGTGATTGCCGATCACGATCATTCAGGATTTTTTTCCCGCCACATTTCTCCCTAGAATACGATGGGTCCCCACTATCCTTCCAGTTTTTAATAATGTGTTGGACAGTTCTTAACCCAATTTTAGTAGTTTCTGCAATCTCCTTAGATATTTTCTCTGCCTGATTCATGTCAGTGATTTGACCCTTCTCAAACAGACTAACATCTTTTCCACAACCACGAGATGTGTCTTTCCACATGGTTGTTTAAGAAATGAGAATCAGCTCATTGCACCACTTGGGGTTAAATAACTTGTTGCCAGCTGAAAGATAATCGCCCATGCAGTAATTATCCAATAGGAGGCTCATAACTATTTGCTTAGTTAAATCCAGGTGGCGACTTTTTTTTGGAACAGGCCGTGTATATTCTCAGTTCACTTCTGCAGTTATTTCTGTTGAAAGCGTATATGGGCGTATTTCAATAGTACAAGAAAATTATATATGCACTACATTTCTGCAATTAATTCTGGTGAAAGCGTATAGTGGCCTATTTCAGTCCAACAAGAAAAATATATTCTCAGTTCACTTCTGCATTTACTTCTGGTGAAAGCGTATATGGGCGTATTTCAGTACTACAAGAAAATTATATATGCACTACATTTCTGCAATTAATTCTGGTGAAAGCGTATAGCGTCCTATTTCAGTCCAACAAGAAAAATATATTCTCAGTTCACTTCTGCAGTTATTTCTGGTGAAAGCCTATAGGGGCATATTTCAGTAAAAAATAGAAAAATATATATGCACTGCACTGTTGCAGTTATTTCTGGTGAAAGCGTATAGGGGCATATTTCAGTAAAAAAGATAAATATATACGCACTGCACTGTTGCAGTTATTTATGGTGAAAGTGGATAGGGGCGTATTTCAGTACTACAAGAAAAATATATTCTCAGTGCATGTCTGCAGTTCATCCTGGTGAAAGAGTATAGTGGCCTATTTCAGTCCAACAAGAAAAATATATGCTCAGTTCACTTCTGCAGTTTTTTCTGTTGAAAGCAAATAGGGGTGTATTACAGTAAAAAAAGAAAAATATATTCTCAGTTCATGTCGGTGGTAATATGTTTTAAAAGCATGGCTGGAAGTCAGCAGTGTGGCAGCAGTGAGAGGTTGGGAGCCAAATGTGCCTGGGGTAGAGCACCTGGTTCACAGCAGCCTACCTACCCGGCCGGGAAGTAGTGGTGCAGGGGTTCATTGAAGTAGCGGTCAGTCAGTGAGGCCGTTCTATGTGCTATTTTGTATTTCAGTACAAAAAGAAAAATGCATTCTCAGTTCACGGTGGCGGTGGTTATATGTGTTGAAAGCGTTTAGTGGCCTATTTAAGTACAAAAAGAAAAATATATTCTCAGTTCACGTTGGCGGTTATATGTGTTAAAAGCATGGCTGGGATTCAGCAGGGTGGCAGCAGTAGGATGTCAGGAGGAAAACGTGCCCGGGGTAGAGCACCTGCTTCGCAGCATCCTACCTACCCAGGAAGTAGTGGTGCAGGGGTTCACGGATGTAGCGGCAGGAGCAGTCAGTCAGTGCTGCGGTTATATGTGGTAAAATCTTTATAGAAGTATTTCGGTCGAAAAACTAAATTTATACAGCGTTCAGCTCTGCGGTTATATGCTGTAAAATCTCCATTATGTCTCCATGATAAATCTGCAGCGTGGGGGCTCCATGTGGTTCTACACACTTTCAAAATCATCCTTCCGCGGAGTGAATAGATGCCGGATGACCGGGACGTTCCATGACCTTGCCAGGAGCTGCTGTCGGGAGCAGAGGTTCATTTCTGAGACGTCCGTATAGTGCGGGGGGAATCCGAACACCCTCTCCATCTCCGTGCTCTGATATATGTGGTAAAATCTTAATTGATGTATTTCGGTCGCAGTTATATGTGGCAAAATCTTTTGTGACGTATTTTGGTGGAAAAACAAATCTTATTCAGTGTTCAGCGCTGTACTTACCGTATTTTTCGCTCCATAAGATGCACTTTTCCGGCCCCAAAATGGGGGGAAAATGCCCCTGCGTCTTATGGGGCGAATGCTGACAGTTTAACATCGCAGTCTGCGATGTACGAGCCAGAGGGGGAGGGACTGGGAGGAGCTGGGGGCCAGCAATAGCGGCGGGGCGGTGCAGTCACTGTACTATAGCCCCGCCGCTCCAGTGCTGCACAAATATAAAATGTCTTATTCAATTAAAAGCTTCAGTAGAATGCCGGCAGGCAGGCCGGGCGGGCGGCAGCGTAACTCCCTGATGTCACGTGCCTGCGCCTCCTACTTTATGAATAAAGCAGGCGGCGCAGGCAAGTGACATCAGTGAGTGACGTGCCGTCCGTCCGGCCTGCCTGCATTGTACGCTAGGATGTACGGTACTATTAGGAGTGACGGGGCATGTGTAATCACTTTTAATTGAATAAGACATTTTATATTTGTACACTGGAGCGGTGGGGGGGGATCTGTGGATAACATCCGTGGATGGCACAGTTAAGGGGTGGGGGTCTGTGGATGGCACTGTTATGGGCTGGGGGGGTCTGTGGATGGCACTGTTATGGGGTGGGGGGTCTTTGGATGGCACATATATAACAGTGCCATCCACAGATCCCCCATGTAACAGTGCCAGCCACAGATCCCCCCTGTAACAGTGCCAGCCACAGATCCCACCGTAACAGTGTCCATCATCCACAGATCC
Organism: Bufo gargarizans; assembly: GCF_014858855.1. Lineage (NCBI taxonomy): Eukaryota > Metazoa > Chordata > Amphibia > Anura > Bufonidae > Bufo > Bufo gargarizans. The sequence goes on along the minus strand of NC_058089.1, from coordinate 88,740,219 downwards.
CCCCATAACAGTGTCCGTCATCCACAGATACCCCCTGTAACAGTGTCCGTCATCCACAGATCCCCCCGTAACAGTGTCCGTCATCCACAGATCCCCCGTAACAGTGTCCGTCACCCACAGATCCCCCCATAACAGTGTCCGTCACCCACAGATCCCCCCATAACAGTGTCCGTCATCCACAGATCCCCCCATAACAGTGTCCGTCATCCACAGATTCCCCCCCATAACAGTGTCCGTCATCCACAGATCCCCAGTAATAGTGCCATCCACAGACCACCATTAGTTCCAAACCCACCAAAAGCACACCTTTTGGTTGAAAATATATTTTTTCTTATTTTCCTCCCCAAAAACCTAGGTGCGTCTTATGGGCCGGTGCGTTTATTCAGCGTTCAGCGCTGCAGTTATATGCGGTAAAATCTTCAGTGACGTATTTCAGTGGAAAAACAATTCTTATTCAGCATTCAGCACTGTAGTAATATGCGGTAAAATCTTCAGTGACGTATTTCAGTGGAAAAACAATCCTTATTCAGCATTCAGCACTGTAGTAATATGTGGTAAAATCTTTATAGAAGTATGTCGGTTGAAAAACAGTGGTCAGCGCTGCGGTTATATGCAGTAAAATCTTTAGTGACGATAAACTTTGCGACTCTTCCAGACTCAAAGCTATCTTGACGCTTTGTCTTGTCATTGTCTGTAGCCACTAGAGGCCTGTTCATACCAGGCAGGTTACCCCAGAAGTACGGATGTATCTTGGTCAATCGACACTCTGTCATCGTGCCATTCTGTGGCTTCCTAATGCTGCTGACACCTCCAGACTCTGTCGTTGTGCCACTCGATGGCCTTCTCCTAATGCTGCTGCTACCGCCACCTACAGACTCTGTCATTGTGCCACTCTGTGGCCTACTCATGCTGCTGCCACCTCCAGACCCGGTCATTGTGCCATTCGGTGGCCTACTAATGCTGCTGCCACCTTCAAACTCTGTCATTGTGCCACTCGGTGGCCTTCTCCTAATGCTGCTGCTGCCGCCACCTACGGAGTCTGTTATTGTGCCACTCGGTGGCCTCCTCATACTGCTTCCACCTCCAGACCATCATTGGGCCACTCTGCGGTCTCCACATGCTGCTTCCACCTCACCATCACCACTATGTCATAGGTCCACTCTGTGGACTTCTAATGCTGTTCCCACCCTTCATGACTGGTCCACTATTTTGGCTTTCGGCCTGGCTAACATCATCATTTATTTGACATTTCTGATCTGTCAGAAGGAAGGAAAAAAGAGACACACAACAAATCCTGTCTGTGTAGCAGCTTTAAGGCCTATATGGTCCCATCAGAATTGGCATATAAATTGGTAGCCAAAAGCAGGAGTGGGTAGAAAACACAGAACATATGCAAATATTACCTTCACGTGTCATCTCTGTTTTAGATCCACTCCTGTTTTTTTTGGGCATTAGCAATACTGATGGATTACTGACCAAATGCTGAACGAATGAAGGCAAATGCTCAACAGACAGGAACTGTTTTTTGAGGGGTTATTGTTGTGACGGATCAAAGGAAGGGCAAATAACAAGTTCTGTAGACATCTGTGTGGAATCAACTGACGAGGGTGTAAAAGGATTGCACTTCTTCTTGACGCTAACATCTACCTGTAAGGCTGAGTTGATATTTAAATTAGTTGGTCAGTTTTGGCCCTGTGACTGCCCAAATAAGTGAAGTATTCAGTGATTCTAAGAGCGATGCCTGTCATCTGCATGTCATATGGACTCACAGTATTGTTTCACTACCAGAGCAGACTCCCTATGCGTGTTACTGCAAGGCACCGTGTTCTACACCACTATAAAGGCTCTCTGCAGCCAGGAAATAGACCTTTTTTAACGCGATTCGCCATGAATAAATTCGTATTGAAGCAATTTTTTAAAAAATTCACTCATCTCTAGTTGAGTCGACAGTACCCCTTTATTTGCTGCATTTTGTTATTGCTTTGAGCAATACGTTACCTTTTTATAAACAAGGACAATAAAAGTTAAGTTGTTATATGATTACCCTGGGATTCCTGGCCCATTTTAGATTTTTTCAGTCTGTGATGAGGCAGCTAACAACTGAACAGTGGTTGGACTTCACCACTGGGTTTAAGGGTCCATTCACACGTCCGTGGTGTATTGCGGATCCGCAATACACCCGGCCGGCACCCCCATAGAACTGCCTATTCTTGTCCGCAATTGCAGACAAGAATAGGACATGTTCTATTTTTTTCCAGAGCTGCAGACCAAAAGATCGGGGCTGCGCTCCGGAAATGCGGATGCGGAGAGCACACTGTGTGCTGTCCGCATCCATTCCTGCCCCATTGAGAATGAATGGGTCCGCACCTGTTCCGGATATTGCGGAATGGATGCGGACCCATTCCACGGACGTGTGAATGGACCCTTAGAGGGAGCGCAGTTTTCCAACAGCATTGGGGAGCTGGATGACGAGCATATCCACGCCAAGAAGCCATTGCACTTGGGCTACTGATACTACAATTATAAACAGTCCTTTTTTGTAGTCCTGTTGCCATAGCTGACAGTAATTCCTGATTATATTTGTACTTATCTGGTCCTATGGAAATACTGCTGACGCTTGCATCTTCTGGGCCACCAAAATGAGTCAGCAGCATCTAACCAACCAGTTGTCCCTCTCTGAACCACAGATACTCCCCAGATCATCTGGACCACCAGCTCCATTTGTGAGATGAGGCTTTGAACTCTCCACGTATGTCAAACTCCCATTTCTCAGAAGAGGCTTGGATGACAGGCGTCATATCTTCAATTATCATTTCACCAGGGCCTGTAGGGTTTTTGGAGTGTTTCTTTGTTATACTATCCAGTGAGGGGAGAGTTTTCTTTAACATTATCTAGATGGTCCCAGACAATGTCAGCAGAGTCATAAAAGTATGTGTCTTATGGATGCATATGTGGAACAAGACCTGCATGTCCGGACCCCTGCCCCCTCTAGACTACCTTTTGACGCAAGAGGGAGCAGTTCCATTGCAGAAGGACTATATCTGTGGGCACTGATCATTTCTATTGTTTGTGCATGCTTTGTGTCTACAACTGACTTTAGTTCCTTTCTGCTTCTGTGTTCACTGGTTTTGTTTGTATTGGAAAACTAAGAAAGGAAACAAAAATAAATAAACCTGTTCTGCTGTGTCTGGTATTCCCATTGTACTACTGTGCAAACCTACATAACACCACAACCGCCCAACACCTCCCTATGCAGCACTCCATCAGACCCAGAAAAACACAGGTTTTTCACTCAAAAAATATTAATTTTTAAATACATTTACAACATGGCATAAATGAAAAAATGCACAAAAAATGTAATAAATGTACAAATTTTAAGTTCAACCAGCTACAAATTTCAGCTATCTATAGTATCATCGTTGCTTGTTCAGTCAGTTGCCTGTGAGCCATTGCTATAGCCATGGCAACTGGTTCCAGGTAGGGTGGCCACTTGCAGAACCCCAAAAAGGAGGACATCACACCCCGAAAAGGAGGACATTGTACCGGGGACAGTGGTGCACAATAGTTCAATACTACAGTATGCACAATACTACATTATACAGATACTAATATGAACAGAATGTAAACATTGCACCAGGATGCCCCATATCACCGTATATAAGAATATGTATAACTTATGCCAGCTCTACATATATAATTATATACAGGAGATACCCAGGTTATACCAGCATGCTCCATATCACTTTATATACATGAAGATGTATAACTTATACCAGCTGTACATATATTATTATATACAGGACATACCCAGGTTATACCAGCATGGTCCATATCACTACATACAAGATGTATAACTTATACCAGCTCTACATATATAATCATATACAGGCGATACCCAGGTTATGCCAGCATGCTCCATATCACTATATACAAGAAGATGTATAACTTATACCAGCTGTACATATATTATTATATGCAGGAGATACCCAGGTTATACCAGCATGCTCCATATCACTATATACAAGATGTATAACTTATACCAGCTGTACATATATTATTATATACAGGAGATACCCAGGTTATACCAGCATGGTCCATATCACTATATTCAAGAATATGTTATACGGTAGTGCGGTATCTGGCTGTTACATAAGTTTTCCCTCCCATTCTCAGTTGGTTGACTGCCTCAAAGATGTCCCTGGGGTTGTTAGGAGGAATTCCAGCCTCCAGAACACTGAGTATGATTGCCTGTGTCTGCAGACACTGTTCTTTGAGACCAGACAGGTACAGCCCAAGCAACCTCACAAAACTGGCACTCTTATCCTCCCCTGTACTCTGACGGAGGAGCTTGAGGACGTGTTGCTCCACTTGGGCAAGACTTCTACTCCTGGTTCCACTTCTCTGACTGGTGGGTTCATGTGTGGAAGGCCCTGCCTCCCACCCCTCCTGCTTTACTGCGCTTGGGGTGCCAGAGTCTTGATTGAGGTGCCATCAGAGTCCTTCCCGTCCAGGTTGCCTGACATGCTGAAAGTGAAAAAAATGTAATTCTTTATGACCTGTTATTTATTTATATTAAACTTTTCAATGCCTTTTAAATTGGATAGACCATTTGAAATGGTTGTCTACTTTTTTCCAGGGGCATGAGTATGAAATCCAAGGAAATATATATATTTTTTTTATGGTGGGGGGGGGGGGGGGGGTTCACTAAATCACAGTTTGAGGAGAGTTTGAAAGACTATGGCACTATCCGATTTATATGTTTTTAGCACATACAGTGCCTTGCAAAACTATTCACCCCCTAGACTTTTTTCATATTTTGTTACATTAAAGTCTTACGTTCAATGTTTTGTTAATCTGAATTTTATGTGACGGATCAGACACAATAGTCTAAGTTGGTGAAGTGAAATGAGAAAAATATATAAATAAAACTATTGTTTAGAAATAGAAAACTGGCATGTGCGTATGTATTCACCCCCTTTGTTGGGAAGCCCATAAAAAGCTCTGGTGCAACCAATTACCTTCAGAAGCCACATAATTAGTGAAATGATTCTCCACCTTTGTGCAATCTAAGTGTCACATGATCTGACATTGCATATACACACCTTTTTTGAAAGGCCCAAAGGCTGCAACACCTAAGTAAGAGGCATCACTAACCAAACACTGCCATGAAGACCAAGGAACTCCCCAAACAAGTAAGGGACAATGTTGTTGAGATTTACCAGTCAGGGTTAGGTTATTAAAAAATATCAAAATCTTTGATTATCCCCAGGAGCACCATCAAATCTATCATACCCAAATGGAAAGAACATGGCACAACATCAAACTTGCCAAGAAACGTCCGGGCACCAGAACTCACAGACCGGGCAAGGAGGGCATTAATCAGACAGGCAGCACAGAGACCTAAGGTAACCCTGGAGGATCTGCAGAGTTCCACAGCAGAGACTGGAGTATCTGTACATAGGACGACAATAAGTCGTACGCTCCATAGAGTTTGGCTTTATGGTAGAGTGGCCAGAAGAAAGCCATTGCTTTCAGCTAAAAACAATAAGGCACATTGTGAGTTTCCTCCAAAATGTATGGAGGAAGGTGCTCTGGTCTGAGGAGACTAAAATTTAACTTTTCGGCCATCAAAGAAAACGCTATGTCTGGCGCAAACCCAACACAGCACATCACCCAAAGAACACCATCCCCACAGTGAAACATGGTGGTGGCAGCATCATGCTATGGGGATGTTTTTCAGCAGCTCGAACTGGGAAACTGGTCAGAGTTGAGGGAGAGATGGATGGTGCTAAATACAGGGATATTCTTGAGCAAAACCTGTACCACTCTGTGTGTGATCTGAGGCTAGGACGGAGGTTCAAGTTCCAGAAGGACAATGACCCCAAACACACTGCTAAAGCAACACTTGGCTGGTTTAATGTGTTGGAATGGCCTAGTCAAAGCCCAGATCTCAATCCAATAGAAAATCTGTGGTCAGACTTAAAGATTGCTGTTCAAAAGCGCAAACCATCCAACTTGAAGGAGCTGGAGCAATTTTGCAAGGAGGAATGGGCAAAAATCCCAGTGGCAAGCTCATAGAGACACTTATCCAAAGCGACTTGAAACTGTGATTGCCGCAAAAGGTGGCTCTACAAAGTATTGACTTTAGGGGGGGGGGGGGGGGGGTGAATAGTTATGCACATTGACTTTTTCTATTATTTTGTGCTATTTGTTGTTTGCTTCACAATAATAAAAAAACATCTTCAAAGTTGTCGGCATGTTCTGTAAATTAAATGATGCAAATCCTCAAACAATCCATGTTAATTCTAGGTTGTGAGGCACCAAAATACGAAAAAAGTCAAGGGGGGGGGGGGGGTGAATACTTTACATTGCTGCAACTAAAAGGCACAGAACTTAAGGGGGTTATCCCATGATTATGATTTTCGGTTTTCATGTTTTACATTATAGTACATGGCTGTCTCCTTATAACAAAGCTAGAACCATCCCTGTGCCTCACATGGATCCAGAGATCTCCCCATTCATTGCTCTGCTAGATTTATATCAAGCTAACAGCTCAAGGGGAGTGTCCTTTCTGCTACAGCTGAGGGTGTGTGTCTCAGCTCTCCCTATCACAGCTCATGGGGCGTGTCCATGCTCTCCCTATCACAGCTCAGGAGGCAGTTGTAGGATGAAACTGAGCATGTGCGGCCATCTCAGGGAGCAGGACAAAGAAATAAGAATAAAGCAAACAGCAGGTGGTGCTATACTGATACATTTTATTGAACTCAGTGGCTATGAAAAATTACATTGTTAGGCCGAATGCACACGGCCGTTGTTCACGGCCGTGAGCGGTCCATGGAACCGCGGCCTGGATTCCTCCTGAGAGCAGGAGCGCACGGCGTCATGGGTTGCTATGATGCCGTGCACTCCCTGCTGCCACCGCAGTACAGTAATACACTGGTATGATCCATACCAGTGTATTACTGTACTGCGGCGGCAGCAGGGAGCCCACGGCGTCATAGCAACCCATGACGCCGTGCGCTCCTGCTCTCAGCAGGAATCCAGGCCTCGGTTCCACGGACCGCTCACGGCCGTGAACAACGGCCGTGTGCATTCGGCCTTAATTACATGCAATTACAAAAGAATTCAGATACAGGTGAGGGTGTGAAAACTGTAGACTATTTTTTCGTGGGACAACCCCTTTAAAGGGGTTGGCTCATCTGAGCCATTGATGGCATATTGCCGGGATATGCCATCAATAGGTGTGGGTCTCACCTATGGGACCTTCCCCTTTCTCCAGAATGGGGCCCCTGAAGTGAAGGAGAGCACATTGCATCTCCATTTGTTGCTATGGAAATTCTGAAAGTGAGCGTGCGGGGCTGTTTTTGGAAGTCCTATAGCGCTGAAGGGAAGTGTGCCACCACAGCCACCTCTCCATTCATAGCTATGAGACTATTGGAAATTTTGGGAACTCCCATATCGGTGAACTGAGGGTGGCCGTGCATGCCCGCCTCCTCTCTGTTCAATTCAGGGACCCCATTCTGGAGATAGTAGCGGGTCCCAGAGGTGTAACCAGCACGTATTTGACATTGATAACATATTAAAATCTCTTTAATGGCCAAACCATACACATAACATATATATATATAATCACACTATAGGTCAGCTGTAATGCAATTACATGCACTGCCTGCAGCCCTCCCAGCAGACATTAAAATGAAAGTCCTAACCAAAACTGACAATGGAGAGCCGTTCCACTCCTTACAAGTGTACCTACCGTGCCGTCTTACAGTAATTTTTATTTGGACAGGTCCAAAACCCAGTGTGGAAAGTACAACGTAATACATTTGGAGCTTAGTGTTTCTGCTTGAGAACTACAAACCCCCTCCTTCCCTTCACACAACACTGAGTGAAAGATTAGATTAGATAAGACATAGTAAAGATTCCATATAGATCAGTGAACAGCAAAAAAAAAAAAATAAAAAAAATCAGTTCCGTATTCTTGAGTATTCTTGAGTACAGTGTAGAGTGATTTTATAAGGAAATGTTTGTTCAATTATTTTACCTATGTAAAGCAAAAGGGCAGTAACGTATTAAAACCTAACGTTTATTAGGACAATTAAGATCCCAGGATTGGGAAAGAAAAACCCCTTACAGACACACAACGGCAGGGGACCTGTGATAACAGGTCACCTTATGATCAGGTCCACATTACCGCCTCTGGGCGGGGCAGGGTTGGGACTATTTGACCAATGGACGTACACCAAGTAAAGTAAAGACCACAGCGGTATGCCAGGGGTCTAAGAACATGCCAATAGGCTAAAAAAAAAAAAAAAGGGTGGATCTTACAAGTGGTGGACGGTCAGGACCTTCTAGTCCAGTACCCCAGGAGAGGATGTTCTCACGCCTGAATACGTCCTCCAGTGGGTGGTAACTTTATGCTCGAGGGCCACAGGGAAAGTCTGTCCCTGTTTATGCCCTACTTGGCCTAGTATGCCCTAAAGTAAACCTCCTAACACGGGGTCCTATCCCCGCAAGGGGTGGCCCCGTCTGGAACCTAACCCTAAATAGATTGCCCTAGGTGACCCTGCCAGGACAGGGGAAGTGGCCCAATGGAGGGCTTAGAGAACCAGGGCAATACAAAAAGATGGTAATAGTGGAGAACTATTGTGAGGATATACTCAAAGTCCCTGTGCGTTTCATATCAGAGTATATGCTAATCTTAAAGAAAAGACCTCTACCTATAGAAGACCCCCTAACTCATCAGAGGTCAAGGGTCTCGGGTAGAGGAAGAGCCCCCATTCCCTACCCAGCTGTGTGATTCTAACAGATGGAGGGGTGGGGGGAATTAAGGTGGTGCAGACTTAGAAGGACATGTTTAGTCCAAATGAACCCAGATACCTGTGAAATGGAAAGTAACAAAACAAAACAAAACCATTCAGGTTGAGGAAATAACCACAATTCTTTCTGGTGGCATGTAAGGGTAGTTTATTTACTGTTTAGCATGGAGCGCGTGTGGCCTTTACCATGTGATGCGGCAGGGCAGTGAAGCGTACCACCGGTCTGCCGGCGTCTGACAGCGCGACTAGACGGGCTGTTAAGTTTAAATGGAAGGGGAAGGGTGGCTGCGCACATGCGAGATGGGCGTGACCGTCCCACTATTTATTCACCCCTCGCATTAGGAGGTCTGTCTCTGTCTCCCTTTCTTCCTTTGTCTCTATCCTGCTGTCACCAGTAAGGGTCTCAAAGTCAATCACTCCATCTGAATGTGTAACAGTTATTATCATGTGTTATCAATACTTATGTACCCTTTCTAGGTTTAGGGGTCGGACTGCCAACAATGTCCCCCTCTAGGTCCCATGCTGGAGGTGATGCCTATTATCCTCTCCAGCATCAGCAGGAATGTAGTCGTAGGAGCCGCTCTGATTGAGACCTGACCCCTCCCACTCCTGCCTCCTTCCTTGGACAGCCGATGCTGCGCTCCACCTTGATCACGCCCTCATGCGATGACGCCCATGAAGTGCGCGGTGACATTATTGAAGCTGCGCGGCAAACGGGCTGCCCTCCTGGCAGGTGCGCATGCGCAGGCGGGTATGTGGCTCGCCGCGTCAGATGACATACACCTTATCACGTGAGCGGCAGCCACGCCCATCGCGCGTGCGTGCAGCCACCCTTCCCCTTCCATTTAAACTTAACCCCGGCAGACCGGCAGTATGCTTTACTGCCCTGCCACATCACATGGTAAAGTACACACGCACTCCATGCTAAACAGTAAGTAAACTACCCTTACATGCCACCAGAAAGAATTGCAGTTATTTCCTCAACCTGAATGGTTTTGTTTTGTTACTTTCCATTTCACAGGTATCTGGGTTTATTTGGACTAAACATGTCCTTATAAGTCTGCACCACCTTAATTCTATCCCCCCTCCATCTGTTAGAATCACACAGCTGGGTAGGGAGTGGGGGCACTTCCTCTACCCTAGACCCTTGTCCCCTGATGAGTTAGGGGGTCTTCAATAGGTAGAGGTCTTTTCTTTAAGATTAGCATATACTCTGATATGAAACGTGTAGGGACTTTGAGTATATCCTCACAATAGTTCTCCACTATTACCATCTTTTTGTATTGCCCTGGTTCTCTAAGCCCTCCATTGGGCCACTTCGCCTGTCCTGGCAGGGTCACCTAGGGCAATCTATTTAGGGTTACGTTGCGGACGGGGCCACCCCTTGAAGGGATAGGACCCCGTGTTAGGAGGTTTACTTTAGGGCATACTAGGCCAAGTAGGGCATAAACAGGGACAGACTTTCCCTGTGGCCCTCGAGCATAAAGTTACCACCCACTTGAGGACGTATTCAGGCGTGAGAACTACCTCTCCTGGGGGTACTGGACTAGAAGGTCCTGACCGTCCACCACTGGTAAGATCCACCCTTTTATTTTTTTAGACTATTGGCATGTTCTTAGACCCCTGGCATACCACCGTGGTCTTTACTTGGTGTACGTCCATTGGTCAAATAGTCCCAACCCCGCCCCGCCCAGAGGCGGTAATGTGGACCTGATCATAAGGTGACCTGTTATCACAGGTTCCCTGCCGTTCTGTGCATTGTTTGTCTGTAAGGGGTTTTCTTTCCCAATCATGGGATCTTAATTGTCCTAATAAACGTTAGGTTTTAATACGTTACTGCCCTTTTGCTTTACATAGTTCTAATTACCGAGTAGTTTACCCTGGGGAGTGCCCTTGCACCTTCTCCCCTTAGGGACCAGCCTTTATAATTCAATTATTTTAAGCATTCGTGGGACTTCCCTCAGTTATAGGAGTTGTGCCACAAAACATTTCTCAAACCAGCACCTGGATCTGAATACTTTTTGTAATTGCATGTAATAAAAAATTTAGCATAGCCAGTGAGCTATTCAATAAAACTTATCTGTATAGCGCCACCTGCTGTTTGTTCTTTTCCTTATGTTTTGTCCATCTCAATGAGCTGGTCGGACATGCTCAGTTTAAATTTTCAACTACCACCAGTCATACGTGGCAGATCCAGGGATGGAGCTACAGCAAAAAGGACATGTCCCATGAGCTGCCAGGCCGAAGATAAACTAGAAGAACAACTGGAGCTATGAATGTTGAAATCTCTGGATCCATGTGAGGTACAGGGCTGGATCTAGCTTTGTTAGAAGGGTATTGTCATGTATTATATGATGTCTGGTTCTCATTTTTTTACATCACTCATGGGATAACCCCTTTAGTGTCTTAGGAAGAGAAACCTTTTCAGCTTTGAGGAGTCCATTAAGGAGCATTTGTCGGCAGGGGCAACCCCATAACACCAACCATACTACTTAATAGGGTTGATCCTACTTACAATAACAATGTCTGTCTCGTAAAAATCCTTAGTACTGTTCCTGAGAAAACAGGCCTTTATTCCATATGCAGATGAGGACTTCAGTGCACAGAGGGGCTGGCCACTTTACAGCATTATCTACTACTCTTTGACTGACAGGGTCAGGTATCATCATTGTTCTCTTGCTTGGGCCTGTGATCTCAGCATGCGCTATAGATTCTACCATAGGAGCATGTGCAGTAAATATCTCCGCATGGGGTAAATTATAATTTATGCTAGTAGCCGGTGTAAATCTCTGACCAATGCAGGGATGAGTGAATTATTATTAATTAACCTGTTACCAATCCAGTTTCCTATGCAGCCACTTTCCCTTTTTGTGGGGACAAGTTGTACTTTCTAATGACACCATTTAATTTATCTTATTATATATTGGAAAATGGGGGGAAAAAATTGTCAGGTGAAATAAAAAATACAGTTCCGCCATCATTTTTGTTTCACTTTTGTTTTTACAGCATTTCCTGTGCACTGAATACCAAATTTCTATAGTTTTTGATGTTTTAATGCTTTACAAATTTGAAAAAACAAAACATTTGCATTACCATATTTTGTTACCTGTAACTTTTATAACATTTCCATTAATGGAGCTGTGTGAGGTTTTTTGTTTTTTTTTGCGGGGTGATCTGTAGTTTTTCTTGATTTTTGATCGCTTTTTATTTCATTTTTTGGGTAGTTCCGAAAAACAAAACATAATTCATTTCTGTAGATTTTTTTACAGTTCAGCATTCATTTTAAAGGATAATTTTAGATTTTAATAGTTCGGGCATTTTCAGACACAGGGATGCCAATTATGTTATTCTTTGATTGTTTATTTTATATGTAAAATAAAAAAAAATTAAATTTATATTATTAAAGAGAGTTTGCAAGATATTCTGACCGATGACCTATCCTCTAGATAGGTCATCAGTATCTGATGAGCGGTGGTCCCAGGTTTCGGACCCCATCACTAAAAAAAACTCAGCAAACCCCTTTAAAAACTTTTTTTTTTAACTTTTAGTCCCTCAGATTGTGATCATCAAATTGCTTATACCATAGACTGCAATTAGTTTAGCTTGTCATAAGCCACATGTTATATCAAGGTGATTCCATCACATTTAATTTGGTTGTCAGGTTTATTTTGAATACATTTGGTCACAATCGAAAGTGCCTCTTTTGTCCTGAAAAGTCATGTACGACACTCTGGGGTCTGTTTTTTAATGATAAGACAGCATTAGCAAAGCCAAAGTGACAGCAACATACAGTAGCAAGAAAAAGTATGTGAACCCTTTGGAATGATATGGATTTCTGCACAAAGTAGTCATAAAATGTGATCTGATCTTCATCTTAGTCACAACAATAGACAATCACAGTCTGCCTAATCTAATAACACACAAAGAATTTAATGTTACCATGTTTCTATTGAACACACCATGTAAACATTCACAGTGCAGGTGGAAAAAGTATGTGAACCCCTAGACTAATGACATCTCCAAGAGCTAATTGGAGTGAGGTGTCAGCCAACTGGAGTCCAATCAATGAGATGAGATTGGAGGTGTTGGTTACAGCTGCCCTTCCCTATAAAAAACACACACCAGTTCTGGGTTTGCTTTTCACAAGAAGCATTGCCTGATGTGAATGATGCCTCACACAAAAGAGCTCTCAGAAGACCTACGATTAAGAATTGTTGACTTGCATAAAGCTGGAAAGGGTTATAAAAGTATCTCCAAAAGCCTTGCTGTTCATCAGTCCACAGTAAGACAAATTGTCTATAAATGGAGAAAGTTCAGCACTGCTGCTACTCTCCCTAGGAGTGGCCGCCCTGTAAAGATGACTGCAAGAGCACAGCGCAGACTGCTGAATGAGGGGAAGAAGAATCCTAGAGTGTCAGCTAAAGACTTACAAAAGTCTCTGGCATATGCTAACATCCCTGTTAGCGAATCTACGATATGTAAAACACTAAGCAAGAATGGATTTCATGGGAGGATACCACAGAGGAAGCCACTGCTGTCCAAAAAAAACATTGCTGCACGTTTACAGTTTGCACAAGAGCACCTGGATGTTCCACAGCAGTACTGGCAAAATATTCTGTGGACAGATGAAACCAAAGTTGAGTTGTTTGGAAGAAACACACAACACTATGTGTGGAGAAAAAGAGGCGCCGCACACCAACATCAAAACCTCATCCCAACTGTGAAGTATGGTGGTGGGGGCATCATGGTTTGGGGCTGCTTTGCTGCGTCAGGACCTGGACGGATTGCTATCGTCGAAGGAAAAATGAATTCCCAAGTTTATCAAGACATTTTGCAGGAGAACTTAAGGCCATCTGTCCACCAGCTGATGCTCAACAGAAGATGGGTGTTGCAACAGGATAACAACCCAAAGCATAGAAGTAAATCAACAACAGAATGGCTTAAACAGAAGAAAATACGCCTTCTGAAGTGGCCCAGTCAGAGTCCTGACCTCAACCCGATTGAGATGCTGTGGCATGACCTTAAGAAAGCGATTCACACCAGACATCCCAAGAATATTGCTGAACTGAAACAGTTCTGTAAAGAGAAATGGTCAAGAATTACTCCTGACCGTTGTGCACGTCTGATCTGCAACTACAGAAAACGTTCGGTTGAAGTTATTGCTGCCAAAAGAGGTTCAACCAGTTATTAAATCCAAGGGTTCACATACTTTTTCCACCTGCACTGTTAATGTTTATATGGTGTGTTCAATAAAAACATGGTAACATTTAATTCTGTGTGTGTTATTAGGTTAAGCAGACTGTGATTGTCTATTGTTGTGACTTAGATGAAGATCAGATCACATTTTATGACCAATTTGTGCAGAAATCCATATCATTCCAAAGGGTTCACATACTTTTTCTTGTAACTGTATACTGTATAACTATGAGTAAAAGAGTGGTAGAGGATGGTAACATTCAGCCTGTTTAAAAACAGATTGCACTGTCAGATTTTTTTAAAATAAAAAACAGTCCACAACTGATCCCTTTATTTTTGGGACATACCTTCTTCTCTGTCTCTGACCCATAAAATGATGGCTAGTATTTTGAGAAAATCATAAAGGTTAAATCACAAAAGTTTCAGACTCTTCGAAATTAAATTATTTGGGGAAATTCATAGCAAATTTGATTTGTATAGAATCGATTGGCTCATCTCTGGTAGTTGTTTTTTCTTTGTTTTTGTATTGCGTACATATAGCTGTGATGTTAATTGGTGAAGCCATTTGTTTGACATGATTACTTGTCATTTTACCCAGGGGTCGAGTGGAGGGGGAACGCATGGGAACGGCGTTCCTGCACTTTTTTCATGGCAGGAACGCCGTTCCCTTTCAGCCTCAAGTCAGGAGAACACGGCTGAATCAGATTCACAGGGGGAGACGGAGCGCACTGTACAGGGCAGGCTAAGGGAGGAGGGGCGGCTTCAGTTGAGAGGAAGCTGTCTGTGCGGTGCCGCTGCCTGCGACTCCTCTCATGCCCCTAATGACATAATCTCCTTCACTACGAGATCATTTAGAATGTCTTTTAGAAAAGTTTGTCCTGGGATTCGAACTCACGACCTCTACACATCAAAGGAAGGCATTTAACCTCACAGCCATGAAAGCTGTCTAGGTAGTTGCTTAAAAAAAAAAATATAAGACTTCTACTTATACCTAGTGTACTGATACCTAGTGTACAACCATACACATGACAGCTGCCCACTGTGTATGGATGTAGCAGAGCTGGGTGTGTTGGGGCAGCTGTCATGTGTATGGTTGTACACTAGGTATCAGTACACTAGGTATCAGTACACTAGGTATAAGTAGAAGTCTTATTTTTTTTTTTTTTTAAGCAGCTACCTAGACAGCTTTTATGGCTGTGAGGGTAAATGCCTTGCCTCTGATGTGTAGAGGTCATGAGTTCGAATCCCAAGGCAAACTTTTCTAAAAGTGTTTTTTTTTTTTTATAAGACTTCTACTGATACCTAGTTTACTGATACCTAGAGTACAACCATACACATGACAGCTGCCCACTGTGTAAGGATGTAGCAGAGCTGGGTGTGTTGGGGCAGCTGTCACGTGTATGGTTGTACACTAGGTATCAGTACACTAGGTATAAGTGGAAGTCTTAGTTTTTTTTTTTTAAGCAACTACCTCAACAGCTTTTATGGCTGTGAGGGTAAATGCCTTGCCTGTAATGTGTAGAGGTCATGAGTTCGAATCCCAGGACAAACTTTTCTAAAAGTGTTTTTTTTTTTTTTTCTGATACTTCTACTGATACCTAGTGTACTGATACCTACTGTACAACCATACACATGACAGCTGCCCCAACACACCCAGCTCTGCTACATCCATACACAGTGGGCAAAGTTACCTACAGTAGAAGTCTTATATTTTTTTTTTTTTAAGTAACAAGCTAGACAGCTTTCATAGCTGTGAGGGCATATGCCTTGCTTCTGCTGTGTAGAGGTCATGAGATCGAATCCCAGGACAAACTTTTCTAAAAGTGTTATTTTTTTTATTTATTTTTTTAGTCCGCAGCGGCACAAATTACAGCATGCTAGATTTTCTGTGCTTTTTTATTTTTTGGAGGGGGGGGGGGGGTTGCAGTGGATCTTGGGTGAGTTCCCACACTTTTTTTCCCAGGACTTGACCCCTGATTTTACCTGTGTCTTTATGTCCCAATTGCAGCTTTGGAATATGTTGGCGCAATATAAAGATAATTTTTGCTTACTAACCATTTAAACAGATGTGCTTAAATCTTTACCATTCCAGAACATTTCGCTTCCTGCTTTATCGGCTGCTGAGAGATCGGGAAGGGGAAGCCAGCACTCTCATTTTCATTACACATTGAGAAGAATCGTGCCTATAAGGCTACGTTCATATCAATGTTTAGTTTTCCGTTCTTCTTATCCATCAGAAAAACAGAAAACAAACAAACAAACAAAAACAAATTGCAGATCCGCAAAACACGGACAGCCCTGTAATAGAAATCCCTATTCTTGTCTGTGGCTGCGCTTTTTTATGGGGCCGCGGAACGGAACTACACACGGTGTGCTGTCCGGATCTTTTGTGGCCTCATTGAAATGAATGGGTCAGCACTCATTCATGCGGATGTGTAAATGGACCCTTAGTCTGGAGAAAAAGTCCTCCATGAAGGAGTTTCTCTTCCGTCTAATATAACGGATCTCAGAAGGAAATGACTAAAACGGATGCAAATTGAGCATAACGGATGCTCAAAATAAGGGATCTGTTTCTTTTTTTCTGATGGAACAGAAGAACGGAAAACGAAACGTTGATGTGAAACTAGCCTTAGTGTGACCTGTCATCAGCCCAGAACAGCTTTATTTGTGAGTCTGCACCCACAGGAAAAGAAGGACAAGGTCCTGTCCCGGTGGTAGAGGTCATGGTATCCAACAGTCCATAAATTTCTGGACAGTCTAAAAAAATCGGGGACAGTACACTGTCAATGCAGCTGATGTGTTCATATCAGTATTAGAGATAAGCGAACCCGTGGAAGTTGCGAGTTCGGCCGAACTTCAGGTCAAAGTTCGGGTTCGGGGTCAAGTTCGGGTCCCGAACCCGAACTTTGACCTGAAGTTCGGCCGAACTCGGCAATGGGGTCAATGGGGACCCGAACTTCACTTTATTATTTTTCCGTTATAACATGGTTATAGCGGAAAATAATAGCATTCTTAAGACAGTACCTGCGATGACGTCACTACGCTCACCACCTTTCGCATGTCCTGCTGAAAGAAGATAGAAGACATTGTGGCAGCCCGATCAAGTGGGTAAGGTGAGTTGTTGTTTTTTTTACGCCTAAATTGCCATACTCTTTTGCATTCTGTCTTAAGAATGCTATTATTTTCTGCTATAACCATGTGATAACGGAAAATAATAAAATTAACCTAACACCGAACCCGGACTTCAGTGAAAAAATCCAGGTTCGGGTCTCCGGAACTCTCAAAGTTTGGTACAAACCTAATCGCTAATTAGTATCTGAACTGAATAAAAATTGTCTTTATAAAACTGCCCAATCTAATATTGAGGCCATCAGCATCAAAGTCCTGGACATGGTTTTAACGTTGATCATACTTACGATTATTTGACATCCTGGAATGACTTTTTCATTGTATATTATGCAGATTATTATGTCCTTGTATTAACAAATGTTACAATCTTTCTACGCATTTCCTTCCATAAATGTAAATTTCCATAAGTAAACGCTATCTCAAACAAGTTTATCAACTTTTCACAAACCACAAATTCCTCAGAAAACGAATAACTCCTCCCATAAATATAAGTATTCTTGGAGACGGCCGATCATGTATTTCCTCTTGTCTCACAATGTCTCCGCACGGCTTGACCCTCCTGCTCGCATGCTCCTTGTTTGGTAGGTTTGTCTATGTTTTATACTTGGAACAGTCTGTCTGAAATTTACACGGATTCGTTTATTTACGTCTATTTTAGAGTCAGTAGTTCTGATTGTAGCTATAGACTTATATTTCTAGCGTGAACAGTTGCTTCCTTTTTCTACTAAAGTACAATAACCTTTTCTGCATTAGTGTCAGATTTGTTTTTATTATTTTGGGCTAGGTTTGGGAAATGGGTTGTCTGGTTTAATATGAATATGAGTCAAGAAACAAAGCACACGTGGTGATCATATGCGCTGACATAAAATCTTCAAAATCTTGGTCCTCGGGACCATTCCTGCAGGGAGGAATAGATATTTATATGCTGCTTGCTGTAGGGATGTACAGGTAGACTGTGGGGAGATGGATCACTAGTAGAGTTGAGCGAACACCTGGATGTTCGGGTTCGAGAAGTTCGGCCGAACATCCCGGAAATGTTCGGGTTCGGGATCCGAACCCGATCCGAACTTCGTCCCGAACCCGAACCCCATTGAAGTCAATGGGGACCCGAACTTTTCGGCACTAAAAAGGCTGTAAAACAGCCCAGGAAAGAGCTAGAGGGCTGCAAAAGGCAGCAACATGTAGGTAAATCCCCTGCAAACAAATGTGGATAGGGAAATGAATAAAAATAAAAATTAAATAAATAAAAATTAACCAAAATCAATTGGAGAGAGGTTCCATAGCAGAGAATCTGGCTTCCCGTCACCCACCACTGGAACAGTCCATTCTCAGATATTTAGGCCCCGGCACCCAGGCAGAGGAGAGAGGTCCCGTAACAGAGAATCTGTCTTCATGTCAGCAGAGAATTAGTCTGCATGTCATAGCAGAGAATGAGGCTTCACGTCAGCCACCACTGCAACAGTCCATTGGCATATATTTAGGCCCAGCACCCAGGCAGAGGAGAGAGGTCCCGTAACAGACAATCTGGCTTCATGTCAGCAGAGAATCAGTCTGCATGTCATAGCAGAGAATCAGGCTTCACGTCACCCACCACTGCAACAGTCCATTGTCATAAATTTAGGCCCAGCACTAGTGTTGAGCGGCATGTCCCATATTCGAATTCGCGAAATTTTGTGAATATTCGAAAGAATATTCGTAAAATATTCGCGATTATTCAAATTCGTTATTATTTCGCATATGCGATAATTCGAATTTTCGCATCGCATAATACATATGCTATGCAAAATTCACATGTGCGCTAATGAAATCGCCTTACGAAGATTCGCAACTCAATTCAATCACTAATGTATGAATGCAATGCCCTTTGCCTCTGTTCTGGGACAAGTGTAGATATTCGCATGTGCGCTAATAAAATCGCCTTACGAAGATTCGCACCTCAATCACTTTCTAGGGAATGTGAGACTTTTGGGAATCAATCGAGATACAGTGGGGGGTGATGACAGTAGTTGACAGAGTACAGATCAATGTAATCTGTAAGGTGGAAAGTAAAATAAAAAATACGAATTTTCGTTAATCAAATTTTACGAAGTTCTACGTATTCGCGAATATGGTGCTATACTATATGAATGCACAGGCCTTTGCCTCTCTGTTCTGGGGACAAGTGTAGATATTTGCATTTGCGTTAATAAAATCGCCTTACGAAGATTCGCAGCTCAATTCAATCACTAATGTATGAATGCAAAGCCCTTTGCCTCTGTTCTGGGACAAGTGTAGATATTCGCATGTGCGCTAATAAAATCGCCTTACGAAGATTCGCAACTCAATCACTTTCTAGGGAATGTGAGACTTTTGGGAATCAATCGAGATACAGTGGGGGGTGATGACAGTAGTTGACAGAGTACAGATCAATGTAATCTGTAAGGTGGAAAGTAAAATAAAAAATACGAATATTCGTAAATCGAATTTTACGAAGTTCTACGTATTCGCGAATATGGTGCTATACTATATGAATGCACAGGCCTTTGCCTCTCTGTTCTGGGGACAAGTGTAGATATTTGCATTTGCGTTAATAAAATCGCCTTACGAAGATTCGCAGCTCAATTCAATCACTAATGTATGAATGCAAAGCCCTTTGCCTCTGTTCTGGGACAAGTGTAGATATTCGCATGTGCGCTAATAAAATCGCCTTACGAAGATTCGCAACTCAATTCACTAATGTATGAATGCAAAGCCCTTTGCCTCTGTTCTGGGACGTGCCGATATTCGCATGTGCGCTAATAAAATCGCCTTACGAAGATTCGCAACTCAATTCACTAATGTATGAATGCAAAGCCCTTTGCCTCTGTTCTGGGACGTGCCGATATTCGCATGTGCGCTAATAAAATCGCCTTACGAAGATTCGCGCCTCAATCACTTTCTAGGCAATGTGAGTAAGATCTGAGCTGTTGGACCTTTGGGAAACAATCAATTATATGTGTACTGTAATTTTGTGGGGGGGGGAAAAAACAAAAAACGAATATTCGTTTTTACGAATATATAGCACTATATTCGAAATATTCGCGAAATCGCGAAGTTGCGATATTCGCGAAAAAAATTTGCTTTTCGAATATTCGCGCTCAACACTACCCAGCACCCAGGCAGAGGAGAGAGGTCCCGTAACAGACAATCTGGCTTCATGTCAGCAGAGAATCAGTCTGCATGTCATAGCAGAGAATGAGGCTTCACGTCAGCCACCACTGCAACAGTCCATTGGCATATATTTAGGCCCAGCACCCAGGCAGAGGAGAGAGGTCCCGTAACAGACAATCTGGCTTCATGTCAGCAGAGAATCAGTCTTCATATCATAGCAGAGAATCAGGCTTCACGTCACCCACCACTGTAAGAGTCCATTTTCATAAATTTAGGCCCAGCACACAGGCAGAGGAGAGAGGTCCCGTAACAGAGGATCTGGCTTCATGTCAGCAGAGAATCAGTCTGCATGTCATAGCAGAGAATCAGGCTTCACATCACCCAACATTGGAACAGTCCATTGGCATATATTTAGGCCCCGGCACCCAGACAGAGGAGAGGTTCATTCAACTTTGGGTAGCCTCGCAATATAATGGTAAAATGAAAATAAAAATAGGATTGAATGAGGAAGTGCCCTGGAGTCCAATAATATATGGTTAAGGGGAGGTAGTTAATGTCTAATCTGGACAAGGGACGGACAGATCCTGTGGGATCCATGCCTGGTTCATTTTTATGAACGTCAGCTTGTCCACATTGGCTGTAGACAGGCGGCTGCGTTTGAGGCCTAGTATTTAGGCGCTGGGTGACCGGTATGGATTTAGTGACAGAATTAGACTTGGAAATGCACAGTAGCGTGTGTGTGAAGTTATTCTGAATGACCCTATGTGCACCTTGAATATTATATACCCTTTTAGGGATAGATTTCAAATAGCTCTGATATAGCAGAAACCACTAAATTATGAAATTGCTAAATTGGGAATTGTATTTCAACCCAGAACAAGAAATGTGCTTGAACGGACACTAAATAACTCGCCCAGCTACAGCACTAACGACAGATTTAGCTGGATATGAATTTGAGGCCTAGTATTTAGGCGCTGGGTGACAGGTATGGGTTTAGTAACAGAATTAGACTTGGAAATACACAGTAGCGGGTGTGTGTGAAGTTATTCTGAATGACCCAATGTGCACCTTGAATATTATATACCCTTTTAGGGATAGATTTCAAATAGCTCTGATATAGCAGAAACCACTAAATTATGAAATTGCTAAATTGGGAATTGTATTTCAACCCAGAACAAGAAATGTGCTTGAACGGACACTAAATAACTCGCCCAGCTACAGCACTAAGGACAGATTTAGCTGGATATAAATTTGAGGCCTAGTATTTAGGCGCTGGGTGACCGGTATGGATTTAGTGACAGAATTAGACTTGGAAATGCACAGAAGCGTGTGTGTGTGAAGTTATTCTGAATGACCCAATGTGCACCTTGAATATTATATACCCTTTTAGGGATAGATTTCAAATAGCTCTGATATAGCAGAAACCACTAAATTATGAAATTGCTAAATTGGGAATTGTACTTCAACCCAGAACAAAAAATGTGCTTTGACGGACACTAAATATCTTGCCCAGCAACAACAGTACAGCGGTGGGTAACGAGAGATTTAGAGGGAATTAAATTTGAGGCCTAGTATTTAGGCGCTGGGTCACCGGTATGGATTTAGTGACAGAATTAGACTTGGAAATACACAGTAGCGGGTGTGTGTGAAGTTATTCTGAATGACCCTATGTGCACCTTCAATATTATATACCCTTTTAGGGATAGATTTCAAATAGCTCTGATATACCAGAAACCACTAAATTATGAAATTGCTAAATTGGGAATTGTACTTCAACCCAGAACAAAAAATGTGCTTTGACGGACACTAAATATCTTGCCCAGCAACAACAGTACAGCGGTGGGTAACGAGAGATTTAGAGGGAATTAAATTTGAGGCCTAGTATTTAGGCGCTGGGTCACCGGTATGGATTTAGTGACAGAATTAGACTTGGAAATGCACAGAAGCGTGTGTGTGAAGTTATTCTGAATGACCCAATGTGCACCTTCAATATTATATACCCTTTTTGGGATAGATTTCAAATAGCTCTGATATAGCAGGAACCACTAAATTATGAAATTGCTAAATTGGGAATTGTACTTCAACCCAGAACAAAAAATGTGCTTTGACGGGCACTAAATAACTTTCCCAGCTACAACAGGACAACGGTAACGAGAGATTTAGAGGGATTTAAATTTGAGGCCTAGTATTTAGGCGCTGGGTGACAGGTATGGGTTTAGTGACAGAATTAGACTTGGAAATACACAGTAGCGGGTGTGTGTGAAGTTATTCTGAATGACCCTATGTGCACCTTCAATATTATATACCCTTTTAGGGATAGATTTCAAATAGCTCTGATATAGCAGAAACCACTAAATTATGAAATTGCTAAATTGGGAATTGTACTTCAACCCAGAACAAAAAATGTGCTTTGACGGACACTAAATATCTTGCCCAGCAACAACAGTACACCGGTGGGTAACGAGAGATTTAGAGGGAATTAAATTTGAGGCCTAGTATTTAGGCGCTGGGTCACCGGTATGGATTTAGTGACAGAATTAGACTTGGAAATACACAGTAGCGGGTGTGTGTGAAGTTATTCTGAATGACCCTATGTGCACCTTCAATATTATATACCCTTTTAGGGATAGATTTCAAATAGCTCTGATATAGCAGAAACCACTAAATTATGAAATTGCTAAATTGGGAATTGTACTTCAACCCAGAACAAAAAATGTGCTTTGACGGACACTAAATATCTTGCCCAGCAACAACAGTACAGCGGTGGGTAACGAGAGATTTAGAGGGAATTAAATTTGAGGCCTAGTATTTAGGCGCTGGGTCACCGGTATGGATTTAGTGACAGAATTAGACTTGGAAATGCACAGAAGCGTGTGTGTGAAGTTATTCTGAATGACCCTATGTGCACCTTCAATATTATATACCCTTTTAGGGATAGATTTCAAATAGCTCTGATATAGCAGAAACCACTAAATTATGAAATTGCTAAATTGGGAATTGTACTTCAACCCAGAACAAAAAATGTGCTTTGACGGACACTAAATATCTTGCCCAGCAACAACAGTACAGTGGTGGGTAACGAGAGATTTAGAGGGATTTAAATTTGAGGCCTAGTATTTAGGCGCTGGGTCACCGGTATGGATTTAGTGACAGAATTAGACTTGGAAATGCACAGAAGCGTGTGTGTGAAGTTATTCTGAATGACCCTATGTGCACCTTCAATATTATATACCCTTTTAGGGATAGATTTCAAATAGCTCTGATATAGCAGAAACCACTAAATTATGAAATTGCTAAATTGGGAATTGTACTTCAACCCAGAACAAAAAATGTGCTTTGACGGACACTAAATATCTTGCCCAGCAACAACAGTACACCGGTGGGTAACGAGAGATTTAGAGGGAATTAAATTTGAGGCCTAGTATTTAGGCGCTGGGTCACCGGTATGGATTTAGTGACAGAATTAGACTTGGAAATACACAGTAGCGGGTGTGTGTGAAGTTATTCTGAATGACCCTATGTGCACCTTCAATATTATATACCCTTTTAGGGATAGATTTCAAATAGCTCTGATATAGCAGAAACCACTAAATTATGAAATTGCTAAATTGGGAATTGTACTTCAACCCAGAACAAAAAATGTGCTTTGACGGACACTAAATATCTTGCCCAGCAACAACAGTACAGCGGTGGGTAACGAGAGATTTAGAGGGAATTAAATTTGAGGCCTAGTATTTAGGCGCTGGGTCACCGGTATGGATTTAGTGACAGAATTAGACTTGGAAATACACAGTAGCGGGTGTGTGTGAAGTTATTCTGAATGACCCTATGTGCACCTTCAATATTATATACCCTTTTTGGGATAGATTTCAAATAGCTCTGATATAGCAGGAACCACTAAATTATGAAATTGCTAAATTGGGAATTGTACTTCAACCCAGAACAAAAAATGTGCTTTGACGGGCACTAAATAACTTTCCCAGCTACAACAGGACAACGGTAACGAGAGATTTAGAGGGATTTAAATTTGAGGCCTAGTATTTAGGCGCTGGGTGACAGGTATGGGTTTAGTGACAGAATTAGACTTGGAAATACACAGTAGCGGGTGTGTGTGAAGTTATTCTGAATGACCCTATGTGCACCTTCAATATTATATACCCTTTTTGGGATAGATTTCAAATAGCTCTGATATAGCAGAAACCACTAAATTATGAAATTGCTAAATTGGGAATTGTACTTCAACCCAGAACAAAAAATGTGCTTTGACGGACACTAAATATCTTGCCCAGCAACAACAGTACAGCGGTGGGTAACGAGAGATTTAGAGGGAATTAAATTTGAGGCCTAGTATTTAGGCGCTGGGTCACCGGTATGGATTTAGTGACAGAATTAGACTTGGAAATACACAGTAGCGGGTGTGTGTGAAGTTACTCTGAATGACCCTATGTGCACCTTCAATATTATATACCCTTTTTGGGATAGATTTCAAAGAGCTCTGATATAGCAGGAACCACTAAATTATGAAATTGCTAAATTGAGAATTGTATTTCAACCCAGAACAAGAAATGTGCTTGAACGGACACTAAATAACTCGCCCAGCTACAGCACTAGGGACAGATTTAGCTGGATATAAATTTGAGGCCTAGTATTTAGGCGCTGGGTGACCGGTATGGATTTAGTGACAGAATTAGACTGGGATATGGCCAAAAAATGAACAGACTATTGCTGGTTAAATGCACTTGGTGTGACAGCTTCACCCTGATGTAGGCTTTAGCCAAAAAACAACCACACCATTGAGGGTTAAATGCACTTGGTGACAGGCGCAGCTTGCCCCTGATTTTGTATATGGCCAAAAAATGAACAGACTATTGCTGGTTAAATGCACTTGGTGTGACAGCTTCACCCTGATGTAGGCTTTAGCCAAAAACAACCACACCATTGAGGGTTAAATGCACTTGGTGACAGGCGCAGCTTGCCCCTGATTTTGTATATGGCCAAAAAATGAACAGACTATTGCTGGTTAAATGCACTTGGTGTGACAGCTTCACCCTGATGTAGGCTTTAGCCAAAAAACAACCACACCATTGAGGGTTAAATGCACTTGGTGACAGGCGCAGCTTGCCCCTGATTTTGTATATGGCCAAAAAATGAACAGACTATTGCTGGTTAAATGCACTTGGTGTGACAGCTTCACCCTGATGTAGGCTTTAGCCAAAAAACAACCACACCATTGAGGGTTAAATGCACTTGGTCGCAGCTTGTGCTGGCGCACCACAAGACACAAAATGGCCGCCGATCACCCCAGAAAAATGAGACTGACAAACGGTCTGTGCAGCCTAAAAACAGTGAGCAATTGAGGATCAGCAGCTCAATGATCCACAGCTGCAGATCGATCAGTTAATCAAGTCCTTTGGAGGAGTTAATCTGCCTAATCTCGCCCTACTGTCGCAGCCGCAACCTCTCCCTACGCTAATCAGAGCAGAGTGACGGGCGGCGCTATGTGACTCCAGCTTAAATAGAGGCTGGGTCACATGGTGCTCTGGCCAATCACAGCCATGCCAATAGTAGGCATGGCTGTGATGGCCTCTTGGGGCAAGTAGTATGACGCTTGTTGATTGGCTGCTTTGCAGCCTTTCAAAAAGCGCCAAGAAAGCGTCACAAAAGCGCCAAGAAAGCGACGAACACCGAACCCGAACCCGGACTTTTACGAAAATGTCCGGGTTCGGGTCCGTGTCACGGACACCCCAAAATTCGGTACGAACCCGAACTATACAGTTCGAGTTCGCTCATCCCTAATCACTAGTACTTAGGGTGTGTGCCATCTTCTGGCTGGCATACACAAAAAGTGGCAAACGTGGTACATTTTATTTTTCTTCTCTGCTATGCTTATTATAGTAAACACTTTTCAAGACATGTAAAAAGCATCTAACACTTTTGTTTAAATTCATTATCCTTTCATCTCAATGATAAAAAAAATAATATGACTATGGTGGACATTTATTGTCCCCTATATGACAGAAATCTGGTGAAAAAAAGTCATAATGCTTGGTGCAAACCATACTTGTGCTTAATTTTCTGACTTCTTGAGTGTTTGGAACCCCACTTACCTCTTTTCTGAAAAATGAGTGGGACGGGGAGCGGGCATTGCTTGGTCAGCCATCCACATTGTTAGAATTGTTCCGTTTTGGTACAAATGACCCACAATTATTAAGAGGCATGCAACTGTTAATAATTGTTGTGGCACATCTGATGCCAGTGGGGGACAAGTTAAGACCAGCATGTAATATGTTGGTCTAAGTCAATGTGCCCCTGTATGACTAAAATCAGAGGTTATAGTGATATTCTGGTCAATACCCGGTCTGTGGCAGAAGTTGCAGTGGGAAGGAGCGATCTCCAAAATCAGGCAAAGAAGAAAGATCCCGGCAATTGTGGCTTGCTTTCAAAGTTTGTGCTTTTAATTAAATCCCACGCATATGCAAGGACTCGTTTCGGCTAATTTGCCTTCATCAACAGGTTTGATGAAGACACAATAGCCGAAACCCGTCCTTGTATACATGATGTATTGTGTAGAATCTTTCTTCTTTGCCTAAAATCAGGGGTTGACTGGAAATTTAAAGTGGCCCTGGAAAAAAAAACCAAAAGTGGCCCCAGGTTGAACATGAGTCCTCTAGACAAAAGAAGTAGTCAGGGCCAACAATACCACAGTGCAGAACGAACTACCGCCCAATATACTGCAGAACCAGATCTCACAGTGCGGCACAAAATACTGCCTCAGCAGAATCTGATATCACAGTGCAAAACGCTGCCACCCGCTCTACAGTATGAAACTGTTTCATCATCCTGAGGACAACAATACAGTTGAATTTCGGAGGGCACCTGGCCAGGTACATACATAAGTGCTTGATGCTCCCACATTAATTAATAGTGAAAGCATCAGACCTTTATGTACATGGCTTGCAGCCAAGAGAAGAGCTTGGGCAGACCTCTGGGCAATAGCCCACCGGGAAATTTCCCTGTAGGACCTATGGCCAGTCCGTCCATGACTAAAATAGACGGAGGGCACTATGTGCCAATTATCCCATTGTTTCAGGTTTATAAATACTCTAAGACCAAAAGTGGAAAAAACTCTCCTCATCAGGGAGATTCTATCTATACTTCTACCCTTGATTCCAGATCAGCACACACAATGGAGGACATTTATGCCATACGCCAGCCTTGATCCCCTGAGAGCTCGAGTAACATGCATCAAGTTTATTAAGAGGTAGATGCCTCTTAATATATCAGGCACATCTCTGGCTCTCCGTACACTAGAAACTCAAATCTACACCAGTTTATGGTGTACATTATAGTAAATCTGGTGGGCGGTCGCTCAGCTAAGCCTCGCACGTTTTCTCACCTCCTTAGAAAAGTGGCGAGTAACTCAGAAAGTCACAAATGATGGCACAAATATGGAGTGCCCCATAATTTGTGGCTTTTTAATGAAACAATACCGGCGTAAATACATTGATAAAAGTCCCTCAATCATCTGAGTTTGACCAATTTTTATTTTTTTGCTAATAAAATATAAAAGTTCAAAGTCCCATGAGCCTGTAAACCCCACTACTTGCACCTCCGAGGAAAGATGAGCAAAATCAATGGGGAACAGCATTCAGCTAATCGCTTCTACCCCTCTCTTTACGGGGGTTGTGTCACTTCAGCAAATAGCATTTATTATGCAGACAAAGTTAATCAAGTGCTTACTAATCAGGGGTCGAGTGGAGGGGGAACGCATGGGAACGGCGTTCCTGCACTTTTTTCATGGCAGGAACGCCGTTCCCTTTCAGCCTCAAGTCAGGAGAACACGGCTGAATCAGATTCACAGGGGGAGACGGAGCGCACTGTACAGGGCAGGCTAAGGGAGGAGGGGCGGCTTCAGTTGAGAGGAAGCTGTCTGTGCGGTGCCGCTGCCTGCGACTCCTCTCATGCCCCTAATGACATAATCTCCTTCACTACGAGATCATTTAGAATGTCTTTTAGAAAAGTTTGTCCTGGGATTCGAACTCACGACCTCTACACATCAAAGGAAGGCATTTAACCTCACAGCCATGAAAGCTGTCTAGGTAGTTGCTTAAAAAAAAAATATAAGACTTCTACTTATACCTAGTGTACTGATACCTAGTGTACAACCATACACATGACAGCTGCCCACTGTGTATGGATGTAGCAGAGCTGGGTGTGTTGGGGCAGCTGTCATGTGTATGGTTGTACACTAGGTATCAGTACACTAGGTATCAGTACACTAGGTATAAGTAGAAGTCTTATTTTTTTTTTTTTTTAAAGCAGCTACCTAGACAGCTTTTATGGCTGTGAGGGTAAATGCCTTGCCTCTGATGTGTAGAGGTCATGAGTTCGAATCCCAAGGCAAACTTTTCTAAAAGTGTTTTTTTTTTTTATAAGACTTCTACTGATACCTAGTTTACTGATACCTAGAGTACAACCATACACATGACAGCTGCCCACTGTGTAAGGATGTAGCAGAGCTGGGTGTGTTGGGGCAGCTGTCACGTGTATGGTTGTACACTAGGTATCAGTACACTAGGTATAAGTGGAAGTCTTAGTTTTTTTTTTTTAAGCAACTACCTCAACAGCTTTTATGGCTGTGAGGGTAAATGCCTTGCCTGTAATGTGTAGAGGTCATGAGTTCGAATCCCAGGACAAACTTTTCTAAAAGTGTTTTTTTTTTTTTTTCTGATACTTCTACTGATACCTAGTGTACTGATACCTACTGTACAACCATACACATGACAGCTGCCCCAACACACCCAGCTCTGCTACATCCATACACAGTGGGCAAAGTTACCTACAGTAGAAGTCTTATATTTTTTTTTTTTTAAGTAACAAGCTAGACAGCTTTCATAGCTGTGAGGGCATATGCCTTGCTTCTGCTGTGTAGAGGTCATGAGATCGAATCCCAGGACAAACTTTTCTAAAAGTGTTATTTTTTTTATTTATTTTTTTAGTCCGCAGCGGCACAAATTACAGCATGCTAGATTTTCTGTGCTTTTTTATTTTTTGGAGGGGGGGGGGGGGGGGGGGTTGCAGTGGATCTTGGGTGAGTTCCCACACTTTTTTTCCCAGGACTTGACCCCTGTTACTAATGTATTGTTATTATCCATATTGCCTCCATTTTTCCATGAATGTGCCGTCACAGGCCTAGGGAGAGGCCGTGGCCCTTACAGCTGATGATCTCCTATATCAAACTACCTTTAATAGGGGTGAATAATTAAAGTGCTTTCTCACATGCTACCTAGCAAGTCTGGCATGCCAAGTGGAAAAACTGATGCTCGTCCAGTGCTCTCAATTTATTTAACCCGTCAAAGTCTTGCAAGGAAAAACCACACTGGCAAAACTGTGGCAATTTTCAGTGAAGCATGCGTGGTATCACCACATGGGCGCAATCCCAGTATGAGAAAGGGCTGTCTATTAATTTACTTTACTAGAATTCAGTTCTGTTTCTCTTTTTCCTTCTACGTGTAGGTGTAGGTTACTGCCAGACTGACTGTAGTTTTCAACATCTGATTAAGAATTTGGAGTTTCCGAATCCAAATATTCGGCCAGTGAAAATCTGGAACACAACAACTACAGTGACTATTGGAATGAAGCTGTACGCCGTCATTAAACTGGTAAATTCGTGTTGGCAACTTTTTATCTTCTAAAATATCTTTCGATTTTGCAGGAGATGAAGCTGTTACTAGGACAGGCCTTGGTGTAACTCCAGGCAACAGTTCTTCATCAGTAGAATGGAACCACTAGGGTCACGTTACAGGGCCACTATTCTTTTACTCTGGTCCCTAAACTGGAAATTCCCCCCCCCCCGTTCACACGACGGTATTTTTGGTCAGCATCCGATCCGCATGTTTTGCAGATAGGATGAGGACCCATTCATCTTAATGGGTCCACAAAAATAGTCGACAGTACACCTCTACAATGACAGACGGAGGCCTATCAATAGCCGTGGGGTCATCCAAGTACGGAAGCTTATTGGACCTTTAGGCAGGTTCTAATAGATAGACTTAATGCTGGTGTATAATGATAGGAATACTGCTTTATATCAATAATGTGAACCATCAAGCGATGTCAGGGGGGACAAATCCTCTTGTAGGACTAAAAAAAGTTTTAAAAAAAAATTGGCTATTTAAAAAAGTTTAAATAAAAACTGATTTTTTTTTTTTACAAAAATGCTTTTTTTATTAAAGGGAACCTGTCAGCAGATTTGTACCCGGGACACCGGCTGACCTGTTACATGTGCACTTGGCAGCTGAAGGCATCTGTGTCGGTCCCATGTTCATATGTGTCCACATTACTGAGAAAAATTATGTTTTATTATATGCAAATGAGCCTCTAGGAGCAACGAGAGTGTAGCCGTTACACTTAGAGGCTCAGATCTCTCTACAACTGCTGAGCCCTCTCCACTTTGATTAACAGGGCCAGGCAATGAAAACATTTCCTTGTCTGGGCATGTCAATAACTCTCACAGAGTCTAACCGTAGGATCAGCTGGTGGTAGTTGGAGGGTGCAACAGAGCATGTGCGTCCTCCTAAGCGCTGTTACTGAGGTGGACAGAGATATAAGGAAAATAACAAACAGCAGGTGGTGCGTGCTAGAAAGATACATTTTATTGAAAATCTCAGTGGCTATACAATTATTTTTAACTGCATGCAATGGTGGATTGAAAAACGTTTTTGGTGAATTTTTTCAGTGAGACAGTATACTAATCACATTCAGGGCTAGTTTGCAAATATCTCTTTTCTTAACTAAATCATTTCAACTCACGTTTCTGTTTCTAGGACACAATGCTGCAATCTTTAACTACGTTGATTTGGTTCAGCATGGTAAGTGACATGCAGGTTTAGAATTATAAGATAAAAATATAAACGTGTCCTTGAATAATCTTCCTAACTGTTTAGTTGCTCCGCTATCTGCGACTTTGTCCCGTTCACTCCAGGTCTAAAATTGTGGGCGTGGTGTGGGCGGGAAGGGGACGTCTCATTCACCATTTTCAAATTTTTCCCCCCTCTATTTTAGGCCTCACACGACCGTTGTTTTGGTCCGCATCTGAGCCGCAGTTTTTGCAGTCCGAGTGCGGACCCATTCACTTCAATGGGGCCGCAAAAGATGCGGACAGCACTCCGTGTGCTGTCCGCATCCGTTGCTCTGTTCCGTAGCCCCGCAAAAAAAATATAGCATGTCCTATTCTTGTCCGTTTTGCAGACAAGAATAGGCATTTCTACAATGGGCCGCCTGTTCCGTTCCGCAAACTGCGAAAGGCACATGGGCGGCTTCCGTGGTTTGCGGATCCGCGGTTTGTGGACCACAAAAAACAAACCGGTTGTGTGCATGAGGCCTTAGGCTAGATTTACACGACCGTAAGTGTTTTGCGGTCCGCAAATTGCGGATCTGCAAAAAAAGGATGACGTCTGTACGGCATCTGTTTTTTTTTTTTTGCGGATCCATTGCAACAATGCCTACTCTTGTCTGCAAAACGGACAAGAATAGAATTTTTTTTTGGAGGGGCTATGGAACAGACATACACATACATTTTTTGCAGACCCATTGAAATGAATGGATCTGCATCCTATCTGCAAAAAAAACAACATAACAGACACGGAAAAAAAATAAGTTTGTGTGAATGTAGCCGTAGAAAATGGTCTAAGACCTCTTTCACACAAACATGTGTCCCCCGTGGGCCAGCCACATGCGGATCACAACCCCATTCACTTGAATGGGTTCCGCGATCCCTCCGTTCCGCAAAAATATAGAACAAGAACTTTTTGCGGAACGGAAGAACGGAACATGGTTCTGTTCTGTTTTGCAGACCCATTTAAGTGAATAGGTCCGCATCCGTGATGCGGAATGCACACGGCCAGTGCCCCATGTATTTTGTAACCGCAGGCCGCAATACGGCAGGCCGCAATACGGCCACGGGGGACACACGGTCGTGTGAAAGAGGCCTAAATGTAAGACAGCTAGGAAGCGGTCTCACATTTAGAACTGGTACTGGATGCTCCGAAGTCATGGAGAGGCCGGCACCTCTTCATAACTCTGGCAGATCCACTGCCAGCTATGGGCCTTTTTTAAGACCAGTGTCTAAAACGCAGGTCTTAATAAATGTGCCCCTAAAT
Source organism: Bufo gargarizans (assembly GCF_014858855.1). Taxonomy (NCBI): domain Eukaryota; kingdom Metazoa; phylum Chordata; class Amphibia; order Anura; family Bufonidae; genus Bufo; species Bufo gargarizans. Next base: position 88,707,785 of record NC_058089.1, on the reverse strand, counting down.
CCTGAAATGTCACAAAATAATGTAATGTGCAAATTACCTTACTTGTCATGCAGTGCCCAAGAGTCTTTAGCATTATGGCTTCATAGGCACTCGATGTGCCAATGTATGTTACCTCTAGGAAACAATGGTCTGGTGGAATTAAAAAAAAAACTTTGCTAAATGACTCATTTCAGCCCTTAAAGGGAACCTGTCACCGGGATTTTGTGCAAAGAGCTGAGGACATGGGCTGCTAGATGGCTGCTAGCACATCCGCAATACCCAGTCCCCATAGCTCTGTGTGCTTCTATTGTGTAAATAAACCGATTTGATACATATGCAAATTACCCTGAGATGAGTCCTGTCCCTGACTCATCTCACATACAGGACTCATCTCAGGTTAATTAGCATATGTATCAAATCGGTTTATTTACACAATAAAAGCACACAGAGCTATGGGGACTGGGTATTGCGGATGTGCTAGCGGCCATCTAGCAACCCATGTCCTCAGCTCTATACACAAAATCCTGGTGACTGGTTCCCTTTAAGGATGCTGTGTAATATAAATTATTATGGATGTTAATTCCCATTAGTGAAAGTAAAATATGGACAGTACAACCATCAGAAAATGAAATAGATGGTATAATGCACAACTCATTTTGTATTGCAGACATGGGAAAATGAATTCTTAAACTGGAACATTTCAGAATATTGTAATATTAGAAAACTGTTTCTGTCTAATTTTACTATTTGGCAGCCTGACCTGTATATCTACGAGAGGTAGGTACACACAGCAGTACGAAATAATGTCTGATAGCAAAAGGTGATTTTTAATTATTTCAGAAAACCACTTTAACCCCTTCACCTGTTATGATGTACATGTGCACTGAGCCGCTCCATACATGACGTGTGCCGGCTGTATCATACGGCAAGTATCGGGCCCAATTGACAGGGATTGGTGATGACGCAGAACCTGGTCATATAGCCCCTCTGATGCCGTGATCAATAGTGATCTCTGCATTTCTGGAGAGAGGCAGAGGATTGGAGCCCACACAGTGAAATCGCTCCCGTCGGTTACCACGACAACTGGGGGCCTGCTGAAAGACTCATACGTCATAGTAAACTGCCTGCAAAGCTGTGCACAAGGCATGGCTCAGCAGGCAGATCGTAAGAATCCCATAAATAATAGACGCCATAGTATCAAAACCCCCAAAACCTTGGCAGAATTATGGATTTGTTTTTCAATTTCACCCTACAAACAATTTTCGTCTCGTTTTCCAATACAAGACATGGTAAATTAAATGGTGCCATTAAAACAGATAACTCATCCTTCAAAAAATAAGCCCTCATGTGGCTATATAAATGGAAAATGTTAAAAGTTATGGCTCTTGGAATGTGGGGAGGAAAAAATGAAAGTGTAAAAACAAAATAAACTTCGACTTGAAGGGGTTAAAGGGGTTGTGCCACAATACATTTAATTTTAATATGATTCAGCATGAAAAACTAATTACTTCTGTAATTTAATGTTTGTTCCAAAAATGCACCAGTTGTGAGATATTCTATTTATCATAATGGCGCCCCCTGGTGTCTAATCAGTATAGTAATGTCCACGTCCACCTACTGAGGTGGTGACACAAGCTCAGTTCCCTTCATCAACTGCCAACAGCTATATCTACTGCTAGAGGCTGTGACAGTTACAGGGAGGGAGCGGCACAGGTGCCAGCCTGAAGAGCAGTGAATGGGGAGCTCTGGATCCATGTGAGGCACAGGGCTGGTTCTAGCTTTGTTAGAAAGAGATTGTGATCATCGGATTTCCCTATCTGCTCAGTGTAAACCACAAATTCATCCCTATTATTATCCATAGCCAACACAGTCTGATCAAAAATTTCTTTGACATGTTATATGGCTCACCTGGCCATTTTCTACATTTTTCAGGGCACATGTGAGGTTACCACTAACAATACACATTTTAAAGATAAACAGTGGTACATAAGTATGATGCTGGTGTCTCACAGTGGCATAAGGCACTTTAAGTGGTCCCTCAGGTTACAATATTAATTGGTTCCAGGATGACCATTGTATGTTGAAACCATTGTAAGTTGAGTAATTGGTTCCAAAGCCCCAAAATGTCATCCAAGATAAGAGAAAATCATGATTGAAGAAAAATAAGCAGATAACTAAGACAGATAAAACAAGTCAGCTAATACAGCTATTTTACCAGAGAAGTGGCCTTGATTGGTTGGATCTGACTGAGACATTAAATGTTGAGTCTGGTTTTAACTTAAGATGGGTCAGAAAAGACCATTGTATGTTGAAAATATTGTATCCTGAGGCCATTGTATCTTGAAGGATCACTGTACATGACATAGCAGATCACATAATAAGCACAATACTGCCGTTTTCCACAGTAAACAGGGACACAGCAGTCGAACAGGTCAACAATAGTGGTACAGCCCTTGTTACAGGGTCAACAGTAGCTTAGTATAACTGTAAAAGAACACATATTTTTGTAATAGGGGATGCAAGCATTTTCAACCCTCTTATAAGGGATTCTACCCCAGGTTGGTCCTGGCCCCTTTTCTACTAGGTGGCAAGAACCAGTGCAGGACTTCCCTCCCCAGAGGAACTGCATTGTTGACAAAGAGAGTCATCAAAAGATAGAGAGGAAAGAAATTCCAGGCTCTTCTGAACTGGGTACCAAACCCTTGTGAAGACCCATTTAGATTTCTGCTATGGGGCACACTTTGTACTCCAAAGTAGTAACATATAGATAAATGTTTATTTTAAAACACATGATCTTGTGAAATGACTTGTAAAATTGAATGTTTGCTTTGTATTATCCAGGACAGACAGTGACGATAAGTCTCCTGTTGTGCCTTTTTATTCTCTTAACCACACTGGAAGCACTAACATTGCAAAGCCAATGCGGATTATTAGTGCCTGTAAACTAGATGTCTTCAAGTTTCCTTTCGACACCCAAAAGTGTAATCTGACATTTGGTTCATATATTCACCCAGGTATGTGTATTTAGAACGTAAGCTTACTTTATACTGTAGTGGTATAAATACATTACATATATTAAAGCCCAGATAACTAGTAGTGAAAACATATGGAACCCACTGAATTTAGCAGAAATTATGATTGGCTACAACAAATCAGAAAATATTATGGTAATTACTTAGTTGGCATGTTCTTTTCTTTGGGCACGGCCACACGTTCAAGTTTTGGAAGTCAAAATTATTCTAGACTGTTGACAGCAATAAGTAGGGGCTGGGGAAAGCAGGACAAACATTCCTTTTGTGTAGCTTTTCGAATTTGGAGAAGTATGAATATGAAATTTTATTCTGCTAGGTTCATCTCTTGTAAGTGCCCAGGGTGCGGTTTCACTGCTTTCTGCATTGAGCTGCTTCACCGCCCCTCCTTCTCTGAGTGACAGATGTAGGTTCCAACCAGAAGACCACTACAGCTGTCACTTACAGCAGAGGAGAGGGGTTATGATGTATCTCAATGCATTGTGAACTTAACTGTGAAGCCCCTGGCACTTGCAAGAGGAGAATCTTACAGAATAAAACCTCATATTCACACTACTCTTCATGAGAGAAGCTCCAGAAAAGATATGGTTGTCCTACTCTCCCCAGTACCTACTTAGTGCTGTCAACAGTCTGGCATAGTCAAAATTGCTGACAAATTCCATTTAAAAAAAGAAAAGTTTTATCTGACCTGTATAATCCACTCCTGATTCTGGCTTACAAAACTGCATGCAGAAACTTGATCTTATGGTTGTACCCTTTATGTTATAATTAATTGTCCAGTAATACTGTAGGTAATAGTAACTCTAAAGTTATATATATATATATATATATATATATATATATATATTATGCAATTCTTAATTATTCATGCATTAAAAATCATGACAAAACCTGCCCCAAAAACTGTATGCATGATCAAAGTCTAATATACTAATTGATTTTGATTTAGTGAAGGCAGATTTCATCGTAATTAATTAAGACCCACTCTGTCTCAGTGTAGCTCACTCTGCTGTAGTTTATCCCTATCTCCTATTCACTGCTATGAGATTTACAGGAACCGAAGAGCACAGCCCACCCAACCATTTCCATAACTCCTACCACACTAAGCCAGTGCTTACTATGGTTATTCTTATATCGGGCATTAAGGGCTGAGATAGAAATAACCCTTTGATACTACAAAAATGTCTGGCTGGCTGCAGCGTCCCTCAAGGTCATAGTGCCAAGTGACCAGTATATAATTTGGTCCCTCTCCTGGCTTTGACTTGGAAATATTGATGAAAAATACTATAATTTAACCCCTTCCTAACCTCCTCCTCACTAGCGAATGTAACGGGCACCACAGTCGCCGTGTTTCTGCTGTTAGATACAGAATACACCCATGGCTAATGTCTGAAATCCGTGATAATGCCAATTGCAGGGATAGATGTATCCCTGTAATTACCACCTAGGGAACACTGTCAGGGGCGTTACTAGGATATCAAAAGATCCGGGGCCCAAGCCCAAATGCATATAGCCCAATTCTCTAAGTCGACCCTACACCCACACTCTGCATTTTACTGTACTTGCTATACAGCAGCACATACCTCTCACGTCCAGTGACTCCCAGGTGACGTCTCCTGTGATGTAGATCTTCTCTGTCATCATCCTCTCCATTCAGTTCAGACAACTTCTTTCAGGCGCCTCGTCTCTGCAGAGTGTGACACATTGACATCTTAGCTTCTTCACTTTTCTATCATCATCCCCCAACCTGGAGTTCCAAGAGTGTCATCCTGCTGTTCGCTGTGCTTCCCAATACCCCCAAATACTATCCTGAACAAAAATTTGTACCATAAAGATAGTTCCCCCATAATAATAGTGCTCCTCAAAGTCCCACCAATAGTAATTCCCTTCTAGAATGCCCTCATTAGTAATACTGCCCCCTACAGTACCCCAACGGTAATAATGCTCCCCAAGAGTGCCCCCATTAGTAGAAGAGCCCTCCAGTATTAATAATGCCCTCACAGAGCCCCCAGTAGAAATAAGGCCCCCTTGTTCCCCAGTGGTAATAAAGCTCTCTACAGACCCCTCAGTAGTTATAAGACCCCCCATAGTGGTCTTAGTAGAAATAAGGTGGATCTATAACTCACTCCTATAGAGCCCAAGTAGTAATAAGAACACTTATAATGCCCCCTGTATTTCAAATGCCCCTACAGTGCCCCCAGTATTTATATCGCCCCCTACTGTTAAAAGATTCATCCTGAAGTGCTCCCAGTATTTATTCTGCCGTCTATTGTTATAATGCTCGCCCTGAAGTGCCCCCAGTATTTATAATGCCCCCTTCAGTGCCCCCTGTAGTTATTTTCCTCCCTCCACCATACAGTCCCATGTAAATAACATTACACCATCTCTCCTGCCCCATCCAAAATACAGTCCCATGTAAATAATATCACTCCCCTCCCTTCAGCCCCTCCAATATACAGTCCCTTGTAAATAACACAATTTCCCTCCTCCAGAGAGTCCCATGTAAATAACATCACACCATATCTCCATCCCCCTCTAATGTACAGTCCCATGTAAATAATATCCCCCTCCCACATCCGCCTTTATCACTCCCTCTCACATCTACCTTTAACATACAGTCCCATGTAAATAACATAGGTAAGTTTAGGGGGAAAAATGGCAGTACTACCAGGATGCTAAGATTTAACCATCCCCAACAATTCACACACAGGGGGCGCGGTCCTTCTCTATTCTCTATGTAAATAACATCCCTCCCTCCCACAGCCACCTTCAACATACAGTCCCATGTAAATAACATCACTCCCTCCCACAGCCGCCATAAACATACAGTCCCATGTAAATAACATCACCCCCTCTCACAGCCGCTTTCAACATACAGTCCCATATAAATAACATCACCCCCTCTCACAGCCGCTTTCAACATACAGTCCCATATAAATAACATCACCCTGCCCCAGACACCTCCAACATGCAGCCTCATGTAAATAACATCACCCCCTCAACATTCAGTCCCATGTAAATAACATCCCTCCCTTCAGGCCTAACATACAGTTCCAGTTAAATGACCACAACTCCCAGCATTGCTCTACCTCTCCCTTCACTTACCTCTCATGTAGCAGACCTCACCACAGCATCTTCCCCACCACTTCTCCTCTTCACTGCCATCTTCTCCTGCACTGGTCACATGATGGTGACATCATCGCAGGTCCTCAACCACTGCCTGTTACACTGGTCAGATAAACTGATGTCATCACAGGTTCTTAAACGTTTCCAGTGCATTAGATGCAATTGTATTGCCCAGGCCCCAAATATTTTAACCTAGCAACGCCCCTGAGCACCATAGAAACAAAACCCAGAAAACAGTGGCGGAATTGTGTGTTTTTTCCAGTTTCACCCCATTAGGATTTTTTTTCCCAGTTTTCCACTATGTCGTATAAAGTAATAAATTATGCCATTAGAAAGTACAACTTGTCCAGAAAAAACACAAGCCCTCAATTGTGTATTGAAATGAAAATGCAAAAACGGATAATCGCCAGGGGTAGAAAGGGTTAAAAGCGGCTTTGCTCATCTCATACTGATTTTGATTTACATGGTTCTTCTCTGTTCACTTTCAAGGCTGGAACCACTGCTAGTATTTTGACAATGTTATTTCTTCCTTACAGATAATGCAATTGTCATGTTTTCATCTGATGATTCCAATAAGGTTCTAAGTGATTCCCAATACATCTTTGCTAGCAATGGAGAATGGGAACTGTTAGATATCACAGTGAAAAATGACTCTAGGAATGTTTTAGGAACAAACTACAGTAGCGTTTACTATAAGGTATGAGAAGAGCAGCTGCATCATTTTTAATGCTTTGTGTAATTCTTGCATTGTGGTAACTCCTCAGGTCTTGCTAATCTCTCTTTTATTTTTTTTTCCGCCAAAAGTGCTTGGATGGTTGGCATTTTATTTCCACCAAACTGGTTTGTTTTTTTCTTAGGTTTACTCACCTAAAGCCTATTTGTATGAATTTCAGTCTTTTTAGTGATGTAGCCCCTCTCTTCCCTATGACTGACTGTGACAACAACACTGATGCTAATAGCTAGCTCTAAAAGGGTTGGTCCAGGCTTTACTAAGTGATTGCCTATCTTCAGAATAATGCATTACTGGCTGATCGACGGAAGCCTAATACTCCACACCTCCACCGATCAGCTGTTTGAGTGTAGCTCCATCGATGGAGGTTGGCGGCAGAAGTACACAGCTCCTTCACCCTTGTAGTAGATGGCACTTGTCTTGAGGATAGGCTATCACTTAGCAAAGCCTGGACAACCCCTTCCTCTCAGGAAATGTAAATCTTAAAAGGTTTCTTCAGCTTCACCATATCAATGTCCTATCAATCATTAGAATGGGTCATCAACATCACATCAGTCGGGTCCAACTCTTCATTGTTTACCGGAACACCATCTACATTGTGCAGGGTCATTACAGCTTATTACCATTTAAGTGAATGGGACAAATCTCTAAATACCCTCCACGACCATTACTAGCTAGACGATAAGTAGGTGGACATTGAAGAGGCTCCAGTACTCTCACAAGCACTGTGGCCTCTTGAAACAGCTGACTGTTGGAGGTATCAGACGCCCCACTTATCCTAAAGATATCCTAGAGTCCCAAAAACATGTGCTATTAAAGGGGTTTTCCCATCGTAAGCATATAAGGTGTGTCCAGAGGATGTGGCTCAATATGTATGTATGGAATTAAGTTTTTTAGTAAAAAAAAATACAGTGCTAGAATATTGCTGATGAGTTAACATTATATAAAAAAAACAAAAAAAAAACTGAGGGCTTCTTTAGAAATCAAGGTTTTAATGGCCAAAATGTATCCTAAAAAATGGAGGAACCCAAAATGAAGGGTGGACCACCTTGCTTGTGTCATCATTGACTAAGCACCACTAGTAGTTTATACTTTGTCAATCTCAGCTCAATTGCATTAAGGGGGTTATCCAGACCATAATATTGATGAGCTATCTTAAGCATCAATATCTGATCAGTGGGGCTCCGACACCCGGGACCTCCGCCGATCAGCTGTGAGACGAGGAGGTGGTGCTCCATGTGAGCACCGCTTCCTAGTCATTACACTACATGTTGTATCCAGTGGAGCGGTGGTATAGTGTAATTACAGGCACCATCCGAATTCACTTGAATGGAGGGGGTGCCTGTATTACACTGAACCTCCAAGACGAAGTGCGGTATAATGAAGAGGAAGCAGTGCTCGCATGGAACGCCTCCTTCTCTTCAAACAGCTGTCTGGTGTCAGACCCCGCCGATCTGATATTGTTGACCTATCTTGAGGATAGGTCATCAATATTATGGGCTGGAGAACCCCTTTAAGTTTTCCAGATGTTCTTTTTTCATTTTCTGGTAGTGAAATAATAACAATTCACTGCAATTGTGAAGATTCAGACTACTAAACAGTTCTGACCAGTACATTTTAAGTGGAAAACTGGTATTCTGTTACTAGGGGTGGCTAGCAGAGAAAGCCCAGGGAAAGCACTGGCACCAGCAATTAATAAGGCGAAATTCATACTATTTTGGAAGCAGACTGACTTTCCATTTGGGATGAGAGCAGCACTGTTCCCATGCAGTTGCGGCACCAGGCTACAAATCTGCATATGCCAACACGCAATTGTGCGTACCACTTAGTGGGTGATGGGCAACACACTGAATTGTTACAGTGGGTAAAAGAGAATCTGCCTTCATTCTTAAATACAGTCCTGCCCTCCTGGAGAATGTGTTTGCAGCTCAAACAACTACTGTCATGATGCAGTAGATAGATGACTTTCAGCAATAATTGAAATAGGTGTTGTTGCATGCAGGTTTTGTGGAGATGTCTCACTTATACTAAATTTTGGGTTTTTCTTTTCTCTTTCTTTTTTTTAGATAACTGTAAAACGAACACCTACCAGTTACATCCTTACACTTATTGTCCCAGCATGCTTCATGGTTATTTTGGATATTATCAGTATGCTTATACCAATGGACCGTGAGGGAAGACTTGGCTTTAAAATAGCTATTGTGTTGGGCTTCTCTGTGCTCCTTTTAATTCTAAACAACTTGCTCCCAAGCTCTGACAAGGCTCCACTTTTAGGTATGTTGTCTTGTTAATACTTGTTTGTGGTCAAACACAGGTGTATGGGGGCCTTTGGAAGGCAGAGTGGTTCCCATGTCTACACCACCCACCGATTGGCAAGTAAAGTGAATGTTTATGCATACTCAATGGGCCACCCAACCATCTCATTGCATACAGGTCTCCCTTTGCCTTGGTGTGATGTAAGTTAACATTGCTAGAAGAATGTCTAAAATCATCATCAGTGGAGTTACCCTTTAATCATATCTTGACTATAGGAGCTAACTACAGCCCTAGTATGTGTGTCTCTAAAGGTGGCTATACACATTAGAAAGACGTTGATTGATGGTTAAAAGCCGTTCAACAATCAAACATCTGGGGAATGTTAATTTTGCAGACACAACCATACACATTTTAGTCCATACTGGCTGTAACTATTGTACTTGTGAAACTGGTACATTTTATAATCAATAGGGATGCTGTCTCTTTAAGAAACTGAGTTGATAGCAGGGAGGGTATTACTACAGTCTCTATAGAGTTGGTTTACTTTAGTCTCTCATGGGCCGCACTTACTGATCCTGCTAGCGGGAGAGGGACTCTCCTGGTACTCTATATTTATCTCTTCAAGGTGGCATCTTTCTATAGGCACTTCTGAGGCCTTTCTTGTCTGACACATGTGCTCCATACTCTGCTGCCTTGCTCTGGTCCGTATTGCACTCTTCCTTCAGTGCCACACAATTCTCTGCCTGACGCAGCCTCTCTGCACCTGTCTGGGCTGCACTGCTTCACTTGGGTGGCCGCATCACACCACCTCTAAGCTCTGGTAACGGACCTTGCTTTGGATCTCCTGCAGTGCACTCCTCTCCTTCTGAGCTAAACGCTCCACAGATGCACCATCAATTCTCTTCTTAATGCACAACTGGTCAAGGGGAACTGGCTGTGGTTGAGGCGGTACCCAGATGGCATTACTGTCAAGGAGGAGCTCTCTGGTATAGGCTCAGGAGCCCTTCTCAGAAAAGTGCATGGCCTGAGCATATTTTGGTGCACTGTGTGCACAGACCCGGTTACAAGCTCAGGTTTCACCTTGAACACTGGTCTGCTTGGATTAGGTTGCAGGACTACCACGTATGGCACGGTCTCTCACTGCCACTGCAGCTTCTCAGCCCTCCTGGCTGTCTGATTGCGTACCATCACTTGATCTCCCACATGTAATGGCAGCTCCCTAAATTTCTTGTTTGCAGATAATGGAGGAAAGTTATCATTCCATTTACGCCGTTCTCGTCACTTTTCTAAGACGGGGTGTGGCAAGGGTGGGGAAAGGGGTGTGACCAGACGCAGCAACAAATTTATTTTCATTTACACCAGCTTTCTGGTGTAAATGACATAAATCTACAAAAGATCTGAGCTGTCATAGATTTCTGGTTAGGCACACGGACAGCAGGAGGATGCACCTAATTTATGACAAGTCATAAACCTCTAATTAATCACCAATAGGTTGGATAATGTAACAATTACTGTCACTGGGATACTCTATTCCTATTATACAGTACAGACCAAAAGTTTGGACACACCTTCTCATTCAAAGAGTTTTCTTTATTTTCATGACTATGAAAATTGTAGATTCACACTGAAGGCATCAAAACTATGAATTAACACATGTGGAATTATATACATAACAAAAAAGTGTGAAACAACTGAAAATATGTCATATTCTAGGTTCTTCAAAGTAGCCACCTTTTGCTTTGATTACTGCTTTGCACACTCTTGGCATTCTCCTGATGAGCTTTAAGAGGTAGTCACCTGAAATGGTTTTCACTTCACAGGTGTGCCCTGTCAGGTTTAATAAGTGGGATTTCTTGCCTTATAAATGGGGTTGGGACCATCAGTTGCGTTGTGGAGAAGTCAGGTGGATATACAGCTGATAGTCCTACTGAATAGACTGTTAGAATTTGTATTATGGCAAGAAAAAAGCAGCTAAGTAAAGAAAAACGAGTGGCCATCATTACTTTAAGAAATGAAGGTCAGTCCGTCCGAAAAATTGGGAAAACTTTGAAAGTGTCCCCAAGTACACTGACAAAAACCATCAAGCACTACAAAGAAACTGGCTCACATGCGGACCGCCCCAGGAAAGGAAGACCAAGAGTCACCTCTGCTGCGGAGGAGAAGTTCATCCGAGTCACCAGCCTCAGAAATCGCAGGTTAACAGCAGCTCAGATTAGAGACCAGGTCAATGCCACACAGAGTTCTAGCAGCAGACACATCTCTAGAACAACTGTTAAGAGGAGACTGTGTAGAATATCTGCTAGGAAACCACTGCTAAGGACAGGCAACAAGCAGAAGAGACTTGTTTGGACTAAAGAACACAAGGAATGGACATTAGACCAGTGGAAATCTGTGCTTTGGTCTGATGATTCCAAATTTGAGATCTTTGGTTCCAACCACCGTGTCTTTGTGCGACGCAGAAAAGGTGAACGGATGGACTCTACATGCCTGGTTCCCGCCGTGAAGCATGGAGGAGGAGGTGTGATGGTGTGGGGGTGCTTTGCTGGTGACACTGTTGGGGATTTATTCAAAATCGAAGGCATACTGAACCAGCATGGCTACCACAGCATCTTGCAGCGGCATGCTATTCCTTCCGGTTTGTGTTTAGTTGGACCATCATTTATTTTTCAACAGGACAATGACCCCAAACACACCTTCAGGCTGTGTAAGGGCTATTTTACCATGAAGGAGAGTGATGGGGTGCTGCGCCAGATGACCTGGCCTCCACAGTCACCGGACCTGAACCCAATCGAGATGGTTTGGGGTGAGCTGGACCGCAGAGTGAAGGCAAAAGTTCCAACAAGTGATAAGCATCTCTGGGAACTCCTTCAAGACTGTTGGAAGACCATTTCAGGTGACTACCTCTTGAAGCTCATCAAGAGAATGCCAAGAGTGTGCAAAGCAGTAATCAAAGCAAAAGGTGGCTACTTTGAAGAACCTAGAATATGACATATTTTCAGTTGTTTCACACTTTTTTGTTATGTATATAATTCCACATGTGTTAATTCATAGTTTTGATGCCTTCAGTGTGAATCTACAATTTTCATAGTCATGGAAATAAAGAAAACTCTTTGAATGAGAAGGTGTGTCCAAACTTTTGGTCTGTACTGTATATACCACACAAAAGACAGTAGATTCATGTCCCATAGGTTAAAAATATATAATCTTTATTCAAAAAATCACAAGTCAAACATGATACTATACAATGACAAAAATGATGAGCATATACTGAATATGTCCAATTTCAAGCACCGCCTGACCTGAATATATATATAACTCTAAGGGTAATGAAACTTTGAAAAGATGCTATTCCAGGGAGTGGGGTGCGGTGAGAAAATGACACACTGAGTAAAAAGAGAGAACCACCCTCTAAAAATATCTCAGTGCGCTGACAACACTCCACACTCTCTGAACAGCATCAGTGGTAATCCAGTCAAATACAAATATCTGAAAGAGTAGCTCAAGATATAAAGTAATAATCGCACCAGTTAGAGTCAGGACAGGTGAGCACTATCTCCTCGACGTACGTTTCGCCGTTCTGCTTCCTCATATCACCACTTTTCCTACCAGGCCAGACAGGGTTACTTGCATCTGGCATTGTTTGAGCAATCTCTGCAGGGCCACCTGTAGTGGTTTTAAATTTGGGACATTCTTCCAATATTTGGGCCCCAGCTGTCGAGCCATCCATCCATCTAATTCTCACAATACATTCAGCCCTAGTATCACAGGGAGATTTGGGTACATTGCATTCTGTAGCACCACCACTCCTTTTTTTTCCATTGTCTGGCCCCAAGCTCAATGTCAGCTTGCATGACTCCAAACATTAGAATGGGCAGTGTGTCTCGAAAGACTTTCTTGGCCATTGTCGTTACTTGTCACCCAGTGTCCACTAGACAGGCGAGTTCTTCTCTGTTAAACTTGGCTGCAACAACTGGGCTGTCTCCCAGTAAGTTCATAGCTTCCAGCAGGGGGCATAAACCTGTACTTCCTCCTTTTATTTGCCCTTCAATCGTGGGTGGAACTAGTTTACATCTCTCTGGTTGCTAATGGTGCCACAGTTGGGGCAGTTCCTGGCTCAGTGCCGCTTCTGGTTACATGTCCAGCATCTTCTTGCAGGTCGGGCCCCTCTGTAGAACTGCCTGGGTGCAGGATAGGCTTGTCCTCTATCATGAGTCTTTGATGCCACTCCCTCCTTTTTCACGGTCAGTGTCTCCTTAGTTCTCTAATTACCTCTTCCAATGATGACACCTGGGCCTCCACACTCCTCTTTGGTGGGAGTTACCTCTACTTGCTGGGCTAATGGGACTGATACACCCGGTTCCTCCTTTTCCAGGGCAATAGCTTTGTAAGCACCTGGTGTAAGTTTAAGTCTCTAGCGTATGGTTGAGGAGAAAAAGATCTTGCAGGACCGCTTCTGCATTAATGAAGGATTTGACTTCCTGTCCTTCTTTTCTTTGTAGTGTGGCCATAAGCTCTTGCAAGCCATTTGCATTCTGGGGCAATATTTCATCTTCCATCTGGTATCTGGTGAAGAGTTTCTTTCTCAGCATAGCTTTAGATGTTGTATCCCCGTACTCATCTTCCAGGATGCATGATATCTGCTCAAACATCTGTCTCAGCCTCGCTGGCTGCAGCAGTACTGTCTTTCTGGCTTCCTCTTCTAATGTGCTCAAGGCTAGCTCTGCTATCAGATGTGGGGCAATATTACACAGATGTGCAGCTCCCACCAGCCTCTCTTTCTAGTCTTCTAGTAACACATTGGATCTATTAAACTTGGGCAGGTGGCTCAGTAGTGCCCCCAACGGTATCATGGGCTGTGTCCCACTCATGGAGGAGGTTGCACCTTTTGTTGCCATATCCATCTTGCCGACTACTGCCATGTGTAAGGTACATAGGTGGATGGCAACAAACTCACTGGAACACTGGAAAGGCTTTACTATAGATTATTTTGCAGTACAGCAACAAACTATTGTTCTTGTGATACAGACTAAGGACTGAAGCACTAAAGGCCTCAGAGTCATAATACAAAATTTCCCTTGCTGCCCAAAGCAGCCTATCAAAGTTGCCATTACTAAGCCATGCTCAGTTATTAGTCATCTACATTTTATGTCCATGTGGTCTGCTCACAGATTAGGCAATACTTGCAAAATCAAAAAGCACAGCATCTGCACTTTCTATAAACCTATTATATTTCTTACTTTTTGGCAGGCATATTCTGCTGTTTATGTATGGCTGGCATGGTGATCAGTATAATAGGAGCCATTGCTATCTCCCACATGTTAATGCTATCTGAATCTCAACCAACTGTCCCTTCCTGGATGAAAACCTGGATCTTGGGGCGCCTGGCATATGTCCTCTGCTTTAAAGGAAAGACCTTTATGAAATATGGGATCAAGCTTTCAGAAGCAGAAACATGTAAGTAGTTTTGTGTATGGGAAGATTAAATTGCGCAGGGAAAGGGAATTTTCTTAAGATCTGGTGATGTACCGGGCTCTTCATGGGTAAGCTAGGTGGAGGCTTCCGCCTAGCAGTGTTCCCGGTGATGTCACCAGCACTAATGGGAGGTCTTTAGCACTGCCCTAGCCTGTTTTTACAGGCTAGGGCAGCGCTAAAGACCGCCCATTAGAGCCGTTGATGTCACCAGGATCACTGCTAGACTGAAGCCTCTGCCTAGCAGTGTCAAAATGTAAAAAAAACAGCCCTTGCCCTGCGCGATTCAGTGCACGGCAAGGAGGAGCATCGGGCGTGAAAATGCAATATCATATTGATTCCAACTTAAGTCTTCATATTTCTTCTTAGATCATAATAAGAGGGCAGTAGAACAAAGCTTGAAAACTAAAAGTTCTCAAAGAAACACAGATGGCAGTATAGAGGTAAAGCTGTTGAAGATGCTCCTGCGAGAAGTCTTGAGGATCCACAAGGAAATTATCGATACTAGGGAAATGGATGAAGTCAAGACAGAATGGCATGCTGCAGCTCTTGTAGTAGACCGGCTTGTCTTTATAACATATTTGATTTTTTTAGTCATCATATTTTCAGCTTTGCTTATTACCTGGTTAACATAATACGTACCGAAAACTATTATTACCTAGAGAGATTAAGCATTAATGTGTACCACTGGTTTGTAAGATACATTGGCTTCTAAGAGGGATCAAACTTGGCTTACAGAACAAAATCCATTTACACTGCCCGCAGGCTGTGTACAATATAAAGTTTCCTTGTCTGGCACAATAGCTGCAGAATGAATGGTCTAAGCCCCAGTAGTAGGGCTTTACTTGTATGTATTTTTCATGACCTCTTTGTACATGTAGGAATTTGATAGCTCATTCATGATTTACGATGTTTCACCACTTCTATTTCTTTTATATGAATATTGGTGATTTGTATTTCGTTTACTATTACCTGCAGGGCCGTCTTTACCAAGGGGCAAAAGGGGCAGCTGCCCCGGGCTCAGTTGCTCCTGGGGGGCCCAAGGCAGCTGCCTCCTGAGCCCTGCTAGCTACTGCCCCGGGTGTCAAGCTGTCTGTGTACTTTAACATTGTGATCTAGGACCTTAGATGACATCATCACCATGTGACTAGTAACCTCGCAATTACTGGTCACATGGCTATGAGGTCGTCACAGGTCCTATCAGGAGTGTTGCAGAAGTTAACTGTGGAGCTTTTTTGTGTGAAGATTACATCAGAAAAAGGTGACAGGGGCTGTTATGTTAATATACTGTAAACTACTGTATAGTGTGGGGCCTGTATACTGTGGGGGGCTGTATATTGTGTGGGACTGTATACTGTGTGGTGGGCTGTATACTGTGTGGGGCTGTATACTGTGGGGGGCCTGTATACTGTGGGGGCTGTATACTGTGTGGTGGGCTGTATACTGTGTGGGGGCCTGTATACTGTGTGGGGGCCTGTATACTGTGTGGTGGGCTGTATACTGTGTGGGGGGCTGTATACTGTGTGAGGGGCTGTATACTGTGGGGGGCTGTATACTGTGTGGGGGGGCCTGTATACTGTGTGGGGGGGCCTGTATAGTGTGGGGCGGCCTGTATAGTGTGGGGGCCTGTATAGTGTAGGGGGCTGTATATTGTGGAGTGCTATACTGCTGTACTGTATACTGTGGGGGTCTGTATACTGTGGGTGCGGTATAGTGTGGAGTGCTATACTGCTGTACTGTATAGTGTGGGGGGCTGTATCGTGTATAGTTTGGGGGGCTGTATACAGTGAGGTGTTGTATACTGTGAGGTGTTGTATACTGTGGGCTGCTATACTGCTCTACTATATACTGTGGGGTACTGTATAGTGTGGGGTGCTATACTGCATACTCTGTGGTGCTGTATACTATAGGGTGCTATACTGCATACTGTGGGGTGCTGGGGTGCACTGTAAAACTAGGGCCTCTCCTTCCTGCTGAGCGGTGCCCACTTCCAGCCTGAGCCCAGCTGCCCAGAACACTGACCCTGAGCCAGTGGAGTCTTCAGAACTGGAAGTATTTACAGTCATTCACTGGACTCTACCAGATGTGTGGATTTTTTGTGTGTGTGTTGTGGTGGGGGGCGTGATTGCTTGCTAAGGTGTGGGAAGGCGGGATCCAGGGGGCCCAAGTAAATTTTTGCCCAGGGTCCAATCAATATTAAAGACGGCCCTGATTACCTGTCAATAGACTGCAGTTGAACTTTACTGCACTAAACTAAAATTCCTTGAACTAAACATTTGTTGATGTTTGTATGAACTTCTTGGTAATAGAAATACTGCCTCCAAATTACACATGGACACAGTGGTCCTCATTTACTAATGTGGCTGCAATTAGAATATAGCATAAAA
The DNA here is from genome assembly GCF_014858855.1 of Bufo gargarizans. NCBI lineage: Eukaryota > Metazoa > Chordata > Amphibia > Anura > Bufonidae > Bufo > Bufo gargarizans. Next base: position 88,690,809 of record NC_058089.1, on the reverse strand, counting down.
AGTGCTGGCAAACAATGATTTAGTATAGGGACGAGCAATGGCATTAGGAGGAGGAGATCACGGCATGTAATAGCAACAGTCTCCTCCGCTGACGAGTAGGCGATTGCCAAGAAGGAACGCTTCCTTCCCGACAATCACCTGAATGATCTTCTGGTCTAATATAAGCATAATGCCCCCTACATGTTAGGCTATTGTTGCTCACACTCGCCATCTCTGCCTGACAATCTAATATAGATGGGGATCTCCTGACTGTCGGTGGAGAGAAGGTTTGGACGGCTTTAATTTCAAAGCACTATCCTTTTCTTCACCAAGGAGATAAACAACTGCCAGAGGTGCTTGGCAGAAACTTTCTTCTCTCTCCCCACTTCCCACATACTGGAAATGCTTGGCTGAGGGGGAGTCAGGAGAAAAAACTGTTGCCTGAATGAGCGTTCGTGCGATAGCTACTGAGGGTGTATGGGTATCTTAAAGGGGTTGTGCAAGAATGAGGGGGGGAAGGAGGTTGGTTAGACCTGCAAAGGAATGATGACTTAAATAGGACCTTTCACTGGTCCTAACATTCCAATATTATTACCTGGCAGTGTAGGGCTTTATCAGGGCACTTTTTCTTTTTCAGCTTGGCTGCTAAGTTTCTCCGTTCTGCGCCCCGTTCACTTTTGCTGCCTTGTATGCTAATTAGTCATCGTTACAGGGAGGAGGAGATGGCCGGGTTTCACAAGGGGCGTCTCCTTCTCCCTTGCAGTCAATCGCTGGCCGTGGCCGTGTCCAGATCACATGACGCAAGGGGATCCGGACACCGCCGCGAAAAGTGATTGGCTGCGGAGATGTCAAACGGGATACTGACATCGATGGAGCCCGGCAGAGGATCTCAGGCCTGCAGGAAGAGAAGGGAGCCTCCTCCAGGAAGAAGATAAGTAATCTTCCCTTTGAAGGTCCAGCAAAAAGGGGGTGATTGCACAACCGCTTTAAGTTTACGCTGTCTATATTTTCAACATGATTAGTACTGTAAATCTGCCTCTATGTTGTTTGCACAATGCTTGTGTATGAACTGATATTACACAACTTATATGTAATGTTATTTCTTACGGTATGGTGTATGGTACACCTTATCTCCTAATTGCATGTATGCTTGCTTTTGTACCAATAAAATCTGATTGTTTAATTAATAAATAAATACACAAAAAATATAATATATACTTTCAATTTTATTTTGTGCTACCATCAGGGATTGTTATCTCAAGCTTAATTTTCATTTGGCCTCCAGTCGCTGAAGAGATCATACTGATCCCACAATAAATGAGTTCATCATCTCTCATTTTTGTCATCTGTAGGTGACCCAGCAGTCGGACACCACATTTCTAATAGTTATCCCCTATACGCTAAAAAAGCCAGTTATTTTGTGTGAAACTTTTATCCTTTATTTTTATTATTATTATTTATTATTAAAGCAGCATTCATTCCATGGCGCTGTACATATGAATTTTTATAAAACACTTTTTTATTTTTTATTCCACTGCTACCTGGGTGCAGGCCCAGAAGCCTTTGTGGCTGCTTAGGGTCCAGCCAGGGGAACCCCCACCAATCATAAGAATAAGTTGAGCATGTGCACTGGCGTATTGTTCATTCTCTAAGGGACAGCTGAGCACTCTACTCAGCTACAGTATCTGCAGGCAGGCCCATATTACATGTTGTATAGATATATAATACAAATCCAATGAGCTATGGGCCAAAACTCTACTCCCACCTTTCTTTGATTTCATACAGTACATAAGCAAAAAAATTGTGTCATTGTGGTATCAAAAGATTGGGAGCCCAAGCCCCAATGTATATGACGGTTCTCTGAGTCGATCCCCCCGACCCCTTCCCTGCACACTCTAGCACTAAAGATATTTTACTGTACTTGCTATACAGCAGCACATACCTCTCACATCCAATACCTCCCAGGTGATGTCTCCTGTGATGCAGATCTTCTCTGTCATCATCTTCTCCATCCGGGCAACTCCTCAAAGCCCCACCAATAGTAATTCCCTTCTAGAATGCCCTCATTAGTAATATTGCCCCCTACAGTGCCCCCAAAAGTGATAATGCTCCCCAAGAGTGCCTCCATTAGTAGAAGAACCCTCCAGTATTAATAATGCCCTCACAGAACCCCCAGTAGAAATAAGGCCCTCTATTGTCCCCCCAGTGGCAATAAAGCTCTCTACAGACTCTCAGTCTCATGTAAATAACATCTCTCCACCGACTCCAACATACAGTCCCATGTAAATAACACCCCTACCTTCAGTCCTAAGATACAGTCCCAGTTAAATAACCACAACTCCCAGCATTACTGAGAATCTATCCCTTCACTTACCTCTCCTCATGTAGCAGACCTCACCACGGCTTCTTCCCCAGGACTTCTCCTCTTCACTGCTGAGCGCCATCTGCTCCTGCACTGGTCACATGATGGTGACATCATCGCAGGTCCTTCTCAACCACTGCCTTTAGCACTGATCACATGACTGTGAAGTCATCACAGGTCCTTCAGCTCTAGCAGTGCATTCGATTTAACTGTATTGCTGCCCTGAGCAGTGATAAGCAGCAGGGGCTATTTTAGAATTTGCGATATTTCACGAATATTTGGGCGAATATTCATCATATATTCACAAATTCGTGATTATTTTCTTGATTGTGAAAAATCAGCAATGTAATATTCGTGTAATCCACGTGAAATACAGGTGTGGGTCACTTTTTCTACATTTTCCAAGCTGCTAGAAGTTTCCTGAGAAACTGGAGAAATTGGTTGGCACGGCAGAACATTTAAAATGGCTTTATATGCAGTTAGAGTGCTCCAATATATTCACGATTGCGCTAATCGGCACTAAAGATGCGAATATTTTGGCACAATACGTGAAACTTCAAACTTTAGCAGGTCTGTATGTACTGTATGTAGCAGCAGAACCTATCATACTGCCTAACACACTTCACTGCAACAGCTACACTATATCAGGATATAACCTACACTGACTATCTCCCACTAACTATCTGTACTATATATATATATATATATATATATATATACATACTATCTAACTATCTAATGTAATGAGTGGAAAGCACAGAGCACAGCAATGACACTGCTGTCTCTCTCAGAACTTTGTAAAACTGTAGAAAATGGCTACTGGGGAGGTTCTTATATAGTAAGGGGTAGGCACCTTTCCTATTGGTAGCTGGGGATGTTGCTAAGCTCAGACATTGCAGCCTTCTCATTAGCCCACAAGCAAAAAGTGAGGTTACTGATGAAAATATCTAGAATATTGGAAATTATGAATATATATCACTATATTCGAAATATTCGCGAATTCTCAAAATGCCGATATTTGCGATTAATATTCGCGATTCGAATATTCGCGCCCAACACTAGCCCTGAGGACATGTATCTGGCAACAGTACATTTGGAGCCTGGGACAAAACATCCGAGGCCCAGGCTCCTAATGTTTATACATAGCAACGCCCCTGATTCAAGTATTCTTCCTTATAAACATTTATGCCTCGTTGAAGATTCATATGGCAGTACATAGAGTATAGATTTAGAAAACTTTAACTTGACACTTAAGGGTCCAGTCACACATCCATAGAATGGGTCCCATCCGTTCTGCAAATTGCGGAACGGGTGCGGACCCATTCATTCTCTATGGAGACGGAATGGATGCTGAGAGTACACTATGTGCTCCCCGCATCCGCATTTCCGGAGCGCGGCCCCGATTTTCTGGTCCACAGCTCCGCAAGAAAATAGAGCATGTCCTATTCTTGTGCTCAGCTACGGACAAGAATAGGACTTCTCTATTTCGTGCCGGCCATGTATGCCCTGGTGTATTGCGGATCTGCAATACACCACGGACGTGTGAATGGACCCTTAAGTGTACCTGTACTTAAAAAAAAAATTATATCTCATAGAGACTGTTAGGGTAGAGAACTTAGGTTGCACACAATGGTGTAACTAGAAATTTGCCCCACAGCAAATTTTTTAATGGGACCACCCCTCTCCAGCAACTTCTTCTCAACCCCCTCATACGTATATACTATATGTCATGTCACTGTATATACTGTCACTGCAGATAATGTCATTGTGTGATACTGTTGAGGGGGCCCTGACAATAAAATACTTTAGTCCTCCTTCTGAATTTGAGCCCCATGGCAGCCGCTTCCCCTATAGCTACACCCCTGGTTGCACACGAATTCCATGATAACTCAGTTTGCTCCAGAGTTTCTGATAATTGTACTGGATTACCTGGTGGAGAAAACAAGAACAGATACCGTTCTGCGTTCCAGAGAAGTCTGACAATATAGCCAGTTCCCTTCATTTATCGGGAAGCATAATGGGAGGGCGTAGTATGACAAACCTTATGTAGTTCCAATAATTATCAAGGGTTTGGGCATTGTCACCAATAGAAAAATAGGATAACACAGATGACTTCAGGTGTACGTTCAGCACCATAATATCTTATGCCATATTTTCTAATGATGGGAAACTCCCTTTAATGATGCCAGCACTGATATACAGGCATTTATCAGATCATGGCCAAATTGTGACCATCATTGCCATCTTTTGTGTGTGGTTACAGCATTTTATGACACCCATAGTAGTATATGAAGCCATACTGAACACAGATGCCTTTTATTTAGTACCGGGGCATACACAGTTCTTTCTGATTTTCTACTGTTATGTGCACGTAAGACTGTTAGGTCTATGGTCCATGCCCATCACCCTCCTGCTGTCCCATGTGGGACCGCTTACCATGCTGTCTTTTGGCATCCTGGTCACCAGTGTCTTCTCTATGCTGTTGTCTCCATGCTCCTGCCTGATGATCCCTTAGGGAGTGCATGCTCACTTCTGGCCTCTTCAATACCAGTGCACACACTCCCAAATCCTTCCCCAGATGATGGCTGAGGGTTCTTGGGTATTTAAGGCACCCTCTCCAGCAGAAGGGTGCCTGAGCTTTAGGTTCCCTGGTCACCAGCAAACATTTTTAATAGTCTGTACCTGCAGCTTTTCTGTGTTTTTTTTATTTTTATGTTATTTTTGTAGTTTCTGGTACTTGCACCAGAGTCCTTGACCCCAGTGGGTTAGCTGCCAGAACACAGGGCCTATCCCACAAGATATCAGCCCAGTTGCTTCCCTGCCATGAAATCGAGATCCCTGTATATGGGTTAACTAGTGAATACCAGGGCAGAACAGGAATAACCTTAGTGTTTAGCCAAAGCCAAACCGGTTAGTTTGCACAGTGGGTTCACACTCACTGATCTGTAAAAAAGGCGTAAGGTATTATTTTTGTTGTATATTTGTGGGTATGTGCCTAGAATTTTCCCTTAGAGTCAACCAAGTGCATATAAGCTTATACCCTCTACCCATGTTTTATTCTTTGCTCTGAGTAACTAAGTAACCATAACTCTTAACTGCTACAGGAGCGATCATGTGTGAAGACATAACAGGAAAACTACGGTTTAAATGACCACTCTCATGCATTTTTTTCAGCATCAGCATTTCAAATAGGTATTAAACCTTCTTTACTAATAAAGTTTCATTTTTAGTGGTTGTGTATTTTTACCATTTGTATTGATTTCATTAGTACTGCATATCAGTCCTTCTCTGAAGGGGATTGTTGATGTTATTAGATAAAGACTTTCTAGTTCATGAATTCTCAAACAGTTACAATGGTATATAATAAGGAATTAGAGATGAGTGAACCAGTCAAGATTCGCTTCGGGTCCGATTTTCTGAATTTTTTAAACAGTTCGGTTCAGACCTGAATCGATTCAAGACGAACCGAAGTTGATCCAATTACCGAAGTTTATAACCCCCTCTAGCCTCCTAGGACTCGTAGGACTATTTTTATGAAAGCTTGTTATCTTTTTTGACAGCAATAGTAAATGATATCTGAGTGACTCTGACATACATACTTAGCTATGGGAAAACATATGTTAGATAGCGTTAACATAAAGGTGAAACTCAAAAAATTAGAATTTTGGGCAAAAGTCCATTTATTTCAGTAATGCAAATGAAAAGGAATTGCATTAATGCAGTTTAAAATTAGAATTTTGTGAAAAGGTTCAATATTCTAGGCTCAAAGTGTCACACTCGAGTCAGCTAATTAATCCATACCCCCTGAGTAAAGGTTACCTCAAAATTGAGACTTTGGGGTTTAATAAGCTGTAAGCCATAATCATCCAAATTATAACAAATAAAGGCTTGAAATATCTCCCTTTGCATGTAATAAGTCTATCTCATATATTAGTTTCACCTTTTAAGTTGCATTACTGAAATAAATGAACTTTGCACGATATTCTAATTTTTCGAGTTAAAAACACACTGCGCTGGAATGACAAGGTCGGAATGTCTGCCTGTACAACACACAAACGTGTTGATTATTAGAAGAAAGTGGCCCGTTGTGAACAAGCCCAAAAAATTATCCCCTTTAATTGGGAGCAGCTGCAGTGCAATGTGGATGTAGCACGGTACGGATATAGTGGCATGACGCTGCAATAGTGACGGCAACAGGAGCAGTATAGCTTGGAACATACAAGGCTCTCTATGGGTAGTAGTAGCAATAGTAGCAGTAGTAGTGATAGTGGCGGCAGATGCTTTGCATTAATAGGGGTGGCAGTAGGGGATTAACAGCGAGGGGCAACAGCAGCTGCAGCAGTAGCCATGTGGTACATGTTGGCAGAAAGGCAGCAGCATGAAGGAGGCAGCAGCAGCCTTAAGAAAGATGATGGTCAGCAGGTAGCAGCAGTGGGATGATGGAGGCAATGGCAACGGCTGTACAGAAAGTGATGGTAGGCAGGTCACATTAGTGGCATGATGCAGGTGGCAGCAGGAGCCATAGAGAACGTGATGGTAGGCAGGCAGACAGACAGCAACTGTGGCAAGATGGGGCACAGCAAGCAAGGCTAGATCTATTCATCGGAATCAGCTGGAGGAGTATGAAAATCCTCCTGAATCCAGGCTTGGTTCATTTTGACAATAGTGATGTTTTGAACACTGGTGGGGGACAACTTGATCCGTTTGGGTGTGACCATGTCTCCCGCGGTTCTGAAAACCTTCTCCAAGATGTCACTGGAGGCTGGGCAAGAAAGAAGAAAGAGAGCGTGCTGTGCCAGTTCGGGCCACTGTTCTAGCCTGCCTGCCCAGAAATCCATGGGGTCAGGAAATAGGGTATGTGGCAGAGACTGCCATAGTTTTGGTAGGCCTGAACCTGGGCATTGAGGGGGGAGCTGTCGGCTAGTTGACTGGCCTCAACCGGGGGCGGCACGTGGAAAAACTGCTCCATCATGTTGAGGAGACTGAAATGTCTGCTGCTGCTGTGGCTTCTGCTGCTTGTGGCAGCGGGAGTGGGTTGATTCTGCGAGGGGTGACAAGGAACCTCCCTTTCACGCTGGCGTCAGATGTCTGCTCTCTGTAAGCTGCAGCAAGCTACTTGCAAAGTGTTTCCTGATAATAACATAATTTGTCCTCCCTTTTTGCAATGGGAAAACATTCCCCCATTTTGCCCTGGTAGCAAGGCTATAAAAGCATGGCTATCCAGTAATCATCAGACTGCTTGATGTCAACAATACGCCTGTCACTGCATAACCAAGTGAGCATACAGGTTGTCATTCTGGCCAGCGTGCCCGAGGAGCCAGTTCTATCCAGCTCTGGCCCCCACTAACACAATTGGGAGTGTTGGGTGATGTCATCCTCATCATTGTCCTTTTGTTCCTCCACCTCCCACTTCTCTTCCTCCTCTTGCAGTGGCAGCTCCTCAACCTATTCTTCATCATCCTCCTCCATGTCAGATTCCTTTTGTCTATCCCCAACAGCTATAGATAGGACAGCAAGATGCTTCGGCTGTTCTTTTTTTCCACTGTGGTCCCCTTTTGCATGACCATCAGCAACTGTTCTAATATAAATATGAGAAGGATAGTGCGAACCTTGCTGCACAGCGAGAAACACAGCGAGCGGCCCATGTGAGAGTACAAGGCAGGGATGACTTTTTGGGAGAAATAATGCTGGCTAGGAAACTTCCAGCGAGGCTGAGTGCATGCCATTAGGTCCCTAAAAGCAGCAGCCTTGACTAAATGGTAAGGCAGCAACTGCACCACCAGCAATTTGGCCAGGTGGGAATTAGGCCTGCGCATCATCGGATTGCTGGGCGCTTAGAGTTGTTTCCTGGCCACGAATTTTGTTATTGATGGAGTGGAGAAGGAGTCTGAGCGGTAGAAGCAGAAAGAGATGATGATGATTAGCGATGAGCGGCAGGGGCAATATTCGAATTTGTGATATTTCGCAAATATTTGGGCGAATATTCGCCATGTATTTGCGAATTCGAGAATTCGTTATCTCCAGTCATTATTTTCTTGATTGCGGGAATCGTCAATTGAAAAATTCGCAATAAAAATTTGCATTCAACACTACTACTAAAGTCAAAGATATTGCAGCCTTCTCTTTGGCCCACAAGCTAGAAGCAGGGAGGGATCATGTGTACTGAAAAAAAAAAATCTCAAATATTCAAAATTCCAAATATATATCACTATATTCTAAACATTCGTTAATTCTCAAAGTGCGATAAAAATTAGCAATTCGAATATTCGTGATCAACACTAATGATGATATGAAAGACACCGTTTTGTCCGTGAATGCGATCTGGCTGCTGTAAGGGAGACTGGGAGAAGGGGGGAACTCCTGCTGCGGTGGCTGGCTGCCACCTCTGTTTGCCCACGGGATGAGGTGATGCCGCTTCATGTCGTTCAGTAGAGCTCTGGTGTGTACGTTTGTGTTTGCCTGCCCACATTTTATTTTGTCCTTGCACAGCTTGTACAAGGGAATGCTTTTGTCTTCCGGCAGTGTGGAGAAAAAATGTCATAACAGAGATACTCGTGCAACAGAGGCAGCTAAGCTGGGCTTACCTCAGGCACATTTTGGGCCTAACCTACCTGTCAGCGGCATCACCAGATCCAAAAGCAGTCGTGGCCCTGGCTGTTTTTTGGGAGGTATGTGGCCTCTGCTCTTTATTGTTGCCACCATCAAGGTTCTCCTCTGATGTTGCCTCCTCCTCAGCACCCAAATATGGCTCCCAGGTTCTGTCCAGAACACAATCGTCTTTGGAGTCCTCACTCTCCCTTTTACTTCTAATAGACTGTGGGATATCATGGTGGGTTCTTTGGCCTCCTTCCCCTGCTGTTCCCTGACTGCCACTGTCGCTGACCCAATGCCAATAGTGCGGGTACAGGGGCCACTACCACCACCACCTAGACGGCTATGTCTGGGGTCTGCTGACTCCATCTCCTTCTTAGGGCAGTACAAACGCTGACTACTCTCACAAAAGTCGTCAACAGGGAGGCTCTCTTGACTATCTGCTGTAGGGTGTGGTGGGGATTTCTTGCCACTTCTTAGGAAAAAGGAAGGTGCCCCTCTAGGAATGGACAATGAAGACTGAAAGGCCTCCACTGGGGCTGCAAGGAGGAGGAGCAGGTGGAACGCTGTGACCCCTGGCTCCATGATAAGTATGCACAGGCTACAAAACATAAAGTACACATAGGCCCACAAATGATGTGTTAGGCGCTATGATAAAGTGTGGCCCTAATAAGAAACCTACTCAGTGTACATAAATACACCTATACTAAAATGAACTGAGACTAAACAGGTTTTACATCAAAAGAATATATATGCTTTATTATAAATGCAAATTACATAGTTAAAAAAGAGAACATGATACATCAGATAAAAATAGTGGACTACACCTGAGGAGCTATTCATAAAGTATACATACGGTATAGAGGAAAAAACAAAAAGTCGTATGGACTGGCCCAATTTTATAAATACATATATGCCAATAATATACGTATATATATATATAAATATACACATGTGTATATATGTGTGACACCCAGCAATACTAAAGTGCAAGTGCATGTTATCTAATAAAGCTATGTCTCCATATCAAATAGCAATACGCCAGTGACATAAATGGGACTACCTAAATCTTCCAAATGAATATGCTGGTGAACACACATATAAAGAGCCTGGACTCATGCCTAAAGTCACAATAGTATCACATAACCCATCATAAGGATATCCACCTCAGGAGAGCCACGTACACTGACACATGTTTCGGCGATGCCTTCCTCTGGGGGTGCGGCTCTCCCTGTGAATGTGCTCCTTTTAAAAGACCCAACTCACCTGTATGGGATAGTGCATTTGTGGAGCCTGTGGGGATCGTCATCCCGGAAATGGACAGGAGAGCATGCGGGAACACCCGATGGCCAGTCAGGTAACAGCACGCCCAGTCCCGCACACGTGACGCACCAGACACGTGATGGCCTGTCATGCTCCCGTCCGCGCCACAGTCAGGTGACCTCCCCCACAGGAAGGTCCTTAAAACATAAAACACAAATGTGAATATATACAGCAATAGGGACAGGACAGGAAATTCAATGGAACAACCTATAAACCACCCATGTGGCGAACATGCCTACAATAAATACATAATTGTATAAAGAATATATAAGAAAATAATTTAAATACATGATAAATATTAGAGACAAAAACAGAGTAAAATGAAAAACACATGATTCATATATAATAATAAATTCATGCATGATTATACAAAACATATATAATGATCAATCAAAGTGAATCATAATAAAAGCATGAAATGACATGATTTATTAAAGTGAATTGTGATAAAAGCCAAATTAATAAGTGAATTGACACATATAAAAATGAAAAAATTTATAAAAAAGAAAATGAATAAAATAAAAATTTTATAAAAAAGGTCAATCCACAAAGGCATGGAACCAAAAAAGGTGACCTAGGGAATATAAAAACAAATATGAGTATACATGTAATATATTAAAAGAACCCAAAAATAAGGACTCACAACATAAAAACATATGATATAAAATATACGGTTGTAACTAAATGGTACTCAGAGAAAAGGAGCAAAGCTTAGAACATCATTAAGACCCCTCGGTTGCATAGTATCCAGGGTCCAGATCCACCTGGTCTTACGTTGTGACAATATTTTTATTACATTCCCTCCCCACATTCCCAAATCAACACAGTCAATGCCACGCACTCTCAGTAGGGAAGGATTACCATCATGATATTTTTTTAAATGTTTTGGAATCAGTTTTAAATTGACCAGATCATCATCATCCCTGGCTCTCACTATATCCTGGACATGTTCCCTAACTCTTACTTTTAGTTCCCTGGTGGTGAGGCCGATATCGATTTTTTGGCATGGGCAGGTCGCAAAGTAGACCACAGCTCTTGGGTGCAAGATATCCTATGTGTGATCCAATAGGTTTTCGTCTGTGTAGAATTACTAAAGTCGATGGCCTTCTCCACATTTGGACACGCCACACATCTGCCACATGGGAAACAACCCCATTTTGGTCCACTTGACCCAAAAATTGTGCCCATTCCTAAAGGGGGCATAATAAAATTTTACTAGGTGATCTCTCGAGTTCCTCGATTTCCTAGCCACCAACAACAACTTTTCAACAACTGGAACACTGTGAGTGATAGTTGGTAATATATCTCACCGTTTCAACTGGTTGATTCTTTGGTTTATATAACTACATTGCTGCCTTTATCCGCCGGGTTGTAAATTTCTCAGACCATTTCCTCAAAACCGTAGGAATGTCATCTGATGTATCGGTAAGTTGCTTCAGGTGTTTCCATCTTTTCCTATTTCGGATGAAGGGTTTATATCGAAATGGGAGAAAATTTGTACCAACAGTTCACTACAACTCATGGAACTTCTTATAGGTCTTGACTCTAAAATATTATGTACGCTTGATCAAGATATTAAGTCAACACAGGGTCAATTGAGGGAGATCCTGACGGATGAGGATTGGAGTTCATTCAAACGGCAGTTTTTTCCTCAATGTCAACAGCCAGTGATATTAATAGCCATGCTGGATTGGGTGTAACCACAAGGTGGAGAGGAAAGAACAAGAGGAAATGGGATAAGAAAGGATAACCTAACAAGACAGGATGACAAGAATGTGGGAGTGCAAAACACCAACAGTTTAAAGGCAATTCATTTATCTATCAGCTTTCTGACACGGATATATCCGTGTTACAGAAAGGATTAACCTTCTCACCCTGTTCCCCTCCTGATAGTTTTACAGCGGTGAAGGATCTTCACCTTTTTGGACGCTTATTGATCTTTAAGAAGTGGTTTCATGGGTCTAAAGAGGATAATGTTTTTAGTACACCTGTGGAAAGTGAAGCCTTGGAGGTTTTGGAGAGCCTATTACAGGAACAACTTACCAATACATCAGGTGAGATTTCTACGGTGTTGAGGAAACGGTCTGAGAAATTCCCTTCCCTATCAGTCTGTCCGGCTGTGGACCTTTTTGTGAAATCTGTCACTAATGAACTCCACAAGTTGCCTCAAAATAAGACAGGGGACAATTTAACATTGGACCAATGCCAAAGTCTGAAAAAATTACAGTCCTTTAAGGACATAATTTACAAGCCGGCGGATAAAGGTGGCAATGTGGCCCCGTAAAATGTATGAGTTGGAAGCTTATCGTCAAAAAGAGATTCATCCTGTTATAAGAAACTTACATTTAACCCTCTTACATCTTTCGGTAATCTATTACGGGACCTATTAAATAGAGCTGTGGAGGATGGTATTATCTCCCAACAACTATGAGAGGCACTAATTGTGAACAACCATACGATTCCAATGTTGTACCTTTTACCTAAAGTTCATAAAAGTGTGACGAAGTGTAGCTGGCCAGCTAAGATCTGTCCTAGGTTGCTAGTATAGCTTATATGTGTATACAGCTAGAACTGCTAATAACCTTAATACAGTTCCTATGTTTATGTGTTAAAGACAATAGCAGAGTTATTTACTGTGACATCGTGTTTTGGATGTCATATAACTGTTATATTTTGTGTTCACAGAAGCAGAAAAAAAAATATGCCTTTAAGATTCATTTTGCAATGTAAGGTGGGCTTTGCGACACAGCAGAAACAACAGAAAGCATAGTGTTAATCTGTTGTTGCTGGGCAGAAGTCTAGACCAATCACAGCCAGCTTCTCACACAGCAAAAGTTTTCACCAATCACAGCAAGCCTCAAACACAGCCTGTCTAGGAATTCCCTTAGCAGGAGCTGCTGGAATAGTTACTCACCAGAGAGAAGAGTAACACACAGTTCCAGTCAGAGTCCAGTTTTATGGGAACAAGAGGCCAAAATAGGTATTTAGAACAGTTATATAATGTTCATATTGTTAGTATTGTGATTAGAACTGCGTACTGAACCAGTTATATATGTGTTTACTTACAGTTCCACCAAATTGCAAGCATACAAACCAGATTTAATACAAATTGCATACAAACTTCAAACTGCTCATACCAGATCATAAGAAAATTCATACTGCAAACCTAGTTGAGCAAGCAGAACTATTAGTTAGACCTCAGATATACCTCTCAGAGTGATCATAAAGTGCTTAAATAGCTTAAAGTGAGAGTACAGATACTCAAGAGAGAAATATATCCACCATTTTATGTTGAATGACAAGATTGAACAGTTGAACCACCATCTTAATCATACCGCCATTTTGTGATATCTTTTCAACACGTGTTATGTACATGAAGTATCTGCTGCGGAGGCGGCAGTGTTATATGAAACCATAGAACGTGTGCATTAGTCAAACTGCAGCTGACTCTTAAAGTGGCATAATGGCAAAGGAAAAATAGTCAGATAAAGAGCGCCAACCATCCTGCGATCCCTAGAGAGAGAAAGAGACGCATGGTGGGAGGCCAAAGTCCAGAGCTAGAGTGCCTGCACCGCTATCCACGGAGAGACCATGTACTGCAGCCAGCTAGTTTCTCACCACTAGGCCTAAAGCCAGCAGCGTATCCAAGCCAGTGCATCGCAAGTCAGCACAAAGCATCGCAAGTCTGCACAGAGTATCGCAAGTCATCACAGAGCATCGCAATTCAGCGCAAGCATCACATCATATTAAGAAAAGACACTTCTTCCTTAAGATTGACATTTGTTTCTGCTCTTTAGAATAAGGTCAGAGCTTTCCTTTTATTACTTTTCATTGCATATAGGCTTTGGCATAAAGAAACATTTTTTTGTGTTCAGAAATAAGACACCTTAAATAAAAACAAAGGACAGTTTGTAGTACACAGACTCTAAAGCATTTAAAGTGAAAGTCATTTATTGCCTGCATTTGTCGCTGTTATATTTATAGCGACAGTCATTTAATTCTGCATTTGTCAGTATTGCATTTAAAGTGAAAGGACTCTAAAAATTTGTATTGATTGTTAGTATTGCATTTAAAGTAAAATGTCTGAACCTAGTATTACCATGCCACTGTTAGAGGATACAAAGATAGATAGAGTAGAGCAGGATGAACAAGGGAACCTGTCTGAGGTAAAGCAGCATTAGTATTGCCTCAAGCAAATATAGCCCAAACAGATGAACTAAGACTTTCATCCCGTGCCAGAAAACGGACCCAAAAGATGCTGGAAAATTTGGAGCAAGAAGCAGTACTGAAAGGAAAAAATTCACCAGAATGTATGATAAATGGAAATTATACATTAAAGACATTTGTAAAAAGCTAAAGCAAGAAAGTATAAAAGGGAACTTGAGTGATATGGTAGAGACGATAGAAGAATCTGAATCAGAGCTTATGGCAGCATATGTCAACCTGCGGTCATTTACGACACCTTCAAAGGATATTGTAAGGAACATGGACCCATGTAATGCGGTCACTAAGATCATAAGAGAACTATCATCTGCAGAAAACTATAATAAAGTTAAAGCAAAAAGTAGAATGAACGAGCTTTTTATGAGAGACTATGCTAGGTCCTTAGGTGGTACTACAATCTCAAGTGTTACTTGAGTCCTCAAATACTTCAGCCAAAAGAAAGGAATTAGCTGAACAACTTGCTGTCAAGCGGGCAGAAATTGAAATGGAAGCTGCCATCGAGGCGCAGCGCCAACTGATGGCTGAAAAGGAAGCTAAAATGGAGGCACAGCACCATCAGATGGAATCTGAAATGGAGGCACAGCGCCATCAAATGGAAGCTGAATTGAAAAGTCTGGAAAGGCAAAAAGAAGTTAAGATCATAGAAGACAGACTTAGAGTACCCATAGAGGATATGAATCAGAGTACTCATAGGCTCAAATCTGTACTAAGTGATAAAGCAGACTCCTGCATACTCCCAGGAGAATGGAAGGAAATCTTCAGCACTTAGTGAGGAAATACGTCATTATCCTTCCATCCATGCTCAAAAAGACAAAGAGAGGCCTAGTCCAGTGTTAGGAAAAAGGTGTGTGGATTTACCCTCTATTTCTACCGGAAAAGAAGAAGAGAGGGACTCACCTAATTCGGAACTAAGTGAGAAAATAGAACAGGATGATTCTATTCCTAGATGTCACGGCAGTACTCAGGAGAATGTTACAACCATTGTCCCAGCACGACCACAGAGAACAGTCCTAGCTAGACTTCCCGTTCCGGAAACTAATGTGTTTTCAGGAGACGTACTGAAGTTCATAGAGTGGAAGGCAAGTTTTGAAATGATCATTGAGCATCATTGCTTCAGTCCAGTTAACAGGTTATTCTAACTTCAGAGATATGTTGGTGGAGAAGCCAAGGAAGTTCAGTGAAGGTAACTTCTATAGAAAAGACGAATAAGCCTACAAACAAGCTTGGGAAAAATTAAATGCAAGATACGGTCATCCTTTCTTAGTACAAAGATCCTTTAGAGAGAAACTAAATAACTGGCCTAAAATAGGTCCTAAAGAACACTTCAAACTCCAAAAGTATGGTGGCTTCCTGCAAGCATGCAGCAATGCCATCCCACATGTAAGAGGACTAGAAGTACTAAATAATTATCTAGAAAACCACAGGATGCTAACTAAGCTACCTGAAGAAGTGGCTTCTAGATGGAATCGCTATGTGACTGAACAGTTAGATCTAGTTAAGTACTTCCGAAGTTTTAGAGAGTTCTCTGAGTTCATCAATAAGGAAACATTGATAGCATGTAATCCAGTAACAGCATCTTACGTCTTAAAATCCTTAGAAGAAAGACCTGTGAGAGATATAAGACGCGCAAGAGCAACTAGCTTTGCAACCAACACAGCAGCTAAAGGTTCAGACACTTACGAGAGCAAGTCCAAAGTCACTACTGGGATCAATAGAGAGACAGAACCGACAAATCTTCAGACTACCTTCAAATGTATATTCTGTGGAGAGAACCACTCCATACACAAGTGTCAACAACTGAAGGAGAAGTCCCCAGATGAATAGAAAATATTTGCACTGGATAACCAACTGTATTTTGGATGTCTAAGAAAAGGCCATGTTACTAAGGAGTGTAAGAAAAAGGCCACATGCAGCGTTTGCAAAGGACGCCATTCTACACCACTACATGACGAACGTCCAAAGAAAGATAAATCCTCAATACCTAAAGATACTAAGTAAGGAAAGAAAGTATCGTTATTCTCTTGCAGAGTGAGGGAAGGAGAAAGCAATGGCACATCAATGGTTGCACCAGTGTGCATATTAAATACTAAAAGGAGGAACAAGAAGGTATACGCCTATGAGCTAATGGATGCCCAGAGTGATGTCACCTTCATTGATCAAGAAATCTGCAAGTGGCTACAGAACCAATGAGGCTCAAACTCACCACAATGATGGGGATAGACACATTAGTGAACAGTCAAAGGGTCAAAGGACTGAGATTTAGAGGACTTCATTCAAACTGCACATTGAATCTACCTCCAGCTTATACAAAAGATGATATACCTCTAGTTCGAGATCGCATACCTACCTGTGAAACAGCCAATAAATGGTAGCACCTATCTGTCATATCTCATAAAAATGTCCCCACTAAAGGAGTTTGGTGTTGGACTGTTGATAGGTTACAATTATCCCGAAGTCTTGGTACCACGAAAGGTAATCACTGGAGGAAAGTGTGAACCCTACGCTGTTCAAACTGATCTAGGATGGGGTGTTGTTGGAGGAAAACAGCAGATCGCAAACTCAAGACAGGTTACAGGATTGTGTCATTGAATATCTGTCCAAGAGTTACCAACTGTAAGTCCAGCTAATGTAATCAAGATCCTTGAATCCGACTTTGCAGACATAAGTTCTAAAGAAAAGAGTGTATCTCAAGAAGACAAAGTTCGTACACACTCTAGAAAAAAATATTCAGCAGAATCAACAAGGTCATCTTGAAATGCCCTTAACTTTTAGAGAATGACCTCCTCTGCCAAATAACAGAAATCTTGCCCTAGCAAGATTGAAATATTTGAAGAAAAAGATGGGAAGAGATCTCAAATTCAAGCAGGATTATTTGAAATTCATGGAAGGCATCCTTGAAGAAGGACATGCAGAGAAAGTTAATAACAAACCTAAAGAAGGAGAAGTGTGATATATCCCTTCTTTCGGTTTGTTTACCACTCAAAGAAACCAAATAAGATTAGAGTAGTATTTGATTGCCCATCAAAGTACAATGTTGTTGCATTGAATGATCATCTACTAAAAGGACCAGATCTACAAACTCTGCCTGGAGTACTCTGTAGATTCAGAAAGTATCCCGTAGCGGTCATGTGTAACGTTGAAAAGATGTTCCACCAGTTTCATGTTAAAAATAAAGATAGAGACTTCCTGAGGTTTCTATGGTGGGGATGGAGATACAGATTCAGAGCCAGCAGAATACAGAATGAAAGTACACTTGTTTGGAGCAGCATCGTCTCCAGGTTGCGCCAATTATGGTATGAAGTATCTGGCCAATCAGAATGAAAAGGATTGCCTATTAGCACAAATTTTCTGAAGAAAAACTTTTATGTAGATGATGGTCTCATAAGACTAGAGTCCACAGAATCTGCAATCAAACAGGAAAGCCAAGAGTTATGTGCAAGAGGAAACCTGCGCCTTCATAAATTCATCTCAAACAACAGAGAGGTACTGGAATCCATCAGTGACTCTGAATGTGCATCAACAAGGAAGAATGTAGATCTCAATTATGATCATCTTCCAGTTCAGAACGCACTTGGATTGGGATGGAATGTATAGAATGACAAGTTCTTCTTCGAAGTATCTATTGAAGAGAAAGTTGCAACTAGACGAACCATTCTTTCCTCAGTGGCTTCTATATTTGATCCATTGGGATTCTTGGCCCCAGTAATCCTCGGAGCAAAATAAATACTGCAAGAATTATGCAAACAGAAGTTGGGATGTGATGAGCCCATACCTGAAAATTTGAGGCCAAGGTTGGAAAGTTGGATAAGAGACTTGCAAAACTTGAGAGAAGTTCGGATACCCAGATGTTTTGTACCTCAAGATTTCGGAAAGTACAAGAAAATAGAACTTCATCATTTTTCAGATGCCAGTAGTTATGGTTATGGTCAGTGCTCCTACATCAGAGTAATAGGAGAAGAAAAGATACACTGTGCCCTGGTTATGGGGAAGGCCAGAGTTGCACCTACCAATATTCAGACAATACCAAGACTTGAGCAGCCGTAGTTTCAGCATCAGTAAGCAAGTTTCTGAGAGAAGAATTGGAATTGAAAATAGATGAAGAATATTTTTATTTATTTTTTTTAGGAAAATTCCTCAAATTTATGTTCAAGTCCTACCACTAAGAACATAGAATTATAGGTAATTTTGGTGGGAGTGTAGCTGGCCAGCTAATACCTGTCCTAGGTTGCTAGTATAGCTTATATGTGTATACAGCTAGACCTGCTAATAACCTTAATACAGTTCCTATGTTTATGTGTTAAAGACAATAGCAGAGTTATTTGCTGTAACATCATGTTTTGGATGTCATATAACGGTTATATTTTGTGTTCACAGAAGCAGAAAAAGATAATATGCCTTTAAGACTCATTTTGTAATGTAAGGTGGGTTCGGTGACACAGCAGAAACAACAGAAAGCATAGTGTTAATCTGTTGTTGCTGGGCAGAAGTCTAGACCAATCACAGCCAGCTTCTCACACAGCAAGAATTTTCACTAATCACAGCCAGCCTCACACACAGCCTGTCTGGGAATACCACTATCAGGAGCTGCTGGACTCATTACTCACCAGAGAGAGGAGCTGAACAGACACACAGTTCCAGTCAGAGTCCAGTTTTATGGGAACAAGAGGCCAAAATAGGTATTTAGAACAGTTATATAATGTTCATATTGTTAGTATTGTGATTAGAACTGTATACTGAACCAGTTATATATGTGTTTACTTACAGTTCCACCAAATTGCAAGCATACAAACCAGATTCCATACAAATTGCATACAAACTGCAAACTGCTTATACCAGATCATAAGCAATTGCATACTGCAAAATGCAAACCAAGTTGAGCAAGCAGAACTATTAGTTAGACCTCAGATATACCTCTCAGAGAGATCATAAAGTGCTTAAATAACTTAAAGTGAGAGTACAGATACTCAAGAGAGAAATATATCCACCATTTTATGTTGAATGACAAGATTGAACAGTTGAACCACCATCTACATCATACCGCCATTTTGTGATATCTTTTCAACACGTGTTATGTACATGGACTATCTGCTGTGGAGGCGGCAGTGTTACATGAAGAAAAGTTGAAGTTAATAAATAAGTTTTTTCAAGCATTTGGTGTGCTCTTTAAACCTACTGTTTCCATAGAACAGCACTAGAGGAATTACAGAGTAGTAACATAGTAACATAGTAACATAGTACATAAGGCCGAAAAAAGACATTTGTCCATCCAGTTCGGCCTGTCATCCTGCAAGTTGATCCAGAGGAAGGCAAAAAACCCCTGTGAGGTAGAAGCCAATTTTCCTCACTTTAGGGGAATAAAAATTCCTTCCCGACTCCAATCAGGCAATCAGAATAAATCCCTGGATCAACGATCTCTCTCTAGTAGCTATAGCCTGTAATATTATTACGCTCCAGAAATACATCCAGGCCCCTCTTGAATTCCTTTATTGTACTCACCATCACCACCTCCTCAGGCAGAGAGTTCCATAGTCTCACTGCTCTTACCGTAAAGAATCCTCTTCTATGTTTGTGTACAAACCTTCTTTCCTCCAGACGCAGAGGATGTCCCCTCGTCACAGTCACCGTCCTGGGAATGAATAGATGATGGGATAGATCTCTGTACTGACCCCTGATATATTTATACATATTAATTAGATCTCCTCTCAGTCGTCTTTTTTCTAAAGTGAATAACCCTAATTTTGATAATCTTTCAGGGTACTGTAGTTGCCCCATTCCAGTTATTACTTTAGTTGCCCTCCTCTGGACCCTCTCCAGCTCTGCTATGTCTGCTTTGTTCACTGGAGCCCAGAACTGTACACAGTACTCCATGTGTGGTCTGACTAATGATTTGTAAAGTGGTAGGACTATGTTCTCATCACGGGCATCTATGCCCCTTTTGATGCAGCCCATTATCTTATTGGCCTTGGCAGCAGCTGCCTGACACTGTTTTTTGCAGCTTAGTTTGCTGTTTATTAAAATTCCTAGATCTTTTTCCATGTCAGTGTTACCGAGTGTTTTACCATTTAATAAGTACGGGTGACTTGCATTATTCCTTCCCATGTGCATAACTTTACATTTGTCAGTGTTAAACCTCATCTGCCACTTATCTGCCCAAGCCTCCAATCTATCCAGATCGCTCTGTAGTAGTATACTGTCCTCATCAGTGTTAATTACTTTCACACAGTTTAGTGTCATCTGCGAAAATTGATATTTTGCTATGCAAGCCTTCTACAAGATCATTAATAAATATATTGAAGAGAATAGGGCCCAATACTGACCCCTGAGGTACTCCACTAGTGACAGTGACCCAATCTGAGTATTTACCATTAATAACCACCCTCTGTTTTCTATCATTGAGCCAGTTACTTACCCACTTACAGATGTTTTCTCCCAGTCCGAGCATTCTCATTTTATATACTAACCTTTTATGTGGTACTGTGTCAAATGCTTTCGAGAAGTCCAGATACACGACATCCATTGATTCGCCGCTGTCAAGTCTAGAACTTACCTCCTCATAGAAACTGATTAAATTTGTTTGACATGAGCGATCCCTCACGAAGCCATGCTGATATGGCGTTATTTGCTTATTTCCGTTAAGATGCTCTAACATAGCATCTCTCAGAAAACCTTCAAACAGTTTACCCACAACAGATGTTAAACTTACCGGCCTATAGTTTCCAGGCTCTGTTTTTGGACCCTTTTTGAATATTGGCACCACATGTCACGGTGGTGAGTGGGGAAAACCCCCCACCGTGCAATAGCTGCTGTTGCAACGCCAGATAGCAGGGAACAGGGAGCTGGTCACCTCCTCACGCAACCCTAAGCGCTCTCCCTGGACTCCTAGCGTATGAGCCGCCTCATAAGGTAAGGGGGCTCATACTCTCCAACCTAGGACCCTGCTATCCCTGCTACACCCTAGGCCTGATGACAGGGCAGAGAATGCCTGTGCATCCTCGACACGGATGACTGGCGTCTCCAGAGGCCCAGTAGCTGACAGGGTGCAAGGCAATGGGGGAAGCCGTACGGCAGGTAAGACACAAAGCACAATAACAATGTTATCTACTCTTACCTGCCGCAGCCAAGATGGAAAGAGGCTCCGGGCTTGGAAACCCACGGTCTTGCCTTCGCTTAACCCCTCCGGGTAAGCACGCCCTTTTCAGAGCCATCACACACCATAATCAAACCTCTCAGACAAAACCCACACCACAACTACATACACCAGGTGGGGAGAGGAATGACAAACACACCGGAGGGGACAACAGACACAGCAAGGGAAACAGAATAATAAATAAGGGTGGCTCACACAGACAGGATAACAAACAGCCCAGGAGCAGAGCTCCACACCAAGCTGAGCCAAATCCCAACTGAACCTTCAGACTCCAACACAC
Source organism: Bufo gargarizans (assembly GCF_014858855.1). Lineage (NCBI taxonomy): Eukaryota > Metazoa > Chordata > Amphibia > Anura > Bufonidae > Bufo > Bufo gargarizans. The sequence continues at coordinate 88,668,903 of NC_058089.1, read as the reverse complement.
CAACCTTATAAGGAGGCCTGAGGTCACACCCACACAGAGACACACCCAATGTTCACAACACACAGAAGGGGATTAACCCTTCCAACACCAGTGGAAGGGAAGACAGCAACTAAAAGGGGAAGTGCATACAACTCAAACCCTGTGGACACCAAACAGGGAATGTGCACACATATAAAACACGTTGCCAAGGGCAACCGCACGCATGACTGTTGTCCGCGACAACCGCACCTGAGGCAACCACTAAGTGCCCCCAGCTGCGGTTGACGAACTCCAAAACGCGGTCAACCGCATGCGGCTCCCAAGGAGTCACGACCAAGACCGAGGGTCGTGACACCACATTTGCCATGCGCCAATCCTGTGGGACATTCCCTGTCAATATAGAATCTGCAAATATTAGAAATAAGGGTCTGGCTATGACATTACTTAATTCCCTTAGGATACGGGGGTGTATGCCATCCGGTCCTGGCGATTTGTCTATTTTAATCTTTTTAAGTCGCTGTTGCACTTCTTCCTGGGTCAGGCAGGACACTTTTAATGGGGAATTTTTTCAACATTCGGCATGTCATCTGACAGTTTATTTTCCTCAGTGAATACATTGGAGAAAAAAATATTTAACAGCTTTGCTTTCTCCTCGTCGCTCTCTGTGACTCTCCCCTCATTACTCTTTAACGTGCCGACACCTTCAGATTTATACTTTTTAACATTTATATAATTGAAGAACATTTTAGGATTAGTTTTACTCTCTTTGGCAATTAATCTCTCGGTCTCTAGTTTGGCCGCTTTTATTTGTTTTTTACATGTTCTATTTTTTTCCTTATAGTTTTTCAGTGCTTCTGTACTACCTTCCTGTTTTAGTGTTTTATATGCTTTCTTTTTGTCATTTATTGCTTTCTTTACAGTTCTGTTTATCCACATTGGTTTCTTTTTGTTCCTTAACCTTTTATTCCCATACGGTATGTACCTCTCACAATGAGATTTTAGGATGCTTTTAAAGATATCCCATTTTGTGGCTGTATTTTTATTTGTGAGGACTTTATCCCATTTAGTTAGGCCTATGGCCTCTCTTAGTTGGCTAAATTTAGCTTTTTTGAAGTTTGGTATTTTTGTTCCTCCCTGTAGAAACGCTCTTTTGAATGATAATTGGAAGGTTATTACTTTGTGGTCACTATTTCCCAGGTGTCCCCCAACCTGCACGTCTGTTGTTCTGTCAGGCCTATTGGTTAATACTAAGTCCAGAATGGCCGTCCCTCTAGTCGGGTCCTGAACCAGTTGGGAGAGGAAATTGTCTTTGGTTATTGCCAAGAACCTGTTTCCTTTATGAGATATACAAGTTTCAGTTTCCCAGTCTATATCTGGGTAGTTGAAGTCCCCCATAATAACCACCTCATTATGATTTGCCGCCTCGTCTATCTCGTTTAGTAGTAGATTTTCTGTGGACTCTGGTATATTAGGTGGTTTATAGTAAACTCCTATTAGTAATTTATTATTGTTTTTAGCGCCATGTATCTCTACCCACAGTGACTCCACATGTTCATGTCCCTCACTTATATCTTCCCGTAGTGTGGGCTTTAGACAGGACTTTACATAAAGGCAGACCCCTCCCCCTCTCCGGTTTTGGCGATCCTTTCTAAACAGGCTGTAACCCTGTACATTAACTGCCCAGTCATAGCTATCATCCAGCCATGTCTCAGTTATTCCCACTATGTCATAGTCCTCCTCACACATCACTAATTCCAGTTCACCAGTTTTATTAGTCAGGCTTCTGGCATTAGTATACATACATTTGAGAGGTTTATGTATATTTTTTACTCTACACCTTTCCTTCTGAACTGTTCTAGTCCCTCCTTCCGTTCCTCCCCCAGTCTCACTACCTTGCCCCCGGTCTCTATCTGCACTATCTTCCCATTCTATAACATAATTACCCTCCCCCCCAGTCCCTAGTTTAAACACTCCTCCAACCTTCTAGCCATCTTCTTCCCCAACACAGCTGCCCCTTCCCCATTGAGGTGCAGCCCGTCCCTACGATAGAACCTGTAGCCGATAGAGAAATCGGCCCAGTTCTCCAGGAACCCAAACCCCTCCTTCCTACACCAGTTCTTGAGCCACTTGTTAATTTCCCTAATCTCCCGCTGCCTCTCTTGTGTGGCCCGTGGTACAGGTAGTATTTCGGAAAATACTACCTTTGAGGTCCTTGCCCTCAGCTTTTGACCTAAATCCCTGAAATCATTTTTAAGGACTCTCCACCTACCCCTAACTTTGTCATTGGTTCCGATATGGACCATGACCGCTGGATCTTCTCCAGCCCCTCCCAGTAATCTGTCAACCCGATCCGCGATGTGTCGAACTCTAGCGCCAGGAAGACAGCACACTGTTCGGCGATCACGGTCTTTGTGACAGATTTCCCTATCTGTTCCCCTAATAATTGAATCTCCCACTACCAGCACCTGTCTGGCCTGCCCTGCTCTCCTGGTCCCCTGCTTACCGGTGCTGGCATTCCCCTGACTGGCAGAGGAAGTGTCCGGCTGCGGCAGTGCCATCCCTGGACTGACATCCCCCTCATCTGCCAAACGTGCAAACTTGTTGGGGTGTGTCAGATCAGGGCTAGCCTCCCTGGCACTCTTCCCTCTACCCCGATTTCTAACTGTTACCCAGCTAGCTACCTCACTTTCCTCAGCCTCCTCTCTGTCACCCTCCTCCTCATCTACCCCAAAGAGTGCTTGCTCGGTGAGAAGCAAACTCGTTTGCAAATTGTCAATGCCTCTCAGTGTTGCAACTTGCCCATTTAGAGACTCGATTAGCGATTCCAAACGGGTAATTTGCTCACATCTTGAACAAAGATATGCACCCTTGAACTCCTGTTCCAGGACTGCATACATCATGCAAGATGTGCACTGGACTGCGTTGTCAATTGTGCAACACATACTAAATGGGGATTACACCAGCAAAGTAAAAAATACAATATAATGTAGTACTAAGAAACTGGCTAATTACAGTCCCCCACTGAAGTCCCTGAATCTAAAGTCACTTACTCTTAAGTCACACACTTATGCAACCACGCGTCGCGGTCAAACTCGCGTTATATATCTCCTTATATAAATAAATATAGATGCAGCTCACTACACCAGCCTGGTTTGTCTCCCCTCTGGATTCAAAGAGGCTGTGCTGCTCACACTGCTGAGTTTTTATAGTCTCCTAATTAGACAACCACACCCAAATTAGACAGCCACACCCTAATTACTCACCTGTGCACCCCTGGAGAAGGAAAAAAAAAAGTGTTATCACAGCATACAATACAGTCAAATACAGCCACTCAATGTCCACAAATGATTTAGCTCTCAGATACTCCCTCACTTACTCTTAAGTCACACACTTACAGTGGAGGAAATAATTATTTGACCCCTCACTGATTTTGTAAGTTTGTCCAATGACAAAGAAATGAAAAGTCTCAGAACAGTATCATTTCAATGGTAGTTTTATTGTAACAGTGGCAGATAGCACATCAAAAGGAAAATCGAAAAAATAACTTTAAATAAAAGATAGCAACTGATTTGCATTTCATTGAGTGAAATAAGTATTTGAACCCTCTAACAAAAAAAGACTTAATACTTGGTGGAAAAACCCTTGTTTGCAAGCACAGAGGTCAAACGTTTCTTGTAATTGATGACCAAGTTTGCGCACATTTTAGGAGGAATGTTGGTCCACTCCTCTTTGCAGATCATCTCTAAATCCCTAAGGTTTCGAGGCTGTCTCTGTGCAACTCTGAGCTTGAGCTCCCTCCATAGGTTTTCGATTGGATTAAGGTCCGGAGACTGACTAGGCCACTCCATGACCTTAATGTGCTTCTTCTTGAGCCACTCCTTTGTTGCCTTTGCTGTATGTTTTGGGTCATTGTCGTGCTGGAACACCCATCCACGACCCATTTTCAGTTTCCTGGCAGAGGGAAGGAGGTTGTCGCTCAGGATTTCACGATACATGGCTCCGTCCATTTTCCCGTTTATGCGAATAAGTTGTCCTGTGCCCTTAGCAGAAAAACACCCCCAAAGCAAAATGTTTCCACCCCCATGCTTGACGGTGGGGACGGTGTTTTGGGGGTCATAGGCAGCATTTTTCTTCCTCCAAACACAGCGAGTTGAGTTAATGCCAAAGAGCTCTATTTTGGTCTCATCAGACCACAGCACCTTCTCCCAGTCACTCTCTGAATCATTCAGGTGTTCATTGGCAAACTTCAGACGGGCCTGCACATGTGCCTTCCTGAGCAGGGGGACCTTGCGAGCCCTGCAGGATTTTAATCCATTGCGGTGTAATGTGTTTCCAATGGTTTTCTTGGTGACTGTGGTCCCTGCTAATTTGAGGTCATTAACTAACTCCTCCCGTGTAGTTCTAGGATGCTTTTTCACCTTTCTCAGAACCATTGACACCCCACGAGGTGAGATCTTGCGTGGAGCCCCAGAGCGAGGTCGATTGATGGTCATTTTGTGCTCCTTCCATTTTCGAACAATCGCACCAACAGTTGTCACCTTCTCTCCCAGCTTCTTGCTAATGGTTTTGTAGCCCATTCCAGCCTTGTGCAGGTCTACAATTTTGTCTCTGACATCCTTGGACAGCTCTTTGGTCTTTCCCATGTTGGAGAGTTTGGAGTCTGCTTGATTGATTGATTCTGTGGACAGGTGTCTTTTATACAGGTGACTAGTTAAGACAGGTGTCCTTAATGAGGGTGACTAATTGAGTAGAAGTGTCTAACCACACTGTGGGAGCCAGAACTCTTAATGGTTGGTAGGGGTTCAAATACTTATTTCACTCAATGAAATGCAAATCAGTTGCTATCTTTTATTTAAAGTTATTTTTTCGATTTTCCTTTTGATGTGCTATCTGCCACTGTTACAATAAACCTACCATTGAAATGATACTGTTCTGAGACTTTTCATTTCTTTGTCATTGGACAAACTTACAAAATCAGTGAGGGGTCAAATAATTATTTCCGCCACTGTATGCAACCACACACTTAATCAACCACGCGTCGCGGTCAAACTCGCGTTATATATCTCCTTATATAAATAAATATAGATGCAGCTCACTACACCAGCCTGGTTTGTCTCCCCTCTGGATTCAAAGTCTAGTTAGACTAAAAGTCAGAGATACCAAAATTCTTCTAATGCCACAGCGCAAAAGGCACTTCATAGTGCTGCGCCTGCCACACGAAGTCCACAGGTAGGCCCATTATATCTGGATGTGGGAGACCTTTTGAAAATGTGTGCAAATTTTTGGATTGTAAAGTAAAACCACTTGTTGAATGCCTACCTTCATATACACGAGATACTGCTGATTTACTCCAAAAGATCGATGGGATTCATTTGGACTCTGATATCTTACTTGTAACATGTGATGTGGAGTCACTCTATACTAACATCAAACATGTAGACTGAATAAAAGCCACATCCTATTTTTTATCTATGAGTGACAGTGACAGTGATACATCAAGATATATCATGGATCTTTTACTTTTTGTGTTAACACATAATTTCTTTACTTTTACGGCTCCTTCTACCTAGGGGACAGGGGACAGCTATGGGGGCGGCTTTCACGCCGTCATATGCCAATCTCTTCCTGGGGCTGTGGGAGAGGGAGAGCTCTTCATGTCAGATTAGGCTGTGTTGATGGACCAAGTCATTTTTTGGACCCAGTACATCGATGACATCTTTTTGATCTGGCATGGTTCATCGGATGGGCTTCAAGGTTTAATCAAGGACAGCAATGATAATGAATACAACATCCATTTAACTTGTAATTATTGCCCCAAGACAGCAGATTTTTTGGATGTCACGATTAAAGTCGATGATTGGGGTTATTTACAGATAGATGTATACAAGAAAGAGACATCTGTAAATACGCTATTACACACAACATTGTCACACCCAAAACAGACCATCAGGGGAATTCCAACTGGCCAATTTACCAGGATAAGAGCAACAGGCTAATGTCTTGAAAAGTCGGTTACTTGAAAGAGGATATAGCAAAAGATCAATTAAGAAAGCCTACAATAGGGCCAAGAATACACCACGGGAGAGTGCGGTGCATCCTAAACCAAAGAATCAACCCGTTGAAACAGTGACATATATTACCAACTATCACTCACAGTGGGAGAACATGTACCAGTTGTTGAAAAGTTTTGGGCAATTTTAAGGACAGACTCTACCCTGACAACATTTTTTACCCCTGCTCTGGCCTTGGTGGCTAGGAGATCGAGGAACTCGAGAAATCACCTAGTGAAATCTTATTATGCCGCTTTAGGAATGGGCACAATTTTTGGGTCAAGTGGACCAAAATGGGGTTGTTCCCCATGTGGCAGATGTATTGCGTATCCAAATGTGGAGAAGGCCATCGAGTTTAGTAATTCCACCCAGACGAAAACCTATCAGATCACACATAGTATATCTTGCACCACAAGAGCTGTGGTCTACTAGGCGACCTGCCCATGCCAAAAAAACGATATCGGCCTCACCACCAGGGAACTAAAAGTAAGAGTTAGGGAACATGTCCGGGATATAGTGAGAGCCAGGGATGATGATGATCTGGTTAATTTAAAACCGATTTCAAAACATTTTAAAGAATATCATGAGGGTAATCTTTCCCTACTGAGAGTATGTGGCATTGACCGTGTTGATTTGAGAACGCGGGGAGGTAATGTAATGAAAATATTGGCACAACATGAGACCAGGTGGATCTGGACTCATATTTGTTTTTATATTCCCTAGCTCACCTTTTTTGGTTCCATGCCTTTGTGGTCTTGTCCTTTGATGATTCCAGGAGGGATTCAGGAAGCTTGATTTATTGGAACATTATTGGCTGTTTTCGGTTCATCACTTTTTAACCCATCTTAGTACACTGTGTTATGAAATAGTGTTCGAGATTGGCATTTTTTTAATTTTATTTTTTAGTTTCTTTTTTATAAATTTTTTCATTTTTATATGTCAATTCACTTATTCATTTGGCTTTTATTATGATTAATTTTAATCATGTATTTGAATTATTTTCTTATATATTCTTTTCACAATCATGTATTTAATGTAGGCATGTTCGCCACATGGGTGGTTTATAGGTTGTTCCATAGAATTTCCTGTACTGTCCCTATTGCTGTATATATTAACATTTGGAATTATGTTTTAAGGACCTTCCTGTGGGGGAGGTCATCTGACTGTGGCGCGGGCGGGCGCGTGACAGGCTATCACGTGTCTGGCGCGTCACGTGGGCGAAACTGCGCGTGCAGTCACCTGACTGGCCATCGGGTGTTCGCACGCGCTCTCCCGTCCATTTCCGGGATGACGATCCCCACAGGCTCCACAAATGAACGCGCTTTTGTATGATTGCACTATCCCATACAGGTGAGCTGGATATTTTAAAAGGAGCACATTAACAGGGACGGCTTGTGTGTAATTACACCTGCTCACCACTGCAGATGCAACAGCTAGAAGGTAAACAGTGAAGAGGAGGCAGCGCTGACACGGCGCGCGCCTACTCTTCAAACAGCTGATCGGATGTGTCGGGTGTCGGACCCCCTCTGATCTGATATGGATGACCTATCCTGAGGATAGGTCATCAATAAATATAACTTGGACAACCCCTTTAAGGACCAAGCCATTTTTTGCAAATCTGACCAGTGTCACTTTAAGTGGTGATAACTTTAAAACGCTTTGACTTATCCAGGCTATTCTGAGATTGTTTTTTTGTCACATATTGTACTTCATGACACTGGTAAAATTAAGTAAAGAAAATTCATTTTTATTTATAAAAAAATATCAAATTTACAAAAAATTTGCAAAAAATTGCAAATTTCCAAGTTTCATTTTCTCTACTTCTATAATACATAGTATTACCTACAAAAATAGTTATTACTTTACATTCCCTATATGTCTACTTCATGTTTGGATCATTTTGGGAATGATATTTTATTTTTGGGGGATGTTACAAGGCTTAGAAGTTTAGAAGCAAATCTTGAATTTTTTTAGAAATTTTCAAAAACCCACTTTTTAGGGACCAGTTCAGGTCTTAAGTCACTTTGTGAGGCTTACATAATAGAAACCACCCAAAAATGACCCCATTCTAGAAACTACACCCCTCAAGGTATTCAAAACTGATTTTACAAACGTCGTTAACCCTTTAGGTGTTCCACAAGAATTAATGGCAAATGGTGATAAAATTTCAGAATTTTGATTTTTGTGCAAATTAGTAACAAAGCAAGGGTTAACAGCCAAACAAAATGCTATATTTATTGCCCCGATTCTGTAGTTTGCAGAAACACCCCATATGTGGCTGTAAACTACTGTACGGGCACACAGTAGGGCGTAGAGGGAAAGGAATGCCGTATGGTTTTTGGAAGGCAGATTTTGCTGGACTGTTTTTTTTATACCATGTCCCATTTGAAGCCCCCCTGATGCACCCCTAGAGTAGAAACTCCATAAAAGTGACCCCATCTAAGAAACTACACCCCTCAAGGTATTCAAAACTGATTTTACAAACTTTGTTAACACTTTAGGTGTTGCACAAGATTTAATGGAAAATAGAGATACAATTTCAAAAATTTAACTTTTTTGGCAGATTTTCCATTTTAATATTTTTTTCCAGTTACAAAGCAAGGGTTAACAGCCAAACAAAACTCATTATTTATGGCCCTGATTCTGTAGTTTACAGAAACACCTCACATGTGGTCGTAAACTGCTGTACGGGCACGCGGCAGGGCGCAGAAGGAAAGGAATGCCATGGTGTTTTTGGAAGGCAGATTTTGCTGGACTGTTTTTTTTGACACCATGTCCCATTTGAAGCCCCCCTGATGCACTCCAAAAAAGTGACCCCATTTTAGAAACTACGGGATAGAGTGGCAGTTTTGTTGGTACTAGTTTAGGGTACATATGATTTTTGGTTGCTCTAGATTACACTTTTTGTGAGGCAAGGTAACAAGAAATAACTTTTTTGGCACTTTTTTTTTTGTTATTTACAACATTCATCTGACAGGTTAGATCATGTGGTCAGGTTAGAGCAGGTTGTCACGGACGCGGCAATACCTAATATGTATAAAAAAAAAATTATTTATGAAAGTTTTACACAATCATTTCATTTTTGAAAAAAAATCATGTTTTAGTGTCTCCATAGTCTGAGAGCCATAGTTTTTTCAGTTTTTGGGCGATTATCTTAGGTAGGGTCTCATTTTTTGTGGGATGAGATGACGGTTTGATTTTGGGGTGCATATGACTTTTTGATCGCTTGCTATTACACTTTTTGTAACGTAAGATGACAAAAAATTGCTTTTTTTACACCGTTTTCTTTTTTTTTTACGGTGGTCACCTGAGGGGTTAGGTCATGTGATATTTTTATAGAGCCGGTCGATACGGACACAGAGATACCTAATATGTATACTTTTTTTTTTAATGTAAGTTTTACACAATGATTTCATTTTTGGAACCAAAAAAATCATGTTTTAGTGTTTCCATAGTCTAAGAGCCATAGTTTTTTCAGTTTTTGGGCGATTATCTTGGGTAGGATATGATTTTTGCGGGATGAGATGACAGTTTGATTGGTACTATTTTGGCGTACATGCAACTTTTTTGATCACTTTTATTACCTTTTTTGGGAAGTAAGGTATGCAAAATGTCAATTTCCTCATAGTTTTTATTTTTTTATTTTTATGGCGCTCACCGTGCAGGGAAAGTAACATGACTGTTTTATAGATCAGGTCGTTACGAACGTGGCGATACCTAATATGTGTAGTGTATTTTTTTTATTTTTTATTCAGTGATAAATGTTTTTTCTTTTATCTTTACTTTTTTCACTTTTTTTAAAAAAAATTCTGACCCAGACCCACTTGGTTCTTGAACATCCAGTGGGTCTGATGTCTGTATAATACAGTACAGTACTCTAGATAGTGTATTGTACTGTATTTTACTTACACTTTGTCTGAACAGATCTATGCCTTTAGCACAGATATGTTCAGCACCATGGACAGCAGGATGCCTGAGAAGGCGTCCTGTTGCCATGGGAACCTTCCCCATCTGCCACAACTGAGCAGACGGGGGCTGTCTGGGGGCTCCCTCCCTCTGTGACCCCATCCTGTCTGGGGGCTGCAAAGGCACAGCAGCCCCCCGATGGGAGAGGGAGGGAGCTCCCTAACTTTTAACCTCTTCCATACAGCGGTCCGTACGGTCCGTGGTATGGAAAGGGTTAAACGGCTGACATCAACAGCACAGATGTCAGCCGTTTATACCAGAGTGTCAGCAATGTGCTGACACTCTGGTATACCCACTGGACACCAATGATTATTCAAGAGTAGTCGGGCGGGGGATCACGATCCCGCCTGCCGCACCGCCCGCCACCTGCACCGCCTGCACCGCCTGCAACCCCCCCTGAACCACCCACCTGCTAAAATCATTTAGGGGTGTGAAAAATATATATTTTGGGCGATTTAAGGTTTCTGATCCCAGCAGTCAGGACCGCGGGGATCAGAAACTGCAGAAAGCGCAGCAAACCGCAGGTCTAAATTGCCTGCAGTCTGCGACGATCGCCAACATGGGGGGTCACGGAACCCCCTGCACATTTAGCCGAGGTGCCTGCTCAATGATTTGAGCAGGCACCTTGTTCCTATCACCGCCCGCCGGGCGGCGGTGATCGGAACAACACATGACATACCGGTACGTCATGTGTCCTTAAGAGGTTAATTTATCATGTTATCTTGAATCAAAAGCCATTGAAAAGCAATTGAAGGTGTTTGCTTAAAGTATTTAGTTTAGATAACACATCTCATAAAGCATGTGTGTTAACTCCACTTCATCTGTATGTGATTCAGAGAACCAACAGAGAACACAGAGAACACAGGGCAACTGCTAGAGATGAATAAATTATTCAAAAAAATCAATTCGGCTGCTGCGTCGAATTTGACAAAAAATGTTGCTTTGTCACGAAGCGCATTTCTTTGTAAGTAGTGGGTGTAATGACAGGGAGTGGTGATTGCACCACTCCCCATCATTGTACCCCTCAGATGCCGCATTCATACATTATTGCACAATTTAAAAAACAAATCATACTTACTTATTCCATTTGTTTGCAACAGGCCAGCCGGTGTGGTGATGTCATCACCACGCAAAGGATTTTGTGCTCCAGACCCAGGCATGTGCTGTATACTACCCACTGTGGGCAGCTGCATCAGTGAACTGACTCTGCATGCCTGGGCCCGGCAGTAAAGCGAGCTTCTAACAGAAGACATGGCTGGTGGCAGTTGAAGATTTAAACTGAGTGTGGGCGACCACCTCAGTGAGGTGGACAAGAAATAAGGAAAAGAACAAACAGCAGGTGGCGCTATACAGAAACATTTTATTGAATAGCTCACTGGCTATACTAAATTTTTAATTACATGCAATTAGAAAAGTATTCAGATCCAGGTGCTGGTTTGAAAAATATAGAATATGTTTTGTGGCACAATCCTTTAAATCATATCACAACTACCTGGGTTGCATATGTTTCAACAATAGCTATATATGTCAATTCTCAAATACTGCACTGTCTGTAGTTTTCACAAGGCATTTATATAGTTAAAGGGGTTGGCAAATCTCAGATACTGATGACATATGGAAAGGATATGCCATCAATGTCACATAGGACCAGGTCCCAAAGGTGGAACCTGCACCAATCTCCAGAATGGGTTCCCCAAAGTGAACAGAAAGTGCAACGTGCCCCCTCCCCCCCCCCCCAGGGCCGATCGTGCCCCAGGTTCTTAGGAATGCAGAGTGGTGTGGTGCAGCCCAAATAGTTTTCTGTGTGTGTCATGTTGCTCCTACCTGGATATAGTTGTTTCGCAGGGTTAGTCCACGTCGAAAAAGAAAAAGATAGAGACAGCATGTTCAATGATTGAAATTTATTCCAGATGCAACGTTTCGGCTAAGGAGCCTTTGTCAAGCATGCATACATCAAGTGATGTGGGACTTAAATACCCACCTAGTGACAACATCAAATTGGGCTGGTCCACTAAATTACCCCAAATGAATGCCGGGGTCAAGACGTGGATCTAGCTAAACGCATCAACAAAACATCAAGAGTGAAATAATTATTTCACTCTTGATGTTTTGTTGGCTTTCCTATGGTCGGTTGACTTTAGGGCTCATCTAGTACCTTTGCAGTGGGGTGCCTTTGGCTGTTGACCCGTTCGCAATACTCTGCCTGTAAATCGGTAAGGAATCAAGATGTTCTATGAACGGCTCACCTCTGGAGGGACTCCTGAATCAGGAGGGGGGCATCCCCTCACTGTTACATCTTGGCACATCTGCATCAGATGCTACCCTGGCTTAGACTGACTAGACACTTCCTGCTGCCCCTTCCTTGCTAGGAAATGGTAGTAGCCCACTTCTGCCCATAAGGGGGAGAATGGAATGGCAAGTCCCATTTTATCTAAAGATCTCTATGCCATATGTCCGCTGCCACCTGCAGGTGAACCAGGCATATTACATGTACAAAACAGTTTCCTAGCAACATTTTCAATGCACGGTGACAAATGACCTGGAATAAATACACAGATGACATTGTGTGTAGCAATTAAAGACAGTAGCAGGATGTAGAAATGGTGATACCACTCTGGGGTATTACAAAAGCAGCCACCCTCTATTCGCCACCATGGGAGCTCTGAAAATAGCTGAGCACCAGGTCAGCTATTTCTGGCAGTCCCATAGAAGTAAATGGAGTGATGGCCGCACTTCCACGGTGTGCTGTCCATTTATCACTATTGGCCTTCTGAATACTGTTGAGTCCACTTGCTCGTTCTGGAGGTAGGAGCGAGTCCCAGAGGTGGTATATTCTAGTGATATCCCATAAATGTCTGAGATGAGACAACACCTTTAATTGTTTGTAAGTAGTAAGTAATTGTAATGTTTTTCTGTCTTTAGCATGCCATACACCTTCAATAGCTGTTTTTATCCTCGCATTCTAGCATAAACATATAATTTATAGTTTTTTATTAATTCTGCTGAGGGCAGCAATGCAAAAAAAAATAAAAAATTAATTTAATTCCGCAATTTTTAATTTTATAGGTTTTCATTTCTTTGATATTCACTGTATATTTTGTGGGCCAGTGTGATTCCTGCAATACCAAATTTATATTGTTTTGTATGTTTTACTACTTTTCCATAATAAAAAAGTTGATAAATTAGGGGTACATATGATTTTTAGATCACACTTTATCTATTTTTTTGCAATGTGATAGAAATGCGGTTTTGGCATTTTTTAAATTATTTTTATGGCGCCTACCATGTGGGTTAAATAGTGTGATTATTTTATAAGACAAGTCATTATTATGTGCTTTCTTTTATATTTTGAACAAACAGCTAGGGAAGAAAAATTAAAAAAATAAATGATTTAAAAAAAATTACAAATATGTTATAGCTTGCTATTGACTAGGCACATAAGAGGTTAAATTACAAGTATTGGTAAAATGTTTCTTTTTTTTATACACTGTATAGTGGCTGGGCTTGGTACTGCACCTGAGGCCAATTCACTTGTATGAGCCTGAGCTGCAAGTAGGCCACGTGACCGATGAATGTGATGTCACTGGCGGTGCTCACTGGTGTGCCATGGTCTCTTTAAACAGCTGATTGGTGGGGATGCCAAGAGTTGGACCCCCACCAATAAGATATTGATGATCTATCGTGAGGATAGGCCATCAAATTTCTGGTGAACCCTTTTTGAAGTGAGCCATGATCTACCTGTGCACACTTTGCATTCTCACCTGCTATGTTACTTAATGTCTACATATATGAATTATGAATTTTAGCTGTATTTATGTGCTTTGCTGTATGTATTGTATCTCTCATGACTTCATCCAGCACTGCACATTGTACTAGTATTTTGTAAAATGTTCTGCATTATAGTTTGAGGGAAGGATGATTTAAATAGGGGAAAATTATTTTTTTACAACGTGTAGAATGGCAGTCATGCTACACTGCTTATCCATATACATCTGTGAGTAGAAAGCACATTTCCTTGTAGGTAGAGAAACATTACTTGTTTGCTGTTATTTTAAAGAAACACTAAAGACACACAAAAAAATTCCAAATTCCAGTAATTCATTCCTTAACCTTTTTTTCTTTAGGTTCTATTCTTCCGCATACTGCAATGAAAACTGAGAAATAAAGAATTCTAGATGTGACCCATGACATCAGCCATTTACTCTTCATTTTTAAAGGGGTTCTCCAGCCTATTCTTAAATGTTGGTCTATGCAGACTGTTTGGGGGATGAACTACAGTATCAGCAATGGTTCGCTCCCCTGTACAGTATCTATTCACCAGTGTAATGTTTAACCCCTTCAACCTCAGTGACATACCTGCACGTCATGGTGGTTGAGGTAAGGTATGGAGCGGGCTGCTGCTGTGAGCCCACTCCATACTGACGTGTGTCATCTGTATCATACAGTAGGCACCCAGCCGCAATGACGGTGAACAGAGATCCTGCCGAACCCTGTCATTTAACCCCTCAGGTGCCACAATCAACACTGATTAAATCTCTATTAGGGGGAACAGGACAAGGAATCAAAAGATCCCAGCATCTAGTCCCTAAACAGGGTTAATAGTTATCAAACAAAAAGTTAAAAGGAAAAAACATTAAAATATTTAAAGTTTAAATCACCGCTCTGTCTCTATTTTACATATAAAAATATAATAACAATAAAAAATAAACATATCATGTATCGGCACATCTGAAAATGTCTGAACTATTAAAATATATATTTTTAATTCCTGTGTAGTAAACGCTGCAAGAGATTATTTTTTTAATAACAGTGAATAACAGTGATCAAAAATTTGTACATTCCACAAAAATAGCACCAATAAAAAGTACAGTTCGTCTGCAAAAAATCAAACTCTCATACAGCTTTGTGGATGAAAATCTAAAAAAGTTATGGCTGTACACAATGCAAAGACAATTTAGATTTTTTTCAAACCTATTTGTATTTAGCCGCAGAGCAAGAATGTCATGTCATTTTTAGTGCACAGTGAAAGCTGTGATCTCAAAACCCTAAAACCTTGGCGGAATTGTGTTATTTTTTTCAATTTAACGCCACAAAGATTTTTTTTTCCCGTCTTCCAGTAACAGACATGGTAACTTAAAACACTGATTGTCATTTTCTATGACCCTGCATGTGTAATATGCACCTCTTTGTAGCCCCTACTATCACCTGTGGTTGACCCAATGTCATCTTATGTAGTGATTTCCAGGTCCTGTATACTATGCATATTCTTTCCCTTGTAATGTACTGTTAAAGTGTAATGTACCTGGTCTACCAGCAAATGGCGGCAGCAATGGCAGAGCTAGTTTGCCTAGAGTTGGAACCTCCTATTCATTCTAGCCCTCTCTTAGTTAGTGAAAGTTAGGCCTCTTTCACGCGGGCGTAATAAATTGGGGACAGGATGCGGGTGCATGGTGCGAGTGAGCACACAATTTCAGTCAGTTTTGACTGCGATTGCGTTGCGTGGTTCAGTTTTTTCTGCGCCAGTGCAATGCGTTTTGCACGCGCGTGAGAAAAAACTGAATGTGGTACCCAGACTCGAACTTCTTCAATGAAGTTCGGGTTAGTTGTAGTGTAGAATTTATTAATTTCCCTTATAACATGGTTATAAGGGAAAATAATAGCATTCCTTAACCACTTCAGCCCCGCTAGCTGAAACCCCCTTCATGACCAGAGCACTTTTTACACTTCTGCACTACACTACTTTCACCGTTTATCGCTCGGTCATACAACTTACCACCCAAATGAATTTTACCTCCTTTTCTTCTCACTAATGGAGCTTTCATTTGGTGGTATTTTATTGCTGCTGACATTTTTACTTTTTTTGTTATTAATCGAAATGTAACGATTTTTTTGCAAAGCTGTAAAATTTTGCAAAAAAAACGACATCCATATATAAATTTTTCACTAAATTTATAGTTCTACATGTCTTTGATAAAAAAAAAATGTTTGGGCAAAAAAAAAAAATGGTTTGGGTAAAAGTTATAGCGTTTACAAACTATGGTACAAAAATGTGAATTTCCGCTTTTTGAAGCAGCTCTGACTTTCTGAGCACCTGTCATGTTTCCTGAGGTTCTACAATGCCCAAACAGTAGAAAAACCCCACAAATGACCCCATTTCGGAAAGTAGACACCCTAAGGTATTCGCTGATGGGCATAGTGAGTTCATAGAACTTTTTATTTTTTGTCACAAGTTAGCGGAAAATGATTATGATTTTTTCTTTTTCTTTTTTTCTTACAAAGTCTCATATTCCACTAACTTGCGACAAAAAATAAAAAATTCTAGGAACTCGCCATGCCCCTCACGGAATACCCTGGGGTGTCTTCTTTCCAAAATGGGGTCACTTGTGGGGTAGTTATACTGCCCTGGCATTTTAGGGGCCCAAATGTGTGAGAAGAACTTTGCAATCAAAATGTGTAAAAAATGACCGGTGAAATCCGAAAGGTGCACTTTGGAATATACCTTGGCTGCAAAAAAGTGTGACACATCTGGTATCGCCGTACTCAGGAGAAGTTGGGGAATGTGTTTTGGGGTGTCATTTTACATATACCCATGCTGAGTGAGAGAAATATCTTGGCAAAAGACAACTTTTCCAATTTTATTATACAAAGTTGGCATTTGACCAAGATATTTTTCTCACCCAGCATGGGTATATGTAAAATGACACCCCAAAACACATTCCCCAACTTCTCCTGAGTACGGCGATACCAGATGTGTGACACTTTTTTGCAGCCAAGGTGGGGAAAGGGGCACATATTCCAAAGTGCACCTTTCGGATTTCGCAGGCCATTTTTTACACATTTTGATTGCAAAGTTCTTCTCACACATTTGGGCCCCTAAATTGCCAGGGCAGTATAACTACGCCACAAGTGACCCCATTTTGGAAAGAAGACACCCCAAGGTATTCCGTGAGGTGCATGGCGAGTTCCTAGAATTTTTTATTTTTTGTCGCAGGTTAGTGGAATATGAGACTTTGTAAGGAAAAAAGAAAAAAAAAGAAAAATCATCATTTTCCGCTAACTTGTGACAAAAAATTTAAAATTCTAGGAACTCGCCGTGCCCCTCACGGAATACCTTGGGGTGTCTTCTTTCCAAAATGGGGTCACTTGTGGCGTAGTTATACTGCCCTGGCAATTTAGGGGCCCAAATGTGTAACAAGTACCTTGCAATCAAAATCTGTAAAAAATGGCCTGTGAAATCCGAAAGGTGCTCTTTGGAATATGTGCCCCTTTGCCCACCTTGGCAGCAAAAAAGTGACACACATCTGGTATCGCCGTACTCAGGAGAAGTTGAGGAATGTGTTTTGGGGTGTCATTTTACATATACCCATGCTGGGTGAGAGAAATATTTTGGCAAAAGATAACTTTTCCCATTTTTTTTATACAAAGTTGGCATTTGACCAAGATATTTTTCTCACCCAGCATGGGTATATGTAAAATGACACCCCAAAACACATTGCCCAACTTCTCCTGAGTACGGCGATACCAGATGTGTGACACTTTTTTGCAGCCTAGATGCGCAAAGCGGCCCAAATTCCTTTTAGGAGGGCATTTTTATACATTTGGATCCCAGACTTCTTCTCACACTTTCGGGCCCCTAAAAAGCCAGGGCAGTATAAATACCCCACATGTGACCCCATTTTGGAAAGAAGACACCCCAAGGTATTCAATGAGGGGCCTGGCGAGTTCATAGAAATTTTTTTTTTTTGCATAAGTTGTTTTTTTCTCACAAAGTCTCACTTTCCGCTAACTTAGGACAAAAATTTAAATCTTTCATGGACTCAATATGCCCCTCACGGAATACCTTGGGGTGTCTTCTTTCCGAAATGGGGTCACATGTGGGGTATTTATACTGCCCTGGCTTTTTAGGGGCCCTAAAGCGTGAGAAGAAGTCTGGAATATAAATGTCTAAAAATGTTACGCATTTGGATTCCGTGAGGGGTATGGTGAGTTCATGTGAGATTTTATTTTTTGACACAAGTTAGTGGAATATGAGACTTAGTAAGAAAAAACAAAAACAAACAAAAAATTTCCGCTAACTTGGGCCAAAAAAAAGTCTGAATGGAGCCTTACAGGGGGGGGGTGATCAATGACAGGGGGGTGATCAATGACAGGGGGGTGATCAACTGATCACCCATATAGACTCCCTGATCACCCCCCTGTCACTGATCACCCCCCCCTGTAAGGCTCCATTCAGACGTCCGTATGATTTTTACGGATCCATGGATACATGGATTGGATCCGCAAAACACATGCGGACGTCTGAATGGAGCCTCACAGCGGGGTGATCAATGACAAGGTCACTGATCACCCCCCCTGTAAGGCTCCATTCAGACGTCCGTATGATTTTTACGAATACATGGATACATGGATCGGATCCGCAAAACACATGCGGACGTCTGAATGGAGCCTTACAGGGGGTGATCAATGACAGGGGGTGATCAGGGTGATCACCCCCCTGTCACTGATCACCCCCCCTGTAAGGCTCCATTCAGACGTCCGTATGATTTTTACGGATCCATGGATCGGATCCGCAAAACACATGCGGACGTCTGAATGGAGCCTTACAGGGGGGTTATCAATGACAGGGGGTGATCAGGGTGATCACCCCCCTGTCACTGATCACCCCCCCTGTAAGGCTCCATTCAGACGTCCGTATGATTTTTACGGATCCATGGATACATGGATCGGATCCGCAAAACACATGCGGACGTCTGAATGGAGCCTTACAGGGGGGTTATCAATGACAGGGGGTGATCAGGGTGATCACCCCCCCTGCAAGGCTCCATTCAGACGTCCGTATGATTTTTACGGATCCATGGATACATGGATCGGATCCGCAAAACACATGCGGACGTCTGAATGGAGCCTTACAGGGGGGTGATCAATGACAGGGGGTTGATCAATGACAGGGGGGTGATCAGGGAGTCTATATGGGTGATCACCCCCCTGTCATTGATCACCCCCCTGTAAGGCTCCATTCAGACGTCCGCATGTGTTTTGCGGATCCGATCCATGTATCCATGGATCCGTAAAAATCATGCGGATGTCTGAATGGAGCCTTACAGGGGGGTGATCAATGACAGGGGGTGATCAGGGAGTGTATATGGGTGATCACCCCCCTGTCATTGATCACCCCCCTGTAAGGCTCCATTCAGACGTCCGTATGATTTTTACGGATCCATGGATACATGGATCGGATCCGCAAAACACATGCGGATGTCTGAATGGAGCCTTACAGGGGGGTGATCAATGACAGGGGGTGATCAGGGAGTGTATATGAGGTGATCACCCGCCTGTCATTGATCACCCCCCTGTAAGGCTCCATTCAGACGTCCGCATGTGTTTTGCGGATCCGATCCATGTATCCGTGGATCCGTAAAAATCATACGGATGTCTGAAACGGAGCCTGACAGGGGGGTGATCAATGACAGTGGGGTGATCAATGACAGGGGGGTGATCAGGGAGTTTATATGGGGTGATCATGGGTGATCAGGGGTTCATAAAGGGTTAATAAGTGACCGGGGGGGGTGTAGTGTTTGGTGGTACTTTACTGACCTACCTGTGTCCTCTGGTGGTCGATCCTAACAAAAGGGACCACGAGAGGACCAGGTAGCAGGTATATTAGACGCTGTTATCAAAACAGTGTCTAATATACCTGTTAGGGGTTAAAAAAATCTGATCTCCAGCCTGCCAGCGAGCGATCGCCGCTGGCAGGCTGGAGATCCACTCGCTTACCTTCCGTGTCTGTGTGCGCGCGTTCACAGGAAATCCTGGCCCTCGCGAGATGACGCGTATATGCGTGACTCTGCGCAGGGCCGCCGCCTCCGGACCGCACATCTGCGTTAGGCGGTCCGGAGGTGGTTAACCAGTACAGGACCACCACACGCAGGATTGCGTCCTGGCGGCGGCCCTGTAATTCCTCCTGGACGCATCCTCTCGCAAGACGCGAGATTTCCTGTGAACGCGCGCACACAGGCGCGCGTTCACAGGATCGGCAGGTAAACGAGTGCATCTACAGCCTGCCAGCGGCGATCATTCGCTGGCAGGCTGTAGATGAGATTTTTTTAACCCCTAAAAGGTATATTAGATGCTGTTTTGATAGCAGCGTCTAATATACCTGCTACCTGGTCCTCTGGTGGTCCCTTTTGCTTGGATCGACCACCAGAGGACACAGGCAGCTCTGTAAAGTAGCACCACTACACTACACTACACTACACCCCCCCCCTGTCACTTATTAACCCCCTGATCACCCCCCTGTCATTGATCACCCCCCTGTAAGGCTCCATTCAGACGTCCGTATGTGTTTTGCAGATCCGCGAATCCACGGATCTGCAAAACACGGACACCGCGGATCCGCAAAACACAGACACCGGCAATGTGCTTTCCACATTCAGCGGATCCGCACATTTCCAGAACTATATAGAAAATGCCTTTTCATGTCCGAATTTTTTTTTTCTGATCACTGCAAAAACACAGTAAAATCGCTGCGGCGCTATAAAAAGATCACTTTTGATGGGCATGGCGAGTTCATAGAAGATTTTTTTTTTTGGGCACAAGTTAGCGGAAATAGTTTTTTTTGTTTTGTTTTTTTCTTACAAAGTCTCATATTTCACTAACTTGTGACAAAAAATAAAATCTCACATGAACTCACCATACACCTCACGGAATCCAAATGCGTAAAATTTTTTAGACATTTATATTCCAGACTTCTTCTCACGCTTTAGGGCCCCTAAAATCCCAGGGCAGTATACATACCCCACAAATGACCCCATTTCGGAAAGTAGACACCCCAAGGTATTCGCTGAGGGGCATATTGAGTCCATGAAAGATTGCATTTTTTGTCACAAGTTAGCAGAAAGGGAGACTCTGTGAGAAAAAAAAAATCAATTTCCACTAACTTGTGCCCAAAAAAATAAAACTTCTATGAACTCGTCATGCCCTCACAGAATACCTTGGTGTGTCTTCTTTCAAAAATTGGGTCACATGTGGGGTATTTATACTGCCCTGGCATTTTAGGGGCCGGGCCCTAAAGCGTGAGAAGAAGTGTGGAATCCAAATGTCTAAAAATGCCCTCCTAAAAGGAAATTGGGACCCTTTGCGCATCTTGGCTGCAAAAAAGTGTCACACATGTGGTATCGTCGCACTCTGGAGAAGTTGGGCAATGTGTTTTGGGGTGTCTTTTTACATATAACCATGCTAGGTGAGAGAAATATCTCTCTATAATGAGAACTTTGTATAAAGAAATGGGAAAAGTTGACTTTTAGAGAGATATTTCTCTCACCCAGCATGGGTATATGTAAAAATACACCCCAAAACACATTGCCCTACTTTGCAGCCAAGATGCGCAAAGAGGCCCAATTTCCAATGAGTATTTTCTGGATTTCACAGGGCATTTTTACGAATTTGGATTCCAAACTACTTCTCACGCTTTAGGGCCCCTAAAATGCCAGGGCAGTATAAAGACCCCACAAGTGACCCCATTTTGGAAAGAAGACACCCCAAGGTATTCCGTGAGGGGTATGGTTAGTTCATGTAAAAACAAAAATTTGGTCACAAGTTAGTGGAATATGAGACTTTGTAAAAAAAAAAAAAAAAAAAATATTTTCCGCTAACTTGTGACAAAAAATAAAAACTTCCATGAACTCACTATGGCCATCAGCGAATACCTTAAGGTGTCTACTTTCCAAAATGGTTTCATTTGTGGGGTGTTTCTAATGTCTGGGCATTGTAGAACCTCAGGAAACATGACAGGTGCTCAGAAAGTCAGAGCTGCTTCAAAATGCGGAAATTAATATTTTTGCACCATAGTTTGCAAACGCTATAACTTTTACCCAAACCAATAAATATACACTTATTGCATTTTTTTTAAAGACATGTAGAACAATAAATTTAGAGAAAAATGTATATAGAAATGTAGTTTTAATTGAAAAATTTTACAACCGAAAGTGAAAAATGACGTTTTTTTGCAAACATTTCGGTAAATTTTGATTAATATCAAAAAAAAATTAAATGTCAGCAGCAATGAAATACCACCAAATGAAAGCTCTATTAGTGAGAAGAAAAGGAGGTAAAATTCATTTGGGTGGTAAGTTGTATGACCGAGCAATACACCGTGAAAGTAGTGTAGTGCAGAATTGTAAAAAGTGGTCTGGTCATTAAGGGGGCTAGGGGAGCTGAGCTGGTTAATACAGAATGCTTAGTAGAAGGTCAATTGAGAGTTAAAAAATAAATTAAAAGTAAACTCACCTCCTCCATAGCTGCTGGTCTCTGCTCTTTCTTCATGTGATTGGACCATGTGATGTGATGTCACCACAGGTCCTTTAGCCAGCAGCTCATGATTAAAGAAGTAACAAGAGATCGGCAACTATGCGATCAAAAGGAGGAGGCGAGTTCATTTTTTATTTTTTTTAATCCCTCAATCCACATTTTACTAAGCATTCTGTATTGAGAATGCTATTATTTTCCCTTATAAACATGTTATAAGGGAAAATAATAAAGATCGGGTCCCCATCACAATCGTCATCTAGCAACCATGCGTGAAAATCGCACCGCATCCGCACTTGCTTGCGATTTTCACGTAGCCCCATTCACTTCTACGGGGCCTGATTTGCTTGAAAAACGCACAAAATAGAGCATGCTGCGATTTTCACGCAACGCTCATGTGCACAGCCCCATAGAAATGAATGGGTCCGGATTCAGTGTGGGTGCAATGTGTTCACCTCACGCATTGCACCCGCGCGGAAATCTCGCCCGTGTGAAAGAGGCCTTAGTCTAGCTTATCCCCTCTATGGGATAAGAAGCAGGCCCTTGTCCTTGTTGGACAGGTCTTGCCAAGGCCATCAAGAGCACCATCAGCTCAGCTGGATGTAGAAGCAGAAAGAGAGAGCTTCAGAAGCCAGGAAGAAAGGTTCCCTGGATAAAGATAAAGAGAGAGCGAAATAAAGATAAAGATAATAGATACAGATCAAGATAAAGAGAGAGTCAGACTACCAAGCTAAGTACAGCAGAAAGGAAAAGTGTCTATTCAATCTGACAGCACAGCAGAGCTAAAGAGGTCCAGAGCCAAATTAGTTTGCCTGTCAAAACTCAAGCCAATACCTGCTGATAACCAAGATAAAGTTGGAAGAGTGTTTCTCTGATGCAAGTAAAGCTGTTTTTCAACGTTATACAAAGTCTGGACTCAATTCATTTTCTTCATAAAATTCAATGTCTTTTTCCCAAAATGAGAATATAAGGTCTGTCTAAACAAAACCAGGGAACAACTTTACACAGACAGGAGATCACCCCTAAACCTGTTACTGGTATATGAGTTTCAACAAAACCCTCTAGACCTGGTGGAGCTGTTTGAAAGGTCAGGCTGAGGATACAATAACCTGTAGAAGGGGTCATGTATAAAAACCCAGACAGATAAATATTAATCAGAGAAATACTGGACCTAATCCATATTTTGGCACTGTGCTTCCTCAGGTTGGACTTAGGCCATTTACCGGCATCACCTATGTTAACGTCACCTCAATCAGGGCTCTGTAAGATGTAGTAATTAAGGAACTCATCAAGTACTGTCTCTAACCACTCCATTTTTGATATTCAAGTGTCTGGAACATTATGATGGGTTGGCTGAAGGTAGTATGAAGTCGCTGTGATGCCCACATGAAAATATATCTCACTGGACAGATTTTGAGCAAAAACCTTTGTTAAAATGACCTCATAACACTCAGTTGTAAAAGGCCATTAGCATACACACTAGCTTCTCCATGACATCAGAGGAAGGATGGCTAGTGATGAAAGCTGCAGACCTTCTTAAGTTGTGTACAAATAGTATTGTAGAGCAGCACACTCAGACCTTTACGACCCCACCGGAATGCACCAGCCGAACCACGACCACAAATCCTCAGCGGTCCACCGAATAGCTCAAAACAAAAGGTGATTAGTGTTGATCACGAATATTCGAACTGCAAATTTTTATCGCGAATATAGTCACTTCGAGAATTCGCGAATATTCAGAATATAGTGATATATATTCACAATTTCGAATATTCTAGATTATATTGTTATCAGTACACATGATCCCTTCCTGCTTCTAGCTTGTGGGCCAATGAGAAGGCTGCAATATCTTTGACTTTAGGAGTAGTGTTGATTGCGAATTTTCATAATACGAATTTTCGTAATGCGAATTTTTGTAATAACAAGAGATTGTGAAAACTCAGTTCCGATGGTATATTCTAACCCCCAGGCATTCCCATGGTGACGGGGACTCTTGTCGGGGAGGAGTATGCCAAAGTGGAAAAACTGTACAGATTAAAAAAAAAAAAAAAAGAAGAAGAAGATTCTAAAAAACTAATATATTTGTTTTTTAGAATATTCGTAATATTCAAAAACAAGAATATATATCAATATAGCAATATTTATGTAGCAACTAATATAGAGCAATTTAGCTAGTATAGTGGTATAATCTTCTTTGTCTAATAGTTGTAATTTTTTTCTCATCTGAAGTTGAGTTGAGAAAATTACAACTAAAAAAAAAAAAAAGATTATTGCACTATATTAGCTAAATTGTTCTACATTTGCTTTTTTTTCCGAATATTTGCTATATTGCTATATATTCTTGTTTTAGAATATTAGGAATGTTCGAAAAACAAATATATAGCACTATATTGAATATATCTGTTTTTTAGAATATTCGTCTTTTAAAAAAAATCTGTACAGTTGTTCCACTTTGGCATACTCCTCCCCGACATGCGTCCCCTTCACCATGGGAACGCCCAGGGGTTAGAATATACCATCGGATCTGAGTTTTCACGATCTTGTTGATTCTCATTACGAAAATTTGCATTACAAAAATTTGCAATCAACACTACTCTTAACGAATATTCTAATTCGCGAATATTCAACGAATATTCTACAAAATATTCGCAAAATATTGCGAATTCGAATATAACCCCTGCCGCTCATCACTAAAGGTGATGGCAGCATCTCCAGTATATTTGTTTTATTGGACAAACCTTACAGAATGCATGCAGTAAAAGCCAGACAGCTACGTTTCGGCTACATCTTAGCCTTTATCAAGCCTGGTACAGAGTGATATCCATATTCCTATATAGGGCATAAAACTCCTCCCATGTTATTGGTGAACCAATCTCCTCAGTATGCTATACTTCTCATAACATAGATCACCAATCAGCATGAGACCTACCATCAGTGTCACATTATTCGTAATTATCATTAAGTAAGTGCATGTTCTTACCCTTACTAGTGGGCAGTAATAGTCAGCGATCCCCATCTTGATCCACCTGTGTTCCAACCGCACGTCCTAGAATAACTAATGCGCATGTCACTAACCTTATTGCGTGACCCTGTTCTCCAGCGTCCGGAGTCGCGGGAGTGCACAGATGTGCATCATCAGTCACATGACGATCATGTTACTCTCACCTGACCGTCAGGTTAATTCCACCTCTCTGCGCCAATCTAGTTCTCAAAAGCATTGATAATTCTTTATCCCGGACATAGGCATAGATAAAAGGAAGAATAGCGCCTGTCCCTATATACAAAACCCCGCCGGTGCCAGCCTAGAATCCCTATGCATCGGTGGGAGTGGACAGCCAAAACAGGAGTTCCACTTCAACCACCAAAATTATAACTACACAGGCTGGCAATAACGTATACAAATAAACAATATACATTATGTAGCAGGTATGGTACATAACCTAGCATCATAAATTATCTTATCCTACCGCGCATCGGATTCGCTGATGGAACCCATGTGTCTCCGATCCGCCACTGTGCTCCCCAAAAAATCTGTATCAAAATAGTGATAAATACAATGATTAAAAACACATAAAATAATGTATACACTTATACTGAGTCAGATTTACACATATTCCCTATTTTACTCAACACTGCTCACATTAAACTCAATATTAAGGCCATATGGCTGTAATGCTTTCAACAATTTTATTCAGTTCCTTTTTTCTAATAATTCGTTCCCTATCTCCACCCCTTCTCGATGGACCCACTGAATCTATAACCCAGAATCTTAGCTGGTTGACAGAGTGACCACACTCCACAAAGTGTTTAGCCACTTGTTTTCTGATTGTACTTTTATGTTTGTTTATCCTTTCCATCACTTCCATAGTGGTCTCACCTATATAAATTAAACTACAGGGGCACTGCATCATATAAATCACATCCCTAGACCTGCATGTGTAAAAATTCCTAATCTTCACATCTTCTGAACACCCTTTCTGGCCACCTCCAATACTATACTGCAGAAACAGTCCCCCTGGAAATTCTACTACCACACAGATAGTGCCCCCAATACTGTGCCCCCAATACTATACTGCAGAAACAGTCCCCCTGGAAATTCTACTACCACACAGATAGTGCCCCCAATACTGTGCCCCCAATACTGTGCCCCCAATACTATACTGCAGAAACAGTCCCCCTGGAAATACTACTACCACACAGATAGTGCCCCAATACTGTGCCCGCTGTGCCCCCAATATTATACTGCAGAAACAGTCCCCTGGAAATACTGCTACCACACAGATAGTGCCCCAATACTGTGCCTGCTATGCCCCCAAAACTTTACTGCAGAAACAGCCCCCCTGGAAATACTACTACCACACAGATAGTGCCCCCTTAAACAATTATTGGCACACAGTGCTCTAAAAAATAACTGCTGCCCAGACACTAATAGTATAAAGATAATGTCCCCCCCAAATAATTGTGCTAAGCTGATACTGTGGCAGGGTGCCCCCAAAGTAACAGTGCTCCCCAAAATCCCACTAATAGAAATAATTATCTGCCAGAGCACACTTAGTAGTAATAATGCCCATATAGTGCCCTAGTAATCATGTTCCTCATAGCCCCCCAGTAGTAGTAAAGCTCCCCATAATACCCCCTAGTAGTACTAATTCTCCCTATAATATGACAGTACATGAAATACGCCCGCTTAGTGCCCGCAGTTGAGCTAATGTCCCCATAATGTATGCCAGTATTAAATACCCCTATATAGTGCCCCAGTAAATGCCCTCATAGTGCTTCTCTCCCCCTTCCCCATAGTGTCCCCCATAATATGACAGTAAAAAAAATGCCCCTTCTTAGTGCCCCCAGCAGATGCCCCTATAGTGCTCCTCTCCCCTATAATGTGCCAGTAAAAAATGCCCCTTCCTAGTGCTACCATATGCCCCAATAGTGCTCCAGTCCCCCATAGTGCCCCCAAATAATGCCCCATAGTGCCGCTCTCCCCTATAGTGCCTCCCATAATGTGCCAGTAAAAAATGCCCTCTTAGTGCCACCAAATGCCATAGTGCCCCCAATAATGTGCCAATACAAAAGGCCCCTTTAGAGCCCCCACTTCCCCATAGTGCCCCCAAATAATGCCCCTATAGTAACACCAGATGCCCCATAGTGCAGCTCTCCCCTATAGTGCCCCCCATAATGTGCCAATAATTAAAAAAAGCCCCTTTAGAGTCCCCAGATACCCCCATAGTGCTCCTCACCCCCATGGTGCCCCCCATAATGTGCCAGTAAGAAATGCCCCCATAGTGCCAGCTCCTCCCATAGTGCCATCTCCCGTCATAGTGCAAGCTCCCCCCCATAGTGCCAGCCCCCCATAGTGCCAGCCCCCCCAGATAGTGCCAGCTCCCCAGATAGTGCCAGCTCCCCAGATAGTGCCAGCCCCCTTATAGTGCCAGCCCCCCCATAGTTCCAGCCCCCCTATAGTGCAAGCCCCCCGATAGTGCCAGCTCCCCCATAGCCATAGTGCCAGCTCCCGCATAGCCAAAGTGCCAGCTCCCCCCAATAGTGCCAGCTCCCCCCCATAGTGCCAGCTCCCCCCCATAGTGCCAGCTCCCCCATAGCCATAGTGCCAGCTCCCCCCGCAAAGAAAAAAAACAAAACACTAATACTTAACTCCATCAGCAGTGATGCGATGCAGGCCTCTTCCGGCCTGTGTCCCTGCTGCCCGGCTCAGGCGGCGCGATGATATTGACGTCATCACACTGCCTGAGCCGGCCTCTGATAGGTTGCAGGCATTAGTGCCTGCGGCCTATCAGATGAACAGGGGAGGGACACGCCTCTCCCTCCTCTGCCCCACAGCACAGCCATCTGTATCTCTGTCCTGAGGACGGCGATACAGATGAATATGGACATGAGCGCTCCCACAATGGAAGCGCTCATCTCCTACTGCCCGCCGCCACTGCTGCCCGCCGCAATTACATCCAGGGCCGCGCCGCCTGTGGTGATCGGTGGTGTGGCCCTGAGGGATTTTTAGGGCGGCCTGGGGGGCAATTGCCTCCCTGCCCCCCGTCCCAGCCCGCCCCTGTCTTCAGCTGATTCTCTATAGGAATGGAGTTCATGAGGAAACATAAAGTACAAAGGAGGGTGGGAATGTGACTAATGAGCAGCAGGTCTTGTATGCAGTCTCCATTACCCGAGTCTGTCCTGTCTATCCTCTCTGTACTTCATGTCTCCTCATGAACTTCATTCCTACAGAGATTCAGCTAAAGATCATATTAAACTATATTCAGGATCATAATCCCTGACAAGCAGAGCAGAGAGGAGGATGAGGCAGCTCTTTACCTCAGTGTTCTGAAGTAACTTGTGCTGCTGTATTATTAGGACAGGTTTTGTGGGTACTAATAGAACGGCGGCCATTTTATTTCTCCAAATGATTGCTCCCTAGACAAAACGAGCCATTATACCTAATGAAAGGTATTTGGGAATATGTTTATAATAAAGTAATATTTAAGTATTTTCATTTTCTTAATTCGCAGAGAACCCTACCCTGTGGGCCTGTACTAGGCCCTTTACTGTTTACTTGTTTATAAATTATGTAGAAGTTGGACCTCATAGCACTCCCTCTGTATTTGCGGATGACACAGAAGTACTGTAGGGTCATTGATGCAGTACACCTAAAGGGTGACTTAGATAAACTGGCCACATGGACAGCAAAATGGCAGATAAGGTTAAAATGTTTACCTTAAGGTAATGCATTTTGGGGCAAACAATAAACATGCTATTTATACCCTGAATGGATCACAATCTAGGAAGTATTCAAAGAAAAAGTATTTGTGTGTAATTGTTGATAATAAACTAAGCTGCAGCATGCAATGCCAGTCTGCTGCCTCAAAAGCCACCAAGATATTGGAGAAAACTCAGATCAGATGGTATATTCTAAATCCAAGGCGTTCCCATGGTGATGGGGACTCACCTCTGACTGTATTAAAATCATTGGTGGGCAGAGCGTTCTCCCCCTCCTCCCCTACTGAAGTCCCGTGTGGCTGCCATGGTCAGTTAGTTAGCAGCCCGTATTAAAACATTGGTGGTCAGTGCACCCCCCCCCAATCATTGGTGGCAGCGGCAGTTCGGAGCAGTGTAAAGCTGGGGCGCTATCGGTTACCATGGCAGCCAGGACACTACTGAAGTCCTGTCTGCCATGGTCAGTTAGTCACCAGCATACTTACATGCGCTGTGGCCGCCCGGAGCATCTTCTTCTTGTAACTCACAGGTCTGTGTTGCGCATTGCTATAAGCATAAGCAATGCGCCGCACAGACCTGTGAGTTACAGGGTGCATGTAAGTATGCTAGTGACTAACTGACCATGGCAGACAGGACTTCAGTAGTGTCCTGGCTGCCACGGTAACCGATCGCGCCCCAGCTTTACACTGCTGGGACTCCGATCCAAACTGCCGCTGCCACCAATGATTGGGGGGGGGGGGCGCACTGACCACCAATGATTTTAATACGGGGGGGAGGGCGCACTGCCCACCAATGATTTTAATACTGGGGGGAGGGCGCACTGCCCACCAATGATTTTAATACTGGGAAGGGGGGAGGGCGCACTGTCCACCAATGATTTTAATACCGGGGAGGGGGGGAGGGCGCACTGCCCACCAATGCAAACATTATAGAAACATTCCCGGCACCCGACCTCTGACAGGGAGCTGCCATCCTCGCAATTAACCCCTCATGGCAGCGCATCTTGTCAGCTTGCGACGGGCCAGCGTGGTGATGTCATACATAAAGGATTTTGTGCGCCAGACCCAGGCATGTGTCGTATACTACCCACTGTGGGCAGCTGCATCAGTGAACTGACTGCGCATGCCTGGGCCCGGCAGTAAAGCGAGCTTCTAACAGAAGACATGGCTGGTGGCAGTTTAAGATTTAAAGTGCGGGCAACCACATCAGTGAGGTGGACAAAAAAATAAGGAAAAGAACAAACAGCAGGTGGTGCTATATAAAAACATTTTATTGAAAAGCTCACTGGCTATACTAAATTTTTAATTACATGCAGATAGAAAAGTATTCAGATCCAAGTGCTGGTTTAAAAAATATAGAATATGTTTTGTGGCACAATCCTTTAAATCATATCACAACTACCTGGGTTGCATATGTTTCAACATTGGCTATATATGTCAATTCTCAAATACTGCATTGTCTGTAGTTTTCCCAAGACATTTATATAGTTAATGGGGTTGGCCCATCTCAGATATTGATGACGTATGGAAAGGATATGCCATCAATGTCAGATAGGACCGGGTCCCAGAAGTGGAACCTGCACCTATCTCCAGAATGGGTTACCCAAAGTGAATGGAAAGTGAAACGTGCTGCCCCCCAGGGCCGACCATGCCCCAGGTTCTTAGGAATGCAAAGTGGTGTGGAGCAGCCCCAATAATTCTGTGTGTGTCACGTTTCTCCTACCTGGATATAGTCGTTCTGCAGGGTTAGTCCACATAGAAAAAGAAAAAGATAGAGACAGCACGTCCAATGATTGGAATTTATTCCAGATGCAACATTTCGGCTAAGGAGCCTTTGTCAAGCATGCATACATCAAGTGATGTGGGACTTAAATACCCACCTAGTGACATCATCAAATTGGGCTGGTCCACCAATTAATCCTAAATGAATGCCGGGGTCAAGACATGGATCCAGCTAAACGCATCAACAAAACATCAAGAGTGAAATAAATATTTCACTCTTGATGTTTTGTCAGCTTTAGTATGGTGGGTTTACTTTGGGGCTCATCTAGTACCTTTGCAGTGGGGTGCCTTTGGCTGTTGACCCGCTCGCAATACTCTGTCTGTAAATCGGTAAGGAATCAAGATGCTTTATGATCTGCTCTTCTCTGGAGGGACTCCTGCTGCAGGAGGGGGGCATCCCCTCACTGTTACATCTTGGCACATCTGCATCAGATGCTACCCTGGCTTAGACTGACTAGACACATCCTGCTGTCCCTCACTTGCTAGGAAATGGGAGTAGCCCACTTCTGTCCATAAGGGGGAGAATGGAATGGCAAGTTTAATTGTATCTAAAGATCTCTATGCCATATATCCGCTGCCACCTGCTGATGAACCAGGCATATTACATGTACAAAACAGTTTCATAGCAACATTTTCAATGACCTGGAATAAATACACAGATGACATTGTGGTTAGCAATTAAAGACAGTAGTAGGGTGTAGAAATGATGATACCACTCTGAGGTATTACAAAAGCAGCCACCCTCTATTCGCCACCATGGGAGCTCTGAAAATAGCTGAGCACCAGGTCAGCTATTTCTGGCAGTCCCATAGAAGTAAATGGAGCGATGGCCGCACTTCCACGGTGTGCTGTCCATTTATCACTATTGGGCTTCCGAATACAGTTGAGTGCACTTGCTCGTTCTGGAGATAGGAGCGAGTCCCAGAGGTGGTATATTCTAGTGATATGCCATCAATGTCTGAGATGAGACAACACCTTTAATTGTTTGTAAGTAGTAAGTAATTGTAATGTTTTTCTGTCTTTAGCATGCCATACACCTTCAATAGCTGTTTTCATCCTCACATTCTAGCTGGGGGCAGCAATGGGGGCAGCAATGCAAAAAAAATATGTTTTTGTTTTACAGGTTTTCATTTCTTTGATGTTCACTGTATATCCTGTGGGCCAGTGCGATTCCTACAATATCAAATTTATATTGTTTTGTATGTTTTACTACTTTTCCATAATAAAAAAATACTTTGCAATATTCTGACAGCCATAACTTGAAAAAAATAACTTAAAAAAAAAAAAAATTCTATCCACTGAGTTGTTTGAAGGCTTTTTTTTTTTTTTAGGAATAAGATGACATTTTAATTAGTACTATTTCGGGGTACATATGATTTTTAGATCACTCTTCATCCATTTTTTTGGGCAATATGACAGCGGTTTTGGCTTTTTTTTCTTATTTTCATTATTTTTATGGCGCCTGCCATTTGGGTTAAATAGTGTGGATTATTTTATAGGACGTCGTTATTATGTGCTTTCTTTTCTATTTAGATTTTTTTTTAAAACAGCTAGGGGAGAAATTTTTTTTTTGCAAGGATTACAGTGGTAAGAATATATATATATTTTTTCTTTAGTTTAAAAAAAACAAAGGTCAGAATGGCTTAGGCTAGTTTACACTAGTGCTAAACGGTCCCGGCAGGTTGTTCAGGTAGAGGAACAGTTTGTCGGAGTTCATCGTATCCGGTATAGTCGGATACTATTTGTCCCCATGGGCGCCCATTTACCATTATGGGACCCGGCGAGGATCTGCCCTGTTTCCGGTATTAGTGTCCCATTATAGTCAATGGGGCCTGGCTGTGCCGGATGCGATGAACTCTAGCAGGCTGTTCCTTTACCAGCGCAGCCTGCCAGAACAGAGCGCTCGTGTGCAACTAATTAGAAACATGAGAGAAATGATACTCACTTCATCTGGCTGAGGCATCTCACCACCAAAGGATTCTAAACATCACAATTATTTATTTGCAACAAGTGTTTTCAACTTTTTTTCCCACTATTTTACTCTCTCCTATACTGTTAAAGTGGTTTTCCGGTAGTTTGATATTAATGGCCTATCCTCAGGTCATAAATATCTGATTGATTTTGGTCCGACACCCTGCACTCCGGCCGATTAGCTGTTTGAAGAGGCTGTGGCGCTCCTGTGAGCACTGTGGCCTCCCCACAGCTCATCATGCACAGCGCCATGCACTTTATAGTGGCTGGGCTTGGTACTGCAGCTCAGACCCATTCACTTGTATGAGACTGAGCTGCAAGTAGGCCACGTGACCGATGAAGGTGATGTCACTGGCGGTGCTCACTGGGGTGCCATGGTCTCTTTAAACAGCTGATTGGTAGGGATGCCAGGAGTTGGACCCCCACCAATGAGATATTGATGATCTATCGTGAGGATAGGCCATCAATATCAAATTTATGGAAAACCCATTTTAAAGTGAGCCATGATCTACCTGTGCACACTTTGCATTCTCACCTGCTATGTTACCTAATGTCTACATATATGAATTATACATTTTAGCTGTATTTATGTGCTTTTCTGCATGTATTGTATCTCTCCTGACTTAGTATTTTGTAAAATTTTCTGTATTTTAGTTTGAGGGAAGGATGATTTAAATAAATGTGAGGGGAAAATTATATCGATATACATCTGTGACTAGACAGCACATTTCATTGTAGGTAGAAAAACATTTGATGATTTAAATAAATGTGAGGGGAAATTTTTTATTTTTTTCCCCAACGTGTAGAATGGCTACACTGCCTATTGATATACATCTGTGAGTAGACAGATTTCCTTGTAGGTAGAGGAACATTACTCGTTTGCTGTTATTTTAAAGAAACACTAAACACACACAAAAAAAAAGGGTTTCTGTCATCAGAAAAATCGTTATGTAGCTGGTATTAGCAATGTGCTAATGTCAGCAGAACATAACTGTATGATCTTTAACTCCCTGCCTGCCGCCGTTCCATAAAAATAAAGACTTTTATAATATGCTAATGAGCCTCTAGGTGCTAGTGGGGCGTTGCTGCAGCACCTGGAGGCTCCGTCTTCTCACCCTTTGGCATGCCCATGTCCAGTTTATTGACGTCCTAGTTCTCCTCAGTGCCCATAAAATCCCGCGCCTGCGCCGTTCCGTATAGTATTCGGCGCAGGCGCAGTGAGTGAAGACGGCAGCAGGAGGAGCGCGTCCTTCACTCACTGCGAATGCGGCGAATACTAAACGGGATGGCGCAGTCTTTTTTTTTTGAGGGAACGGCAGCAGGCAGGGAGTTAAAAATCATAGAGTTATGTTCTGCTGACATTAGCACATCGCTAATGCCAGCCAGCTACATAGCGATTTTTCTGCAGACAGAAACTCTTTTTTTCTTTAGGTTCTATTCTTCCGCATGCTGCAATGAAAACTGAGAAATAAAGAATTCTAGATGTGACCCATGACATCAGCCATTTACTCTTCATTTTTAAAGGGGTTCTCCAGCCTATTCTTAAATGTTGGTCTATGCAGACTGTTTGGGGGATGAACTACAGTATCAGCAATGGTTCGCTCCCCTGTACAGTATCAATTCACCAGTGTGATGTTTAACCCCTTCAACCACCGTGACATACCTGCACGTCATGGTGGTTGAGGTAAGGTATGGAGCGGGCTGCTGCTGAGAGCCCACTCCATACTGACGTGTGTCATCTGTATCATAGAGTAGACACCCAACCGCTATGACGGTGAACAAAGATCCCACCGAAGCCTGTCATTTAACCCCTCAGGTGCCACAATCAACACTGATCACGGCACCTGCGAGGCAAGGCAGAGGGATGCAATTTCCAGGGAGCACGTGGAAATCCTATTCACAATAATAGATAATAATAATATTTTACATAAAAAAATATAATAACAATAAAAAGGCTGGTGCACTGCTACTTCTGTCGTGGGTATCTAAGACCTGTTGTCAGTAATCTGGTTACATTCTAGTATAGTTGGTAAAGGCAGATGCACATGACCGTCGCTGGACTCAACTATGTAGCCGCTTGCCAGTAGCATAGCTATAGCAATTGCAACCGGGCCCCTAAGTTAGGGGGCCCACAGGGCCCTCCAGGAGAGATGGAGTAAAGTGGGCCCCGCAAGTGTTTTTTTTTATTAAGTTCGGCGGGCCCTCCTTATATTTTGTGTGGCTGTGCTGCGCTTACTTGTCAGCGCGGACCCGTGAGCTCCGCATCGGGTCTCGCGGGATCACAGCAGCCAGGAATGACGAGCCTGCCGGCCACCGTAGCCCTCGAGTGAGGAGAACGGAACAAACAAGAGTAGGTAGTTTGTTTTTTATGTAAAAAATGGCACAGATCAGCATTCAGCTTCATACGGAGAAGGGACATGAATGATGATCAGTGGTGCCATGAGGCAGTGTGTCTGAATTCAGAAGGGCCCGTGCCGGCCATAATAGGGCAGCCAGGGGCAGCAAATAATGAGGGGCCCGGGGGCAAATGAAAATGAAATACTCTGTGGGCAAAAAATGAAATATATAGAGGGAGAGGGCGGGTGCAAAATGAAATATAGTAAGAGTCTCACTATATTTCATTTTGCCCCCACTCCCTCTATATATTTAAAAAATTTTGCCCACAGAGTATTTCATTTTCATTTTGCCCCCTCATTATTTGCTGCCCCTGGCTGCCCTCATATGGCTGGCGCGGGCCCCCCATTTCTGAATTCAGACACACTGCCACATAGCACCACTGATCATCATTCATCTCCTCCCCATCCCTCATATGAAGCTAGTGTGTGCCATACATTAAAAAAATTTAAATACTCTAGTGACTATTTTTTGGCTT
The DNA here is from genome assembly GCF_014858855.1 of Bufo gargarizans. Lineage (NCBI taxonomy): Eukaryota > Metazoa > Chordata > Amphibia > Anura > Bufonidae > Bufo > Bufo gargarizans. The sequence continues at coordinate 88,633,264 of NC_058089.1, read as the reverse complement.
CATACGGAGAGAGGGTAGGGGTAGGGGAAGAGGCTTGTGGGGGGCGGAGGCTCACGGGGGGCCCAATTCAAAGTTTGCTCTGGGGCCCATAGAACTCTAGTTATGCCCCTGCCGCTTGCCCTCCTTCCGGCTGTCTCCACAGTACCAGTACAAGTTTTTAGAGAGTAGGGCGGCACCGGATCCTCTGCTATCAAAGCTATCAAAGAAGGCAGACTTCTAGAGCTCTCCCTGACTGCTATGCCCATGCAAAGGTCTTTATGGTAGACGATTGCATGCCCACGTACCTAATACTATGTGACACCTAAAACCCCTGTAATAGTGAGGGGACACGACCACCGGCTCCCTGCACTTAATACAAACGGAGTCAGAGTCACCTAGAATCAAGCCAGCAAGGAAACACAAAAAAGGAAACAGACTTATCTGAGGAATCAGCAGAAGCAGGCTCCAGCAGTGAACAACTCATCCAGGAAGAAGTGTAAACCGCAAAGTGAGGCAGTATGGGATGGAATATAAAGGGAGACAATTAGTGTAAATAGGTGACAGCTGGGAGAAGGAAAGGAGATGACAAAATGAAACCAAAACAAAGAACGTCATGCAGGAGGTAGAGAAGAACGTCTAACAGACCTTCTCACAGACCTGGCGGTGACAGTACCCCTCCCTCTACAGGTGGACTCCGGACACTCAGAGCCCACCTTCTCAGGATGAGACCTATGGAAAGCCCTGATGAGACGAGTGGCATTAATGTCCGCCACTGGGACCCACATCCTCTCCTCAGGACCATAACCCTCCCAATGAACGAGGTACTGGAGATAACAGTGGATAATGCGAGAAGCCACAATCCGAGAGACCTGAAATTCAAGATTACCATCAACAACAATCAAAGGAGGTGGCAAAGAGGAGGGTACAGTGCGTTGGACATAAGGTTTTAATAGGGACCTGTGAAAAACATTATGGATCTTCCAAGTCTGAGGAAGATCAAGACGGAAGGCAACGGGATTGATGACGGACAAGATCTTGTAAGGCCCAATAAACTTAGGACCAGATCACCCACATTCAGGTCTGGACCAGACACACGTCTCTTATCCGCCACACGCTTATTTCTCTCACTCATCCTCTTCAGATTACCCTGAATCTTTTGCCAAATAAATGACAAAGACGAGGAAAATTTCTCCTCCTCAGGTAAACCAGAAGACCCCTCTCCAGAGAATGTCCCAAACTGCAGATGAAACCCATATGCACCAAAAAATGGTGACTTATCAGAGGACTCCTGGCGACGGTTATTTAAAGCAAACTCAGCAAGGGACAAAAAAGAACATCAATCCTCTTGATTCTCCGCCACAAAACAGCGCAGATATGTCTCCAGATTCTGATTGATGCGTTCGGTCTGACCATTCGACTGCGGGTGAAAAGCAGAAGAGAACGACAACAGAACCCCCAAGCGAGAACAGATGGCCTTCCAGAATCTGGAAACAAATTGCGTGCCCCTATCAGAAACGATGTCTGAAGGATTGCCATGCAATTTAACAATGTGATCAACAAATGCTTGTGCCAGCGTCTTAGCATTGGGTAACCCAGGAAAGGGAATGAAAAACGAGGCAGGTCCGTAATGAAGTCCATGGACAGATGCGTCCAAGGACAGGAAGGAATGGGTAACAGGAGGAGAGAACACGATGGCTGTGAATGAGGGACCTTGGCACAGTGGCGGATCCAGAGCCTGGTCTCGGGAGGGGCACTTTCAGATTATTTTCTGTCCGCCGCCACAAAACAATGGTGCTTATAGAACAGACTCCACAGTGTAGCGGTATACTGTATATTGTGTTGCACAGTGTACGCTATATGTGTATAACAAACATATTTCACATGAAAACTTACAGTTACTTGGCTTGGCCCTTGGGGATCTCGGATGCCACTTCCACACTTTGGCCGGGGGCTCGGTGGAGCTGATGATGTGTTTTATCCTAATGAGAAAGATTTCATAATAAGTATTTGGAGAAGGGGCAGAGGGATAGCAGAGCAGGGAGAGGCTGGTGCTGCTACTAGGGGGTCATACCATGAGGGAGTAATAAAGCCCACCATAATGCCCCCCCCCCAGTAGTAATAATTCTCCTTATAATGTGACAGTGCAAAAAATACCCCCTTGTAATGCCCCCATTTGAGCTAATGTCCTCATAGTGCCCCCATAATGTGCCAGTATAAAATACCCCTATATAGTGCCCCTAGTAAATGACCCCATAGTGCTCCACACCCCCTTCCTCCTAGTGCCCCCATAATGTACCAGTATAAAATGCTCCAGTAGATGCCCTCAATGTCCCCCATAATTTGCAAGTATAAAATACCCCTTCTTAGTGCCCCCCATAGATGACCCCATAGTACTCCTCTCCCCCCTTCCCCATAGTACCCACCATGTGTCCCAGTATAAAATTGTACTGTACAGAGAGGCCATATAAAATACCCCTTCTTTGTGGCCTCAGTAGATGCCCCTATAGTGCCCCCAATCATGTGCCAGTATTAACAGCCCCCCGTGCCAGTAATAATAGCCCCCTATGCCAGTAATAGCAGCCCCCCTGTGCCAGTAATAGCAGCCCCCAGTAATAACAGCCCCCCTGTGCCAGTAATAACAGCCCCCAGTAATAACAGCCCCCAGTAATAACAGCCCCTCTGTGCCAGTAATAACAGCCCCTGCCAGTAATAACAGCCCCCCCTTTGCCAGTAATAACAGCCCCCAGGTGCCAGTAATAACAGCCCCCAGGTGCAAGTAATAACAGCCCCCCCTTTGCCAGTAATAACAGCCCCCCCTTGCCAGTAATAACAGCCCCCCCTTGCCAGTAATAACAGCCCCCCCCTTTGCCAGTAATAACAGCCCCCCCTTTGCCAGTAATAACAGCCCCCCCTTGCCAGTAATAACAGCCCCCCTTTGCCAGTAATAACAGCCCCCCCCCCTTTGCCAGTAATAACAGCCTTCCCCTTTGCCAGTAATAACAGCCCCCCCCCTTTGCCAGTAATAACAGCCCCCGCGTAATAACAGCCCCCAGGTGCCAGTAATAACAGCCCCCCTTTGCCAGTAATAACAGCCTCGCCAGTAATAACAGCCCCCCCTTTGCCAGTAATAACAGCCCCCCCTTTGCCAGTAATAACAGCCCACGCCAGTAATAACAGCCCCCAGGTGCCAGTAATAATAGCCCCCGCCAGTAATAACAGCCCCCCCTTTGCCAGTAAACACCCTTTGCCAGTAATAAGCCCGCCAGTAACAGCCCTCCCTTTGCCAGTAATAACAGCCCCCGCCGTAATAACAGCCCCCCTTTGCCAGTAATAACAGCCCCCGCCAGTAATAACAGCCCCCGCCAGTAAAAGTATTGTATATAATAAAATTAAAAAAACACATACTTACCTCCATGTCAGTGATGCGATGCAGGCCCCTTCTGGCCTGTGTCCCACGCTGTATGGCTCAGGTGGCGCGATGACGTCATCGCCCCGCCTGCGCCGGCCTCTGATAGGCTGCCGGCCTAGTGCCTGCAGCCTATCAGAGGAAGGGAAAGGGACACGCCTCTCCCTCCCCTACCGCAGCACAGGCAGGCATCTGTATCGCTGTCCTGAGGACGGCGATACAGATGTCTGGAGATGAGCGCTTCCACAATGGAAGCGCTCATCTCCCTGTGCCCAGCCGCCACCGCCAGCTCGGGGGGGGGGGAAATGCCCCGTTGCCCCCCCCTGGATCCGCCACTGCCTTGGCACGAGCGCAGGTCTCGCAGGCTGCCACAAAACCCTCAACCGTCTTACGAAGAGCCGGCCACCTGAATCTCCGAGCAATGAGATCCACTGTTGCTCTGCTCCCCGGGTGCCCAGCAAGAACAGTATTGTTGTGCTCCTTAAAAACCTTGTGTCGTAAAGCGAGAGGCACAAACAACCTCCCAGGGGGACAAAGATCAGGAGCCTCTGCCTGAGCTGCCTGAACCTCTGCCTCCGAATCAGGATAAAGAGCAGAGACGACCACCCCTTCAGCCAAAATGGGACCCGGGTCTTCAAAGTTCCCCCCTCCCGGAAAACAACGTGACAGGGCATCCGCCTTCACATTTTTAACCCCAGGGCAGAACGTAACAACAAAATTAAACCTAGAAAAGAACTAAGACCATCTGGCCTGTCTCGGGTTCAGACGCTTGGCCGATTCCAAGTAGGCCAGATTTTTATGGTCTGTAAACACGGTAATAGGGTGTCTGGCTCCCTCTAACCAATGGCGCCATTTCTCAAAAGCTAATTTGATGGCCAACAACTCCCTATCTCCCACATCATAATTTCTCTCTGCAGAGGAGAGTTTCCTTGAGAAAAAGGCACACGGTCGCCATTTGGCAGGAGAGGGACCCTGAGATAAGACCGCACCCACACCCACCTCAGAAGCATCCACTTCAACAATAAAAGGTAGAGAGACATCAGGTTGTACCAAAATGGGAGCGGAAGCAAAACTCTCTTTGATACTAGAAAAGGCTTTAAGCGCATCTACCGACCGCGAAGAAAAATCGACCCCTTTTTTAGTCATATCAGTGAGTGGCTTAACAACAGAGGAATAATTCAAAATGAACTTTCTGTAATAATTGGCAAAACCGAGAAACCACATCAGCGCCTTCTGATTCTCAGGAAGCTTCCAATCAAGCACAGCGCTGACCTTCTCAGGGTCCATGCGAAAACCAGAAGCGGAGAGAAGAAAACCAAGAAATTGAATCTCCGGAACTGCAAACACACATTTTTCCAGTTTAGCATGCAATTTATTATCCCGCAGAATCAGCAAGACCTGACATAGGTGGTCTCGATGAGTCTTGAAATCAGGAGAAAAAAATCTAAATGTCATCTAGATACACCAGTACAAATTTCCCCATTAAATGATGAAAAATGCTGTTCACAAAATGTTGGAAGATGGCCGGAGCATTCATCAAACCAAAGGGCATAACCAAATTCTCGAAATGACCCTCAGTGGTATTGAAGGCCGTCTTCCATTCGTCCCCTTCCCTGACCCTGACTAGGTTGTATGCCCCTCTTAAATCCAACTTAAAAAAAACCTTAGCTCCAAAAATCTGGTTAAACAGGTCTGGGATCAGAGGAAGCGCATATGGGTCACGAATCGTGATACGGTTCAGCTCTCTGAAATCCAGACAAGGTCTTAAAGAACCATCTTTTTTCTTAACAAAAAAAACCCAGAGGCAACAGGTGACTTCGAGGGTCGGATGTGTCCCTTTCTCAGGCTCTCAGAGATATAGGTACGCATAGTGACTCTTTCAGGTTGGGAGAGATTGTATAAACGTGATTTTGGCAGTTTGGCGCCTGGGATGAGAATAATAGGGCAGTTGTACTCCCGGTGCGGGGGCAACTCCTGGACACCACTCTCGGAAAACACATCCGAAAATTCAGAGAGAAAAGATAGCACAGTCTTGGTAGAAACCTCTGAAAGAGACGCCGTGAGGCAATTGTCTCTGCAAAACTCACTCCAACCATTTATTTGCCTTGCTTGCCAGTCAATGGTGGGGTTATGTTTAGTTAGCCAGGGTAGCCCCAACACTAGAGGAGTAGGTAATCCGCTTAAGACGAAACATGACATATCCTCAACATGAGCATCACCCACAGTCAAACGGATATTGTGAACTATGCCCTCTTTGAGAAAGTGGATGTCACCGCCAGACATCTGAGAAGCTCTGACAGACGTTCTTCAGAACCTCCTGCTTGAGGTTCTTTTGTTTTGCTTTCGTTTTGTCATCTCGCTTCCCTCTCTCAGCTGTCATCTAGTTGCACTGATTGCATCCCTTTAAATCCCCTCCCATACAGCATCACTTTGCGGTTTATACAACTTCCTGTAGTGTGTACATGCTGGATGCTACAACTGATGCTTCTACAGATAAGTCTGTTCATTGATTTGTGTTTTCCTGTTTGCTTGATCCTAGGTGACCTCTGACTCCCTCCGTATTAAGTGTAGGGAGCCGGTGGTCGTGTCCCCTCACTATTATAGGGTGTTCAGGTGTCATACAGTTGAGGCACGAGGGCATGCAATTTTCTATCATAGAGATCTTTGCATGGGCTGAGAAGACAGGGAGAGTTTCAGGGCTTAAATAGGGGTTACCCATTTTGTTCCTTAGTTTCGGATCAAGCCAGTCAGATCCTTATTTGTAACTTCTTGTTTTCTGTTACACCATCCGTGACATTATAAACCGCCAAAACCGTCTTAAGCATGATCCGGTTTATCCTTCATTGACCGCATGCAGGGTCTTTCACTGGAGGTAGCAGATCTCCGCAAAACTGTCTCTCAGTTTGAGGTGACCGCTTCTGCTTGCGTTCATGGAATTTGTTCTGAGCCTAAAATCTTGCTTCCGGATACGTTCTCCGGGGGTAGTGAGAATTTTGTTCGTTTTAGAGAGGCTTGCATCTCCATTTTTGCCTACTTCCCCATTCCTCTGGTGATGAGGAACGGAGGGTGGGGATCATCATCTCGCTGCTCAGGGATAACGCTCAGTCTTGGGCCTTTTCGCTGCCGGTGGGGGCACGGCCCCTCCGCTCAGTGGATTAATTTTTTTTTGCCCTGGGTCAGATATATGATGATCCGGATCGTATTGCTCTGGCTGAGTCTAGACTACATCTTTTATGCCAGGGTAAACAGTCCGCAGAGATATACTGTTGATGGGCAGCTGATACTGGATGGAATGATGCTGCACTCCAAAGTCAATTTTGCCATGGTCTTTCAGAGGGATTGAAAGATGCATTTGCCTTTCATGAGAGACCTACCTCCTTGGACTCTGCCATGTCTTGGGCCGTTCGTATTGACAGGCGTTTATTGACAGAGAGAGAGGAGAGATCACTCCTTCCTGTCATACTCAGTCCAAGGACAGTGCGGCGGTCCCATTCAGTGCGCAGGGGTCTCAGTCTCTCTCAATCCCTTCTGAGCAGGAGCCCATGCAGCTGGGTTTGCTTGCCTCTGACAATAGAAGATTCAGCTCTCAGAGGAGGGTTTGTTTCTGTTGAGGAGGTATAAATCATTTGGCAAATGTTTGTCCCTCTAGGAGATTCAGGCAGTTTTTTGAGAGTAATAAAAAAAAAATCCTCTAAAAACGTTCCATCTGTTACTATTGGCAAGGTTGATGCGGAAATTGAAGGTTTTCCGTTGCTTGTAGTTCCCATTTTGTCCTACCTGCCAGGGTGGCGCTAGAGAGCAAGAACATTTTTTGTGAGATTTTTGTAGATAGTGGAGCAGCTGTCAATCTCATTGATAATCAATTTGCTATAACACATGGTTTCCAGGTAGGCACTTTGGGAAAGGATATACCTGTTTTTGCTATTGATTCCGCTACACTTTCTCAGAAATCGTTAAAGGGCATAGTTCACAATATCCGTTTGATTGTGAGTGACACTCATGTTGAGGATGTGTCATGTTTCGTCCTAAGAGGGTTGCCTACTCCTCTAGTGTTGGGGCTACCCTGGCTCACTAAACATAACCCCACCATTGATTGGCAAGCGAGGCAAATAAATGGTTGGAGTGACTTTTGCAAAGAGAATTGCCTCACGACATCTGTTTCAGAGGTTTCTACTAAGACTGTACCATCTTTTCTCTCTGAATTTTCGGATGTGTTTTCTGAGAGTGGTGTTCAGGAGTTGCCCCCTCACAGGGAGTACGATTGCCCTATTAATCTCACCCCAGGCGCCAAGCTGCCTAAATCTCGTTTATACAATCTCTCCCAACCTGAAAGGGTCGCTATGCGTGCTTATATCTCTGAGAGCCTGAGAAAGGGACACATACGACCCTCGAAGTCACCTGTTTCTTTGTTAAGAAAAAAGATGGTTCTTTAAGACCGTGGATTTCAGGGAGCTGAACAGTATCACAATTCGTGACCCTTATCCGCTTCCTCTGATCCCGGACCTGCTTAACCAGGTTGTTGGGGCTGAAGTTTTTTCCAAGTTGAATCTAAGAGGGGCATACAACCTGGTCAGGGTAAGAGAAGGAGACGAATGGAAGACGGCCTTCAATACCCCTGAGGGCCATTTTGCGAATTTGGTTATGCCTTTTGGTTTGATGAATGCTCCAGCCGTCTTTCAGCATTTTGTGAACAGCATTTTTTATCATTTAATGGGGAAATTTGTACTAGTGTATCTAGATGACATTTTGATTTTTTCTCCTGATTTCAAAACTCATAAGGACCACCTACGTCAGGTCTTGCTCATCCTGTGGGAGAATAAATTGTACGCTAAACTGGAAAAATGTGTGTTTGTGGTTCCAGAAATTCAATTTCTGGGGTTTCTTCTCTCCGCTTCTGGTTTTCGCATGGACCCCGAGAAGGTCCGCGCTGTGCTTGAGTAGGAGCTTCCTGAGAATCAGAAGGCGCTGATGCGTTTTTTGTGTTTTGACAACTATTACAGGAAGTTTATTTTGAATTATTCCTCTGTTGTTAAACCACTCACTGATATGACTAGAAAGGGGGTCGATTTTTCCTCCTGGTCGGTAGAGGCACATAAGGCCTTCTCTAGTATCAAGGAGAGTTTTGCTTCCGCTCCCATCTTGGTACAACCTGATATCTCTCTGCCCTTCATAGTTGAGGTAGACGCTTCTGAGGTGGGTGTGGGTGCGGTCTTGTCTCAGGGTCCCTCTCTTGCCAAATGGCAACCGTGTGCCTTTTACTCAAAGAAACTCTCCTCCGCAGAGAGAAATTATGATGTGGGAGATAGGGAGTTGTTGGCCATCAAGTTAGCTTTTGAGGAATGGCGCCATTGGCTAGAGGGAGCCAGACACCCTATTACCGTGTTTACCAACCATAAGAATCTGGCCTACTTGGAGTCAGCCAAGCGTCTGAACCCGAGACAGGCCAGATGGTCTTTGTTCTTTTCAAGGTTTAATTTTGTTGTTATGTTCCGCCCTGGGGTTAAGAATGTGAAGGCGGATGCCCTGTCACGTTGTTTTCCGGGAGGTGGGAATTTTGAAGACCTGGGTCCCATTTTGGCTGAAGGTGTGGTGGTCTCTGCTCTTTATCCTGAATTGGAGGCAGAGGTTCAGGCAGCCCAGGCAGAGGCTCCTGATCTTTGTCCTCCTGGGAGGTTGTTTGTCCCTCTCGCTTTAAGACACAAGGTTTTTAAGGAGCACCACGATACTGTCCTTGCTGGGCACCCGGGGGGTAGAGCCACAGTGGATCTCATCGCTCGGAGATTCTGGTGGCCGGGCTTCGTAAGTCGGTTGAGGGTTTTGTGGCAGCCTGCGAGACCTGCGCTCGTGCCAAAGTCCCTCATTCACGGCCATCAGGTCCTCTTCTTCCGTTACCCATTCCTTCTCGTCCTTGGACACATCTGTCCATGGACTTTATTACGGACCTGCCTCGTTCCTCGGGGAAGACTGTGATTCTGGTGGTGGTGGACCGTTTTAGCAAAATGGCGCATTTCATTCCTTTTCCTGGGTTGCCCAATGCTAAGACGCTGGCGCAGGCATTTATTGATCACATTGTCAAATTGCATGGTATTCCTTCAGACATAGTCTCTGATAGGGGCTTGTTTCCAGATTCTGGAAGGCTTTCTGTTCTCGCTTGGGGGTTCAGTTGTCATTCTCTTCTGCTTTCCACCCGCAGTCGAATGGCCAGACAGAGCGCATCAATCAGAATCTGGAGACATATCAGTGCTGTTTTGAGGCGGAGAATCGGGAGGATTGGTGTTCTTTTTTGTCCCTTGCTGAGTTTGCTTTAAATAACCGTCGTCAGGAGTCCTCTGATAAGTCACCATTTTTTGGTGCATATGGGTTTCATCCGAAGTTTGGGACATTCTCTGGAGAGGGGTCTTCTGGTTTATCTGATGAGGAGAGATTCTCCTCGTCTTTGTCATCTATTTGGCAAAAGATTCAGGATAATCTAAAGAGCATGAGTGAGAGATATAAGCGTGTGGCGGATAAGAGACGTGTGCCTGGTCCGCACCTGAATGTTGGTGATCTGGTGTGGTTGTCTACTAAGAATATCAAATTGAAGGTTCCCTCCTGGAAGTTGGGTCCTAAGTTTATTGGGCCTGTAAGGGATCGCCTCTTATTCGGGGGTCATTCTCACAATGATCTTCATCGACCACAGGGTTAAGGGCCAAACATTGCTTTTATTTGGCACCTCAGCAAAACCAAAACAAACAATACAAATAAAACACCTGCCCGGGTGGGCTCTAACTAAACATGAGGACTCCCTACCTCACTGAAAGCCCCATTCACACACGGGAAGAACATGCGGCTTTTCCCAGCCTAACAATCCAGCACTTCCAGGCTGTAACAAAGTCCAGTACCTTTTGGGGGATTGTGGCCCAGAAGTCCTCCTGACTCTGGCCTAGCGACCGTTGATTCCAAGACCTCGCGGAGTCCCCCAAAGTTCAGGCTAACGCCTAGCCCCGTGGCCCCTCAGCCAGCTCGGCTGAGCCCACTTGTACAGAGCCTTCCCAGGCCTCTGCTGCACACAGACTCTCCAGAGTGAGACAAACCCAAGATCCAGTAGCAGGATTAAATAGGATCCCTGGACATGAGCGTGTCTCAAGTCCCGGACTGGAACCTCGGGAAACAACACCTCAATGTTCACATTGCCACAGGCCTTACAAAATCTTGTCCGTCATCAATTCTGTTGCCTACCGTCTTGATCTTCCTCAGACTTGGAAGATCCATAATGTTTTTCATAAGTCCCTATTAAAACCTTATATCCAACCCATTGTACCCTCCTCTTTGCCTCCTCCTCCGATTGTGGTTGATGGTAATCTTGAATTTCAGGTCTCTAGGATTGTGGATTCTTGTGTTGTCCGCGGTTCTCTCAAGTACCTCGTTCATTGGGAGGGTTATGGTCCTGAGGAGAGGATGTGGGTCCCAGTGATAGACATTAAGGACACTCGTCTCATCAGGGCTTTCCATAGGTCCCATCCTGAGAAGGTGGCCTCTGAGTGTCCGGAGTCCACTCGTAGAAGGAGGGGTACTGTCACCGCCAGACATCTGAGAAGCTCTGACAGATGTTCTTCAGAACCTCCTGCTTGAGGTTCTTTTGTTTTGCTTTTGTTTAGTCATCTCGCTTCCCTCTCTCAGCTGTCATCTAGTTGCACTGATTGCATCCCTTTAAATCCCCTCCCATACTGCATCACTTTGCGGTTTATACAACTTCCTGGAGTGTGTACATGCTGGATGCTACAACTGATGCTTCTACAGATAAGTCTGTTCATTGATTTGTGTTTTCCTGTTTGCTTGATCCTAGGTGACCCTGACTCCCTCCGTATTAAGTGTAGGGAGCCGGTGGTCGTGTCCCCTCACTATTATAGGGTGTTCAGGTGTCATACAGTCTAGGCACGAGGGCATGCAATTTTCTATCATAGAGAACTTTGCATGGGCTGAGAAGACAGGGAGAGTTTCAGGGCTTAAATAGGGGTCACCCTTTTGTTCCTTAGTTTCGGATCAAGCCAGTCAGATCCTTATTTGTAACTTCTTGTTTTCTGTTACACCATCCGTGACACACACAGCTTGAGAAACAACTACCCCTGTTTCCACCATAACCCGTTCATCAGTAACACCCCATTATCGTGTTACGCTTCACCATAATCTAGGCGTCCGCCCCAGTTGCAAGGACAGAAGACGTTCAGTGGGTAGTCCTGGCGTTCCCAACCATGGGTCCCCATATAGACTCAAACTTCTTACTCATACCTCTTTTAAAGTATACCCCCCTTTCATGTCCAATTATCACATTCATACGTGCAATAAATTCCTCCTTAGCCGGTACTGTAGTGCTTATCCAGTATTTGGCTATTAATTTCCTAGCTTGGTACAGTGTTCTACTAATGCCAATATTGAGATCGGTTGTGAATTCGTCTTGTAACAAGCCCAATACACATATCAAAGGATCTACCGGAAGTCTGATCCTGAACACCTAAAAAATAATATCGAACACTAGATTCCAAAAAGGACCTATGGCAGTGCACTCCCAAAACATGTGTAGTATATGTGCCTCCGACATATAACATTTTGGCCAGTTAGATGTGTCGCGTACCCCTATCTTATGTAGGAATTTAAATGTTCTGTAAACCCTGTGTATTAAGTATAGTTGTGACAGTCTGTGTGTCTCACACAATGATAACAAGGGGCTTTTAGACACTATTTCGGACCACTGCGCATCATTCAGGGGGCCAACCTCTCGGGACCATTTTTCCCTAACGGTCAATGGAAAGTGGTCCTGATAGAATGATAGCAACAACTTGTAGAAGCCAGAGATCACTCCTTTGGTATCACCTTCCTTTCTGATCTGTTCCTATCATAGATGCCTGTATAGTCAGATCTGTTGTCTTTCCCTGCGCTGTCAAGGCGTCGCGTAATTGTAAGTACTGATAAAAGTTTGTGTTAGTAAGCTGAAACTCCTCCTTCAGTTGTTCAAAGCTTTTAAAGATTTCATAGTTTGTATACATATAAATTTATTTTTTCTCCAGCATCAAAGCCTTCCAACCTACTCAGTTCCAGGAGACTTGAGTTTTTCCATAAGGGAGTAAGGGCACTACACCCCGAGATTTTGGTTATATCTTTAAGTTTTTTCCATGCTTTGCATAGTAGAGTAACACACGGGATAGGTTCTGGGGGACGAATAACAGAGCTAAGTTCCAGTATATACCCTGGTGGTCTCCCTCCCATCAAATAAGACAGTAGCGCACTCAAAGAATCCGAGTTACCCAGGACACTACAGGATTTGCACTGTTAAGCTTGTGCCGCTAAAGTATAGCCACGAGTTGGGAATCCCCAGTCCACCACTATCCTTCTCCCTCTGTAAGGTTTCTAAGCGAATTCTTGGGGACTGTTTATTCCATATTAGGGCCCTGAATAGCCCCTGTATTTTGTAGAAGTGTCTCATTGGTATCAAATTGGGCTATTGTGCAAAATGTACAGAAATTGTGGCATTAGTACCATTTGAACTAAGTTAGCTCTCCCTATAACAGATAATGGCAGCTTACACCAGCTATCAACCTTTTGGGCACTATTTGTCAGTAGTGGGTTCAGATTCAAGTCTACATAATATTGTGGCCTATATGTTACCTGTATCCCTAAGTATTTAAACTTTTAGCCAATTGCAAAGGAGCCATTTTGATCTGGAGTGATCTCGGCACCGAATCCATGGGGAGCATTACAGATTTGTCCCAATTAATGGTTAGACCCGAATAGGCACCATACTCCTCAATGAGCTGCATGACATGGGGTATTGATTGTTCAATGTTGTCTAGAAAGAGCAACATATCATCGGCGTACAGTGCAATTTTTTCCTCTACTCCTCCATATGTCAAACCCGTTACTTTGGGATCTGCACGTATTAACTGCGCCAGAGGTTCTATAGCCAAGGCAAATAGCATCGGCGATAAAGGACACCCCTGACGTGTACCCCTTTCTAAAGTGAACGCCTCAGATAATACCCCATTTGTACGTATTCTAGCTCTCGGTCTTCTATATAGTAATTTTACCCAGGATACAAATTTGGGTCCGAACCCCATACTCCCCATTACTTTCCATAAGAACTTCCACTCGACGCTGTCGAAAGCCTTCACAGCGTCGAGTGAAAGGATTGCACGGCTACCTGCTTGTCCCCTAGACATCTGCAGATTGAGAAATAGTCGCCGAATATTCATGGCAGTAGATTTGCCCGGCATAAAACCAGTCTGGTCCCCGTGTATTAAGCTAAGGATTACTTTTGCCAATCTGTTGGCCAAAACTTTTGCCAGCAGCTTGACATCAGTGCACAATAAGGAGATAGGTCTGTATGATCCTGGACACGTGGGGTCCTTACCCGGTTTCGGCAGAACTATTATTATGGCCTCTTCCATAGACTCGGGCAAGCCGCCTAGCATATTTACCTGATCAAAGACCTCTAAGAGTTGCGGTAACATAAAGTCTTTATATTTTTTCAGCAGTTCCCCAGGTATTCCATCCGCCCCTGGCGCTTTCTCATTAGGAAGCCCTCCCACTGCCACTTCTAATTCCTCCAGACTAAGGGGTTCCTCAAGGCTCTCTATTTGTTCCGTCGTCAGCACTGGTAGCCTAGCCGAGGCGAGAAAGTCCTGGATCTCACTGTCACTGCGCTTTAATCTAGTGGCGTACAACTGCTTATAATAGTCCGCAAATACCGTCATTATTTCTGTGCTTTCCGTTATTAAATTGCCTGTCGCATCCCGCAAACACCCTATAAAAGAGGGTCCCTGCTGAGCCTTAATAACAGAGGCCAGCATATGGCCCATACTTTCTCCCTCCTCAAAGTACTTCTGTTTCCAGAACAGCCTTTTGTTGTTTGCTAACTCTATTTGATGATCCTTATACAATTGCTGCGCTTCTACCCAGTTAGATCGAGTTGCCGCCGTGGAATTATCAACGTATTTACACTCCGTATCAGTGACTCTAGACTGTAGTTCTTGTGTCAGTTGCCTATTTTTAGCTTTATGCCTTTTATACGCTTAATGAACATTCCTCTAACAGAGGCCTTAAATGAGTCCCATACTACCCCCAGATGTGCTGACCCAATGTTAATGTACAAAAAAAGAGGAAGGATTTATGCAAGGTAAAAAAATCTAAATTTTATTCAATATAAATCACATGATCATTACAGGTAATGCTCAAAAGGGACAGGACATGGAGACTGGGCCACATGGGGCTATACAATGTGGAGAATCACAATGGGGGATGATGTGACCATAAACAGCAGGGAACAACAATTAAACAGAGGCCGTGAACAAAGGTGTGGTTGCGGGTGCAAGTGCTGATCCCTAGTGTTGAACAACTACCCGACTCATGTTCACAGCATCTGACCATAGGGTGCTGTAAGGTGTCAATGGACGATGCAATACTACTAATAAAGATGGCATATAACAATGAACTGCAAGCCTCTCGTCCCACCCTGATCCAGCTACCAAGTTACCTACCCATGTTGCTGCTGTGGAATGGTGACACGATTCCCCCACTGCTTCAACCTCGACACATGTTTCGCCATGTAGGCTTCGGCAGGAGGTATAAACACACTAAGACAAACTTGGGCATATAAAGGCTAAAGAGGAGGGATTAATTATCACTCACCATGATCATCTGCACTGGGGGTGTGTTCCGGCGCGAAGCGCTCATGTTGCAAGACTGCCTCCTTCAGCACTCCCGGGTCATCAAATTGCGACCTGATTCCAGCACTTCTGGGTGGCAGTCATACAGAGCATGCTCCAGCTGCGTCATCCCCCAATCACATGATCGCTAACCGGTCACATGGTCCTGACATCATGGACATGTGACCATCTCCCAGGTCCTTCAACCATAGCTAAAAGTACTCCTAGGTCCTGAATACAACTATTATAAACAACTACCAATCATTGAGCTAAAGCTAGCTATCAATAACTCAGCATACCTCTCGATTATCTTTATTTCAGCTCATAGGTAAATTCATGAAATACAAATATAATCTCAAGATCATTTCATAGTAGAATATATATATTTAAATTACCATGATTAAGTTGTAGGGAGAAGGAAACGGGAGAGGGGGAAATCATCCTCTCATCCATTCATACAGGGAAGGCAAAAATCTAAATCACTAAATGGATACATGATCTTTACATTTAGCCAAAACCTCCATGCAGAAGAATAAAGTGCATGTGTGCTCAAATAGCTTATATGATCACAGTGACATTTAATGTCAATAATTATTACCAAAATATGAAAAAATGTATTACATAGTGAGCGGATCCAACCCCCAACAGCTGGCTGCAGGGCGACTGATCCCAGGGAAAATTGGGAATCAGCCGCACCGCAACCGCCAGTGGTGGGTCAGATCCGTCCCAACTACAAGTGAGTGAGGCTCATGTCCAAATGATGATGGAACAGACCCACCCATTAGGTGGCCCAGTCCCCCATCAGATGGACAGTATGCCTGGGCGAGGCCCAGACGCGGACAAAGACTTGTACAAGTTGCAGTAGGTTGGGGAGTGAGGTTCTGTTTTTGGGTTATTGTAGGCTTTAATTGACCCAATGTTAATGGACATGAATTCCTGCATCTCTGCCAGTATTCTCACCTCATCCTGTAATATGTTCAGCCAGAAAGGATTCAGCTTCCACAAACTACCAGTTCTCTCAGAAGCAGAGTCCAGATTTAGTTCTACACTGATGGGGGAATGATCAGAAAGACTTCTGGGCAGATATTCCACTGTCCGCACAAGTCTTAGTAACTGTTGGTTGCCTATTGCTAGGTCAATTCGCGAAAGTGAATTGTGAGAGCTAGAATGACAGGAGTATTGTCTAGTGAGAGGGTTACAGATTCTCCAAATGTCACTGAGTGTTGCCTCTCCCAATACTTTTGCCATATTGGACAGACGCGGTTGACCCGGGGCAGCTATCTCATGATGTCTGTCCATACGGTAGTCGAATACCATGTTAAAATCTCAGACAATAAGCATGGGGATATCAGGGGCGCATCCACAAACGCCAGCACTTGTTTCAAAACTTCTCCCGTGTATGGGGGTGGGACATATATTGCCACTACTATGCATGGGAATTGATATATCGTGCACTGCAGGCATACAAAACGACTGTTGGGATCTATATTTGATTTGACGCAGTGAAACGGAATCTGTTTGTGTACAAGTACACTGACCCCTCTAGCATGACTAGAGTACGTCGAGTGGTATGCATGGCCAATAAATGCACGGTTAACCGTGGCTACAGATTCCGCTGTCAGATGCGTTTGAGAAACATATGATAGCTGGTTGAAATTGTCTAAGAAAGTTCAGTACTGCGTATCTTTTGGCTGCGTCACCGAGACCCCTCACATTCCATGCCAACACATTAACCCCCATCATCAAACCCCACAGATATCCCGTCACGGACGACCCCCCTTGTCCCTCCATCTTTCATCATGTCTACCTTACTGTCAGAGAAAAAATTAGTAGTACAGAGATACACGACATTGTGGTCATGGTGCGGTTCCCCAGAACTAACATACAAATTCAACTTATACATCAACATTCCCCTCTGTAACGCGGGGGTATAAACTATTAAAGAAAATATACCCAGCGACTATAGGCAACGTGAGTGTATATAATAACTCTTATTCTTAAATCGCCCGTCTCCTGGACATATTTCACACAATAAACAAATATGCATCCTATTGTGCGTAATGTAGTGCAATCAGGTATATCACTATGCAGTTTTGTTGGGTACATTTCTGTGCCCTGCAAAGACTCTTTAACTAGCATAACGGAAACTCAGAGTCCTATGGTGCCCCGGTACCCTCCAAACCAATGCCGCAGCCCCCTGCATATACTCATCCTCCAAAGCATCTGTGCAGCTGACACCAGTGCTGCTTCTTCTCTATCCTCTGTCGTCCACATATCAACTGGGGATGTTTCAGAGTGTCCTGGCAGACTGGTAACCTCCAGCCATTTCACTGCCGCATCAGCTGATTCAAAGATATGGACTCTTCCTTCAGCCACCACTCAAAACCTGGATGGATATAACATGGAGTATGGTACTTGGCGCTCCCTCAAGCGACGTTTCACTTCCACATACTTTGCCCGTTTCTTCTGTACCTCCGCAGAAAAATCCGGAAAGATAAGCACTTTTCTGTCATTTATCTGCAAGTCCTCATGATCCCTAGCTTTCCTCAAGATGGCGTCACTGTCTTTGAAATGCAACACCTTCATCAGGATGGGTCTCGGAGGGGCCCCTGGTGGTGGAGAGCGGAAAGGCACTCTATGAGACCTTTCTATAGCGAACATATTCGACAGGGAGTCTTTTCCAAACTTCTCAGTCAGCCACAGCTCAAAGAAAACATCAGCATTCGTGCCCTCTACCTTTTCTGGGACACCCACAAGCCGCAAATTTGTTTTCCAAATCATCCGCCTTATTCAGCAGATTGGAGACATCATGAGTGATTTTGCCCAGGTCATTTCTTAGAGGGGACACTATATCTTCCAAGCAGCTGACCCGCTCCTCCACTTCTTTAATTCTCTCTGTGACCTTCCTGAGGTCATGCCAAATAAAAGACATATTT